>NC_138954.1:20015000-20615000 GCF_965226115.1 Aulonocara stuartgranti | reverse complement strand
CCAAATGACATCACCTCCCACATGACGATGCCGTAACTCCACACGTCACTGGCCGAGGTAAATTTTCGGTAAGCGATGGCCTCTGGTGCTGTCCACCTCACTGGGATCTTCCCACCCTAAAAGAATAATAAAAAAAGAGTTGAATTTCTAAGTTTAGATTACACATATTACAAAAAAATGGGCGTAGCTTTAAACCTCCATTCTTTTAAAAGGCCAACAGGGGTAATACGCGTTGTTGCAAATAGACTTCTGTTCCTCTAAAAGTCTATGAGAAAATGGCTTTCTGATGTGATTTGACTTGTCTATGGTGGGTGTGGTTCAGGAAGTTGTCTGAATCAGAAGATCAGTGGTTCGATCCCCGGCAGTCTGCACATCAAAGGTTCCTTTGATTCTGAACCCTGAGTATCCCCTGATGGATGCAACCATGTGTGTGCGCAAATATTAGATAAGGTGCTTGGATATAGAAAAAAAGCTCTTGGATGAATGAGGCTTACAATGAAAAGCATTTTGAGCGCTCAGTCAGAGTAGAAAAGCACTATGTAGGCATATTTCAGGTCATACTATATAAAACATTAAGTCTATTTAGTAAATTTTGGTCAATTCGAAGCTGAGAAAAGAGGATTATCCAGTAAATGCTCATTGGCTACAGACTTGTGATTGACAGGTCAGTAGCCAGCGAACGTGTGGTTTCACAATCTGATCTGCCACTCGCCATCAGATCCAGTTTAAACATGTCAAGACAGTGACGCAAAAAGTGCTCATCTTGAGGCATAAAAACAGTGATGTCACAGTAGCTACATCCATCCTGTATACTGTCTATGGCTGAGATTGCTCTCTTACAAAACAATATTCTTTTCAGCTTTAGTATGTTGAAGTCAGCCCCTTTCCTGAAACCCACATCAGTACTCTCAGCTGTTCTAGTCCATCGCTTTAACTCTTTATTCTCTCATCCAGCAAGTGCAGCCAAAAAAACAGGGAGGATTCTGCCTCAGTATCAGCAGCATCCAACACTCATCAACCAACTTTGCATTTAGTATATCCTTTCTCATACTCCAGTTTTAATAAAAGAAGATAGGACCGGTTTTCTGTGCATACACCGAACACCTCTGCCTGTAATTGGGCTACGTGAGCCCCCAGGCAAACCATGCACCCTGTTGATTGAAATTGACAGCTGCTTGTTTCCCATCACACACACGTGCACACATACAGGCGCAGTGGGATAACATATGCACAGGCACAGAGAGGATTGTGCCACACACACACACACACACACACACACACACACACACACACACACACACACACACCCCTCCCACTGGACCTTCCCTTATAGCTGAGTTGAGCTTGCCACCAGTTTAATAATGCCAATTAGCTGAACCTGAGCATTTGCAGATAAGCTGCTGTTGGAAACAAACCCAGGAGAAACCTACACAGACCACCCTGTTCCCTGCTGACTTTCTAGGAACGACAGGAGAAGAGAAGAACCACAGGGAGAGGCGGGTGGAGGCAGAAAAAAAAAAGGGAAATGAATAAGACACCGAAAAAAATGGTGATTTGGGGTGTTTTCATAATGCTGGCTCACATGAAATGTTGAACAATACTAATGCTAAACAGGCTTATTCATGCATAAATGTCTGTGTTTAATTTTGGATTACAGAACACTGTCACATGGCGCTGCAAGAGGTGGAGAGGCTGACCTCATTAGCGAGCACCTCTTTGACCTTGGAGACGTTGCTGACCCCGAAAAGAAGTTTAATATCTGACCTTGAGTGGTGCTAGATGCAGAGACAACGCTCTGACTGAGAGCATCAGCCGGTGAAGAAAAAGCACTGAAGAAAGTAGACAATGCTGCAGTGTGTGGTTGCGGGAGTGTGTGACACGCACAAAATGAGAGAACAAGCAAGAAAGGAAGAGAGGAAGAGATCAATAGATGAATAAAGGCTATATAACCCCACTGACTTCAGTGCTTTTCTCATATCTCAAGACTAGTTCATATCTGAATCGTTTCATCTAAACTGAGACCCAAGGGCACTTTCTCTTGCTCTTTCTTTTCTCTTAGGGCAATCGAACTACACTGATACAGGCAAAGCATTGCCCCCTGCAAAAATATAAAATGACTCATTTTCTCCTTTTTCATCTGTCACACTGTCGGGGCCAATGCTTCACATCAATTATTTTGTCTGGACGAACATATATGAGATGAGCAATAAATGCAGAATAACACAAAAATAAAACAGCTGCTCCAAGCACAAAAAAAAAAAAAGCTTTCTATTACGTCCTCGCTTTGTCATTACTTGCTTACTCCCTTCCTCGCTTTGTACATCTGGTCTCATGCCCCAGGACCCTGTTGGGATATGAGCTCAGTGTCGTTGGAATGGCCTGAGCAAAGACACAGGCTTCACAAGAAGCTTCCTGTGCGCCTCCAATGAGACAGACATTAGTAATAACATTTCCAAGGCGGGTGAGTCAGAGGCAGCTATGCAAACCCTTAGTAATTACTGCTGTGGGCCAATGATAACTGCCAAAATCCAGCTTTAATAACATGAATTGCTGTGGAGTCCATGCATACAGGGAGGAAGGCAAAAACATAATAAAAAGCACTGGTGTATTTATTTTTTTATTTGTTTTTTTCAGTAGAAAAAGCATTAATACCGAGGGAGACGAGTTAGAGGGGTAGCAGAAGTGATGTTGGGAATTAAAATAGACCTAATGTCAACACAAAAGTACAAATGCTTTTGCGTAGCCTTGAAGCATTGGGGTGCGTGGGGGGTTGGGTGTTTGTAATACTGTGTGGGCTACTGAAAAAGGAACAAGCTGTTTTCTGTTTGCCTTGAAGTGAAATATTGCCCCTTAAGCAGAATTCACACACTCCAATTATCTTGGACAGTTAACTGAGAATCTATGTGTAGATGAGCCAAAATGCACAGCAAGATTTGCACCTGCACAATGTCTAGGCCTTGACGATACCAAGTGATGCTCCCTCGGTAATAATAAAAAAACGCAACAACAACAATAAAAAAACAAACAAACTGGGTGACATTCAGTGCCTGAATTCCTGGGAGGTTTGAGTCTAGCTTGTAATAAATAAGTAAGCTGCTTTTGGTTTTTGTTGTTGTTTTGATTTTCACACCCGCCCTCGTATTGTTTTTTTCTTCTGTTTACTAAATTTGATCACATCAGAATTTTTGCTTCCTTTCTTGTTTTTTTTCCTCCCCTCCTTTTGGCTATTTTAACGATTGTAGCTCACGCAGCAAGACATTTTTGCACACATGATTCCCTTCAGCATACCTCGAACAGACTTTGCCATACAGTATGTCACCAGAGTAAGATTAAAGTAATGTGACTGGTTTCCACCTGGTTGTGGCTGCCTGTGACAGGTTGTGACCAGCTTTGACAAGCTAGTGATGTGTTTGAAGTGCATCTGTAAAGGAGATGCGCCGTGGCTGTCATAGCGAGACAAGCATGTTCTCATGACAGCACATTTGGTGGTCAGGTACTGTGTGTACTTATTGGTGTCTGTTATGGTCCCCTGGCTCAGCAATATCAGTGTGTGGGTGTGTGTGTAGATAGTAGGATATGAAACACCTGTCATGTCTTTGCAGCAGCTCAGGATACGAACCACCAACATGCCAGATAGCTTCATGTAGACTGTCACTGACATGGTGATGCAGAATGGAGTAAAATCTAGAACACATATACCTGTCACAGCACAATCAACAGTCACCACTAATATGCAGCAAAATCACAGATAAGCTTACCGGAATTTAGAAAAAAAAAAAAAAGCCCAGTGTTTTGCCTTTTTCACTCATCTTATTTCACTTCACAGAAGCTATTTAGAGATTCTAAATAAACGTTCTCCTTCGTGTGGAAGACAAATATGTAGAGCTCCCTCTCCGTGTTTTCATTTCTCCCCCATTCCCTCTTTTCCTTGCCTTTACTCCTCCAACTTCGCTAATCCATTTCCAAACAATGCACACTGAAATGGACTTGAGCACATTTACTTAGGCTGGAGAGAGTGCTCCATCAACATCGTTTTAATGAAATCCTGAGAGCAACGATCTGCCCTGGATGTCTGCCCAAACAGATGAAGAAAGAAGAGCGAAGGAATGGAGAGGAAAGGGGCAGAAAGAAAGAGTGACACAAAGAGACGGAGAGAAAATAGAACAAGAAATTTAAAAAAAGAAAGAAAGGAAAGTGGGTTGGTGACTCAGATGTTGGTTTCTCAGATCCCCATGGGGATGTCTGATGGAGGGAAGGACATAGGTCTTTATGTACAATGAGGTAATGCAAATCTTGAGGGAAGCATATTTCAGAATGCACTCTCTAAAGATCCCAAATAGGCTGGCATTCAACAACAATCTCCTTCTGCTGTCAGATTTAATTTAGTAAATACATTTTAAAATGTGTCCAGTAAAGCAATAAAGAACAGATAGTGTACTATTTTAATAATGTATAACTCTAAATAAACCAATATAACATCTATCCAAACTCTAAGCCAGTGAATTTATAACTTCAGGTATCCTATTTATTGTTTTAAGCTATCAAATACATTTATGTAAAACAAACACAGTTAATTTTATAACTACTCATAACAGTTGGAAAACATTTGTAATCAAGAGTGTTTATGCTTCAATGATCCTGAAGGTGGATATAAACACCTTTAAATATAAACTTAGCACGCTTTGCTGTGCTTTGCTGTGCTTTGCTGCTCAATTCTTTGGCTTTTCTAGAATGGACCTAAAACAGCTGTTTAGGCTGTCAAAGCTTCACTACCAAAGGATGCAAGTTTTTGTTTTTCCCAGCTATACGCCCACAGTGCTATACAACTTTGTGTGCGCCTTAGTAACACAACCATAGGATCTGTTTCTGTGTAATGCATTCAAGTTGTCTTTCTTTACTGCATCTGCATGTATAGCAGAGGAAATAATTCCCCCGCTGAGTTTGTTAGTTTGCTCACTTATAATGAAATGAACACTATCTAATTTTTATAGGAGTTTCATTTTAATGGAGAGAGACAGAACATCAACCAAAAATCCAGAAAAAAACAAACAAATTACATAGAAGTTTTAACTTGATTGTATGTCATTGAGCGAAATAAATATTTCATCCCCAAGCAAGACATGACTCGGTGGTGAAACCCTTGTGGCGTTTCTTGTACTTGGTCACCAGGTTTGCACACATCTCAGGAGGGATTTTGGCCCACTCCCCTTTACAGACACTCACTAAATTATTTGGCAACTCAAAGCTTAACCTCCCTCCACAGGTTTTCTATAGGACTGAGGTCTGCAAGCTGGCTATGCTAGTTTATGACCTCAACGTACTTCTTCTGTGCCACTCCTTTGTTGTCTTGGCGTTATGTTGTGAGTCACTGTCATGTGGGAATACCTATTCATGACCCTATTCAATGTTCTGGCTCAGGGATCGACGTTCTGGGATTCTGGGTGGGTTATGGGGGACAGAATTCCACTTCACTGCTTGTCATTTCATTCAATGACATGCAAGTCAATTTATCACTTCAACACAACACTTATATTTTTGTGGTTTTTTTTTTTTTTTTGGGGGGGGGGGGGGGGGCATTCTGGCTCATTTCATTAAAATTAAACTACCATAAAAATGAGAAACTGTTCATTTCTTTATAAATGAGCAAGCTCAAAAGTTCAGAAAGGGATCAACTCAAACCACTGTAATAGAATATAGAGGAAATCATTTCATTTCAGAGAAAAAAAAATGAATAACTGTACTTTCTGTAGTTTTATTTTCTACTATATGTCCTTTTGACTTTTTACTCCTTTAATTGGTAATGTTCACCCTGCATCAGTAGCATTTTGCATTACGCTTAACTTACAGGCCTCGGCATATCTAGCATCTACTGACACGATCAAATTAACCCGAGCAAGTATCTCATTTTGCCTGTACTACTCTATGCTCATATTAGAAATTAACCTTTGTCCCAGAAATCTTTTTGCAGGATGCAAAAAATAGACAATTATACCCTCAGATGCACTTGCAGTTTTATCAAATTGTACCAAATCCTGAGCATGACAGCATATTTTAATGCTACTGGTATTTTGTAAAATAAAGTGCATTTAATGAGACAATATCAAATAATTATAGTCAACATCACTACTTTTATAGCACACCAGCAGAGATGGCGTTGCTTTCACTGATTTGAAAGGATTCAAAATAGAAATTTTTACTCAGATGCAAACACAGTCAAACAGCCACAGATGGCAAATGTCAGATGGTGTCCATCTTTTACTAACTCTGGAAAACATGACAGAAGATCTAAATCACAGCAGAGTGTTTTGTATGCACACTCACTCTTTGATGTGGAGACCTGGTATGGATCATGTTTCTAATTACAAAAAAAAAAGGGTCTGTTCAACATTAACATACTTTTGCTGCTAAATTAGTCCCAAGACTGAGCGAATGCAGCTCTATCATCTGACAAAAAGTAGCCATGAAATAGCTTAATTAATGAAATACAAAAAAAGACATGAACAAACCAGCAGAATTAAGTGGGATGTTTAGGATTCTGTGACACATCATTGGCTCAGTTCCTGTTAGCAGTGTCTCCAGCTTGATAGGTGACTTAAATGGGAAGTGAGTCGGGGATCTGCTTGGTCACTGCACTGGTAATGTAGAGGTAGGGAATCAATGAGTGAAACTGGCATCTCAAAGTACAGGACTGTGCAAAAGTCTTGAGTCACGTCTCATTTGTTGATTTTTTTTTTCCAAGGAGCCAGACTTCATTCAAGTCAGTCAAGCATTAAAAAAGTCACTTGAGGAATAAACCAGTGTTGCGTCTACACATAACAGACAACTTACTAACTTTAAATTGTATCTTTAGACACTTTTTTAAAGCAGCAGCCTGCCACTAAACCACAATTTCTCCCCATCTCTTTTGATGGATCCATGAAAAATGTTAAAATAATAATAGTAGCAAACTCAAACTGACACAGGACCTGAGAGATGTACCTGGACCTTCAAGTGATCCATCTACTGTTTGATGCAGCCCCATCAGAAATGGTCTCAGTGGAAGGGTGGCTGTTAAAAAGCTATTTTTAAGGAAGAAAAGGCTCGGGTATGCCAATTACGTATTATTGTATTTCCATGTATATTTGCACGTTTCAATAAATTGCTGCATCTACTTCCCAATTTCCTAACAAAATACACAAAAATGAGGGAATAATCAAAACTTTTTCACAGACCTGTACAGTATGTGCTTAAAGGATAGAAATGAACTTGACAAAGTACAAAAAATAAACCAGAAAGAAAGGTGGAAAATGGTGCTTAGCATTTGATGCATGACACAAAAATCTAAACGAAAGAGCATTTGTTTACTTTTGGCCTGGCCAATATGGATATGTTCCCATTTTACTGTTTGTTTACCCTGTCCCCTCACTCCTAGCACATAAATATTTCACTAGAAGTGGAATAGACAAGCCAAAAGAAAAAAAAAAGAGTGCATGGGCCCGAGGCCAGCAAGAGTGGTAAAGGATGCAAATAGAATACAGACAAATGACAGAAACAACAGCGCTGTCCACATAGTGTGAGCGCTCGAGTGGAGCTGAATGTCACTCAGGTCACAGGGATTTGACGGATGAGCTTTGTTACTGGCTCTGTGTGACCTCGCCTTTCAACCTCTCTCAGCTTCAATGACACAAGAAAACGCACCCATGTGCACACACATGCACAGAGAGAGAGAGAGAGAGAGAGAGAGAGAGAGAGACCCTTATGAACACATGTATATCTAAGAACATGGCACAAACACACACCTCTAAACACACACTTGCCAGCTTAGGCACAACATACAGTGCGCATCGTGTGACATGCAAGCCAATGACAGTCTTCCCACATTGTCAGCTGAGGCACAAGCAAAAGAATTCCTGACCCATACCTACCCTCACTGCTACCTTACGGGCATGAACTTTAAATAGAAAGGGTAACTTAAGGTTATGTATATAACCCCGGTTCTCTGAGTAGCATGAGTGAGTGTCTCACTATGGGAACGCCTCCTGCGTGACCTCATCAGAAGCTCAAATACCATTACGCCAGCCCTTACAGGCTGGCTAGGTGACGCCCATGTCAGGAGGGGCCAGTGCCTCCCTATATAATAGGCTGACATAGCGTCAGATGTCATTCAAAACAAGCCCACCTCTTCCTCGCTTCCATAGCAAGGAGGGCGGTCTGGTGAGACACTCACTCGTGCTACTCAGAGATCCGGGGTTATATACATAACCTTAAGTTCTCTTTCATAGCATTCGTTTCGTGTCTCACTATGGGAGAAATACTGACTTCCGGATTGCCAGACATGCCTGTTAAGAAGACAACTGTCCCCAACAGCACTTGACAGGGGAGAAGCCCCCACCTGGGAAGAACCTGCACTGAGGACTGAATGTGCTAGGTTAGGTGCTGTCACATCTAACCTGTAAAACCTAGCAAATGTATGAGGTGAGGTCCAGCATGCAGCTGCACACACCTCCTGAATAGAAACTCCCCTAAAGAGAGACTTTGAGGTTGCCAGACCTCTAGTGGAATGCGCACGCAAGCCAGCAGGGGGCTGAAGGCCCCTGCTAGTATAGGCCAGGGCAATTGCTCCTACTATCCAATGGGAGAGGCGCTGTTTAGACACAGGCTTTCCCATATGTGATTTAGCCCAGGACACGAACAGCTGGTCACTTTGTCTGACACTCTGGGTTCGGTCCATGTAAATGCGCAGAGCACGGACTGGACACAAGGTATGCAGCCGCTGTTGCTCCTCTGAGGAGAAAGGCGGTGGGCAAGAGGCCGGCAGTTCTATAGGGGAACATGTGCCGACAACCTTCGGGACAAAGGCAGGGTTGAGCCGCATACTGACCCTCGTATTATCCGAGGAGAACTGAATGCATGACTGATGCACTGAGAGAGCGTGGATCTCTCCTACACGTTTAGCAGAAGCTAAAGCAATTAATAGAGCCGTCTTCAAGGACAAAATTTTAACTCAACCTGTTCCAAGGGTTCAAATGGGCAACAGGAGAGCGCAGCCAATACTGTGGGAAGGTCCCACGATGGAGCCAACGGCCTAGATGTAGGCAATTTACGCCGTGCACCCTTCATGAAACGGCATATTAAGGGATGCTGGCCAACAGTCTTCTCCTCAAAACCAATATGGCAGGCCGAAATTGCTGCCAAATACACCTTGATGGTGGAGAAGGCTTTACCCTTATCAATCAGGGCCTGAAGAAATGACAGAATCACAGCCACAGGGATGGCCTGTGATTCTATGCACCAGCTTTCAAACACACACACCACTTGTGCTCATATAGCGTCATAGTAGATGATGCTCTAGAACAGCGGTCCCCAACCTTTTTTGCGCCACAGACCGGTTTATGCCCGACAATATTTTCAAGGACCGGCCTTTAATGTGTCGCGGATAAATACAACAAAATAAAACTAGCACACGTGAAAAGACCCAGGAAAACCGAGTTAACGATCAAAACGATAACAAAATAACGCTGAAAACCGATAAATACCCTGAAAACCATACATTTCACACCTGAGCCTCAACTCGCGCGGCCCGGTACCAGACGACTCACAGACCGAGGCCCGGGGGTTGGGGACCGCTGCTCTAGAACACTGAATAGGGTCGATAACACTATGAGGGAGCCCCACTGTGTTCAGGTTAAACCACTCACGGGCGAAGCCCATAGAGCTAGCCTCTCTGGGTGGGGGTGGAATATTTCCCCCCGTGCCTGACACAGTGACAGCAGGTGGACACTGCTCCAGACTATCAGTCTGTGTGCCAGTGTGTGTAACTTGGGGGACCCCAGACCGACCTGTCTGTTGATGTAGGCCACAACGGTGGAATTGTCCGGACTCACTAAAACATGATGACCTCTCAACCAAGGGAGAAAGTGTTTTAGCGACAGGTGAACCACCAGCAGTTCCAGTGGGTGGAGCGCATGTGAGGGCCCCATTCCCCATTCACTGTTCTGCCCTCGTGGGTGACCCCCCAGCCCGAAAGAGAGGCATCTGTGGAAATCACCTTCCTGGCTGAAACTGCCCCCATGGCAATGCCCTGAGACAAGAAACCTGGCCTCTTCCACTCGCGGAGAGCGAGTGAACAGTCTGCAGAGTCTCTCACGTGACGGTGGCCGTCTCGGTGAGGGTCCAGTCCCCGCGAGCCCACCCATCGCTAAAAGCCTCTCATGTGCAGGCGTCCCAGTGTTATCGCCACTAGAGAAGAGGCCATCAGACCGAGCAACCTCTGGCACTGTTTGAGGGTAACTGTGTTGCCTCTGTGAACCAGTGCTAGGGATGACCGTATGGCCGCTGTTCTCTCCGGGGACAGAAAAGCCCTCACCCGGAGGGAGTCTAGGCTGAGCTCTATGAAAGTAATGCATTGAGTTGGTGTCCATGTGCTCTTTTCCACGTTTATCTGGAAACCCAAACTCTCCAGATGGTGTATGAGAGCATTTGTATGACAAGTCGCTCCCTGGCGGGTTGGGGCTGCCACCAGCCAGTCGCCGATATATGTGGCCATCCGAATGCCCTTTTTCCTGCTGCCTCGGTGCATTTCACAAACACCCTTGGGCTCAGTGAGAGACCAAAAGGCAGGACTACAAACTCGTATGCTATCCCCTGGAAAGCAAATCTCAGATACTTTTGGTGTGGGGGATATATGGGGATGTGGAAATAAGCATCCCTCAGGTTGATTAATGTGAACCAGTCGCCCGCTTGTACAAACCGTAGCAGCGAGGCGTGCGTCAAGATCCTGAACTTGTATGTCCTTAAATGCCGGTTCAGGGCACGGAGATCCAGAATGGCTCTCATCCCCCTCCCCCCTTTCTTTGGCACAAGGAAATACCTTGAATAAAATCCGCTGTGCATTTCCTTGGGAGGGACAACTCTTATAGCTCCTTTGTCTCTCAAGATGGAAATTTCCTCCAGGAGAAAACTGGCACACTCGCCCAGAGCACGAGAGTAAACGATTTCTGTGAAATGTGGTGGAGCGCCATTGAATTGCAGCCTGTAGCCCTTTTCCAATGTCCTCAGCACCCATGCTGACAGAGTGCAGGTGGCCCAGCTCTTCATGTGGAGAAGACAGGCTTTTTGGCGCCCCCTTGTGGCAAAACATACGCCATTTCGGTGTCCCGTCACCTCTGTCACAGGCGAGTTAGGTGACGGGCTCATCTGCATCATCACAGCCGTGGAAACGCGAGTATCCACGGGCTGCGTTATGGCAGACGTTGCTCTGTTTTTCAGCATGTTTGATTTTTTCATGTGTTTTGCAACACTCAACAGCGCCCTCGGCAAACTGCCTGGATGCGCGTGTCGGGGCTTTTTTAATACAGAATGCACGAAAGAAGTGCTTGTAAAACAACACTGCGAACTTTGGCTCTCTTTCCCTCTGGTGGGTGCGGTGACAAGAACGCCGGCCCGAGTTAAGCACTCTGTGTGGAACATGTCCCGTTGAACTTGCTCTGGAACAGAGCTGGGAGGCGGCAGGGCGGCCCATGAAGGGGGGAAACTGGGTTCGCTCCTGCCTAGAGGAGAGGCTGTCAGGCCGGCCGCTTCTTCCTCCTCACGATCGCGGCAGCGGGGGGCTTGAGGTCTGGCATGGGGAGACTGTTTCCGAGTCCATGGATTCTTAGGGGCCCCTGCAGCCTGGGGGGCTACCTACGTCTTAGGCACTTTGGGAATCCTGAAAGCGGGGACCGGGCGAGACGCTGCCTGCGCGAATGACTGGCGCGGTGCTGCTGGGGTGGCGTGCTGGGCCCTCCTTGGCAGGCAGACTTTAAGAGTCTCATCATCTCTCTTTTCTCCTCACATCTCTTCCTGCATGAATGTAACAGCCGCACCGAAGAGACCTTGAGGGATGACAGGGGTGTCGAGGAGTTCCTCTTTCTCTTTGGTCGTCAGGTTGGTGAACCCGAGCCTGCGTGCTCGCTCCTGAAGAACCATGAGGCCCATGGCTCTCCCAGTAGCCTGTATGGCTACCTTGTGGAGGCGGAGGACGTGGTCAGTTATAACGCAGATTTCCTCCCACACTGTGGTATCTGGTTTAGTTGTCATTTCCTCTTCTAGCTCAGCTTGGTAAGCCATTAGCATAGAGGAGGCTTTGTGGGCTCTTACTGACAGAGCCGCTGCCTTGTAGCACTTATCTGTAAGGCTAGACTGGAAGCGGTCTGCTTTGGAGGGGAGAGATGGGGTCGATGAGGACAGAGACGTCTTCGGGTGAAGATGGCTCGCTACCAACGGCTCCACTTGTGGCATCTGGCGGAGGCCGATAGACTCCATCCCCTCACAATCCAGCAGGGAGCTCCCCACGATGGGGTGTTTCTCGCTGTAAGGTTTTGCTTTCCACGTCACCGCTATCTCATCGAGTAGCTCCGGGAAAACAGGCAACACATGCTTTCACCGTCTTTTCCGCCTTCTGCAATTTCTTTCCGTCAAAACGAGATTTTACAACCTCTGTTTGTATGGCGGGCCACGGGATGTTGAGTCTAGCTACTGCGCGCTTTCACATGTCCTGCATGTCGCGATCCAGGGGAGACGGCGGTGTCGGTTTTTCAGCCTCGCCGGTAGCCGAGGGCTTTGCAGCCCAGCTGATGCTAGCCAAGGAGGTGGAATCTTCCTCCTTGCTGTCGTCAGAGAGCAGGAGCTCCGAGTCAGCCAAATCATCTCTGTCCTCGTTGGCATCTCCTCCCCAGGTGACTCCAGCATAGGGGAAAATCTCACGATCTCCGTGTGCCTCCAGCGACGGGAAAGCGGTCGCGTGGCGACAGCTTGGCCGTGGCATTGCAGCCAAATCATCGGGCACCTCAGTTTCTCCTTGCCCCGCAGCAGCCTCACACAGCAAAGGGTCACCACCCGACAAGTTAGCCTGGCGATCTAGCCTGCGGCGGAGTAGTTTGCGTGGGAAAGCTGCGCAGTGGATATAGTCTTGTGCGGGCGTCAAGGCAGCCTGAGCATGAGATAAACCCAGGCACACCCCGCACACACGGGGGTGTGTATCCCAGGCAGAAATTTTCTTGCCGCAAGGACAGAGTTTTGCAACTTCGTTGGCAGTCGTAGCCATGGTTAGCTAGAGGGTTGCGCACGTTAGCAAGACTGACACTGAGTGCGGAGAATATTGCTATTCCTCGCTAACGTGGGGTGAAAAGGTTTCTACAGGTATTGCTACCTAATGTGTAAAACCGCTAGCGTCGAAGGGTATTGCTACCTGATGGTGAAGCTAGAGGTACCTTTATTAGCAAAGTGTTGCTACTTCGCTTTCGGAAAATATTGCTACTTCCCTGGGTGAAAGTATTGCTACTTGGCACCAGCACTAGCTACGGAACAGTATTGCTACTGCTTGTATGCTAGTGGACAACTGAAAAGCTGGGAACAAAGCGCCCGTGACCGAGTTGTTCACTCGAATCTGTGGACAGTTTAGCTTTAGCACCCAATAGCACAGTTGTCTACAAGCTTCTGTGAGAAGCGAGAAGAGGTTTTTGAATGACATCTGATGCTATGTCAGCCTATTATATAGGGAGGCACCTAGCCAGCCTGTAAGGGCTGGCGTAATGGTATTTGAGCTAATGATGAGGTCACGCAGGAGGCGTTCCCATAGTGAGACACAAAACGAATGCTATGAAAGAGAACACCACTTGCCTAAGCTGTTAGGCGTCACATGCTGCACTTGCAGACCCAATTAAGAAAATATATCCTTGTGCACAAGCTGCACACAGATGAAAAATTGTAAATACACAAGTGATGCATGGAATGATAAACTTTTTTTTATGGATTGGAATAGTGACTAAATGCCTTGCTTGTTTGCTAGGTTAGCAGGGTTACTCATATTGCATCACGACTTGAGATGAGCCAGTTGGTTATTTTTTTTAAACTCGTGCAGTCGAGTATATAAAATCTGCACTGAAACAAACACAGTAAAGTCATAGCTGCAATGAAGCACACAATCTTTTAGAGTCCTTAAATCAGTTAGCCTGCATCACCTTAGTAAGACCAGAGTGGCTCAGGTATTGTCCTGTGAGCCTAATTAATTATGACTTTGGTGAGCAGCCAACAGAGAGGAAGGACAGCCTCCTTCTGTCTGAAACTCCACAACACTGCTCCAGACTGAACCCACGTCCAGGGTTAACACAATTACCAGCATGTCCTCCCAACCATACATCCAACATCACACCACAGGCACTGTAATTGGTGTGCTTAGAATTGCAGGCAAAAATTAGAAAAGCAGCAGAGGGAAAGAGGTGATTAATTTGCTAGAGGAGGAGGTTGGTGCCGATGTAAATCACTGCCTGTCAGTGCAATTTAATTTACGAATTTCCTTCAGCCTTGTCTGCGATGCCAGCCTTGCTCGCTGATTGTTTAGCATCAGGTCATAACTAAAGAGGTCATGGAGTGAAGGGCATGAGCCATGCTTTCCTTAATTACAACATAGAACACCCCCCTTCTTGTAGCATGTATGCATAGATGCCCCCTAAATCACAGGTTAAACTGAACCAGGAGGACATGAAAGTGTGGCAACATCAGCTAGGCTTATGAAGTGCCTGCAATCTGATGGGAAAGCACTTTCGCTTTTATTTAATCGTTTAACTGGCACATTAACAGAATACGCCTCCCAGACATGTGGATAAAACTGCTCTCTTGACTCTTGATTTAAAAACAAAAATCAGCTAAAACCCAAGATTTCATCTGAATCCCTATGATAATAAATGAGGACTCAGTATAAAAGTGAAGCACAGCCAAAGCTTCGATATGCTTGTTTCAAACTCTCTATCAGTTAAAAACACACCATCAAAAAAACCAGAGTGTGTTAACATCACAACATCTCCCCAGGTTCAGACTTCAAAACTCACCTTGCTCTATGTACTTTCCAGATAATGCCCTCAAGGAGAGTTTGCAATAAACAACTTCAAAATACGGACCGCAATCTATAATCCATTCCCTATCTTTTACACACTGGTTTATCAGTAAAGCTCAGCAGTGCAGACAACAGAAGTGCTGCTCCTCTTTGTTGCTAAATAATACCCATTCAGCAAGGTTTAGCTATAGGGTCAAGCATACAAAGCAGGTTACTCCTGGGGAGCAATTAGCTCTCAGTCACACCAATGTGTGGTCATATCTCCTCTGACTTATATCTGCCACATCACTCTTATTGCCACTCTCACAAATCAGCAACCATGCTCCAACCAATCAATGGCTTACCTTGGGCTTGCTTTTTATGCTTTTCCTGTTTATAAATAATAATTCAGGAGAAAAGCAGCTTCGGCATAATGCAGGCACTAAGGAAGACAGGAAAATGAACAGGGGACTGTGTGTTGTCTAGTACTGTTTTGTTTCTTCACCTATATTTAGATGAATGCAGATTATTTTGAGAACTCTCCTTTTCATACCTACACCGACTCACAGGCTATTTGACTGGTTGCTTTAGATCTCAAGTTCTGCATGTGTTGAAATACCTATGAACCTGAACCTAAAAATATGCCCCTTTTGATAGTGTAATATATTCAGATTGCATTCATATTTATTCATAATATATACCCCCCACAGTATCACAAAGCTCTATATTCAAATTGTATACAATGAATCACTTTCAGCAAGAAACCCCAAGGCGGTGTTATGAAGCAAGTTAAAATCCCAGTTCACAGGTAACGCAGTTAAAATGGGCTGTGCAGAGCCACTTGAGGCCGTCAACTCAAAATAAGAAGCAGACAGGTAAAACACAGGACACGGCTCACTGAAATCTATATCTCTCTCTCTCTCTCTCTCTCTCTCTCTCTCTCTATATATATATATATATATATATATATATATATATATATATATATATATATATATATATATATATATATATATTAGGGGTGCAACGATATTCGTATCGATATTGAACCGTTCGATACAGTGCTTTCGGTTCGGTACGCATATGTATCGAACAATACAAAATTTGTAATTTATTTTATCAACTTTCCTTCTGACGATGCTGTCTGTGTTGAGCGCTCAGTGAATCTGTGTTCGACTACTCCGCCTAGGCTGCACTGTCCAGCGCAGATCCACTGAGCGCTCAACACAGACAGCATAGTCAGAAGGAAGAGCGCAGGGCAAGCTAGCGAGACAGAAGTTAAGCTCTCCTTGCAACAGGCAAATTGAACCTCATTCAGATCTGGCGTTTGGAATTATTTTGGTTTTCATGTGACGTATGACCCTGAAGGTAAGCGAGTCATGGACTAAAGTAAAACAGTATGTTGGATGTGCCATGCAATGCTCAATTACATTGATGTGAACTAGTGTGTTAGCGCGGTTAGCTCGTTAACGTGTTGGCCGTCTAGCCCCATGCACGGAGCGATCGGCAGTAGCTCGTTAACGGAGATTTGCCGTGTTGTGGCGTTAAGGTCATTTCAACGAGATTAACCTGAAAGCACTAGTGGGAACACAACGAATATGACTGCACATTTACGCCGACATCATCCTAGTGCAAAGACAAGTGGAAGCAGACAAAAAAAAGCAAGCATGCTACTAACTTTAGCCGAGTCATTTAGACAGCTGTTAGCACATGATTCTCCTTATGCTGCTGAGAATATAGCCCAGAAGAAGCGGATAGTATAGCTTTTATTTTGGAAAGAGCCATTTCTCTGTAATAAACTCTCTTTTCCAAAGATGAGTGATTCCTCAATCAGATACAGGGCTTGCAATATCGCTAGCCCGACGTCCCGGAGCTAGCGATTTTTTCAGTCGGGCTACCAAAATCTATCTCTTCCCTGCCCGTCGGGCTATTGTAGGAAAAATATATGTCAATGCTTTTGCATTCTTTCAGAAATGTAGCTGGGTAATTATGTCATTGGCATCGGTGAGCCACTGTCAATATGTGACATATTGAAGTCGCGTTTGAATTTGCGCTTGTTTTTTTGCTTTCACTTTGCAATCGTGCGAACTGTGTATAGAGAGCGACAGCACTGATCTGTGAGTGATGATAATTTGTGCACCAATTCCTCTGACATCGTCTTATTAATCGTTAGCTTACTATGCAAACATGACAAGTGAAATCTCCCGCAGCAAGCTTAAACATGTGAGAGGTTGATCGCGCAGAGAATCGCTGAGCTTATGTGAGTGCGTGTGTAAAAGCAAAATAAGACAGGTCAGGGTGAAGAAGTGACAGCCAAAGAAAAGCTTACCACAAAACGGAGAAGTTATGACAAATCAGACTATAAGGCAAAAAGAAAGTGCAGCTTTATGGTTTCATGGACAAAAGAATTTCTGTGGCTGCAATATGATGAGCTAAATAACCAGGGCTGCACATAAGTGGTCCGCAGGTGCGCATTCGCTGTCAAAATAAAAAACACGCACAAGGGTTAGGGTTAAATTTAAAAACTGTACTTTTGAGTTAAAATATATATTTATAATTTTAATAAATGACAAATTAAAAAGGCATGAACATTTTTTTTGTATCGAAAAAATATCGAACCGTGACACCAAAGTATCGAACCGAACCGAACCGAACCGTGAATTTTGTGTATCGTTGCACCCCTAATATATATATATATATATATATATATATATATATATATATACACTGTATAGATTACGTGAAGTACCCTCAGAAGGTCTGCTAGATGATGTTAATGCAGCACTACGGGCAATACCTACAACCACAATTACCGACACGTCTGGCAGCACAAATGAACCAGCTGCTAGTTAACGAGAGACACCCGGAATGGCTAACAGGCACATGGGTCAATACATGAGCGGGACACAGAAAGGAATTGGCAAGAATACCAGAGGTGCAAAACACCAGCTACTGGTAGACAGAACAATCAGCCGAGACTGCAAGACCAGACTGACCAACCTGTGCACTGCCTGGATTGATTACAAGAAGGCCTATGACTCAATGCCCCACAGCTGGATACTGGAATGCCTAGAATTGTACAAGATCAATGGGACCCTAAGAGCCTTCATCAGGAACTCAATGGGGATGTGGCGTACAACACTAGAGGCCAACTCCAAGCCCATAGCACAAGTTACCATCAAGTGCGGGATCTACCAAGGAGATGCTCTGTCCCCACTGCTGTTCTGCATAGGCCTGAACCCCCTCAGTGAGATCATTAACAAGACTGGCTATGGATACCGACTACGGAACGGAGCAGTTGTCAGCCACCTCCTGTACATGGATGACATCAAGCTGTATGCCAAGAGTGAACGAGACATCGATTCACTGATCCACACTACCAGGCTATACAGCAATGACATTGGAATGTCGTTCGGACTGGAGAAGTGTAGTCGGATGGTAACAAAGAGAGGGAAGGTAGTCAGAACTGAGGGGATTGAACTACCAGAAGGCAACA
This sequence comes from Aulonocara stuartgranti, assembly GCF_965226115.1. Classification (NCBI taxonomy): domain Eukaryota; kingdom Metazoa; phylum Chordata; class Actinopteri; order Cichliformes; family Cichlidae; genus Aulonocara; species Aulonocara stuartgranti. The sequence continues at coordinate 20,596,674 of NC_138954.1, read as the reverse complement.
TTGCAGACATAGAGGACAGTTACAAGTACCTGGGAATCCCGCAGGCAAATGGGAACCATGAAGAGGCCGCTAGAAAGGCTGCAACCACCAAGTACCTGCAAAGGGTCAGGCAAGTCCTGAGGAGTCAGCTGAATGGTAAGAACAAGATCCGGGCCATCAACACATACGCCCTGCCTGTGATCAGGTACCCTGCTGGGGTAATAGGCTGGCCAAAGGAGGAGATAGAAGCCACTGACATAAAGACAAGAAAGCTCCTGACCATGCATGGAGGGTTTCACCCCAAGTCCAGCACCCTGAGGCTGTACGCTAAGCGGAAGGAAGGGGGCCGGGGACTGGTGAGTGTCAGCACCACAGTCCAGGATGAGACAAGGAACATCCAAGAATACATTGGGAAGATGGCCCCAACTGACCGAGTGCTCAGTGAATACCTCAGGCAGCAGAAACCCAAGAAAGAGGAGGGAGACGAGGAACCATCATGGAAGGACAGGCCCCTGCACGGTATGTACCACCGGCAGATAGAGGAGGTGGCTGATATCCAGAAATCCTACCAGTGGCTGGACAAAGCTGGACTGAAAGACAGCACAGAGGCACTAATCATGGCAGCACAAGAACAAGCTCTGAGCACAAGATCCATAGAGGCTGGGGTCTATCACACCAGGCAAGACCCCAGGTGCAGGCTGTGTAAAGATGCCCCAGAGACAATCCAGCACATAACAGCAGGGTGCAAGATGCTAGCAGGCAAGGCATACATGGAACGCCATAACCAAGTGGCCGGCATAGTGTACAGGAACATCTGTGCCGAGTATAACCTGGAAGTCCCGAGGTCAAAATGGGAGATGCCCCCAAGGGTGGTGGAGAATGACCGAGCTAAGATCCTGTGGGACTTCCAGATACAGACGGACAAAATGGTGGTGGCTAACCAACCGGACATAGTGGTGGTAGACAAACAGAAGCAGACGGCCGTAGTGATCGATGTAGCGGTTCCGAATGACAGCAATATCAGGAAGAAGGAACACGAGAAGCTGGAGAAATACCAAGGGTGGTAATCGGAGCACTAGGTGCGGTGACTCCCAAGCTAGGCGAGTGGCTCCAGCAGATCCCGGGAACAACATCGGAGATCTCTGTCCAGAAGATCGCAGTCCTGGGAACAGCTAAGATACTGCGCAGGACCCTCAAGCTCCCAGGCCTCTGGTAGAGGACCCGAGCTTGCCTTTCTGGTTCCCCTCACCTCCAACCAGTCGCGGCAAATGCCCGACCCTCCCTGAGCCTGGTTCCTCAGGTTTCTTCCTGTTAAAAGGGAGTTTTTCCTTCCCACTCACGCCAAGCGCTTGCCCATAGGTGGTTGTTTGATAGTTGCGGTTTCTCTGTATTATTGTAGGTTCTTCATCTTACAGTATAAAGCACCTTCAGGCAACTACTGTTGTACTTTGTTATGAATTGAGTGTCTTCGTCTTGACTTTTCTCCTGACCTTACTGAACAGAACAGTGCAGAAAGTGAGCTTTGTTGAAAAGTGGGGCTTAAAAGCATGTGGCTTCAAAAAGGGACTTGTGTGACTGTTTGTTGTTTAACTGTCATTGTGTCTGTTGTTTGGTTTGAACGCTGCTGAAAGCCCCTATTGTGTTTGAAGCATAGCTAAGCAAAACTGACAAGCTTCCCTTATACACTGAGAAGATAAAGTCAGCAGAAAAACAGTCATTTTAAATAGACTGCTTATCATTTCTCTGCATATGGAGCTTCTGAATACATGTTATGAATTAGAAAGAGGAGAGGCAGAAGATGAACTAACGATGGCTGCTAATAATTACAGATCTGTAGCGTGGAGGAGTTAATGAGGAGCCAAAGCCTCCCATGATGCTCCAGTAATAATGAATGAGGAGTGAGAGAGTGGAAAGAGGGAGAGAGAGAGAGAAGGGTGGGAGATGTCAGTTTGAGAGGCTGCAATGCCCTTTGGTTTCTCTGCACTCTGGGCATGCCAACGAGAGAGCCTTCCCAGAGGAGACTTGTCTCCACACTAATGAAGATGTGACAGACCTCCGGTCCGTGACTTGCAGGGTATAGGGAAGAGTGGAAGGAGGATGAGGAAGCAAAGAGTGACAGCTCATATAAAATGAAAGGCGCTGAAAAGGTGAAAGGTTTGCAAGACCTTCAAAAAGAGTGAGACATTGTCAGTAGCAAAACTTATTAGACTGATAGGTGGTGTTTTTCAATTGGTTTATATGTCAGCAAAAGACATTGGGAAACTTGAAATTATATTTAGATAAGCGCTACGCGAATAACAGTTTCCCCATGACACTCAGACAAAGTAAAACACAATTATTACCCACCAGAGAGCTGGTGTAGCTGGGATCAGACGTGTCATCCTGCAGGTAGCGTGACAGACCAAAGTCGGACACTTTACACACCAAGTTGCTGTTGACGAGAATGTTCCGTGCGGCCAGGTCACGATGGACGTAGTTCATTTCTGAGAGATATTTCATTCCTGCAGAAATCCCACGCATCATTCCCACCAACTGGATCACTGTGAACTGACCATCATTTTGCTAAAGGACAGAGAGCAAAACAAATGAAAATGCAGAGCTTATGTCATGCCGTTGCCATGCTGTAAATGAGCAAAGCTGGAGGTCGCAGATTGCAGCAAAGGCTAATATAACCATTTTTAATAGGCAAAAAAATTATTACGCTGTTTCTTCTTACTGAATCATTAACACATGTTGACTTAAATTCATCACTCCACTTCCTCATTCAACGTGTAGCGTAATCAAATTCGGTTTGAGTCAAGGCTGCTCAGTTGGATTCTCATCTTCTTCTGTAGCATGAGGTAAGCCTTGCAGCAGATCATTATTATCACAGCCATGGGGTACATGCTCATGGCAGATAACAAGAGGAGTCATGTTGTTATAGCTACATACAAGACCCTTATTTTGAGTTATCTTTGATTTTAGTTTTTCTTGTGCGTCCTTTTTTTTCTTGTTTGTTGGTTACACTTTGCAATTACAAAATCAACACACTGAGTCCCTGTCTTGCCTTTCAAATCCTTTTAATGTCCAGAGGAAGAGTATATTTGTATTAAATAAGCAAATCAGATTCCTGCAGCCAATCTTACTCAGTGTAGGTGTTAGAGCATTGTTCCATTCAAGCATACAGGCATCCATCTCTTTAAACTCCAAGAATGGTGCCCCTACCCCTGTGTGAATGCTCTGAAGAGCAAGCTTTGAACCCCAGAAACCCAGTAACAAATAAGAGGGTAAGAGAGATCGATGGAAACACAAGTCGGATGTGGCGGTTAGCAAAGCCAACTTCAAAGAACCCATTTAAACCCACCCTAGATCAAAGTGGAATAGAACACCAATCCATGAGACTGAAGCAGGAAAAAAGAGAGCTGAATATTGATTAAGCTGTATGTCCGCTCAATCCTGACTATAAAAGAAAGAGTGAAGAGTCCATTAATAGCTCCAGGCATTAAATTAAAGGCTGATAAAGCTAGCCAGTGTGGAAATTTTCAAATTAAGAATGACTGAAATCAAGTTCATTGTCATGAAACATATTCTCCGTTGGCACTGGACAGATTAAGAAGGCTCATTCCAATTTGTATTAGGAGGGATTCTTAGCATGAACTCCTTTAGTGGGATTGCTTTACAATTTACTTCCAATTAGCTTCTCAGTCTCAGATTTTCAAGCTTCCATTTAACTCACACATGGCTTCAGATCTCGTCATATAGCTGTTTGCAACTTTGTGTGACACAGTACAAGCATTAAAAAAAGAAAAATCACTCACCCTGAGGAATGAGTCAAGGGCGCCATTCTCCATAAACTCAGTAACGATCATAACTGGACGGCTCTTTGTGACTACACCCTCAAGACGGATAATGTTCGGGTGGTCAAACTGGCCCATGATTGATGCTTCAGACAGGAAGTCCCGCCTCTGCTTCTCCACATAGCCCGCCTTTAAGGTCTTAATGGCTACATAGATTTCCCTCTTGCCAGGTAGCTTCAAACGGCCCTTGTAGACTTCCCCAAATTCCCCTAGTTTGAAAGAGAAAGAAGAGTTTCCTCATTTCCTTCTGTTAGCAGAAAAAGCCTTTACACAAAAGCAGAGTTAATCAGATCATAAATTTCACGTCTGTTTTTAAAGTTACCTAAAGTGCTTTTATAGAGCCTGTTATGTCTTGCTATCATATAATACAGTATGGCTCTTCTGACACACAGCATAGGCTGGCAAGTGCCTTTATATTCCCCCTATCAAACAATACCAGGCAAGCACTGTCTGGCAAATTTCTGGAACCCATGTGATTAATTATCACCACCTTGGTGTCCTGGAGAGACAACACATAGTGAAATCAACAAAAACAAAAACCTTTAATTAGCTGATCCCACTGCATCCTTATCCCTATTGTATCTCTGTCACTTCCTCACACCTAGCTTGCTGAGGCCGCCTGTGCTCCAAAGCTACTCCAGGCCCAGCAACATTACCAGGGGTATTTTAGCCTCCATATGAACCAGCATGTATGATGTCAGTGTCCTCTCGGCTGTAGAAAAGATGTGTTCGATCCCAAAGAAAGGGACATGTACCAAAAACACATGCACATACTGAACTTAAGTTTAATCAGAATTCACTTGAAAGCAATCAGGACCTAATTATGTAGTTGTAATTTTAATATACAGTTTAATAATACATAAGAGGTCATTCTCAAGTTAAGAAAAACAAAACAAAACAAGGACAGGAAACAAAATGTCTGCACTTTTACATGTAAAGTAAATGGGGAAGAAATGATGCAAGGGCTGAACATCATCAAAGCCAAAATCAACAAGATCCAAAAACACAGAAGCACAAAGAAAAGGCAGAGAGGGTTGAGTTATTTCTAATGACATTATGTCCCTGGGTAGGTGGCCTATATACTGCTAGTACACTTGACATAGGCCCTTGACATGTTCCCATCTGAAGTGGCTGCCAGAAAGGTTGTTCTTCATGACCTTGAACAGATTCAGGTTTTTATATGACATACAACAACTCAACAATCCACATTTATCTGACACACAGACACAGAATACAAAAGCATGCATGCACGAAGATTTGCCATACCTGCACCAATGACCTCCTCTATTTTGACAGTAGAAACATCTATCTCCTTGGCAAATTCTCGTACAGCTTCGTTTGGGTCCTCGTAGGTGAAGGGGTCAATGTAGATCTTCATCCCCGGAGAGCCTGAGAAGTGGGTCGGGCAGCCCAGTGGGGAGGGGCAGTTAGACATGTCGGCTCGCAATGAGAGTTCTAGAACAACCAAAGTGCTCAGTGAGCTTTCCAGAAGATGAAACTAGTCTTTTGGGGTCTTGAGCTAAAGGTTGGTGAATTCAAATAACCCCCAAGTGTTAGCTTAAATCACAGAGTCACAGCATTACTTATAATCACTATAAACTTTTGATCGCTGCAAATGATGATACCTTCATTTGCTCTATTATCCATGCTTAGAGACGGGCCAAAGCACGGCAATGTGTAAATTAAAATGAACGTGTACTGAACACATCAAAGAGTGTAGGTGGAGAATTAAAGGAACTGGCTCCAAAACATGTAGAGGCAGACAACAAAATGGTGGTGATTCAGTGCTTACGAGAGGAAAAGAGCTAGAGAGAGAGAGAACGAGACAGAGAGACAAAGAGAGGGAGGGAGATTAAGGGATAAAGGAACAGATGAGGGAATATAGAAAGAGTAAATGTAGACTTTTTTTTCACCCCTTTATCCCTTACCCTAGCAGTATCTGCTCTTTGATAGTGGTAGAACCAATTTTCCTGCAATCTTTCCCTATAGGAGCTCATAAAGAGATAAAGCCGCTACGCTATCAACTAGCTTTTTATGCCACTCTACAGTAGGTGAGACCAGTTCACAGACTGGCGATGTTTGCAAAAAAAGAAGTACAGCTTTTCTGTGCCGACAGGCTAAGTAAAACACTTGTAAACAAATTCAATATGCTGCCACAAGATGGACAGCGAGCAAGTAGACTTCAAATCATCATTTTTGCAGCTACACCCAAGGGCAGCCTTCTTTCTCAGAGCTGTTTAGGCAAAATCTTTGCAGCCATGATTGGAATAAACCCATCTCCATCAAGTCAATTTGTGCCTAGCCCTTTGCATAAGCCACAGAGAAGGAGGGAGGAGTCTCAGGAGACAAAAAGAGAATAGGGTCTAGTCCTGGGATCAAGGTGCCTCACCTTGCTCTTGACTAGAAGCTGATTCTAGTTACCACACTAATTGCTTTGAACCCTGTCTGTGTGAGTGTAATTGCTCATTAGAGATTCCATACAGACTGGATTCAAGTTAATCCATCAGAGGGTTTACAGCTTTGCATTCCATAAAGTCATTCGATTTACAAATGTCGCCAAGCTGCTCACTTAGCGGCACCACTGGGTAGGACTCAAAATCTCAGTGGGGAGCACGCAACAGCAAGCTTATGGCAGCACGCTCACACTCAAAATCTCAAGCTCTTGTGTGCACATACCTCCAAAATAAATGTACAGCCATTACTTTCTAATTCACAGTCCATAGCCCATTTTTATGTATAATTTAAAATGCAAACAGTTTATCGTCCTCCCTGTGGCACAGCCCTGGTTAACTGGACTCGTCTTTTTATGGCCACTGGATAAAAAATAGATTCCTACTTTAATATTTCATAGGCTCTCCATCTGAGAGTACGAAGCAAATGTATCCAGAAGTCATTTCTATTTTGGACCAACATATAAAACAACAACTCTGTCAGGAAAGAATCCAAGGCTGCCACAGTGGCTCACGGACACATGCGTACCACAACAGATATAAAGCTTAGATTAATATAATAAATTAGAACAAAGTTTATGACATAATTGTCCAAACGGTTAAGTGTACTCAGACAAATTTCCACTCTGGTGGACAATAAAGTTGATTCTATTCATTTCTATTAGCTGGCAGGCGTAATAAGTTACAGTGTACTGCAATGCACTTAACCATGTTATTTTCACCAATGTCCAAAATTTAGCCTGCTATTAGTCTGTCCCGGTCGTTTACGTAATGGTCCTAATGTATCCACAAATCAACTGCAGAGCCGTAATGCTTACATTAATCTATTACTGGCAATGGCTACAATCAGATTACTGGTTTTACTACAAACACTTTATATATTGCCCAAAGACAAACAAAAATGTCTGCGAATGAAATAGTAGCTCCATAAATGCTCATCTTTTTAAGTTAAAAGGGAATGTTTCATACATTAGCCTGTCACCAAGGAAACATAATTTCTTCTAATTCCCTTTGCCTGACAATATTTGTGATTTCACTATATAGCATTTAAATACTTTATGTGATTTATGTGCAGAGCAATATATCCCTAGAGTGTTTTATGTAGGTCTAAGATGCACACTAATCTACTCCGTGGCTCTAAATATAATGAGCTGCATTTCCGTCCTGAATATTAACTAATTATCCATTGTTTGATGTCAGAAACGTATTTGTAAAACACACACTTATTATTTATTGGGGCTTATTGGTATGCACATAAGAGATCTACATTTTGTATGGAGTCACTAAAAAAAAGAAAGTGAAATGTTTGTGGGGATTTTTTTCAGGCCTTTTGCAACTCTTTTGGTTTTCCTTGAAAAGTTTGAAAAGTGATGAAAGGTTCACCCTGTTAATTATAATATTTTAACATATTTAGGATGAAGAGTGAACTTGCACATATAAAGGAAATATGCAAGAAAAAAAAGGAGTATAAGCATATTTTATATCCACCCATAATTAACTAGTTCTTTTCAGTGAGTTTCCATTGTCATCGGGTGTGAGCACCAGATGTTGAAGCGCAAATAACATCTGCAGCTACGGGGCAACAAGTACGGTCTGAACATTTGTAATTTAAAATTTGTTGGTAGTCATGTGGAAACATGAGGGCACAACACAGACATTTAGTACTTAGAAATGTCTGTTAATTTGTTTAGATGGGTTGTCGGTGTGAGTTAAAGGCTAAAAGGAAATGTTTCCCTGAGAGAATCTGCAAATACTTAGTGCATGGACCTGAGTGCATGGCAGTGCAGTAATGAACTTCTATGATTCCTTCACTTTTTATATACTGTTATAGATTTAATTAGGAGATAAAAGTATAGAATTCTAATGTTTATTCTACGCTTGGTAACTCCCAATAATGCTGTGAAGACATGTTTTTAGGAATATGTGCAAAAGGAGTACATGAAGTCCTAGTAGCACACTTAATGTCAGGACAGAAGCTGAACCATGGAGTCACAGGAACACAGCAGGCCCCTGTGACAAAACTGTGGCTAGACATATGTGGAGGCAAATATCAACCCATTTTTAAATCTGAGTGCTCCAAGGAACACAGTGGCCTTAATAATCATGAAATTGAATAATTTTGGAACCAGCAAGATTATTCTTAGAAATGTCTGACCAAACTGAGACAGAGGGAGAAGGGCCTTATTCAGAAAGAACCCACTGATCAATCAAGCAGAGGCTTGGAGGTCTGCTGCAGATAAGAAACCTGGGAAACCTGCTGTAGGATCATCATCTCAGTAGAAGCACTGAGATCATGTCTTTAGGTCTTGGGGGCTGAAAAGAAGCCAGTCTGAGTCTAAGCCATATGACAGCTGCTTTGAGATTATTGAACATCAGTTAAATGCATCCAGCAGCATCAGGAATAAGTTTATCTCATCTGATGAGACAGAAATTGAACTCAGTGGGTAGAACTCCAAGCACTATGGCATGATTTCCTGTCTAATAACATGTCTATGGCTATGGAGATAACAACACAGTGCTGTGTGGTGGCTTCTTGGGAACTGTTATAGGAACGCTGGTCTGAATGGAAGAAAGGAAGAATAAGTATGAGTCAAATTAGAATAAAAAACGCAAACCATGAGTAGCCCAGCCAAAGGTCATACTTAGACAAAATAGAACTTTGTGGAGAGGCCTGATGATGGCAGTTCACAGATGCAATCCAACCTTTCAAACTGCCCAAAAACACAGGTTAATAAATATTTTAGCAACTTAATCAGGAATGATCTTTTGATTGTTTTGAAAGAGAAAACTGCAAAATAGTTTTAACCATTGAATAAATCCACTTAATTAACTTAAACAGTGTACACAGTGATGATACTGTACATGACAACAACCACTGAATCTGATGGGGTGATCGCTTTAAGCCACAGCAGCAGCATTTGACTTGTGTTCACATGAACATCACAAGCAGGAGTTGGTGTAATGTTAAAGGTCTGATTTCTTGCATAAGCATGACCATCAGGCTGCACCACTGAATTTACAGTATTAGCAACGTCTGTCTTGAGGTGGGCTGCAAATGAGGCGATATTATGAGGCAACATCTGGAGGAGCTGACAGCTGGGTGAAAGCTGGCAGGCACATTTTTTTGGAGGATCACCCAAAGCAATTGTTTGAGTTGGTCTATTTTATTGCTGCACTGAATACTGCAATTACAAAACTGCCAGTCAAACCTTGACAGAAAAGCAAAAAACAACAATGCATCACAGGGTGGGGAAAAACCTTGTGTGCGTTGGCATTGTGAAGGTTTCCTTATTAGCATTTGATTTTGTATCCACCTTAGATCCTTCATTTGATAATTAAGGCCGCAAACAACTGTTATCTTTTATTTTCATGACTTATGTTAATTACAGTGCATCCCTGACTGTGGCAAAACTGACTCCTCTGTCCAGAGCAGTTTTAATAAGCCCCAAGCTACCATTCTCGTAGCTTTGACACAAAGTAACTGTGTTGAAGCCATTTGCTGTGTCAGGCTCAACAAAATTCAATCCCCTTGAGTAAACCCTTTCTCAGACTGCTAGGTTGGCAGTACATAAGGCTTTCTTTGACGCACCAATTTACACACATTTCTTTTGTGCATGTGTGACTGAGTGTTTGTCAGAGGTTATATGTGTGTCCCTGCAGGCTACTTCCCCTGATCAGTCAATGCCCAGGGAGTGCTTAAAACACAACTCAGTCATGGCTATCGTGCAGCCCTAAGAGATGTCAGTCAATGTCACGGTGAAAAGTAGAACCACAGACACTTGCTACATAAATTTTCCATATCTTTAATGCATTATTATTCATTTTAAATGCCTTACATTATTAATTATAGTCCAACAGTAGAGGAAATGAATGAATGAATGAATGAATGAATGAATGAATGAATGATAGATAGATAGATAGATAGATAGATAGATAGATAGATAGATAGATAGATAGATAGATAGATAGATAGATAGTAACTAACCAGTAACTTAGAGCAGCTGTAAGTAATAGAGCAGACTCACCTCTTCCTGTTGTGTAATGTTGCAGCTTGTCACTGTACACCGCCTCCTTGGAATATGCTCTTTTCCTATAACGATGCAATGAGTGTTGGGAAAGGAAAGAGAGAGCGAGGGGGAGGGGTGCCAAGATGAAAGAGGTAAACATGATCTTATTACTTTTGGTGTTTTTGTGTACCGGCTGAAAATGACGTGGCTGAAATTGAATCAGCTGCAAAGGGTTAGAAATGGCAAATGAAGTTTATGAAAATGAGCTGATTTTTAATTAGACCTTGATAGGATCTCACTCCTTTTCATCTGTCTCCTCTGCCTCAGCATCAAAAGAACCTGGCCCATTTGATGAACACTTTACTTGCTCAAACTTGCACACAGCCCTGCAGAAAATTTGACTTTCATATATCTAAAGTGGAGCAAGATGTGAATGTGACAATGTGACAATGTGACAAACCGCTGCAAAATGAAATTGGCTTAACGGGGCAAAGTAGGAGATGTTAAGTTCTCTAAGGAATTGAGTATTCCATTTCAAATGACAATTTTGCTTTCCCGTTCCATCAAATTCGTGCGTGCCTTTACTATTCAGTATGCCTGTCACTGAATCAAGTGATAGTCTTGCTGCACTAATAAATGATATGTGACTACATGTAGGGCACGTTACACGATAAGTTCCAAAGCATAATCAGCACCAGTTATGTTTCATAAATGTTTTTACAGAAGATTACAATAAATGTCAGGAATTTTAGGAATCTTACGCACCACTGAATTTTATTTTTACATAATTAATACAGCAAATGACACAAACCGTATATGCTGAGAGTCTGGTGGAATTTTACCTGCAATGTTGCCACCTATTGGATTTTTTAGTACATATTATTAGCGACAATGAGAACCAACGTGGCATACCGAATGGTTTATGCCCTATGTGTATATTTTTTGCAGTTCCAACTTCCTTCAAAACAAACTGGGAGCTTGAAAAGAATCTACAGTTTGAACGATGTGACACATTTTTCAACATCTTCTTAGTGTATTACAAAAGACAAGATAAAGGAAAATCTGGTTACCTGCTGCAAACAATGGAGATAGCAATAAGGGAAACAATGAAGACCACTCCTGCTGCTGCTGACCCCGCAATCAGAGGAAGCTGTTCCCTCAGCTCAGACTTGAAGTCATCTGGGTTGCACAAAGACACGACAGACAAGCAGTGAGAAAGGCTTAGGTAAGGCATGAGAAGCATGTCTGTGTTTATGTGGTGCTGTGTACTTATGCATGTGTTTTGGCAGGAGAAGAAAAGGCAGAGCAGAATGGTTAGACTGAGTTTACTGGTGGATAAAGGAAACACAGAGATCTCTCTGCTGAGATGTGCTGACTGGAATCCTGTGAGCATTTGAAAGACTGACAGACAGGTGGTGTTTGATAAATCAGAAGAGAGACAGAGAGTGAGAGAAAAATCATAAAGCTGGTTGTGAGAAAGAGCGAGGAGGGCAGCTCGCCTTCTCTGTTGCTATAGCTGTCTGAAAGGTGCGGACAAGAAAATGCACCTAGGAATGTTGTTTCTATGGTGTTGAAAGGAAGTCATCCACTGCCAATCACGCACATATAGCCCAAACATGTTTTTGACTGTGGTAGTTCAGGGGACAGAATAAATGCCTGCTTAAAAATACCACACAGCAGAATCTTTTGGTTATCTATTTGCGAGCATGTCTTTCTGTGACTTTGGCATCAGCAGACACTGTAGTTAAAGCAATGCACGATTTAGCATGCTGCAGGCAAATCAGCAGCTTCTAAATCCAATCCCCCGTGTAGAATGGGCCCATTGGATTAAAGTGATAAAGTGAGAACTAATGCATCTTCGAAGCAGTGTGAAAGCTGCAGTATATGTGGAAACTGGATGTGACAGGAATTGCTCACTCTTTCAACTCACACATTTATCAAAGGAAGGAATCAAGGAAAGAGTAAGAATGCTGTTCCAGCTACTCAAACTTTTAGGGTAGTCTTCTTGTTCTCTTTCAGTGTATATTAGATGTGAGAGGTCCCCCCACCTGCCCACCACGCGCCCATACGAGAATGTTGACTTTTCTTGACAGCCAAAAATCACAGAGACACCTCTTCTAACAGCAAATACGCTCCCATTACAATCAGTTAACTCTCGAGGCCTCAGCCAATTAGAGAATTGTGGCATCAATCACATAACCAATACTCCAATCACTTGTTTTCCGTCACACCTTACTTTGCGCCGTCGCTTTTGATTTGTTTGATTGTGTGTTTGCGCATCCACTGGTGGCAAAATGACACCTCGTGGAGGTGAATGAAAACGTGCTGACGGGAAGAGACAGGAGATTATATGTTTTGCGAAAAATGACGTGGAGTGCCTCTATTGTCTTCATGGGGCAATGAAGCAGGTTTGATGGGGGGGGGGGGGGGGGGGGGCTGGTAGAGGCGGAGGCGGCAGAGATGTGGGTGTTGTTGCCGGCAGTCCTCTGGCGTGTTGCTGCTTGCTTCGACGAATGCCGTGCTGTGGCAGCCAGCCAGCAGATGAACCCTAAGCTGTGCTGGTGTGGGCGAGCATCAAGTATGCGCATGTATGTGCTCACTAGAGCTGGGCGATAGAACGATAACGATATGTATCGCGATATAACTTTTACTCGATAGAGAAATTAAGCTATCGCGATAGACCTCGCCGCTCTTGTCCTCAAAAAAAAAAAAAAAAAAAAAAGGTCAGCCAATCCAAAGTAGCGCAGAGCCGAACCAATCACAGCCGCAGCGTCACGTCGCGTGACTTGTTATGTACAGCACAAGTGCCAAGCCGCACGTGTGTTTGTTTGGGAAGCAGCCAGCGGGTAATGGAGGAAATGAGTGTGCCGACTAGAAAAATCAACCGAGCGTGACCGAAGAGAAAACAGATGATGGTTCCAATGCCGGAGAGATTGTCGAACGGAAGAGCCATAGAAGCTCCGTAGTGTGAAGGTATTTCGGCTATTTCAAGTCTGACAAAAAACAGAGTAGCGTGCACTGTAAATTGTGCCGAAAGCAAGTCTGGAAATACAATAAACTGGTGCATGCGTCACACTGTGCGCCACGTTATTGTTTCGGTGAAATGAATTTCTACAATACTGTTACTGTTAATTCTACTCTCTGCAGTGTTTAAATGCTTACATATACACAGTTACTGTCCCTCCACACATACGACTCGGTTCTGCTTCTATGCCCCAGCTTTGTTTACTTTTTCCCACCGAGGCTTCTAGACTTCTGATTGGCCAACATTTCTGCACGGTTAGGAATCTAGCGCCACCTGCTGCTTTGGCATGTTCATAGCAGCGTTTTCCTTCATTTCTGCCTTTATGTGTGGACGGGATTATTTTTTAAAACAAAAACGGAAAATCTCCGTTTTCAAAAATACCCGTGTACGTGTGGACGTAGCCTCAGTCTCTGACTGGAAGCGCTAATTCGTCATTCGGCTTTTGTCAGACTAAAGTAACTGTTAAAACTGTTTGAAAAGCTCAGCTATACAACAAGGAGAGATTGAGAATTTCCTTTTAGTTCTCAGTTTATTTGATATTGACAAAAGTTAGTCAGTTTTGTCTGTTCTTCTGTAAAACAAACTAAGATTTATTTTTAGAATTAATATTTTGTTTCTAAGTGGAATTGACAATTTAGTCTGTTTTGTTTGTTCTATTTTGAAACTTAAACGCTTTAGCGGCTGCCTTTTGTGTAGTTTGCAATATTTGCCTTTATTTATCTGAAAAAGTCTCATGTTCCTTAAGTACATCTACCCTGTTGAACTTATTATGGGAAATAAATATTTAAATAAAAACAAGCTGCTGATTATTTCACATTTTACTTGTGAGCAACGGCACATTTAAATCTTACAAATATAGTTATTTGGCTTATATCGTGATAGATATCGTTATCGCCTGAAATGAAAAAAACATATCGTGATATGAAAAAATCTCATATCGCCCAGCTCTAGTGCTCACATTCACTAGTATGGTTTCATACGCAAGGAAAGCTGATGCGGAACTATTGGGGAGAGTAAATGGGGCAGTGACTGTGCCACATCTGCTCTGCACACAGGTAAATAGCCACAATGATTGGCTTAATTACCATCATCATGCTTCCCATCTTCCCCTCCCTCAAGATCATCACCATCTCATTCATTGTAATCTTTGCTGTTTAACAGCGAGTCTGGAAATGTCACTCCTGTCTTTAATGTATTTTGAATTATGGCCAAATAAGCATTGTAGGCTAGCCATCAAGTACGGTACAAAGAGTGGAAATCTTATGCAGAACATAAAAACGTAGGAAAGGCAATTATAAGTTCATATCTTTCTTTTTGTTGCTATTTTTGTTGCCTTGCGCTTATGAAAACCCAGCAGAATACATCTTGACTGAGCCATGTGATTTTCCAACAATTTAACTGCCTGGCAGAGCTATCAACTCTTTGCAAGCACGCCTTCCTGCACATACACAAATGAACCCCAGCCTTGCCAGTTCACCAGGTGTTACCGCCCATCTTCAGCCCTTTCTCTCTCCAACAACCCCCCGCCATGCATGGCAGAAAATTTCTCTCATCAACTACTAATCACAGCTACGCATTCTGGGACAACTCTCCAGCAACAGAAGGGCTGGGTGAAAAACCAATTAGCTAAGCATTTTGGATCAAGCACAGTTAGTTGCACAAACAAAAGACACTCGGTGTTCAACGTATCCGAAGCACCCACACACACTCAAACCTGACTGTGAGGGAAATTAATTTAGCTGTAGAAATAGGAAGCGCAATCAAACATTATGCCTCTCCTCTATCTCACTTACTAATAATAATGCAACAACAAATACAAAGACAAGAACGTCTGAAAAAGAAAAAAAAGAGAGCTATTGTGCATGAAACGAAACAAACGAGACAGAGAAGGATAGAGCGAGAGGGAAGGAGAGCTGTTTCTCCTGGCTCTGCAATCCTTACCATCTGTGAGGGTTTGGAAGCACATCTTGCTGCTGTATTTGCCAAAGCCAGCCACAGTCCGTGCGCGCACCTGTACCACATAGACTGTACCCGGCCTGAGGGCCTCCACACGCGCTGTGTTAGTTTGGCTCCGCAGGATAGTGGAGTTAATCTCTGCATGGTCCTGAAAAGAGCAACGATCACAGGCAGCAAGTTAGAGATAACTTCATGAGAAGATGTCAGAAGATGAAAGGATTAAATCACACCATGCAGAATTCAGAAAAGTCCAGTGTTGGCAAGTTTGAGATACAACAACCAAGTTTATGATGGAATCACGTATTCTGGTAATAGTAAGGAGAAATGGTCCCGAATTTAAAAGAAATTTTAAGTCGCATGTTACAGGAAATGCACTGTGCTTCTGAAAAACATCAGTGACAGAGAAAGAATAGAAGTCGATATAGAGAAGAGTAGATAAACAACAGACAGGAGCGACGAGGCAAAAGCTCTCCTTAAGGCTTCGGTGTGAATGCTGTATTAAACAGACAGTGGTAATATGTTTGTACACAAGTTTTTAAAAAGGCTTCAACCAGTTTGAACTTCAAATAAAATTTCAAACCACGACAGAGCACGTACGCGGTCTAAAACACACTGTGTAAAATATAAAAGCATTTATACAGTTACACGCATGCACAATATTGTAATTAAAGGCAATCGTTTCTTGCGGTTTACAAAGAGAAATCGCTACGTCAGAACATTAAAAACGCCACTGCGTGGTTTGTCGCTTGTGATGTGCTTCATGAGGTAATTTAATTACTGCAAGAAGTTTGAACATTTGATCCTCAGTTTTGTTCTTTGAAGTGGGTTTGCTTTTGTTGATTTATTTTTATTTATTTATTTTTTTCAATCCAATTCCTCTGGCAGTAAGTATTTTACTTGTTTATGAAAAGGAATAGCTTAAAAATTCTTGCACGTCCCATGCAACATTCAATTTAAGGTGTTTCCCCTCTATTTTTTGTATTGATTTTTGAATTGGAATATCTATTTAGGATAGAAATCCAGTGGTGAAATCCAGCTTTTGTCAGCTGAGACAACTGGCAAAAATAAAAAAACATTCTGCAGAAAAGTCGCTTTGAAACATGAATCCATGCTTTCATCACAACTCGGTTGGATTAGTGTAATTCTTTATATGTTGGTGTCGTCTTCAGCTGGTGCAAAATGCTGCAGCCTGACTTTTAACTGGACCACAGAAAAGAGAGCATATTACCCCTGTTTTATCCTCCCTGCCTGTCCATTTCGGAGTTCATTTTAAAATTCTTTTATTTGTTTTTTAGGTGATTAAATGGCCTTGCCCCGCCCTACCTCTCTGAGCTGCTGCACTTGCACTGCCCTTCCCCGTCGCTCAGCTGACCAGCTGCTCATGGATGTGCCGAGGAGCAGAGGCTCAGAGGGGACAGGGCTTTCGCCATAGCAGCTCCCAAATTGTGGAATTCATTGCTGCTTCTTATTAGACGGGCCTCTTCACTGCTAATCTTCAAAATTCGTTCTTAAGATCCACGTCTTCGGCTTGGCGTTTAACGCAGTTTGTATATTATTCTTTTTTTTATCCTTTTGTTTCACTCATGTTTAATCCTATCTTGTATTCTACTGATGCTTTTATTTTGCGTTTTAGTATCAATTCTGTTTATTTTATGTTTATCTATTTATTTATTCTGCGTACTTTTATTTTGTAGCACTTTGGTCAGTGGGAGCAAAATATATAGAAATGAGGGGTGGCTGAAGATTTTTGCACATTACTATATTTTCACTCTTACAGAGGCAGTCTGCAGTCTGCTGCAGTGTAGTCTGGGACTTGCTTTAGGTATCTGCTATTGTGGATCAGTAATGACTATGGCCTGTCACCTTCCCA
This sequence comes from Aulonocara stuartgranti, assembly GCF_965226115.1. NCBI lineage: Eukaryota > Metazoa > Chordata > Actinopteri > Cichliformes > Cichlidae > Aulonocara > Aulonocara stuartgranti. The sequence goes on along the minus strand of NC_138954.1, from coordinate 20,579,551 downwards.
TAACCCAGAGTGAATATGACAGCCAGAAAATAAGACTGCACCTACACAACCCCCACCACTGCAAGCTGCTGATAGCTAGATGCTGACAGAAGTAGAGAAGGAAAAGGGCAGCTCAATGCAAAGGGGCCAATTTCCCTTGAATTAGTAGTGCAGTGTAAATATAGGCAACTTTTTCTTAAGTGTAATGAGTAAACTCATGCTTAATGCTAAATAAAAACTTCCAAAACATGTATGAGTATGCAGAGAAAACTTGAGAAAAAAAAAATGACAACACTATGGAGTAGAAAAAAAAATAAGGGTAGAGAGGGAGGGGGGAGATGGTAGGAAGCGATAAGAAACTCGAGGCAGAAGGAACCCACATCAAAATCATTATCCAATCTTATTGGTGTAATTGAATCATTCCAGTTGCTCTGTCATTGAGCAGACGAGGTAAACACAGCTATGAAATCTGCCCCCCCCCCCCACATAATAACGTGAGCAATCACATTAACTCTTATTGGACACTCTGAGCTTGATGAAGACAAATGTTTGGGCCAGGGATGGGAGAGCATCACACCAACAGGCTTTCGCTCTATCTCTGAGAGAAAAGAGATATTTATAAACGCAATGCTGGATGTAACTGGTTTAGAGAGTTTAATCATTTCACAGACCTTTTGTACATGAGATCACACAAACTGTCATTTCACCAGTGTGCTGCATACAAATACTTGTGGAACTTGACTTCAGAGGAGCAGCTTGTGCATTTGAAAGAGGTGCGAAACACAAGAAGCCCCACGAGAGACTGAAACCCTTGTCACCTATTCATCTGGTCCAAGATATGGTTCAGTGCACGCGGACCACTTGGGGTCAAGATTTGCCTATTCCTGCTTATCAGTCATCGTGAATTTCCCTGAATCACACCCCCATCTGCTGAGCTTGAATGGGGGACAGGTGAGCAGACAGATGGCAAATCGCCAATGGGCAAGCATCCCTTGGGGGAGCCCCAGCTAGCAATGGCCCTTTCATGCTGCCTGTCAAATGGGGATTATGTGACACACACACACACACACACACACACACACACACACACACACACACACACACACACACACACACACACACACACATCTGCTACTTAAAATGAGCTGGCATTTGGCACTCCAGCAGGTTAGGAGATAACCAATGAAAGCCCATGCCAGGAGGGACTTCCAGGTATGAGAGGTCCTCCCCTGCTGCCAGTCAAATGAGGATTAGGAGGACCACACCCATACTTGCTAAATAAAGACAAAGTTGCAGGTGGGAAGGCAGATGGCGGAGCAGCCAATCAAAAGCGTTGCCAGGGGTGACAGAGAGTAAGCAATATGGGGAGTTTGGGCTCTATGACATGTAATAAAATCACCGAAACACACTTAGCGAGGCAACTCTCTCATGAATATTGTTCACAGATTTAATCGATTCATTTTTATTGATGTGTCTTGTCCGGACTGTTGTTAATACACGAGCACATATCTATTAATTATAACCTACCACCTACATGACTAACATAAAGTAGTGACACTGCATATATTTGGATGTTTTAATTGAAGTTCTTATGGAGAATCTATTATATTTATTAGAATTATTGTATTACTACCAGAGCAATTATAATTGTATTGGTATTAACAGACTGTCACTTCTTTCTTTTTTTTCAAATTCCAATACACACCCAGTTGCTCTTCTAGTGCCAGTTTTCCTTGGCCACTTTTCATCCTTTCACTTCTGGAAATTTGTATTTTTGTGTGACTTTCTGAATCGAAACGATTCCTCTTGTGGGTCTGTTATAGGTGGTAGTCATATAAGACTATTTAAAAAAGCCTGATTTGACTTCACTTCACTTGGTCTGCAAAAACAAACAAACTATGTGTACACAGACACCTCTCAAAGTACACATAGTTTGTTTGTTTTTAAAAAACAAAAACAAAAAAACCCCCACCAAAAATGGACAGCATGGCTCCTTGGCACAGAGACAAACTTGGTAGTACCATGTGTCTTATTGAAAAGCTCACACACATGGGTGCACTCACACGCGCACATAAAGAGAAAGATGGGGAGTATATAAGACAAAATTTTGATATTTGAAGAAAAAAAAAAACTCTTCTATTAATGTTCCCAATTAAAATGTATTGCCTAAGGTTGGGAAAAAACCACTTTAGTAGGGGGCAACAATTTAAATCTCAGAGAGTAGATAGTTTTTATTTCCAAATGCAAATAATTACCACTGCCTCATGAATTCTAATCTAAAAGGAAAATGGTAATTATTTTTAAATTGTAAAATAGTCGTGATAAAAATACGACATTAAAGACCCCCAATGTCTCTTAATGATTTTGTGAAGTAAAGAAGTTAAACCAGTGTAAGAGCAAATTTTATCCCCACACAAAAAGGGTCTCGCATTTGTTTTTCATTGCGATTCTGCAAAGCTGTATGTTTAACACTAATGAGGATGGTAAAAGACAAGCAAGAAAATTCAATTTATCTAATGTAAGTTTCAAGGGAAACCTATTTGTTTTTGCTCTTTGAGTTTTTCTTGTTCTTTGTAGGTAGGCACCTTTTCTTTTTCTCTTTGTATGCATTCCATTCACCTGGAGACCTACAAGAAGGCTTCGGTAAGTGAGTAGGGAGACAAACAAAGAGGGAGAAAAGAAGAGAGTGCGCTCTTGCTGAGGGACTGAGGGAGTGCTGCATAAGTTCCAATGAGAGAAAAAAAAGAAGAAAAAAAGAAAAAGAAAACTTTTTTTAGTGTGTGTGTCCATAAAAGTGTTGTAGTTGAGACAAAGGAATAACATGCATTCCCAATTACTTCTTCTGAGGACCTTTTAATTATATGTAAGGTGAGATTTGCAGTAAGACTGCCCCCCAAAAAGTTGTAAGTGTTAATGGTCAGTATGTTGCAGATCATAGTGACATGCCATAAAACTTGCATTTGCTCTCGAATTTGTTACACCGTAGCATGACAGTACTGCTGTCATCCAGAATGGATACACCTGGACTGCTGCCGACACGCAAACACTGACACTCGCTCACACACAGATCCCGGCACACACACACACATCCTCTCTCTGACACCAGCAGAGCAATCAGTAACCAGAGCCGGTGGCTGCTCCGCTCCAGCCTTAATGGAGGGCCTGACCTCCGCTACGCTGCGTTATTTCCACCCTCCCCAAATTTTCAGGCAACCAGAGGAAAAGGGGTCTGAGAAAAATGGAGAGAACGAGAGCATGCGATTCTACTTTTTCTCAACAAATCTTCGACTCATTTAATCTTGCTTCCCAATTTACAGAGTCCTGAGACCGCTTACTCTGGAATGAGAAGGTAGGTTGAAGAAGTGAGCGAAGCCTGTTGAGAGAACAGCCTCCAGCATTTTCTTGAGGTTTCAAGTGAAATTGTCAAAATGCAGTCATTTCCAACAGCTTTATATATGCAGCTACAGCTTAAACTGCAGTTCTACTATATATGGAAAATTTGGACTTATTCTGCAGCTTTACGATTATCATTACTGTTAACATTTTATATAGCAGTACATTTTCAGAAATGATAAATATTAAGTTGTTCATTTAGTGATGTTGCTTATCATTAAATGAAATGTGCAAACATACACGGAAAAACAGTTCATAAGGCATAAAGAAGAGTTTTTGAGCACCTTTCTGCTTCAACACAGCCTGAACTCTCTTAGCTTTCCACTCAGTTTCTTTGGATTCATCACTCCATGAAACCTGTTACCACTGTTTTTTAGTCCAGTTCTTTTGTAATCTGGCACAACTCAGCCTTGTTTCCCCGTTTCACTAATGAGACCTCGGCAATCAGTAGAAGGATAAACTGAAGGACCAGATGCATCTTTCACCTGAATTTTTCCTCCTACTTTTTAAGAATGTGATTTTCAGATACTGTTCAGCTGCTGCAGCTTGTTTTTAGGCCTGCTACGTCTTCTTTTGTCCTGCACTTGTTCATTTTCCTCAGCATATTTAAAGATAAACTGCGCACCATGCCAAGATATGCCAACTTTTCAGATAATACCTCTGGGAATCACTCCGTTGATGCGAAAAATATTTAATCACTGTCAAACTGTCACTTTTTACAGATTCAACTAAAGAAATGGGAACAAATTATACGTTTTTGGCGAAGCGCTGCTAGTAATTTAAAAATTGGTTCTTTGCTAAGTTGTCTGTTATGTGTAAACACAACACGGGTTCATCCCTTGAGTTAGTTGCCTTTTTTATGCTTGAATGATTCACAGGTCAGTGTCGAGTAGCTTAAACAAACAAACAAAAACATTCCTCAGAAAATTGTCAGGTACAAGTACCGGTACTGGAAATGAGTGAAAAAGCTGCCACTTATTTCTAAAGCTCAAAAACGTTTTAAATTTAGAATAATGTGGCTCGAAACTTTTTCCACAGTATTGTATATGGGACATCGGTGCAATTGAGACATTTCTTTCCCAAAAGCAGTTATTTTAAAATAAAAATAAAGGAAATACCTAAAGATCTGTGCAAACATTCTGCTTCACTGACAGCATGACTACATTTTTTTTTAGCTTTTCCAGCGAGTGACTTAAAGCAGACATGCTTTAAGCCTGAGTCCTGTAGCCCCAGAGGGTGTCCTGGTGGCTCAGCAGACAACATCACAGAGCATGTACTTTTCCTTGCATGTATATCTCCCTTTAAAAATGATCAAGAACCAGTCCAATCACTGTTGCATATGACATTCTGTATTGCACTGTCACAGAAAAAACAAAACAGCAAACAATCAAACCTGCGTACAAGAACTAAACTTGTATCGAACAAGTACTATGGCGAGGTTGTGAGAGAAGTAGATCATTCCTTTATGAACAACCTGAAGTATTACTCAACACAAAATGTGACAATGCCATGCTGTTAGAGAAGTTGCCATTGTCAGTGACTATATGTGGCTCCCGGGGAGATGGAGTTTGCAGAAAGACAGCTCATGCTTTGCTGTGCTAAGGACTAGCTGACTGTGGCAGGCACACTGAGAAAATCAACTCCATAACCATAACAGTGTTACTACTCTCATATTCAAAAGGCCACATCATCACTTTACAGCAGAATGGGCAAGAAAGCAAGGAAGATAAACTCACGAGAAAGCCATGCCAAGGTGTGTGACAGAGAGAATCTACATGGCATTACGCACTTATGTGCATAGGGAAATTTAGCAGGCTGGGAAATTACACTTCAATCCATTTAGCTTCATTTGATTCTTTTGGCCAAAAACTTCAACCACCTGCACTTTTGGTTGGTTGGTTGGTGCTTAATCAGGCATAAAAACACATCTACACTGACACTTTGGACAGCCAGGGCTGGCTGAAGAAGTGTCTGTTCAGAACCTATAAAAAGCTGCGTCAGATCCAAAATACAGCTTGTCAGAAGAGGACCACCGTAGTGGAAATCTCATCTTCACAGCCCAGTGTGTCACAAAGCAATCACTCTGACTCTCCTTCTGTGTCTTACTCAGAGTCACACGGGGAAGTATTTTTCCAGATAGACACAAAAACATAGGGGTATATGTAGGTGCATTAAGACTGAGCCAGACAGGGTCGAGTACAACCTCTCTGTCACCTGAGCTATCCCAGTACAATTAGCAACCTTGTCCTTGTTAATTCACTAATTTGTGATTACGCAGTGCTCGTCTATTTGTGTGAGGATGCACTGCATAAACATCAATAGGATTAGGTTTCATTGATATTCATGAGCTAATGGGGGGGGGGGGGGGGGGCTGTATAAGTGTTATTTACACGACACTAAGCTGTCTGGCAGATAAGGTTTCTCAGGGCCATCGCAATCAGATTCAATTTCATGACCTGTGCAATGCCAGAGGGGAAAACAGCAAGCGCTGCAGCTAATATTGGATAACTGAGTGTCCAACTGCAAACACTATTTAAAAACATGATTGTTGTTCTCTCTGATAGAAAATGCTAAATGTGACAAAACTATTCTAAGGTGGGATTGTGAATATTGATTGCAAAGCCTTAGCCAAAATGAGTTTGTGTGAAGTAAATAACTCAACACAAAAAGAATTTAAAAAAAAACATTGATAAAACTATATTGATTTTTTATCTTTTATTTGAAAAGCAGAACATGAGTGAAGGTGCACCAAATCTTAGCTTAGGATGACAAGGACTGGAGAGAAAAAAAACAAACTGCACAACCAACTTTGCTATACCTATCGATCAGCTTGAGGAGGACAAACAAGGACCCAAACAAAAAAGCTAAAGTCTCCAATCTCTCAGTATCATTATGTTCAAGGCCTTGGGAAAAGCCTACAGGTCAATACTTGTGCAGCAGAGGCTCCGTGGGGTAGGACTGGCGACTTAATAAAGCAGACGTATTGTGTGTGAGCAGACGGGTCGATGTGACTCCCTCCAGATGCAATGCATTTTCACAGTGGGACAGGTTGCTGCACTACGCAGAGTGGGCCTGGAGCAGAGGTCAAACTATTCGCTTCATCAGCAGCCGAAACCAAAGAACAGTGGGAGAGGCAGAGTGAACACAGCGAAAGAACATATTATCAACCCAGGGGGACTCAGCTCAGAGATATCAAGGAGAGCTTTGGTTTTTGGGCGGATTTATATGCAGTTGAATATGCAGAGTAGACGACACGAGTAAAAGAACTTCAGCCATTACAGAAACACACACACACACACACACACACACACACACACACCTACCTTTTCATAGTAGCGTAGCTCGTAGTCGAGGATGATGCCATTTGGCTGTTCTGGTTGAGGCCATGAGAGTGTGAAGCTATTCATGGTGGAGCTGATTTGGTGCATGATGGGAACTATTGAAGGAGCTGGAGGAGACAGAACGAGTAAGACAAAATTAGTGCATTTCTATAATAACCGGCTTTAATTACACATGTTTCTCGCCCACAAGTGTTTGTTGGTTGTAGGTGGTTATTCAAAAATACTCAAATTCAAGATAATTAAACAGATTGGTGAGCAAGGGTAGCCTGACTAAACAGCTGAATTGCTCAGTTCTGTGCATGTTTGTCTGTCCTCAAGGCTCAATTTCATGAAACCTGGAGGTGAAGTTAGAAAATGTGGCTTCAAATGCAGAGCGCTTTCTCTAAAGTTAGGGGATTTGCTTTAGTGCATTTAGTTCAATAATTCAATCCAAATACTTTCAAACATGATGCACTTTTGAATTCTGTACATGTGCAAATAAAACATCACGCTGCTGCACAAATACAAACTGAACTATTTCACCATCAGTATGCTTCTCAGAGTCCGAGCGGCTTAAACAGTGCAACTGCCTCTCTCATTAGTAAGCAGGTAAGCAGCTGAGTTAGAGCGATTAGGCCTGCTCTCTGCCATATTCTGGCACCGCAGGACCAAATATAAACTGGCTTTAGCCAAAACAGATCTGCCAATTTTGGCCGAGATTTGTGGGCGTGGACTTGGGCCGAGCGAGCAGGACTCTGGCTACCAGAATGGTCCATCACCACGAGCCTGGCAAGTGTCCCGCTACCATTGTGTTAGATTTTGTCCGCTGATGGGCAGAGAATTCAGGAGCATGAGTGTAGCCTCTACAGGATGCACTGGATCAGTTCTCCCTTTTCTTTCACGACTACTCATTCACACAGTTGTGTTAACTTAGACTTAAAAACTTAAATATCAACTTGTTTTCATTTCTGTCATTATTAAATTTCATAAACATTTTTTTTCCTGAAAATTCAGTGAGAGTATAGGTAGTAAAACTAAATAAAACAGACACTGAGTGTCTTTGCTACCTTTGGGTTATAAAAAAATGAAAATATTGCACATTTTTATACTGATCAATCTTATGTTCTGTAAAAATATTTTTATATTAATTCACAATTTGCATCACAAGTTATTGTGAGGACTGCCGAGGCATATTACAGCGATAACACTGTAAATACACGTTATTACTTTTGCCTTTAAAGAAAAAAGCACTTAAGGCTTAAAATCATTAAACTGATGAGACAAAATTATCATACTTGGCCACTTATTCATACAGGAAATTGAACCATTATTATAAATGAGTGAGTCAGTATGTGACCCCACAGCAGTGAATTTAAAGTCAGATGTTTTCATTCAGTCAGGTTTGAGTAAAAAACATTGACTGATGAAAATCTGGTCATTACAAAACCATCAGCTTCGAGGGAAATTGTGCATTTTCTGCATAAGCAGCTGTTACGTCCAACATAATACATACTGAAAATAGACCCAGTAGAAATCACTTTGCATTTTATATTATTCATTTAATCAGTTTTTGTGTTATTAAGGAAAAAGTCTTGGGACCATTTATGAGTTTTCTCTTTTTCATTTAGTTGAATTATATACAAATAGATTGTGTTTGTTTGATTTCTTGTACACTTGCTTGTTGCATTTGAAAAGGTGAGTCCTGTAAAACCCTTACTGGCTTCTTTCCTATCATGCATAACAGTATTTGTATCTTCTGCTCAACTGTGTAAATAAATACGAAACTCGTGCATTTCATATTATGATTAATCAATGCAGACATCTTGGTAATTCCAAAAGATTTGGGTTTTTTTGTTTGTTGTTTTTTTCACTTGCAACAGTATACTCTATTATTAGCGATATCAGTATCAGTGATGTCCTAGTGAACCAAATTATAGAGCAGAAAGGGAAAGAAAGCAAGCTTTGCACCCAGCCAGTATATTCAAGATGGAGTCAATACAAACAATGCCCCTGTTTGCATATGAACTGCATCTTTTTCATGTAATGAAACCCTTTAAAATCAAATCACTATAGTACCGTGATTGTTTTGACCCAGCTCCACCGTATATTCCATCCTTCAGCCCAAGTACACCTGAACGCACACACACGGGCTGTCAATTAACCCCGACAGTAAGCAATTTCCTGCTCATCTCATATTTTTTTGCCCTCTGCAACTGTCATACCGCTATCATCTGTGCTCCTCTTCATGCTTCACATGTTGCTCGGAGATTGTATTATAAATAAAACTTGATAAAACTTGCGCTGTGTGTGCATGCCGATGTGCCTGCGCTTATGTTTGCGTGCTGTGTTATATCTTTGAATTTAAGTTAGATGAAAGTCTAAGAAGACATTTTTTTAAATTCAAGATAAGACCTCTGTGTGAACCAGAGCGGGATCTGATCAGCTGCAAGCATGTTTTTAATCTATATGGACTACAAGTGTGAAGTAAAATGAATTGAACTGAACTGAAATTAAATCCTATTTTTACCGTTTAAAATAAAAAAGGTGTCGCATGCTGATGCGGTGTCCCTCAGGTTGTCTTACTGCTTAGTATTACTTCTTTTACTATTTTTGTCACTGCTGTTATTTAGCGAATCTGTGTCGTGTTGTTGCTGAATGCAGTATCTAAGCTACTTTGACAATGATTTTTCTTACTCCCGCTTGTAGTATTAATTTATGTAATCCCATTAAGACTTTAAATATCACAAACAGTGTCACATTGACTGTAAGCTTTGGGGGTTTTCTTTCTTTTGGTCCACATGGGACCCATTTTGCCTTCCTCTGGCTGGAGCTTACTTTCCAAAGGTCTGGAATTCTGTGTGGGGGAAAAAACAAACGAGCCCAGAGCAAAATGAAATACTACTTCAGGTTTCAAGAAAGACAGGACAGAAGAGTCTCATTGTGCTTCTGTCTGGTAACAGATGGAAAGAATAGCTCAAAGAATCAAGCCAAAGGCTACCACAATGTCTTTTCATGCCAGATATGTCTGATTTAGACTTCTGCGGGAAACCTACGTCGTAAGCAGAAACCCTTTTTAACACTAACCTTCCACATAACCTGACACGCACCTCTCGAGAAATGTAACTACACGTCAGGTCGATGTGACCTGTAACTATTGTAATTGGCCAGTGTAGCGCCATTGAATCCTCCTATTAAGACCGGATACCCAGAGGGGGAAAAAATGTCCCAGCATTTCGTGTTTTTTCTATACGCTTCCAGCACGGTGATTAATGTGTAACCATACACACGCATAAATGTAGCCAACCATGTCTGCCATAATGTAAGTTAAGTTATAGGCTCTATAAAGGCTCCACACAGAAGTCTGAATCAGAAATTAGGGGAGGATTAAAAGAAAACGGTAAAGATTTGATTACTTGTGCTGTAATGGGACAGATCAGTCATGTGGCAATGGAGCTCCTGATAGGCTATTACCTGTGACACGATCAATCAGAGCTGTGCTTGGACACTGAGGCCACAAAGTTTAATATTTCAATTTGTAACATGCGGAGAATTATAATATAATAACATATGTAATAATCACATTTTGTTTCAGCTGGATTTGGCATCAAAGCAGCAATAAGAAGCCAAGCCCTCTTTATTTAGCTGTCTTTGTGCTGCAGAGAGTGCAGCAAGGACTACGGCACAAATCACAAGGCTGCAGTAACTGAAGCCTGTGCTGCAAAGTGAAACAGTGAGCATATGCTGCATTTTACTTTGCACATCCATATATCCCATTGTAGATACTGTAAATCTGTTTAAGCTGTAAAGTTGCATTCATTTGCACAGAAATAACACAAAAGATCAGAAAGTTAAGACACAACTTAAAACTTTATTTTGACCAAACATGTAGTTGCTCTTTCACAACTTTGGAGCTGCTGAGCGTCAGACTCTTAATAAATGATGCACCAGGATGTGTTTTCTTATTTCTGTAAAATGCATCAATCTGTGATCCAGGAGGAAACTTTTCTTTTTAAACAAAAGCAGCACAAATTATTCAATAAAAAATTAGACTGCTTAGCTTTAATGCACAAATCAGTTTCTGGAATGACATACATAAATATGCCCCAGATTTAACTCCATCATCATAAAGTAATTCAAGCTGCTATAATGGACTCTAATTAAAAGTTAAAGGATGAATTAAACCAGAGTTACTCATCAAACCAATTTGTGAAGACACAAGTGACTTTGATTATAAAATATATTCTGCCTACTGCTCATGTAAGTTCAAAGCCTTGGTGTTTCATATAGTCCTGGAAAGAAATCCTCACCCCCATGTTTGCAGGCATAAATACAGCCCCACACAAGCCCATGCTCTACATTGTGCACCTATCAGCCACTTGGCTCTTGGCCTGCTCGCTGAGGCCTAGTCATCACTCCACCTGGTCTCCACTCACATCTTGCTGAATAACTCCTCTGTTCAAAAGGCAGCAAATGGCACCCTCTCTCAACTAAGTCATCTTTTTATCACAGTCCTTGGTGATTATTCCATTTCTTTTGCTTCTCTGTGTACTTCACTCTTGCATAAGCATTCAAGTTATAGTAGGGAAAAAACCCTCTGACCTTTTTACATGTGTTTGCACGTAAATCCTGTTTTCTAAGAAAACCAAGGTTATTCGACAGCTTCGACAGCTTCGACTGGGGTTAGTATTTCTTGATGTGAATGTCAGATAATTTTGTAAAATGTAAATGTTGAACAAATGAATAGGCTCTGTTTATCCTGTCAGTGTGAATGGATTTTGTTCCGTCTGCCTTTCTTGGCTCTCACCTCCTGCCCCCACCTTTCCTGCTCCTATACCCTAGACAGAGAGTGTAAGGGCTAAGCTTCACCTCAGTGCACTTCAGCCTCTCTGCTTCTCAGGCTAGTTCACGCTCCACTGACCAGGGCTAGGGCTGCCTGGGCCGCATTATCAATTACCGGCCACAGGCACACACTGTTCCTGACAGACCCCAGGGAGGGGCACTCCACGCAGAAATTACTGCAGCAAAAAAAGAGAAGAAAAAAAAGAAGAAGAGGGGAGCCCTGAGTCCTTGTCCCAACCAAATTCATACAGAAAAACAATGAAATTGTTTTTTCTTTTTTTCCCAGCGATTCAGGTGATGGCCAATTTGGAGGAACAACATCCAATCAGAGCCTTTTATGTTTATTAACTAGTGCTAGAGGATCTCATACAATACAAGAGCTGAGATGTTCTTGTTATTACTCCTTTAACCAATTTAAGTTTGGCATAACTAATGCAGTTGTTGTTTCCCAAAAGCACAACACAGACTCTCAGTGAACTCAAACATCAGCTCAACTGGAATAATGTGATATTAACATGTACCCTTATAATATACATTTCCACTACCCTCTCTGAAGAGGAGAGGGATTTTTTTTTTTTTTAAAACAGCCGTGTCCCACTGGACATACTGACTGTGCTCGGAGAAGAAAAGCAGAACAGGAAAAAAAAAAATCATGTGCACATGTATGTGGGTCCTACCAGGCTACGTGTGAAGAGCCTGTCACAGACAATGTGTCGTGCCTATATGAGGGTGAGCTTCAGCCCAATGAAGCACCGCTGTCCCCACCAACTGCGTCCCCCGCTGTCACCATGGGACGATGATGGTGACAGTGATTGGTGACTGTGTCCTGCACTCCTCCCTCCCCCCTCCATCCTTCCCATCCCTTGCTCCTGTGCTCCACTTTTATCTGGCCTCACTCACAGCCCCTGGCTTTTAATGCAGAGCTCGGCTCACCATTAATCAAAGTCAAAGCCTCCAAGCTTCTGACTTAGACAGAAAGAGAGAGAGAAAAGAAGGAGGGACAGAGATGGGCCGGGACAGAAGCACGAGACAAAGTGATGAAAGAATGAAAAGCTTATTTTTTTTCTGCAATTAATCAACTGTAGAATATAGATGAGGTGAAGCACCACTTTGCATGTGTGCCACAAAGCTGAGGCTGTGGTTTCGCAGTGATTCCTCCAGCATGAAGTTGGTATAACTAATGTTAAACAGGAATGGTCAAAACTACTGCAGAGATACCGCAACTTTTAGTCTTCTTGGAAAAAGATCTGAACAAAAAAGGTGTATATCATCCATCTTTGGAAAGTCCCTCAAAAGCTATAGTAGAGATTACATAACTGTTTCCACAAGGTCAGAAGTGCTGCCTCAGACTAACAAAGTAAAATTAATGTGTAAAAAGTGTGAAGCTCCCTTTGAATTATTAGTTAAAGGCTATTTTCTGTATCTTGTACAAGGCAGTCAAATTGTTTTATAAGGTCAAACTCAAAATGAGAATAAAAGTTTCCAGTCTCCTTTCTTTCTCTGTGGCCTTTTTCTCATTAGAAACAGACTGAGATGGCTATACAAGTTCCTCGTATTCACATTTGAATTCCCGGCTAGAAATTCCTGCTCTGCCTCAGTTAGTATATGACAGAACAGAAAGTTATACTAGAATTCGTCAGCAGATCTTGTGCCACAGCCATATTCACTTCTGTGCAAAGGGGGGGGGGGGGGGGAGCAAACAAATATACAAATATATATAAACATATTCGTTGCCACATGTACAAGTTGTTCTTTGTGCACTCGTGTTTTGTTTTTCAAGATGCTGCCACGCTACTGAACTGTGAAGCCTCTTAATAGCAACTCAGTGTCTCAGATGAGGGAAGCAGCCTATGTTGCCGTGCCTCTGTCAAAGGCATAGGTTCGACTGCCTTCCACCTTATTATCAGGGGCTCAGAGGGCCAAGCCAGCCATGACTACATGGTAATGGGCCTCTCTTGAACATCTTAAAGAGGGATCAGTTCAGCGCCAAGGATTTCTGTCAAGGAACCATGGTTTGAATTATTTTTAAAATCACATTATACGTGGACGATTCCAAACACAGAAAAAAAAGGAAGCACACACACAAGAAAAAAAAAGAAGAAAATACCAGATACTTTCACACAGGAACAAGCGCACACAGAAACACAAACGTATGCTTACTTAAAACATCACATAGAGACATCAGAACTGACAAGGTGGCTCAGTGGCATCAGAACCGACACTTTTATTTTTTTCCCGCCTGCAGCTAATACCTCATTTTCTGGATCCAGGGACAGGATCCAACAGTTATGGGAACAGACATTAAGTGAAATAAAAATGGCACACTGGAGAGAGCCTCAAGACCCGTTTAAGATGATGAAGCTCTCAGACACCCTAAATCTTATACAGTGAGTGTAAAGCAACAAGAAACAAGGCAACACCCCAAAACAAATGGAAAGGCTGTAAACTGAAAAGACATAATGAGCAGTGTCTCCATGGACATGTTTGCCTAACATCTCATTGGGTTTTAGAACCCCACAGATGGCAGCTCTCTTTAATTCATCTGGTTGTTTGGATTTCAGTCTACTGCACTACATCTTAGTATCTTAAATGCAACTCGCCCAGGCAGACTTGCCCATAGAAGGCTTAGGATAGTAGTGTTTGCATTTCTGTGGGAATGGCTCTCCAAACAGCAACTAAGTGGAGGAGGATTGTTTGTAGATACACTTGGCGTTCTGTGGTCTGAGGGATTGTTGGCACATAATCTAGGTCAAGAAGGCTGTGCTAGTAAGATCAGAGAAATGTTGGGTATTAGCTCCATAAAACAGCACCAGTCAAGAGGCTTTTGGATATTTATTTCATGAAGTGTTCACTAAAACCGCACATAACAATTCAGGGAACAGAGTTACCACATTTGAAAAGGTTGGGATAAAAAAAAAACCCAACAAAAACACTTTGCTAGCAGCACTTTGTACAAGTTAACTGCCCAGGATGGAATAAATGAGGGAACACGGCTAGCACAGTGTAGTATTCACCACACGTTTATGGTTTTACTGCCAATGGTGTGACCATATATATTTAACTCTGTGGCCATATTGTATTTAACTAAATCCAAAATAGAGTTTCTTAATCTTTAAATTAAACAACATACAGTAAAAGCTATTATCCAGTGGCCAAGATAGATAAATATGACTAAATTCAGGCCAGGCTTGAATGATGGTCTTAACGGGGGCAGTATATAACCTGTGTGTCTTTATCATTATATGTGTGTGTGTGTGCGTGTTTGTTTCCTGGAGAGCAAAGGCTGTGAATGAACTCCTAAATCACACTATTGATCAGCCCTTCCTCCCAGACACACGCTGGGATCGAGGGCAGTTAAATGGCCTCTTTGGTGATTCACACTAAATCCCCTTACCCTCCTCCCCCACTATCCTCTCCTTTTCTTCTACTCCTCCACAGTCTCCCCTTGCTCCCCTCAACATTGTCTTTTCATAGCCAGTTCATGCTACAGCCATCTAAATACTGCTGCATACTGTTTTCTGGATACCCTTGGTTTACCGTAATCACACGACTATTTATGGTAAACCCAAGTCAAAATGAAAATGCAAAGACTTCACCAACACAAGTGCAAACTTTTTATCATGATCACTTGAACACATATCCCCTCACAGGTTGTTATCAGACCAGAAAGGCAATAATGTAACACTGCCCTTGACAAACAGCCTATATTTCACAGGTAGGCTCTACTTATCTTCTAAATTATATATTTTATGGTGTTATTTGTAGTTTAGAATCAGGGAAATGTAAATTTTTGCTATCAATGCCTGAACTGAAATTGAGTGTGAAACTGATAAAACTGTCTTTTTATTGCTTTTCCGTGACCTGAAACTATATCACTGGCCGTACGCTTTGGAGTCATGTTAAGGTGCAATGCTGTATATGGATATAAAGGCTATAGTTTAAGATAGTCTTCAAAAAGTTGATCCTTTAGTCTTAAATTCAATCCGCAAGACCTCCCGACAACTATGGATTGTATAAATAAGTAAGCAATATGTACATTTCCATGGCAAACATGGAAATTAGCCACCTGTAGCAAAAAATGCAAGCCTTACATGTGAAAGATCACTGGTTATATTCTGGGAACTTGTGACATCTAGTCCACTCCTAGTCTAGTCCCTATCAGGTCCCAGTCCCAAATAACTGGAAGGGTTGCATCACGCTGGGCTTCTGGTGTAAAATCTGTTGTGGTGACCCCTTTGGAAAATAAGAGATCAGTCAAAAATACCTTATTGATGAAAACTGCTAACTGCATTATGGATCTCTATGCCAGATCTCTTCTGGCATACCCAGTGCAGGGTGATTTGTCCATTGATCAGTATAAACATCTTGCTTTTTATTTGTTCTAATAGCTTTTACTTTATGGATAATGTTTAGCAAAGCCACAAATTCATACAACTGGGAATACTCTCATCGATCAAGACTCTAGAATCTGCTGAGGCAAATTTCCACATCCTCATCTGTGCACTCTGGTTCAAATAAATATGGCCAACCTTCAAGCCAAAGTGACTCGCTACCTAACTCATAGAAGATTTAGCTGCTTAGTTTCCAGAAAGTCAACGCATAGTTTGCGCAGTCACACAACAACCACAATAAAACAGAAAAATACCAACTTGAAATAAACTGGTCAACAACTGATTTTATATGTTCCTCGAGGCTAAGATGTACAGGATACAAATGCTTGTTACATTACTCAGTCACACTCCCTCCACAAATAAACAGCTGTGCACAGAAATAAGGTTTAGGTGTTATTTTCTATTTCATTTAGAGATGGAGTTACTTTTCCCTTCGCATAAGCTGGGAAATTTGCCAACAGAAACTGTTGCACATTTGATTGACTTTATACTTCATATATTTTAAATTGATTGTAGAGATGCCGGAAACAACAGTTTTTCATGGATGCATGAAAGTCTGCAGGGGACTTGTGGACACACTTTGATGGCAACATTTAAATGGCGCAGACCATCGTGCTTTACTTTACACTGAATTTGTTCAGTGAATGTATAAGATGATGTAAGTATTCAATGTTTCTGAAAGTATAAATGTGCTTCACTGCTGCACTGAAGAGTCTTTGGGAATCTAGAACCTTATATCTTAAGGATGTCTTTGTTGTTGTTGTTGGGTGTTTTTTCTTCTTTTTTTGAGCGCATTAACATTTATCCCTTCTGGATACTTCTACATCGTTATTGACCTCGAAAACCCCCATTGAAGTCAGGAACAGTGCAATTACCTGTCTACAAAGGGGCCATATAGAGCTGGACATAGGCTTGGCAGATTACTAGCAGACACCTCATTACTGCAGCAGACTTCAACAATAGGCCTGGGCATTGCTTCTTCTACATCTATCTGTCAAGTGTACTATTAGTCTGTCAAATGGGGACAGTCAGCACCATTAGGCCACCTTGATAATCAGACCTATTTACTCCCTCATTTTCCTCTTCTTCACTGTCAGTCTTTCAGTCTGGTAGGGGGAAAAAAAGCACTCCATTTCTCCATCCTGCCTTGCCTTCCCTCCCACTCATCTCCTGATTCTTTCTCAGACAAAGACAAGTTCAGTTGGTCATTATGTTCCTCAGAGAGTCGTTGTAATCAAATGTGGTATGCCCTCAACCAAGCGGGCCAAATTTAATTTCAAAATGTAGTCCCACACAAAGGAGATCTGGATGAAGCAATTACTATGTCACTGGTCTTTGATATAAATGTAAAGTTCATTCTACAATTAAAGTAAAACAGGGCTCAACTAGACTTCGTTCGATATTATATATTTTATCAGCGGATGAGAGTATGTATTTGCACATCTTTAGAGGATAGGAAACATGACATGAGCTATCAAAGTGCACGACTGACGAAAGGATCCGTGGACCCAGGCTACTAAAAACTTGTCACTTTCTTCCTTTCGAGACTCAACAATCTTTTTTTTCCACTAAGCAACTCCACTTTATGTTTGTTTAATTCCCCCAAGCTTTGCTTTTTACAGTTCGACCCATCCACAAACAGAAAAAAGGAAGAAAGCCTCATTTAAATGTTTCACATGGTCAGTATTTGTCCCTTGATAGGTGTTTTTTTGTGTACAAGTCAAAGCTCTACAAAAGCATGAAAAAATCGCTTGTAGCAAAAAGGACCATCAAAGTCAATATCCTCAACCTGTCATTTCCATTGGATGGGCTTGGCTCCCACCACACAAATCACACAAGCAAGTACAGAGACACAGACAGGGAGAATAAGAGGAAATAATACCACCCTGAAGCTAACCATAGCATGGACACATGTGCATCCATGTGAATACACATGGATGTATAGAAACACAAGCTTAAAAAAGTGTCCTCCAATCTGACACTTTAGTGTTGAACAGGGACGAGATTTGAATCTCAATTAGCTGCTACATACCTATAAAGCAAGCTGTGCTCTTTTTGCCCCACAATATAACATTTAACAGGCAATTTCCTCAGTTAAGGAAAGGAAGGGCTAGAAAGAGCATGTATGCATACCTCACCTGAACAATTTTCCTCTCTCTTCAAGGCCTGATTATTCACAGTGGAGAAATATGAAATCATAGTAGCCCTGAAGATTCCTAAGCCATGAAGTGTGGCTTCATAATGCACATGATGAATACTCTATTAGGATGAAATGATTCACAGTATTTACAATAATAGGGTATTTGCCATTTCACAAATTAAACTGAAACAAAATGCAGAGTAACCAGAATGTTCAATTCAATTTTTCAATTTCATTTAAGTTACACAGCGCTAGAGCTGGGCGATATGAGATTTTTTCATATCACGATATGTTTTTTTCATTTCAGGCGATAACGATATCTATCACGATATAAGCCAAATAACTATATTTGTAAGATTTAAATGTGCCGTTGCTCACAAGTAAAATGTGAAATAATCAGCAGCTTGTTTTTATTTAAATATTTATTTCCCATAATAAGTTCGACAGGGTAGATGTACTTAAGGAACATGAGACTTTTTCAGATAAATAAAGGCAAATATTGCAAACTACACAAAAGGCAGCCGCTAAAGCGTTTAAGTTTCAAAATAGAACAAACGAAACAGGCTACTAAATTGTCAATTCCACTTAGAAACAAAATATTAATTCTAAAAATAAATCTTAGTTTGTTTTACAGAAGAACAGACAAAACTAACTTTTGTCAGTATCAAATAAACTGAGAACTAAAAGGAAATTCTCAATCTCTCCTTGTTGTATAGCTGAGCTTTTCAAACAGTTTTAACAGTTACTTTAGTCTGACAAAAGCCGAATGACGAATTAGCGCTTCCAGTCAGAGACCGAGGCTACGTCCACACGTACACGGGTATTTTTGAAAACGGAGATTTTCCGTTTTCGTTTTAAAAAATAATCCCGTCCACACATAAAGGCTGAAATGAAGGAAAACGCTGCTATGAACATGCCAAAGCAGCAGGTGGCGCTAGATTCCTAACCGTGCAGAAATGTTGGCCAATCAGAAGTCTAGAAGCCTCGGTGGGAAAAAGTAAACAAAGCTGCGGCATAGAAGCAGAACCGAGTCGTATGTGTGGACGGACAGTAACTGTGTGTATATGTAAGCATTTAAACACTGCAGAGAGTAGAATTAACAGTAACAGTATTGTAGAAATTCATTTCACCGAAACAATAACGTGGCGCACAGTGTGACGCATGCACCAGTTTATTGTATTTCCAGACTTGCTTTCGGCACAATAGCTAGGTTTCATTTGACGTAGACGTGACGTCGACGTAAAGCGCGAAATTTGACTGGCGGTTGGAAGTGAAAAAGATAAGCGCAAAATCACAGACAGACAGTACGCAAAATGCCTATGTCCTGTTGTGTTTACGGATGCTCCAGTAGGTCGACCAGAGAAACTGATAAACGGTATTTTAGGGTACCAAAAATAGCCCAACGAAGAGGAGAAAAATGGAAAATTCTAACCGAAAAACGTAGGAAAAAATGGATTTTAAATTTACGTTTACAGTCGGGAGGAGCAGAGTCTGCCAATGCCCGTGTCTGCAGCGACCACTTCGTCAGAGGTAATGTTATGTTTGCAAACGAACTTATTAGCATTAGGTTGTCGTTAAATTCTCGTTTACTTAGTGCTTTTAAGTTAGTAGTCTAATATTGACTTGATTGGGACTATAGGCTGCCCAAGTGCTTTGGATGACGAAGAGTCGGAGGACTGGGCTCCGACGGTCAATCTCGGCTACGAACGAAAACCCAGATCGGAATCAGTTCTCAAACGAGAAAAAAGAATGAAGCTTAAGGCAGAACAGCATCGATGTGCAGAGGCGATTTTGGATATGCAACAGACGGCTGAGAGCCCGGATTTGAGCCTAGTGACAGTGGAGAACAGGCTACTACACTGCAAAAACCCACCTCCTTAATACTAGAAAAATACACTTATTTTTGGTGAAGATTTGCTTAAAACAAGTGAAATTATCTGCCCATGGGGTAAGTGTTTTTTTCTTAATAAGATTTCTTGAAATAAGAACAATATCTAGATTTAAATAAAGCTAAAAATAAGTATTTTACACTCATTCCAGGGAACAAATCAGAACATTGAAACTTAAAATAAGCTTTAACCACTTATTGTAGGCCACAAATAAGATAATAAAGCTAAAAATAAGTCTTTTACACTTATTACAGGCAACAAATTAGAACAATTGAAACTTAAAATAAGCTTTAACCACTGATTGTAGGCCACAAATAAAGATAATAAAGCTAAAAATAAGTCTTTTACACTTATTCCAGGCAACCAATCATGGCTTGAAACCTAAAATAAGCTTTAACCACTTGTTCTAAGTAAAATGTTGAAGAAATTAAATCTGAAAATAGGCATAAAACACTTATTCTAACAAACAAATCAAGGCAAATAATCTAAAAACTAGTACATTAAATCATTTTTAAGAAATTTCTTCTTTTTAAATTTAGCTAAACACTACTTTAAGATTATATTGCTGATTAAGGACAAAACAAAACTGAAACAGAGTAAAAGTGTCCATCTTTATTTGTCCACTTTAACAATAACCTGCAGATAATAAAGATACAATTGAACAGTACAGGTCCAACATTATGAGTTTGTTTAAGTGGTTTCAACATTTCAACAGCCTTAGAGGTTTCGCCATTGCCCCATTAAAATTGACGAGTGACATAGGAAGACCACAAAGATTCAAATTTCTTCCGAATGACACCAAATACCACAAAACTTGTCTGGGTGAGTAAATGAACATTTTCCATTTTAGAAATAAGACCCACATTGAAAAAACAAACAAAAACAAAACAGAAGTGCCCTCTCCTAATCTTATCTGAAATTTACACACTACTTTCCAATAAATGCATGCCATTCTGCCAGGGCTTTTCTGTAAGATGATGTAGTGTCATGCTCATGAATGGCATCCTGGAGAACTTCTGTCTGAATGACAGACAGCAGGGTTGCCACGCATTTGGGGTAAGTCAGATGGAGTGCATAAAAGTATGCCATCACATATATCATAGCCTCACCAATTTTTTCTTTGTCAAATGTTGTAACTGGTAAATTACCAACAGCAATGACACACTTGCAGCCATCGAACATCACTACTGGACATGACAAGCTTCGTTTCTGGAGGACAGCATCTGGATCTTCTGTAGGCTGCAAGACACAAAAGACATGACAGTCAACATCTTATGTTAATTGTATGTTTTTTTGCTGGGAATTGGTCATAACGTTGGAGATGTCATTATCTTGTTCTTTGTTGGTTACACACATTTTATAGTAGTTTTGACTTATGGTTTATCAAGCGACTCCTTATGTGACCACACTCGTGTACATTAAATACGTTATAAATTAATGAAAACAATAAATTATAGATTTAAGTCTTTCGGCTGAAACTGAAAAAGCATTTTTGAGTCATGTTTGACCGAAATATTTTGTTTGCCAAATTTTCTGTAGATCTTTATAAGCAAATTTTATAAAACTTACCTTCAGGACATGTAGAAATGCTTCAGAAGCATTCCCCATCGTTTTTGGTGGATGGGCAGGTGTGGGAAAGAGGGTTGGAAGAGCCTTCATCAGTGCAAGGTGGGCTTCAGCTGGACAAAGCAGAAACAAACCTTCATAAACATAAATTTTAAAGGATGAGAACTTTGTATTCAAATGGTAAAACTTACTTTTGTCCATGGTCATTGGTGGATTCATTGCCTTCTTTGACACACCGTAGAACTCTACCCTGGAGCAGAATTCTTCCCATCTCAGTTTTACTTGACTGATGAACTTGTTGTTGTGGGGATCCAAAATTCTGCGAAGCTCACCCAACGCCTACAATAGGTTTAAAAAAATAAGTAGACAAATAAAATCAAAATAACTTTACTACCACACCAAATATATTTGAAATTAAAGTGATTATTTATTAACTCTTCCAAAAACTTACATGATGCAATTCTTTAAAGCATGGATATGCATCCAAGATGAGGCAAGCTCTGTTCTCCTCTTTCATGGTGTCTGAGTCAATGAAGGATCTTCTGGCTTCAAACTCGAGGTCTAATAGCTGGGACACATCTTCTTGGTTTGGTTTTGCCTTCTTACACATTTCTTGTAATGTTTTGTAATGTCTTGCTTGTATTTGCCGACTATCCTTGTCAGCTAAGATAGAGAGAAGTACAAGAGCATTTTGGTTTTTCATTGTTACTGAAGTAGACTTCCACAAAACATTAGCTACTACTGGCTGTGTGTTGATAACCATTTTACAAAATTACTAGTACTCACATGAAGTGGAGGCATTGTCAGAATTTCTGACAGGTGATAACAGAGTAGATGCACCACTGGAAGAACTGCGATCAGCATCTTCATCATCAGCTTCTTCATCCCTTGGGTAGAGGTCAGTGAGCCTTCTCTTGGGCCGTCCCCTCTCCGGTGTTGGTCCTTGCCTTTTTACTGGGGTTTTCATATTTTGCAGCCTTTTTTGTAACTTGGCATTAATGCTCTCCTGGTGAAAATACATATATATCATGCCCCCTGAACAAAACAAAATGATTTATATATGAGACACAAATACAAGAACTTACGTGTTTTACGCTTGCATCATTATCCTGCAGCATAGGATAATATTCCACAACTTTTTTAGCCATTGCAGTGATTTCGGTCTTAGAGGGGTATCGCTCCATTTGGCCTTGGCTTGCTCTCAAAAGGGACACCATACTTGTGATTGTATTTCTCACCAATCTGCATCTCAGTTCTTTTGACATGACGCATGCCTGTTCCCTGCCGGAGCAGGCCAACTCCAGGTAACTCTTTCGGCATTGCTCCAACTCACTGTCGGTGTACAGAACATATTCCGGAGGACTGGGGAGCTGCAAGGTTTTCAGCTGGCTTGCATTAGCATCAGCAGTTGGAGGGCCTGTTGCAACTACCCTGGGTGAAGAAGTTGTTTCAGGTTTCTGTGGTAGCGGATGGTCTTCCTGGTTTAGGGTGAGAAAATAAAAATGTCAAGTACTGCTAAAATAAAAGCATACTTTCTGGAGATTAGTTGAACTAAATATTTTTTACATAATACCTCAGGATGAATTATTGACCACACATGTTTTCTTCTGAGAAAGTGCTCAGGCCCAGAAAAAAGGTCCCTCAGATCATCACGGGTCAATGTTAAAAGCATGCGCTCGTCAATGCTTGCAGCTAACAAAAAGACAAACACCAGTTAAACTGTGCAAGCACATAACTGCACAAACATAACTGTTTTTTTAATATAAATATATATATATATATATATATATATATATATACATACACATACACACACACACACACAAATATATTATCAAATATAACCTTTAAGGACAGATACTGTTACATCATCCAGCTTCTCCATTGCTCAGTCACCTGCAAGACAAATGTTTACAATTAGTGTTATGTTAAAAACATTTGAAAAGTTGAATCTTAATTGAGTCCCATGAGAATCAAATTGATTCACGTCAAAGAATCGTTTTGATTGTTCAACATTTTTACCCTTTTTAAAGCTATTATAGAAAAGAAATGTCCAGACAGCCCGGCTGAGGTCTGAAAGGGTTATACAATATTGCCCGGTGAACTTTTACTCACCCAGATTTGTGTCATTGAATTTCATCAATAAGATTATGCTGACTAGGGCTGCCAGATCATGCATCCATTGGACGTAAAATGTACAGCTTATTGCACCAGCAGTATCTGCTCTTACATAACGATCATTAGCTTATAGCTTTAAGTGTTTAAGGTATGTGCTAACTAAAAATAAAGGCAAGATGATAGTTTATTACATTTTAAAGAAATTTGCAGATTGCTCATTGCTATCTAAAATATAAAAGGACACCGGAGTATATTCTCCAGCATCTCACACTTCTGATAATCAGTTGTCTGCTTGACGTTTATTCAGCTGTGTAAAAACTATAACTTTAATCTCAGCCAAACCGATTTACTCAGGAACAAATAAAATACTGAAAAAAGCCAAACAATAACATTTTTAAGTTATTTAAGTGACTTATATATCATGTTCACCTGAGTAGTGAAAGACGGCGGTGGTTTTGAAAATGGTTCGCCCCGAGTCCGGTGTTCTCACGGCTCTAGTGAGCGTTAAACCCCGGCTAGCTATCGAGCTAGTGGGTAACAGACGTCTCCGAAAACGTCGGAGCGCTTTTGAAAATATGTGGTGTCTTGATAAACTGTCCAGATATTTGAAGTTTACACGGCTACATTCTCGCCTGAAAATATGTTAAACGTTTATTTTGTGACCTAGAAAGAGTAATAAGAGAAATTTTAAAACTAACTAGCTGCCGCCATTTTTGGAAACTGAGCTAGGCCGCGCTATGAATTCTGGGATACAGCTTCTTCTTCTTCTTCGGGGTTTAACGGCAGCTGGCATCCTTGCACATACAGTGCTGCCATCTTCTGTTTCAATTTTGAATCGATACACAGCGCTACTTGTTTTACCAACCAGCCTGATTCCTGAATAACACTGTTTTGAGCCCACTTTAATAAATCCAATTAATATCAAAATATTAATTTAAACCCACACCTTGTGAGGGAATACAAGCAGCTAGTAAATCAGTCAAAGACAATTGGAAAACCCTGAATGTGGTTAATTAGCTCTCTTGCTAATTGAAAGAAATTCTCAGTGTGCCTATTAACTTAAGTTAATACAAACGGCTAATACTGCCCCTTATAAATAGCATAGCTAGGAATTCTCACAACATTACAGTAGATACTTCACTAAATAATGTTCTCTGAACCACATGCGAGGGCTGCTAAGCTAACGCTAGCATCCGTTAGCATGCTACATTACTCCTTCCCGCGCTCAAATTAAATTTATTATTCTGTCCGCTTGACTTTAAAACAGTGATTAGACTACACACTACTTACATTCGAAAAATTAAAATTGCTTACCTCTCTTTCTTGACGAAGCTTTCTCTCACAGTTTTTCTTTCAATGCTCAGGTGCAGAAGATTCCTGTGACTCCAAATTCAAACGGAGTTGGGTAACAACTAACATGGAACACGAAGGGGGGTGCACATCTCAATTTTTGCTTCTATATACAATTTAGTGGTTTGTACGTTCATAAAACACAGTCAGTATGATAGGTAAATTTCTTCTTCATTGATTTAAAATAAACTCTTATAGGTGTTATTTCATTTTACCTTATTTGTGACCATTTTTTGTTTTTACAGCTCCAGTTTGTAATACCCCCCTCCCCCCATGAACTTGGTATTTCCCAAACTAGCGCGGCAACAGCTCCACACTGCAACATATTTTTTGCTTGACTTTAGTCTAATACAATGGCCTGTTGGAGGTGTGTGATTTGCTTCGTCTTTGTGGCGTTAACATTGAAGTCTCTCTTAAGTCACATTAATACTGCACACAGTCGCAGTCCAGATTTCCGTGTCATTTGTGGAGTCGATGGATGCGCCGAGGATTACCGTGTTTTCAACTCGTTTTACCACCATCTCAGACGCACACATCCACAATACATCTCCACTGGGAACCCGCCTACAGGATGGCTGACAGCTTCATCCGATGCAAATGTATTAGGAGGCGAAAATTTTGGTACAGCCATTTTTGCCGACTATACTGCCGAACCCAGACAAACTGTTAGCAATGGCAATGGCACTGAAGTAGAGCCACCACCACTAGACCCCCCAGTAACATCGGAGGTGTTGGAGGAGGAGCGACAGGAAAGTCAGAACATGATGGAGCAAGACGCGGCTGAGCTTCAAACACCTCGTCAGAATCAGGTAATGTACTTTATGTGTTTCTGTGTGTACGCGCGCGAATTTTTAATTGTATGTGTGTTGTTTAACCTTAACCAAGCACAGTTACCCCAATTCAGCTTTAGTAAAACCGTAGTAAAGCCTAACTAGAGAAAATGTACTCAGTTCAAGTGAAAATTATAGTTTTAAAGTTATGTGTTTTCTAAGATAAACTACTTGATTAGAATATTTTAATAGGTATGAAGGCCAGTGCTGAATTTCAAATGCATGAATCCGCTGAAATTCAGGCTTGCACAACAATGTAGGCTTAGTTACCATACTTAAACATAATAAATAAACTTATTTACCAGTGTTGTGTACCTGCCTTGGTTGTTGTTAGATGCTCCATGAACCAAGCAGCTTTCAAATTTTTCTTTCAGTTAACTTCAGAGTAGATTCCATAAAGATTGGTTAAGTTTCATTAAATAACTCTTAAATTGTTCATAACATTTGCAGCTTCATTAGCTATCCATTGTAGTATGAATCTTTTAATAGCAAAAATGTACAACAGTTTGGAATATTTCTTTGTTTTGTTTTGCATCTGGTGGAATTTGAAACACATTCTGAGTGAGTCATTTTTCTTACACAATTGTTTTTCTTTTTGTCCTGTAGGGTAAAAGAGAAACTGTTGATCTTGCCAGATGTGCAGCTGCATTTGCTATTGGTGTGCGGGAGCAATGCCACCTATCACAGGTACTGCTTCATCTGATATTATGGGGGTGTCATTGTTAACTTGTTAATAAGTCTGGTTCAATGTAAGGCTGCAACTAATGATTTTTTTTTCATAATCTGTCCACTATCTTTGCAATTAATTGATTGTTTTTCATCGCTGGTTTTATTCAGCTATTACTTTCACCTATATAAGTTATTAAGAACAAATGTACATTACGAAGAAGTTAAGCACAAGAGTTGTGCAGTTCACTGCAATGTATGTAACTCTGGGCACACTCAACAGTTTAAAATAGGCTTAACAGTGTAAAATGTGTTCACTTTTAGGCATAAAAGACAAATGAAGTAGAATTACATAAAAAAAAATAAATGAGGCAATCATTTGTTCACTTTTTCTGTTGTAACCTTTCATGCTCCTCCATCTTGCTCGGTGCAATGTGTTTGTGCCACGTGAGTCATGCATGTGGCATGTCATGCAAAACAATGCCAATTATTGGCTGATTTCTTCTTCTACTGCTCCACTGGTAAATTACAACATTCAGTGGCTCATTAATTTGAGCTAAAGAAATAGAGTTGCATTTTGCTTCTGTTATATTTTCTATTTACGCTTTCATGTCTCTGATGTGTTTTTTTTTCCCCCATCAGAGGAGTGTCAACAACATTGTCCTTGGTGTCCAACAGTATCAAACAGCTCTTCTGACGTCCTTGAGGGGAAAAATAAAGACCATCCTTGAAAGGCAACCTGACAGCAATGGACCTTTACAACAAGAAGTTCTTTCAACACTGGACAACTTTCAGGATCCCTTTCCCATATGTGCAGCTTCAAACCTACAGGACCGTGTAACACAGATGCATTTCAACCCTGTCACACCTGAGGAGATCATCATTTCCAATTATGCCTGTAGAGTTAAAAAGGGAGAATCGAGAGTTCTTGCAATCAAAAACAAGTCTTTCTACTACATTCCTTTGATTGAAAGTTTGAAACAGCTTTTATCCAATTCAAGACTATTTGACATGCTCAGTGCTGGACCTCAGAGTTGCCCCAACGCCAGTTTTTTGTATGACATTAATGATGGAATTATTTTCAAAACCCACCCACTGTTTTCAAAGAAGAACTCTGCTTTACAACTGATACTCTATTCTGATGAGATAGAAATGTGTAACCCCCTAGGGTCACGTGCGAGTGTAAATAAACTACTAATGTTTTATTACACCTTAGGCAACATAGACCCTAAGTTTAGATCAAAGTTGGCTTCCATCAGACTTCTCGCAATCGCAAAGTCTAGGGACATAGATGAGTGTGGGGTAGATATAATACTGCGGAGAATCAATGAGGACTTGAAGTTACTGTACGATGGTGTTATGATTAACACTGTCAATGGGGAATTTTATTTAAACGGAGCAGTTGTTGCTGTGTGTGGAGACACTCTTGCCCAGCATGAGCTTGCAGGATTTAAGGAAGGAGTTGGTTTTGCGTATAGCAAATGTCGTCATTGTGAGTGTACTTTTGATGAAATGCAAGAAAATTTCAATGAACATAGTTTCACCAGACGGACATTGGACGGACACATTAGGCAGTGCATTGAAATAGAAAGGGCAACTACCGAATTTTTGAAATCCTCGCTCAAAACGACTTTTGGCATAAATAGACAAAGCAAATTAGTTGATTTCCCAGGTTTTAATCTCATAGAGCAGATGCCACAGGATATTATGCATGTAATTCTTGAAGGAGTGGCACCAATGGAAATTAAGTGTGTGTTGAAATACCTTGTTTTATCTGGAAATTTGGATTTGGACTTGTTTAATTCTGCCATGCAGAACTTTCCTTTTTCATCAGTGGACATACGTGACAAGCCTTCACCAATTAGTATTGCTACTTTAGCTTCAAGTGACAACAGACTCAAACAATCCTCTGGACAAATGCTTATATTGATCAAGATTGTGCCATTCTTATTGTACAGTGTTGTAGAGAAAAATCCCTTTATCCAGTTTATTTTGGATTTAATTGAAATTGTTAAAATACTTTTTGCCCCAGTTGTGTCTTTACAAACTGTGTCCAAACTAAAAAAAATGATAGAAGATCATCTTAAACAATTCAGGCAACTATTCCCAGAAAAAAATGTAATACCAAAGCAACATTACATGCTGCATCTTCCCTCTCAAATTATTGCCCTGGGACCTGTAATACGTCATATGTGCATGAGATTCGAGTCTAAACACAGTTTTTTTAAACAATGGTCATCCAAATTAAACTTTAAGAATGTGTGCAAGTCTCTTGTAAACCACAATCAGCTGCTGGAGTGTTGCCAAAGTGAAGCAGGAACTGAGCATCCGATATTTGTAAATGAGAAAGAACTAGGTCCTGTATCAGAGGTTGCTAATATGGACCATTTGCAATCAAAGGTTGTAGAGTTTTTGGGGATTGAAGATGCTATACATCATGCCGTTAGAGTAAAGTGGCTTATTTTACATGGAAACAAATACATCTGTGACAGGTCTCTTATACTCATTTCAGCAAATGGTTTAAACCCTATCTTTGGACTTGTAAAAAACATTTTTATTGTTAATAGTGTACTTTATTGTTTTGAATACCAGGTGTATGAAACCTTGGGTTTCAACAAAGACTTTCTTGCCTATGAAATTGCAATTCCCAACCTTGCCCAAGCAACTGAACTGACTGATGTTGAAGACCTACTTGATTTTACGTCATATTACCCAGTCAATTTCAGAAACAGTGTCTATGTTATGACAAAATATAACCTTGAAGATGTCCTTTCTTTAAAAACCTGAAATAAATACCTTCCAATGAGTGACTTTCTTATTTCAAGGAAAAAGGTGAATGTTTCTTATTTTGAGATAATTTTTGTTTTACACTCTATCTAAAAGCTATTTTTGCTTGAAATAAATGTAAAATGGTTCATTTTTAGATATACAGACTAAATAAGGAAAAAAAGTAATATATACTTGAAACAAGTCTAATCATCTAACACATGAGACTGGAAACTAGCTTGTAATGTTCAAAACAAGATGGACAAGATAATCTGGCTAAAATTAAGACAATAAATCTTGTCAAGCTACAAGGAATTTGCAGTGAACCCTGCCATACAATTGCAATGAGCTGCAATCACTTCTCCATCCTCCTTTGCAATTACCCAAGTCTTCAGAGGTGTCTCGTTAGACCGCTGAGAATGGTTTACCTTGAAACAAACAACTGTCACTCTAACGAAGTCCTAAGGATGTGGCATGTTTGTTGACGTTAAAGCCGCTACCGCTAACTGTTAGCGTGTTTAAGATAAAGCAATATAAGAACAAACACTCACCCTTGCAAACATCAAACTGTATCCATCACGGAGACGTTTTGTTCCAAGGTTGTGGACCCACCCGCTGACAAAAAAATTGTACGCCTCCAGACTCTTGAAAGCTTTCATTTGCTGCCTAGTGTAGTAAGAAGTCTGGAGGACCAAGTAGTTGGTGATATCCACAGCCTCGATAGTAGGCAAATCCTTTACTTCTGTGGTGTATTCGGACATTTTCAAAGAATACGGATCACGTCCGATATATTTTTTAACTATCTGTTTATATCTCTCCCGAGAAACGGGGTCTAAAGTTGCACAATAGCTGCTCTCCTGACTCTCCACAGTGTCCTCCATGTTTACTTCCGCCCTCCACTCAAAAATCGCGCTGCCTCCGCACGTCATCAGAACCACGTGACCGCAACCCAACTATTTACAGTGCACGCTACTGTTTTTTGTCAGACTTGAAATAGCCGAAATACCTTCACACTACGGAACTTCTTTGGCTCTTCCGTTCGACAATCTCTCCGGCATTGGAACCATCATCTGTTTTCTCTTCTGTAACCTTCGGTCACGCTCGATTGATTTTTCTAGTCGGCACACTCATTTCCTCCATTACGTGCTGGCTCCATTACATGCTGGCTGCTTCCCAAACAAACACACGTGCGGCTTGGCACTTGTGCTGTACGTAACAAGTCACGCGACGTGACGCTGCGGCTGTGATTGGTTCGGCTCTGCGCTACTTAATTTGGATTGGCTGACCTTTTTTTTTTTTTTTTTTTTTAAGAGGACAAGAGCGGCGAGGTCTATCGCGATAGCTTAATTTCTCTATCGAGTAAAAGTTATATCGCGATACATATCGTTATCGTTCTATCGCCCAGCTCTACACAGCGCCAAATCACAACAACAGTTGCATCAAGGTGCTTTATATTGTAAGGTAGACCCTACAATAATACAATGAAAACAGAGAAAACCAGAACAATTATGTTACCCCTATGAGCAAGCACTTTGGCGACAGTGGGAAGGAAAAACTCCCTTTTAACAGGAAGAAACCTCCAGCAGAACCAGGTTCATGGAGGGGCGGCCGTCTGCCGCGATTGGTTGAGGTAAGAGGAGCAATACAGGAAAAAAACATGCTGTGGAAGAGAGCTAGAGATTAATAACAGCTATTCTCAAATGAAGAGAAGTGTATAAACACATAGTGGGTGAAAAAGCTGACAAAAGATGAAATACTCAATGCATCATGGGAATACCCCAGCAGCCTAGACCTATTGCAGCGTAATTAAGGGAGGATTCAGTGTCACCTGATCCAGCCTTAACTATATGCTTTAGAAAAAAGGAAAGTTTTAGGCCTAATCTTGAAGCACAAGTAAGCCAGAGAAACATGCTCTCTCTTTCTAGTCCTCTGTCAGTACTGTAGCTGCCTAAAGGAAGCATGAATGATGTAAACAGAATTGGTCTTAGCACGGAACCCTGTGGAACTCCCTAATTAACCTTAGTGTGTGAAGACTCTCCACTCACCATTTACATGAACAAATTGGAGTTTATACTAGATAGATATGATTCAAACAACTGCACGCAGTACCTTTAATACCAACAACATGCTCTAATCGCTGTAATAAAATATTATAGTCAACAGTATCGAACGCTGCACTGAGATCAGGACAAGCACGTCATTTGTAACCTTCACTAAAGCTCTTTCTGGACTGTACTGTAACAGAACACTTACCAAAAGTAAACAGCTAAAATGAAAAACAACATTGATATGGACAGCTTTTTGAATGGTCATGGAAGTAAAGGTACTTACCAGCCTGGTTGGTGGTGATATCTATGGAAACATGCTGCGCAGGGTATGGACTCTTATTGCTGACACCATTGACGGCCTGTATCTCGAAGCTGTAGACAGTATGAGCCAATAAGTTGCTGATGAACACCCTGGTCTCGGTCAGGCCCAGCTGTCTTGGAACAAACTCGACGTTGTCATCACAGTGGGAACAGGAACGCCGGTTGGCCTGGCACTTCTTGCACACTATGTTGTAGACGACATCATCACGACCACCCGTCTCCCTGGGGGCATGCCACTCCAGGATCACCGAGGTTTCATTGACAATGGAGATCACATTTCTCGGGCTGGATGGCACGCCTGTAGATATAAAAATTATGAAAGATAAACTTGAGGGTATCTGTGTAAAAGATGTCATCAGGCTGAAAGAAAATTAACACATTGCTTATAAAGAGGAAAACAAAATAGTTTCATACATTTCTCTCCTTTTACTTTTGTCATTTTACAACAGTCTAATAAATACAAATGCTGGTTTTGAGAGCAACTTGTCTTTTTCTTATTTTTCTTCATCTCGAGCACAATTTGGAATGCTAATTTATTCCATTCACACCCAGAGAGATCATACAGCGAAACGTTTGTGTCTATCAAACATTGGTTATTTAGCAAAATGCAGTGTTGCATGGAGTATTCTTATCCAAGTGGCTCTGGAGATTCACGCTCCCATTCACTCCCTCATAGCCCGCAGCTGGAGCGGAACTTCAAAAACGATATTCAGAAAGAAATCAAGAAATAATGAAACTATTGTTTTGCTTGAGTGGTGGCTTAATATCAGGGTGCAGAAAAGTGCCTTGTTTGGCCTTCTGCAATTGCAGCACAATTCTTAAAGAGTTAAAATCTGTTTAAATGCCAGTGGAGAATTACTCTTAGCTGAGAGACCCTTCGACTGCTCAGAAGCAGCCCTCCCAGATACCAGACAAAGCTTTCCAAAACCCTTACCCTAGCTCCTTAGGTTAAGTGAGGCAGCCCTGCAGAGCTGATCTGGTAGCAATTTATCTTGCATAAAGCCTGACCTTTATCATTATAAGAGAAATTAAACTGACCTATTTCTAGACCCATGACTACAGTGAACCGAAAATCAACTCAATTCTAGAAAACCTTTTGAGGAATTACTCGACTCGCCTTCTTCCTCTTTTTACTTTATTTTAGCTTTTGACCACGAGCACCTACAACAATAAGAATTTTATACAGCACATGTTCATGGAAATGAGGAAAATAGTTACCTCAGTCTACAAAGACACAATTAATTTTTGCTGCAAAGCCACACACACATACTCGGTAAGCTAAGTAAAAAATGACAGAACACACAAGAGTGGGAATGGCTGTGTTACTTCTGCAACCTCGTCTCAGGGTCTCAAAAGCAGAGAGGTCAGAGAGACAAAGGGTGTAACCACACAGCGTGATTATTATGGTCTGGATGAGAGGGCCGCTAACGCTCCAGACAACATGGGCAAAAGGCACATAGAAACCAGCAAATTCATATGAAAATGTGTAAAATATGTCATAGGGTTGCTTGAGGGGACTGGAGGCAGTTTCGCAGTTAGGGACTATGGACTGCACTTCATGTTACTCACGCAGCATACATTTTATGTCATCTGTCACATAAATGCACTTGCTGGGAAAAAACATAAGCAGATCTGTTCATGTGGAAAATGCATGCCCAAACCCACAGACAGACTATGGTGTGAATTATATGTCTAACGTCCCAGTTGCAACAATACTCTACATATGCAGGGATGCTGTAAGCAATCACACAGGACTTCCACCTGTATGATGACCTGTACCATGGCTGTTTTAATTTGCCACATGAAGTAATTTGGTGGCAGTTTTACTTGTAGCTCTTGGCAGACATTCCTTCAGTTACATCACACACAACATAATTTGGTTGTGTTTACATACATACTGCTACTACAGAAATAGATCATTTCTCCAATCCCCCTCCAAAAAGAACGCCCACATTTTTTTTTCTTTTTTGCACCACTCTGCAAAGTAAAGACAGTGCACACAGCAACACAAAAAGCAGGCCATTAGCATAGGAACAGTAATGATACATCATTACACATGTGCTTTTCTATAATATGGGCAAGTGCAATATGCGCAAAAGTGTCTGTGCGAATAAGACTGGTGCAGCCATCCACAGTATTTATGTCATACCCTTTAAGCAGATGTGGAAATCAAAATGACACTTTATGATACGGCTAAATAAATCGACAGGGTCACGCAAGGTGAACATGGCTTCCTAGAAAGAAGAGACGCAGCGAGGCAGAAATGCACGGCAGCAAAAAAACACCCCTGAGTTAGTAGACAAAATGAAAGTCTGATCAATATTGTTATGAGTATTATGTCAAAAGTCCTACTGTGTTACTCCTCTCATGTGTTCCTCACACTCACAGGCTGATATGCATAGCGCCCTGTTACTAAGGGGGCTTTAAAATACCACCTGGACTGTAAAACACTACGGCCCAGTTTCCTTCCTTGGCTACTGATATAAAGAGAGCCCCAGTGCCCAAAATAAAAACGTCCAGATATTGTGTACTCATCCACCTTTTGAATGGTCTGAGGCTAGTGCTTCTCTTCTTTCAAACTGTTTGTTTTTATGATGTGAAAAAGGCCTTGGGGGGCCAACAGAAGGTCCCTGTGTGGAGATAGTGATCACAGCCAGAGGAGCCGGGAGAAAGAAAGAGGGGCTGTGTGGGCTGGTGAGAGATGAAAAAAACAACATGTTATAAGGATTAATAGTGACTCTGTAAGAGACTAAAGCAGTCAGAGTCGGAGTGTGTTCGTGTTAGCAGTGCTGCTTGTGAGATTTGGGTGTATTCACAGTGATGAGTGAGGAAGAACTGGAATATGAAACTGATAAAAGTACAATCTACACATCCATAACACTCGACAGTAGCTTTGAACCTTTCTTGACTCTGTGTGAGCGATACTTTAGATGTGTCAACGAGACTTAGGAAAGTTTTGAATATAAGTGGATGCTTGTGCCTGATAGTCTAGATAGAGCATTATGTCTTCAAAGTCAGTACAGGAATTAGAGCAGGCTAGACAATTACCTTGACTTAGCTCCATTTATTACCAGTCACTGAGAGAGGAAACTGGCCAGCTGATGGCTGAGCTGTGGGAAGCACCCTTAACTGACTCCAGAAGTGGATTAAGAAAAAAAAGGCTTGTGAGAAAAGAGCAGAGATTTATTCACTTTGACAGCTTCCTCTCTTTTCCCTTTGAATTATAAAATCAGAGGAAAACAGCTAAATGGGATGATGAGGAAAATGAAGAAAAAAAAACAGATAAACCATTTCAGTTAGAAATTTTTATGGGTTTTGTTTGGATTACAAAAGCACAGACGACATTCGATAGGACTCCAGGAAGTTTTCAGGGGACAGGCCACAGATATGAGTATTGAGTGAGAGCCAATATGGTACAGATTACGCATACTGAAATTCATCAGAACCATACTGCTTTCCTTGTCAGTTCCCATATCTATGCTGATTCAATTACCATCCAAAGATGTTCCCCATGAACCAGTTAGCAGCTGCATATACAGCTTTTTTTTTTTAATGTATAAACATAATAACATACACTCAACAAAAATATAAACGCAACACTTTTGTTTTTGCTCCCATTCCCCATGGGATGGACGTAGAGACCTAAAATTCATCCCAGATACACAATATAACCATCCCTCCCAAACAGTGGTCACAAATCAGTCCAAATGTGTGGTAGTGGGCACATCTGCTATATTGAGATAATCCATCCCACCTCACAGGTGTGCCCATCAGGATGCTGATCTGACATCATGAGTAGTGCACAGGTGTACCTCAGACTGCCCACAACAAAAGGCCACCCTGGAATGTGCAGTTTTGTCTCACAGCAAAATGCCACAGATGCCACAAGCAATGAGGGAGCGTGCAATTGGCATGCTGACAGCAGGAATGTCAACCAGATCTGTCGCCCGTGCATTGAATGTTCATTTCTCAACCATAAGCCGTCTCCACAGGCGTTTCAGAGAATATGGCAGCACATCCAACCGGCCTCACAACCGCAGACCTCGTGTAACCACACCAGCCCAGGACCTCCACATCCAGCAGGTTCACCTCCAAGATCGTCTGAGACCAGCCACCCAGACAGCTGCTGGAACAATTGGTTTGCACAACCAAACAATTTCTGCACAAACTGTCAGAAACCGTCTCAGGGACGCTCAACTGCATGCCCGTCGTCCTCATCGGGGTCTTGACCTGACTCCAGCTCGTCGCCGTAACAGACTTGTGTGGGCAAATGCTCACATTCGATGGCGTCTGGCACGTTGGAGAGGTGTGCGCTTCACGGATGAATCATGGTTCACATTGTTCAGGGCAGATGGCAGCTGAGAATGTCCCAGTTCTTGCATGGCCAGCATACTCACCGGACATGTCACCCATTAAACATGTTCGGGATGTGCTTGACCGGCGTATACGACAGCGTGTACCAGTTCCCACGAATATCCAACAACCTCGCACAGCCATTGAAGTGGAGTGGACCAACATTCCACAGGCCACAATTGACAATCTGATAGACTCCATGCGACGATGTGTTGCACTGCATGAGGCAAATGGTGGTCACACCAGATACTGACCGGTTCTGGGTCCCCAGACCCCCAATAGCGCAAAAAACTGCACATTCCAGGGTGGCCTTTTGTTGTGGGCAGTCTGAGGTACACCTGTGCACTACTCATGATGTCAGATCAGCATCCTGATGTGGCACACCTGTGAGGTGGGATGGATTATCTCAATATAGCAGATGTGCCCACTACCACACATTTGGACTGATTTGTGACCACTGTTTGGGAGGGATGGTTATATTGTGTATCTGGAATGAATTTTAGGTCTCTACGTCCATCCCATGGGGAATGGGAGCAGTAACAAAGGTGTTGCGTTTATATTTTTGTTCAGTGTATTTAGAATTTGGCAGGGTTGCTTTTATTTTTCAGCATAGACTATACATTAAAAAAATGCATATTCAAATCTTGCTTTGTCACACGGAGTACCTCCTGGTGTGTTGATGGGATTTGTTTTTTCTTTCTTTGACACAAGTCCACCCGGAC
Source organism: Aulonocara stuartgranti (assembly GCF_965226115.1). NCBI lineage: Eukaryota > Metazoa > Chordata > Actinopteri > Cichliformes > Cichlidae > Aulonocara > Aulonocara stuartgranti. Next base: position 20,542,860 of record NC_138954.1, on the reverse strand, counting down.
CTCATGCACCATCACCTTTTCCCCTGCCTCCCCCGGACCAATTAGAACTGGTTTCACTGCTCGACTCCCGTCAGTTACCACTCAGCTTGTCATTCTTTTGACTCCACATACTGAGACACCCATTGTCCCAGCATGCTGGGTCACACCGACCTCTCTCCACTGAACCATGCTAACACATGAAAACATTATTTATTTATTTTCATTATTTATTTTTTTAAACACACGCACATCTGTGGGGTAGTTGGGGAATGTCAAACTGGGGCCTTGAGCTTGGGGATCAGAGTGAACATAAAACACTCACTAAAAAAGTCCAAATCAGAATGAAAAGGTTTCACACACAATCTTTGAAGCTTTATCAACATTTCTCTTCAAAATATTTGAATATGTTTTCATTTTAAAAACTGTTAAAACTGCTTTAAAATGAAAATTCAGATAGGAAGGAACATTTTCATTAACAAACCTATAAATGCACATCGCATCGACCAAACGCAGACTCTGGCAGTGTATGCACTGAGGAGCAACAGGAAACAGAGGGTTGGTCACAAAAATGTTAAGGAGAAAGATGATAAAGAAAACATATGAGCAGAGATTTCTTTGCTTAGGCTGAGATGGAACCAATACTTGAAAATACACAGAGAGGTACCAAAGCATCACCAATGGAATGACTACCGAGACAAAAAGGTTGAAATCAAAAAGGAATGAGAGTAAGCTTAAATGTTCTAGCTTAATTTTTGTGGCAGATAAAACCCAATCAACAAGGATATGTGCGTTTAAAAAAAAAGTCTATATTTCCTTCTCCAGACTAAAACACAATCCCTGGGTTTTCAAACTAAAGCTGGTTGAGCGTTTCCAAAATCTTGTTCCACCCAGAGCAGAATGGACACTGGCACAAAGGTAAAACTCGCATGTCTTCAAACAAAAACGTATTAACAGGGATGTAGCTGATTCCTCTCCTCAGGCATAGACTGAAGTCAGAAAAAATGTCTTAGATAAAGGAAATCCGAGGAGCTGGTATTTAAAAGTGCATCTCTGCCTTGGCATATTCATACCCCCAACGGGAAAAAAAAGGTTGTGGGGGGTGGGGTGGTTAGCATGCGGCCTTCAGCTCACAGAGCCATGCAACAGACAATCCATCAGCGAGCTAATCAGACTGATCAGGAGCATAGAGCCCCTACGTGCCTGATGACGGCAAGAAGTGCTTAAGCTACAGCATCAAGCTACAGGCTGGTCTGATTTAAGCTACTCTAGCAGTGCTCTTATCAAGACCTGTAGTATTAAAGAGATTGCTACTAGGATCATCTCACTAGCCCCCCTGGCTGAGATCTATGACAACTAGAGCATCACGCCTAGCTGCTACTGTATGCTTCAGCCTTCAGAAAAAGCTTTGTGCAGACAGATTTGCAGACAAATTATTTTAATACAAATTGAAAAGCTGCTAACATTTGCTTAATATTATCAATATAATATTGCTAAAAGGGACCATTTCCAACAGATTTAGCATACAGCCTTTTGGTATGTTTTACTTAAGTGTGAGTGTATTAGTAAGCAGTTTCATTTTTTTGTCTGAATACAAACAGCAATGTAACTGGACTCCTGTTACAGAGTTATAGAGAGGACCGAGCACAAAATGAAGGAGAAGAGTGGGGCAAAGGAAAAAATAACAGAACTGACAGAGCAGATAAGACGAGATTGAAAACAGAAAAAAAAGGAGCCAGTTACATTTTGAAATGGAACACAGAGCATACGGATCTATTTAAGATGTCTAAGATGGAGCTGCTGTTGAGCTGAGATTGCTTGGGGGAAAATGCAAGGCCACAAAATAAAGGCTGAGGCTTTAGCTGATGGAACACTTGCTAATTCGTCAGGCAGTGCCGTAAACTATTGGAGAGCACAGAAAACTGAGAACATCTAAAGCCTAAACGGTACCAGCACAGCTCTGCGTTTGTCCTATGCAGAGCTAAGCACTGCTTTGCAGCCATGTTACATGTCTACATGTTGTAGCCATTTACTTTCACGTAGAGCTGGGCGATATGAGATTTTTTCATATCACGATATGTTTTTTTCATTTCAGGCGATAACGATATCTATCACGATATAAGCCAAATAACTATATTTGTAAGATTTAAATGTGCCGTTGCTCACAAGTAAAATGTGAAATAATCAGCAGCTTGTTTTTATTTAAATATTTATTTCCCATAATAAGTTCAACAGGGTAGATGTACTTAAGGAACATGAGACTTTTTCAGATAAATAAAGGCAAATATTGCAAACTACACAAAAGGCAGCCGCTAAAGCGTTTAAGTTTCAAAATAGAACAAACGAAACAGGCTACTAAATTGTCAATTCCACTTAGAAACAAAATATTAATTCTAAAAATAAATCTTAGTTTGTTTTACAGAAGAACAGACAAAACTAACTTTTGTCAGTATCAAATAAACTGAGAACTAAAAGGAAATTCTCAATCTCTCCTTGTTGTATAGCTGAGCTTTTCAAACAGTTTTAACAGTTACTTTAGTCTGACAAAAGCCGAATGACGAATTAGCGCTTCCAGTCAGAGACTGAGGCTACGTCCACACGTACACGGGTGTTTTTGAAAACGGAGATTTTCCGTTTTCGTTTTAAAAAATAATCCCGTCCACACATAAAGGCAGAAATGAAGGAAAACGCTGCTATGAACATGCCAAAGCAGCAGGTGGCGCTAGATTCCTCACCCTGCAGAAATGTTGGCCAATCAGAAGTCTAGAAGCCTCGGTGGGAAAAAGTAAACAAAGCTGGGGCATAGAAGCAGACCCGAGTCGTATGTGTGGAGGGACAGTAACTGTGTGTATATGTAAGCATTTAAACACTGCAGAGAGTAGAATTAACAGTAACAGTATTGTAGAAATTCATTTCACCGAAACAATAACGTGGCGCACAGTGTGACGCATGCACCAGTTTATTGTATTTCCAGACTTGCTTTCGGCACAATTTACAGTGCACGCTACTCTGTTTTTTGTCAGACTTGAAATAGCCGAAATACCTTCACACTACGGAACTTCTATGGCTCTTCCGTTCGACAATCTCTCCGGCATTGGAACCATCATCTGTTTTCTCTTCGGTCACGCTCGGTTGATTTTTCTAGTCGGCACACTCATTTCCTCCATTACGCGCTGGCTCCATTACCCGCTGCCTGCTTCCCAAACAAACACACGTGCGGCTTGGCACTTGTGCTGTACGTAACAAGTCACGCGACGTGACGCTGCGGCTGTGATTGGTTCGGCTCTGCGCTACTTAGTTTGGATTGGCTGACCTTTTTTTTTTATTTTTTTTTATTTTAAGAGGACAAGAGCGGCGAAGTCTATCGCGATAGCTTAATTTCTCTATCGAGTAAAAGTTATATCGCGATACATATCGTTATCGTTCTATCGCCCAGCTCTACTTTCACGTCAAGAACATGTGGTACAACCAGTCTGTGCGCTAGTCCTGTTTGTGCTATTGTTGCCGCAGAAAAGATAGAAGTTGTGACCAAGAGCTTAAATGAAACCTAGTGACGCCATCATCTTTGTGGTGATCAATGCTGTTGCCCTCATACCTGTTCAGGTCCACTTTTTCACCAAACGGCACTCTCCCTACGTGTAACGTCTTCCTCGGTGGATTAAGCGCTGCTGTGCACACCTTTCACATAGCCAAATCGTTCAGAGACAGACAGCCATGCTCCGCTGGGCATTCATTGCACCTTTTAGCCCCTTTTATTCATTTATTTATTTGTTTACTCATTTATTTTTTTCACAAAAGAATACATGGCTAAATAAGAACAATGAACTCAGAGTTTAGAAGCAAAAGCTATACAGCTGCTACCTGATTAGGAAAGTTCTATGTGCTTTTGAGTCCATTTGGGCCAATTAATCAGGTCTATGTGAATAAATGTGGGCTAAATGAACACATAACCACACCAATAATGCTTCCAGCCTGATGTTGTGAAGAGAACAAACCATTAAGACACTCCCCAGTGACAGTGAAGGAAGTGAGGTAAACAAACTTTTTGGGGTCTAACAATGCTCTCCCTCTGCATAACTGTGTGTCAGCAGGGATAACAGGAAGGCTTAGCATATTGCTTTTACATCATATTAAGATAACTATGATGCTGTGAGAGGCCTTATTGGATCTCCAGCGGATAACGGCAGGACAGTGTCGAAGTTTCACAGCATTTGCCTGAGTAATTAGGACTTCAGGGGATGATACTAGACACGGAGAAAGAACAACAGCAAAAACGAGAGAAGTGAGAAAGGATGTGGAGAGAGAGAGAGATAGCTGAGAGGAAACACAAGGAGCTCCATCAATCCTAAGAAGAAGACAATAAGAAGACAAGATGGGTGCTGGATAAATGCACATTCATATGCATTTAAATTAAAATAGATAACCCTGCGTCTCACCCTGTGATAGCCGTGATAGACCACTGGATCCTTTTCAGTTTGTCTCAGAAAATGCCAGAAAGTGCCATTTCTGACATTTTGTTTATATGTGGCTTTTAATATGTATTAGTGCCTTAGTGCGCAGCCAATCTAATTTATTGGATACTTACTGGTGCAAGGTTTATCTGGCTGATCACCATCCCCACGGTAGTAGCCGTTGCGGCACACGCAGATGGTGGCAGCCTCAGATGTGGAGCGGCTGTTAGGAGGGCACTGTAGACAAAGACTTGGACCTTGGGTCGACTTGAAGGTACCCGGTGGACATGCTGTGACAAGAAAAAAAAACACTGTTAGAACTGTAAAATACAACAAAAAAAGCATGAATTCAATTAAGGCAAGCACAAGGTTAAGCTATTTTTAAGTGATTTTTGTCAATTGCCTTTCTGCAAGTTACTCTTACCCCCTCCCAAACTCCGCTATATTTAACGCATGTCTTATTTTGCTCCTAATGTGGCTGTCATCGCTGGTGCTAGGAGGGTTAATTTATGTGGGACAGCAGTGGAAGATGTTATCAGAAATAGAGGTAATTGGCATGGATGGATGGCTCAAGGATGTGAACACGGTGCTGCAGCTTTGGCTGTATCCTGTACTTCTCCACTGAGTCCTCGCCCTGAATGTTTAGCGGCGAGCTCTGCATATCTATAATACAGGCATATTGATTAAACACAACTTAACTTAACCGAACTCTCTGAACTCAGTGTGATAGAGAGAGGGAAAACCCCAATACCTAAACAGATGTGTCTTGGATTACAGCCACCCAAGGTATTTATTTAATTTTTTTTCTTTTAACAGTGACCGATGGGTTTCAGGTTTCTGAAAAACAGCAGAGTGCACAAAAGCCCAAAAGTGTTTTAACGTCTGAATCTTAAGATCTGTAGGCACACAAAGGCTTGGTGAAGAGCTTGCGGTAAATAATGATTTGTGTTCTTCTACAAATTCTACAGGTGTGACACAGCAATTTCAGGTAGTATAGCTGAACAGTTTGTAATCCCTCCTCCAGATAAATCCCACACTCCACCTGAGCTGTCAGATTTATCCAGTGAATGGCCGCCTCAGCCTACAAGACAGCACAAAGTCCCCAGGAATATCTAATGGAAACAGAGTTTGCCCTTACATCAAAAACATTTGGATCCACATTCGATGCTACCTATAGAGCTGAAATACTATACTATATCCAGACAGAGGACCATGCCTGAAACCTGTGCTTAGCTCATATTACTTTGGTTAGTGCATTACTCGCTCCCTCTTTGGGTCTGTTTGCTTTTGACCTGCTGGTTTGTTCTTCTGTTGGTAGACGCTTTTGGTCAATATTAAAATGAGCCGGCTGCGTCTTTGTTTCTAAATTAGGGCATTGTTAGCAGAAGCCTCCACACCCACTGGCACATTTTTGCATTGTGTTTTCATTTGCTTTGCTTAGTAAATTTGACCCCTTACTGTATGCAGACATATTTAAGCGCAGTACTGAATTTTTACTCATTTACGTTTTCCTCGTGCACAGCAGTGTGCAAAAGTTTCGGGCACTTTAAATGTTTTATTCATCGCCTGATACCAGAGCGATTAGGCTCTGATCATTTAAAAGTTATTCTGCAGCATGACCACAATCTCAGACAGGCTGCGAGAGTCATACTGGCCTTACTGATAAGAAGAACGAGGATTTCTAAAACAGTCCTGCCAGCACTAGTTTGTGGATGTTGGTGTGACGTGTTAAAGTCCCAAATTCTAAAGGCCACGGTGGACTATGAAGATTATTGTAGCTGATAGCATTGTGCTTAAGTGCAGGCAATAACCTAATCCACTCACCCCAATATCCCAAAAGAATACAAAGAGTTTCTGTGTGGTGTGGAGGGGCTTACTGAGTAAAATAACTATGATCAATGTCCTATGTCTTAGCAGGCTTACTGATGAGGGAGGATGCTCTGGCACTGCTGCATGCCAAAAGGGGAATAAGTTATACATTTAATGGGGCAAGGCTGTGTCTATTTGCCTGAGCGATAGACAGATAAAAACAGTCATTTTATTCATTTCGCTCACAAAGTGAAACACCTACCCAGCACTAAGATGCTTATCAAGAAAAACAATGACAGAGTTTATCAAAATGACGGGCCAGTGGTTTGGCTAAGTATTTCAAATATTAATAGAGACTGCTTAAATCAGTCCATCAACAAAATAGTTTAGTTTAATCTGACTAAGAGCCTTCAATTCTAATATGAACACGTTGCCAAACGGAGAGCTATTTAAACTAACAATGGTAAATGGCCTGTATTTGTATAGCACTTTACTAGTCCCTAAGGACCCCAAAGCGCTTTACACAACCAGTCATCCACCCATTCACACACACATTCACACACACACATTCACACTGGGGCGCACTGACAGAGGCGAGGCTGCTGGACACTGGCGCCGCCAGGCCCTCTGACCACCACCAGTAGACAACGGGTGAAGTGTCTTGCCCAAGGACACAACGACCGAGACTGTCCAAGCTGGGGCTCGAACCGGCAACCTTGAGCCACTCCCAACTCTTGAGCCACGATCGCCACAATGGCAAGGTGTTGGGCCCATTCTCCCTCACTGCCAGGTCAAACACTAGAAAATATAGCACTGCATGAAAGGGAAACCTCCACTGCTAATTAAACAGGTCTTTGAGACACAATTAAAAATATTATGCTTAAAAAATTAAAAATGCTGGACATTTTATAGATCCTATTTTCTGACATTTATAGACTAGGATTTGGCCAGCCCCTCTTATAAGCTGTCGGGAAGGATTAGCGATAAAGAAAGAATGAGAAGCAAATCAGGTTAAAAAGAGAGATGATTTATATACACACACACACACGCACACAAGTGAAGGCGATTCCCAGCGAGCCGCGGTTCTTACATGTCCTTTGGCTGGGCTGACGGACACACTGTGGGCTAACTGACTGACCTTATGTCTAGTCACACAGCAATTTCCACACACAGTCAGAGCACCAATATTTATCAAACATACATGATCAAACTGCACCAAGTCCAAATAGAAGAAGAACATATTGCTATTGCTATGTCGTGGATGTTTAAGACCTGTCTTGATACAGCAGATGTGCAAGGGTTGTGAAAATGTTACTGCATATAGGCAATAATGTTCCTACGGGTGTGTAGGGGGGCTCTTTTTTTAGTGTGGGACTGATAGTTTGCAAACTCTCTTGACTTGTAACACTGACTCCATGTGTGATGAGATCAAGCTTCTTCTAATACAAGAACATAGAGACTCTATAAAACTCTCCCTGGCCATATGTGGGAGCACATACCAGCTGCAGACCCATTTTATAAAGCAATAACCACCAACAATATCAGAGATTACAAGACGATAAAACGCAGATCAAAAATTCATTTTTAGCAGGAGAAGGGAAGGGATCTTATGTCTCATCATCTTTGCCACATAAAATTCAAACATCGGGGGAGCAGAGCACCGCACGCATGCAGATGGCGTCTCACAAAAGCAAGCGAAAAGCTTCAAATGCATTGCTCGGCTCTTCTGAAAAGGGATCACAATAGGTTGTTCAGCGTGTGTTTAATGGGGTGTGAGGAGAATATGTGCATTGGATTCTGCCCTCGGGTTGTGTGTTTACAGACAGACAGTAGCTGGGCTAGACACTCATACATGGGAAAAAGTGAGGAGAAAAGCAGGAGAGCCCGTGCTGATTCAGCAGTCTGAGATAGCGGTGCTACAAATGAGTCTCTAAGCAAACCTATGAGCAAAAGAATACACACACACTCTTAGATTCCTGTACACAACTCATGTAAATGCACACACTCCATAATCCTACGAAAACGCTCCCATACTGGCATCAGTGATATCACGTACTATGACTACAGCTGACCCGATTAAATGAGATGGCGCACCCGCATCTTCCGCCACTGGACTAAAACATGTTTGACAGAACCTGAGATAATTTAATACCTCTCCTTGGGAAAACCGAAGACGCTACAATCAGCATTACAGGAGGTGAGATAAGTGACAACCTGGCAGAAACAAAGCAGCCCCGCAAAGACGCAAGCAAACACTTTAGACACAACATAAGATTAATATCTGTCTAGATTAGAACCCCCACTCTGGTTTTCTTCCTTAATTGAGGAAAGGTTTGCGCACTATTTGCTCTCAGCAATGACTTAATCCTTAAAACAGACAAAAAAAGAAAGCACAAGCAAAACACAAAAGCATAAAAAAAACAATTATGCAAATGTAACATTTCAATCCATAGGATCTCTTCAGGTAAACTGCCTCGTTCCTTTGCACCATAATGTTTTTTGGGTTTTTTGTTTTTTTTTGCTCTGGTGCCTGAAAACCTGTGCCTCGGGCGTACTTGCTGTTTTTCCTCTGTCTTCTCCCTGTAATTGACAAATCGTATGTGCATGAATGTTACCATTAAACTCATCAATTAGCGCCCTACTAGTCTGCCTCACAAAACCAGAAGGAGGAATAGATATGGGCAAAAAGAGAAAGTCAGAATGATAAAGTGATTTGAACTATTATGTCAATAACTCACAAAACCGCAAATGTCTCATTCGAAGAGCAGGCAGCCCCTAGAATGTATCGTTATGCTTTATTGATATTGGAACTGAGCCCAAAATCTTTCTTCCTGATTTGTGAATATTTAGATTGCAGGAGGTCAGGAGTTCCTGTGCCGCAGAAGGGGGATGGAACAAGGTGAAGAAGGAGAGGAAGAAGAAGAAGAAGAAGGACGAGAAGAAAAAGAAAACATGTAGCACGCAGAGCCATAACTCATCAGATGTGTTGGTTTTCAGGGAGATGAAGGCTGTAATATTATATCAACAAGCAATTAGTCTCCCCAGTGGGGGAATAACCCACATTTGAAATGGCTGTATGCAGAAACAAAACATTCAGTCCTCTGAAGTGGTCCCTTCAGGACTCTCTTTGCATTGTTCAATCCTCCTGCTCACTTCTCTTTCCTGACTTCTCTTTGTCTCTCTCCCTGGAATTGCTTTCCCCCCCCCACCTTGTACCTTTCCTCCCGTTGTTCCTTTCTCGCCTTGATTGACAGCTCTGACTCTATTCGAAGGCTGGCTGTCTTTCTTTCCCTCCCTCTCTCTCTATCTCACTCTACAGTTAGTTGACGGAGGTATGGCAGCTGTGGATCGCTGCTCACTACTCATGACAGTCTAACTGGGATGACTTCATGTCATAGCAGAGCCTGAGCAGCAGAGTTGAGATGACGATCTCCTCAATGTCATTTTCCCACCTGGTTCAAGATTACTGATAATGACGACAACCTAAATCTCTCCGGCGTTAAGAAGCATGCAGACCACCTTTATACACCAAACTGTTAATTTGGAGAAAATGTTTCGCACAACATTGATGTATCGATTAGGCAGGACAAACAGGAGAAGATTAGCAATATGAGAAAGTCTCTGAGAGCAAGCTTTAAGAATGGTTGATGTGCAGAGCTGCTCAGGGGTTAGGCTAAGCAATATGCTCGGTGAGCGCATAATACAGTGCAAACTGCAGGCAATACATCAAACGTGGAAGCACACTGGGAATGTCTCGCATTAGCTGCATGTGTTTAAGGTGTGAAGTTGCAAAATGTCTATAACCCATAAGAATTGGAGGCAATTGGAGACGTGGGATTAATGGAGGTAGAGTGATAAATATTACATTAGCTTGTCAGGGAAGCATCACTAGGTGTCGGCTAGATAAAATGGAAATGCGCGAGTCAGGGATTGAAGAAAGCCAAAGGATTATGACCAAGACAAGATTGGAAACAGGTCTCCTATGCAAAAACCCAATCAAAGTTACAGTATACTGTACTAAATCCTTTCCCTGACTTTTATATGGGAATGGCTCCCAGGCACGCACGAGGTTTAAAACCGCTGTAAATTGCTTGACAGATAATTGTGGGAAAAGCAATCAAACATGGAGTAGTTGATATGGAGAAGGTTATGTAATAAGTCTGATCATTTCTCAAGGAATTTCCATTTCATGTAATGAAAATCCAGCAATCCAATATAAAGTAAGCGACATCAAAGACGTTTGGTTTCATCAAATAGCTTTTGGCCTGATGTAATCAATATAGCTTTTTTTAAAAAAAAAAAAAGGAATTCCGACTCTGTCTGTGTGAGGTTTTGATGCAAAGAGGGTGTGTGACCTGCCAGCGACCCTGAAGAACCGCCCTTAACCCCCCCAGTGAACCCTTAACCCCAACCCTCATCCATCACATGGGACATATCAGCCTTTAGAGGCTTTGGATTCATGCATACGCCCACTCACTCACAGACACTCATGCAGACAGACGTATGTCTGGGTCAAGACTCCAGTTGACCCCTATTTTATGATTTTATTGCTGAGGCTCTGAGAAAAACAACACTCTCCTACTAAAACAAGCAGAGGATGTGGTTGCGCCAAGCCTGTGTATTTATGTTTATGTGATATCTAAAAAAAATACATCAATTGAGCGGTGAAATGAACAGGTTCGTTTGACAGAGGGGACACAAAAAGTGTCAGGACAGCCAACACCTTAAAACAAAAAGGCAATCAGCGGTGCAGTGTATTGGTATTCAGCCTTGCTCTTCTGTCATTGTTCATTTTCCAGCCACAATCCACGTAATGAGCTGCTTTTCCAACCCAGGTGTTCCATTTCTTCACAAGGTCATTGAAAAACACAATACAATTATTTGAGACCGACGCATGGGCTGAAACAAAGCCTTGTCAAAATCATCAGAAAATGCCCGCAGGATATTAAAAGTCAGGGTTAAAGTCCTCTCAGGGCTATGATTTATTAATTTATAGAAACTGATTTAAGAATAATTGAGCTTTTTTTTTTCCTCATCACAGGTCAACACTGGCCAGATATTATGCATCTTCTCACAAGTGATCCCATTCCTTCCCTTGTTTTAAAGGCATTCGGAGTTCACAGTGGTGACATCATTTGGCAAGTCTGGTCAGTATGAGTTTCCACTATGCCCTGTCATCGCCTTTTAATCTCAAAGAAAGAGAGAGAATGTAGGAGGGATAAGAGGGAAAGAGAGGTTTTTCAGGAATAAAAGGGACGGTCAAAAAAGGGTGCAGTGCTTAAAGCATACCTCGTCTGCTTTTGTTAAGACCAGCGGTGCTGAAATGTTCCGCCCAAAGAACACTCCCTCTGAACATTAATCATCTGTCCATTCTGGCCCTGTCAGAGCCTGTCATCCAAGGTAAAGCAGGCAGCTAAACCGACAACCACCCACATACACACAAACTCACACGCCCATGAATGTTGCCCACATACAGCTATCCTGAACTTTCTGCTGCCGTAGTCCCAGCCACTGCTCATCTGGACATACCTATTCTTTCAGCTAGCTAATACAGCAATGCCTGATGTTGCAGAAACTTCAGTGAACAATAGCTAAACCCCCTTGAGAAAGCAAGATGTCTTCCAATTAGAGCTGTGGTTCAACACTGAGCTGTATATTGCTGTGTGAGGCAAAATCTCTGTAAGGAATGAAAAAAAAAAACAACAACATGAAAAGTAAAAGAAATTTGCATCCTACTTTAGTTGTAGACACTGAGGTCCTAATATTTAGAAAATTATAGTAATTGAGTCCTGTCACACTCCTGAATGTGAACATGTCCGGAGAAGAAAAGCCATGTCTGACTGGTTTCAATAGATGGCAGTGCAGCAGTGAAATAAGTAAAGGATGAGACAGTGTCCAGTTTAAAAAAAAAAAAAAGGAGGGAGAGAAATAGGCCTGTGTGTGATTTCTCCAAAATATTCAGTTTGCTTCACATACAGATATGAAATTCAACAGTTTCACTGCTAATGCTAATGAAACGAACATGTGTCTCCCAGACAATGAATAAAGGATAACACATTCTGCTCCAAATTAATTTGTGTGTGCACGTATCTGTGCATGTGCGAGTCTTAACAAACCAGCAAACAATTTAGCAGACAGCCCACGCCCTTGGGCAGGCTGTTACCATAGTAACCTTACAGCCAGTATTTTTTTGGCCCACACTTTTCCTTTGAACAGCCGGCCAATGACAGACCAGCTGACTGGGAAATCTGGCTTTCTGAAAGCACATGCATGAATTGTGTGTCCTCATGTGCACGTGCATCCGTGCTTGCGTATGCGTGTGTATAATACGAGCCCGATACAGATCGAGGGAGCCAAACGATGCTTTAGCTCCATATAGACTCGAGTGGCACGCTGGCAATTGGCTTGTCTGTATCATGTCATGACACATTGGCTTAGGTCAGTTTTATTTCCAGGAAGATGCAACTCTGTGCCAGGGCTCCAGGCTTATATTTCAGGCGGACAAGTGGTCAGAGAGGAGCAGAAGAAAGATACAGAGAAGCCGCAGAGGTGCTGGAATTCCAGGAAACTCCATTGTGCCAGTCTATTTCTGGTTGGCAGGGTAGTAGAGAAGACGGCCCTCATATCACCACTCAGCAGGCAGTAACATGTGCTTGCACTACAATCTACACTGTAATCAGAACCTAACAGGGGACTGGCCAGGCTCATTGCCCGCTGTGAACTAATAGAGAAAGAACAAAAACAAAAAGACAACACACAAGGAGGTGCAAGGATCGAGAGTTTCTCGATGACGGGTGAAAACGGAGGGATGTCACATTAGCTAGAGGCATTCTGTATGCTCAGCATTTGACTGGCTGCAGGATACGATTCATCTAAAATTACTCGCGTAATAAACTGAATCCACCACCATTAGTAACTTACATTTATTTTATTGTGATGTTTGTGAGTGACTAATTTTTCATTTAGTGACTTTTTTCATTATGTTTTTTTTTCCCCATTGTTGGTTTATTAATTTGCTTTGTTGATTTATTTATACCTATATTGGTTCATATTTTCAGCTTTAGTTCGTTTTCTCAGTGGATTTTTTTTCCATTTCAGTTTAGTTTTAATTGAAATTCAAATATGATTTAGTTGATATGTTACTTGTTTCAGTAGCTGGAAATCAGAGAAGGGAGCCATTAACTCAAAAACTGGGTGTTTATTTATGTTATTTTATTTTAGTATCCATTTAAAAAAATACTGAATGCCCAAAACTTCTCCAGATGCATCATCAAGGTCTGAGTGTATATGATAGATATACCAGTGTGTCTTAAAATAAATAAATAAATACATATACTTAAAAAAAACTGGCATGAATGGGTAAATGTGGATCAAGTGCTTTAACTCATCAGTCAGTTTATCAGAATAATCATCAGAAGCCGTTATGATTACCTTGTGATTAATTACCTTGTGTTTCCAAGAAAAACAGTATCAAACTCAAAGTAGTGAAACCTTTAGCTTCCTCTCAGCACTTGTCTCTTTTAAGCAGATCTAGAACAATTAATCTATAATAGTTAGCCAAAGATGCCTACTCTTGCTCCTTTTCCTAAATTGCTGTTTCTTTGCTCGACATATTCCATTTACAGCCTTTAAACCTTATATTACAGACTAAACACTACAAACAAACACTGCTGTAGAATAATAAGATGCGGAGACAGTCTGATCATTAAAAATTGGATTTAATTTACACGAACAAATACGTATTTCCAAAATACAAATTCAAGTACAAACCCCCCCCCCCAGAAAGATACGGTGACATATGTTCAGCAACAGTTGGATTTTTAATCAGTTAGCCTCATTTGGTAACACAGGAAACCTTTAACTTTATTCAATGAAAGAAAATGTGTGTAATCGATGATTGTGGATGAAACCTCAATAGGTTTCTCAAAGCTAAATGTTTATAGCTTGCTGACAGAAAGTTGTCTTTTTTAACAAATACTAATTTTACAAAACAACACTGACTTGTTTTGTTAAACAAATACAACAAGTAAAAACCCACTCCGGATTTATGATTCACATTTGCAAAAGACAAATGTATGATTTGTCACTATGGTGAGTGTCACGGCTCAGCTTGTTACTCCAAAATAAAATGGAGTGTGACACCAGAGTTTATAAAGAGTTTATTAAGACTTGAATTAAATTTCTAGGGATAAAGTACAAACACATCTTGTAAGGTGTGGATAATTATTGATTAAGCCATGCATCACCCAAAAACTGTTGCACTGATACTGCAAGACACGTATTGGGTTTCACTGGGTTTTATTTATTTTGCACATTTTTATATTTGCCTTAAAATTATACAAGCAAGCAGAAAACATTCTTTCTTACATTACCACTATCAAAGTCCTGCTATCTATCTAGTGTCACTATCTAGTGGAGACTGTTGATCTTAAACACACATTAGCTCCCGATTGGTTCAAATGTTAAAAAAACTGTTGTAGCAAGGCTAAAAGTCAGCTTTAAACACTCATCTATTCTCAAATACCCAGCCTGTAATCTTAGGGTGGGGTTGAGGGGGCACGCTAATGAGTGTAGAGGCCTGGCAAGAGGGATTAGCAATTATGAACATACAAGTGGAGTAGAGTGATAAAACAACTGAAAAACAAAGGTCCCTTCACTGTTTACCATTCTCTAATTTGATTCCTAATTGAGCGTACATAACACAATGTTTACACCAAAATTTTCTGGCAAAGACAAGCAGCCATGGCAGACACACTCAGCTGAACACAGCTATGCTCGTCCCTTTGATGATCTCAGGAAGAGGCTCTCCTGTTCACAACAGCATCGCCACATAAAAGAGCAGTGACATGTGTCTGACCAGCACCGAGCATCTGCACCAGCTCATGGTGACGCTGACATTTTCATACACGGCAAATATGCTATCAGACGGTAGCAGGCTACGAGTCAGTTGGATAACGAGAAAGAAAAGGAGTCTGGCTTTTTAAAATCTAATAGAAAATTTAGAGCCAGCCCTTAGGCTCCAGACATAACTAACAAGACAAGAGATGGACAGGTGAGAGTGGCGAAAATGAGAAGGGAGAGGTGGTGTGAACTACACAGGAGCTCTGAAGCCTTGGATTGTGATGACATCAACTATTATAAAAATAGCTATATTAATTCTACATTCACTAGTAAGATGTTCCTCCAGCTATCCCTCCATCCGCTGCGCACTGCCCTCGCTGCTTTTATGCGTAATAGGAAGAAATGACAAAATGTTTTGCACCATAAGAAAAAAAGCACAAATTATGTGTGAAGCGTAGGTAAGCAAAACCGACCCAAGCGCAGCATATAAGGGTGTGAGAAAGGGAGAGAAAGCGGAAAGGGGAGGTGTGAGCTAAATAAAGTGAGAAAGCACTCAGGAGTACATCTTGTCACTCAAGCTGGTGGCGGCAGAGTCCCACAATATGTGCGCTGTGTGAAGCAGCCACTTCTCATTGAATGCTAAGTGACAGCTAAGCTATTACTGCTAAAACTGACAAAGAGGCACCAGGAAATAATAAAAAAAAGGTTGCATGACAAATACTTTTTAAATTAACTAAGCTACATGTTCTGCACGACACAGTCCAGCAACAATCAGGTCCATGCGTGACTGTGACTCAACAGACGAATGACATGCATAAAATTTTTCTTTTTTCACAGAATGTTAAAAAAAAAAACAAAAAAAACAAATGGTTATGTTTAGCAAATATCATTTTGCATGACAAGAAACCGACCCCATTTCCTGGCACAGAGTGCACCTGCAGCTGTGAAACTCTCAAAAGGTAACCGGACCCAGAGCTCATCTATATTCATGCCATATTTACATCTGCCTGACCTCTTCACAACCTTATCAGTATCGCCTTCTGCAGAAACAAACACACACTAACACACAGAAATGTTGGGTGTTATAGGTAACTGACACCCCCACACCACCCGTCAAAATGCGGACAGTTCTGACCTTTATCAGACAGACTTGGTCAATAAGCCCAGAGCTATAAACGGGGCACACATGTGTTAGCTGGGTAGAATGTGCTTTTGTGCTTAAAGTGAGTACATCCATATGGTGCCTGGACGGATGCAACTGTGCATTGTTCGCTTGATGGAGATAAAGAATAAAAATTGCATCATAGGCTGGTGCTCATGGAGCGCTAAGATATTGGACTTCAAATAGCCTTCAGAACAGATACTGAAACACAAATACATTTTTCATTTATATTTACATTTCATTTATGTGTTTTTATCAAATATTGGCTGTAATATTTGGTATTGAGGTTTTAAATATCAACCTGCGTATTCTGTATATTAATCCATATGGTAGCTGGGATAAGCTCCAGCCCCCATAAACTCTGAAATGGATAAGCGGAGGAGGACGGAGGGACGTTCTATTATCAAGTCTTTTAGAAAGATATTCACTTTTTCACTTTTTGAAGCAGCATAAGGGCAGAAAGATGATGTGAATTATAGAAATATTAGAAAACAATACATTTTTTTCAAAAGGTAGAAAAAAATGCTAAAAATATGCAGAAATAAACGTTTAGTGGAAATTAGAAAATATACACGTGTATTTTATTTTTTTTTTACCAGGTATTTATCCTATGTGTGGATTATAAGAGTCTGACTGCTACTGGGTGATGATTGCAGTCCATCCTGCACAGTTGCTGTAACAGTCAACTACTGCACGAGCTGCTCAGGGCCAGTGTCGGGTGTTGTTCATAATGGACATTAGCTTGGCTAACATTCTCCTCTCATCCACCTTTATTTGTCAGTAAAGTAGTTAGGGGCTAAACACATCAAGATGAAAGCAAATTTAACTTTCAAGAAATCTATCAGCTTTATCAAGAAAGGGGATTTGCTGGGCTGTTCTGAGGTAATGAACAATATCGGCAACAGACATCATTAAGTCAGGAAAAAAACACACACACAGACCGTGTGCACTTCAAATTGGAAATTGCCAGTCTTCATTTGACTTCTTGACATTGTGGTGAGATACATACCAACACACTGTCCAAGTGAAAATCAAGGAGTAACACAACATAACCAATTGGGAAACTAGATTATCCATATAAATGACAGAAAAAAGTTAACATGAAGCAAAGGTCGAACAACATCCAGTGCACTTTTGTGCCTGCTTAAACAAAAGAGATTTTAAACTTGGTCATTTAAAGTAGGTAAGGTTGGATTAGGTACATTTCCAAAGCTTATCAATTTCTGTTCTGCCACAGTCACATCTTCTTGTATTCATGCTACTGCCTAATTAGGTTAACATACTGTAAAAAACACAGCAGTACTGTCTTTAAAAAAATAATGACACAAGCAGACATAATATTGTGGCACAATTTCTGTAAAATCAGCAATTGTAAAGCAAGTATTGAAAGCGTAATTTAGTAATGCAAGGCTACCATTGCTAAACTGTAACTGATCTTGCGTGCTCAGTTTCATAACAACTGGAGCTTACATTAAACTCAAGTCAATATACAGTATCATAACATACAATTTGCCCTACAGCTCTGTAAAATAATAACAACAAACTGCACAAATGCATAGACACACAAAGGGGTACAAGCATGACAGTGCAATGCTGAATAAACAGGACCAAATAAATAGAATATGCACTGATATACACATGGGTAGACACATACGCACGCAATGAGTGTCATACACGTATCTGAAAACTTCAGGAATGTTATCGCATGATAACAGTTAAGACACGCATTGTTGCAGAGACAAAGCATGCATACAGTACCTGTTGCATACAAATATTCCAAGGAACATCCAAATACTGAATGGATATACTCAGATATGAACATCAAAAATAGGGACTGGGCCATCAAGTTACTTGGCAAAAAACCTTGAGTACACACAAAAGATGGGTTTGTATTTTAAAAAATATAGTTGAGCTCATATTTCTCTAGTTTATTTTTATGTATTATAGTTTTTCTTGCCTTTTTTCTTTCTTTTGGAAAGTACCACTTGTTTGGTTAAGGTCACATAGAAAGAAATAAATCAATCAATAAAAAAATGAAACATAGAAGAACAGGAAATGCATGCAATGCACACACGCACATGAACGCACACAAAGACACACATAAAGCACACCTTTCCTGAACAGGACATATTGGATTAGGAATGATTTTTTTTCCCCCTGAGTCCTGTCTCACAGGTGCTAGATTAAATGCCATTCCCACTTTACTACAGATGGCTCAAAAACAAATCATACAATCCATACGCACACATATTCACATACATACACACACACACACACACACACACACATACAGAGAAATGCTCACCAAGGAGATATATAACATGTTGGCACACCCAAACACTAAAGCACCTGTACGGTCCAACGCGTCTCCTCTTTGTATTTCAATCACTGAATCGATGGTTCTAAATTGATTGTAGCTGAGCAGGGGCCAGAGATGTTCCCCCTGGCTCGCTGCCCTGGCCCTCTATTGATTAGATCTGAGAGAGCCAATTGCTTTCACACTGGATTAAGGTGTTCCGGGGCAGTGAGCAAGGAGAGAGAAACAGAGGGAGAGAGACAGAGTCATAGAGAAAGGGGGGAGAAAGAATAGGCTTAGCATCCTGAGAGATTCACCTACAAAGCAGTAAGATCAGGTCAGCAACATTAGCAATTAGTTAACAAGTCATTTGTTGGGGGAGGATAGGTTTGAACATGTATCCACACCATCTACTGGTGTTTCAAACACGTACATATACACAAACGTAGGCAAATAATTTCATTTACGTATAAATTAATATATTTTCTATAACACACATATAATGAGACATAGTCAAGCACATAGAAAATGCACATATGTCTGCAAATTTAAACACGCACACACATGCACACACCTTTGTGTTGCAATCCTTCAGATCAGAGGGCGCTAACACAGATCAAGGGTGTAATCTCATTCCACCCTGGAGCTAAGAAGCCCAGGGCAACAGTATTACACTTCAAAGCTTCAGTCTGAGTTTGTTACACATTCCAGCTCCAAAGTCTTATGCACTGTAACCTAGAGGAATCAAACTCAAACTTTACTATCAGCCAGCATCACAGGATCTCTTCTGGCTTGGATCAAATGATAAATATAGTGCGAAAAGTGGATATATCTTTTTTTCTTTTTCTTTTTGCAGGGTAGGTCTTTTTCCCCCCGAAGTCTGCATTCACATACCTCTTTGCCACATCTATATTCCACAGGGGGCTTTGACTTTCTATATGAGAGAATGGAATGGGCGGAAAAGGGCCAAGAAGAGCCTTCACCCTTCGCCAAAGACAAGTACTTTTGTCTGGCTGATGTCCCCTTCTCAAACCATTTCCACAATGGAGAGGCTTCCAATCCAGATTAAGTGCTTATGAAAATGAAGAACTGCGTGTTGAGAAAAAAGAAGGGACTGCACAGCCTCTGTGGACCCAGGTCACGAAAGCTAGGAAAAAGGCCCCTCGGTCTGAGTCCTCATAAAGGAATTTCTTGGGGAGCAGCAGCCCTATTCACATGGCATTAGGGGTGTAAAAGCCTCACACTGACTGCACAAGTCAGGCCAGCTCAGAATGCATTTGGTTAATACCTCTATTGTCACCCTCCTTCTATGACTGCTCTCTTAGCAGTGAGAAGCAGGACAGTGGTAAATGGGGAATTAAAGAGGCAGAAAAGATGAGATACAGAGAGAAAACAAGGAAGGGAGTGAATAAGAATCAGTGGGTGTAAAGCCCTCACAGCCATACTTATATAGTATGTGCGTGCACAAATAAATGAATGTACATCCACAAATAATACTTGTTGTGTGTCCTGTTTGTGGGAGGCCGACACGAAACCTGGCCAACACAATAATTTATGTGAGAGTTAAGAAACTCAACAGGCCTACAAAGCCAAAACACATAATGACAGTCCAACTACGGTAGCCCATAATATAAAGGTCAGTTTATAGGAACGCAAGAGAGAAAGAGGTGTAGAGGGAAAAAAAGGGAAGAGAGATAGAGGAAGAGTCATTGTGAAATTGACTGAGTGTACGAGCATGTGTGCTTTTGTGTCCCTTTCACTCCGTGTTTGGTTCATTCCCCAAAGGGTCTTATTATGCCTTGCGCTGGCCCCATCACAAAAGCAGTGTCTTTGTATCTCAGCCCATGTAGCACCCCTAGAGAACATTCTAGACACAGCAAATCCATTTGTTTGTCAGCTATAGCTGGACTAATCAGATATCATTCTCTTTGAGAATACCACTGTGCAGCCTGGACTAGCACTATAGTAATGCTGGCCCAGCACTGAGATAACATCTCAGTTCTTTCAGGCTCTTTCTATTTTGTAAGTACTGCACATAGACATCATAAAATGGGGATAGAGGGTAAGTGGTAAAGCTATCCCTGAGTACATTGATTGATCTTCCTAATAATACAGCTACTTTATTAAAACATATTTCCTGATACTGTATATTAGTCAAAAGTTACAACTAAAAGTGAGAGGTACACCACTAAAACTACACAAACTGCACAACAATGTGCAAAGGTTAACTGTATGAGGAGAGATCAATTCTGATATACTGTATCACTTGTATGTAGCACCAGACCTGTTGACACAGACTCACTCACAGCTAAAGTATAATAGTTGTGTAATTGGTTGTTGTTATAAAAAAAAAGGCTGTCTTAGAAGTTATTAAATAGCCTGAGCTTTGTGTGTTCTTTGTATTTGTCAGTCTGAAAATATACCTTTCTTGTAGCAGAACCACAAGCCTTAAACCTGTAAAATACAGGCTGACTTAACTGTCAAGGAAAACATGTAATTACATCCACACAATGATATAGAGCAATACAGATTATAGGAGTTGTCTAATTGATGTATAATTGCACATTGTGAGGTTGTGTTTGATACAGCCTGCTCAGTTACGACCTGGGGAGCTGAATTACTTTAGGATAATGCAGGGTGTCATAACATAAATTACACAGACATAATTCTTTGCATATGTTTAATTAAAGATTAAACATAGGAGCGTTTACAGTGTATATATGCAATGTTGTTTGCTTCAAGTGTGCAGGAAGTAAGGCGAATATGATTAGGTTAGGAAATTAGACACGCAGAGGTCAGCTTGAGGTGGTAGTGTTAGTAATCGTGTACATGTGTGGCTTCTCAATGTGTGTACAGGCATCACACAAAAGAGACTGAATAGTTTGCGAGCCATGACACAAAGTCTACCCCAGCTGCCTACGTGGGGTATCCCAGACATCTTGCCAGCCCATCCACAGCCAACACAGGGAGGCAAACAACCATTCACACCTACAGCCAATTTAGAACCGAACATGTGTAATTAACCTAGCACACATGTCTTTGGTCTGCTGTAGGAAGCCGGAGCACCTGGAGAGAACCCACCCAGGCACAGGGACAATATGCAAATGCCACAAAGACAAGCACCAGCCAGTGGATTTCACTCCAAGACCTTCTTGCTGTGAGGCGACAGAGCTAACTACTGCACCCCTGTGCAGCCCTAGAGAACATGCTAATTTTTTAAGTACACTTCACTGAGTGTCAATGTTTTCCAGCCTGACATTACTCGTTGTTTTGTGGTCGAGTTGTCATTGAAGGTGGGACGAACAGAGCTATATCGGCCCCGCCATAATTGCAATTCAATTCTAATTAGATTGTCAGTCCACAAGTTCCACAACATAAATTTGACTAATCCACATCTATCAATGAGCAGCTGATAGCCTCCAGCAAGCGATGAGACAATTTCCTGGAATTGAAATGTGTCCTTCTGCCATCACACCACACAGACAAACAAACAGTTTTATTAGCAGGACAGTGAATATTGATGGACACTGATTAGGTTAGAAGGAGAATAAGGTACGATGGAAGGGGGAGGGATTGGTGTTTCTGCTTTCCAAAGCAGGTAGTACTCTGCGAAGAGGCTCAACGTGTCGCCTCTTTACTGTGTGCTGGAGCATATTCCAGAGGGATGAGGCGTGGAAGAAGAAAACAAAAATGAGGGGGAATACAGTTTCCCACATGCCGTGCAAGCTGAAGTGTCTCTTGGCATTTAACATTTGGGTATCTTGTGAAGACAACACAGACACTGAAATACAAACTTATAGAAATGCGATATTTTTGTTTTTCATTGAATTCCTAAATGTGCATTCATTAAAAAAAGGAAATTGTGGTAGATTTGATTGATGGGGTTCATGGTTTGGGTGAGAGGGTGAAGTAAAGCCCTTCAAAGCAAAAGCTTTTTGTGTTTTGTCATGGGGGTGACATAGGCAAATTAGGCAGGGCCCCAGCCATCAGATAAATGCTGGGGGTTCTTTGTCTTCCTGTGTCCTTGTGCCACTGGTTGGCCTCGGCTCCCGGTGTCAATCACTGAGTGGAGCGCAGGAGAGGAGACATGTACGTATGAGGGCTGACTGTGAAGTAGACGATGAGAACTGAATGAGAATTTGGCGAAGTAGATTAGAAGGGGTCCTGGGTCAAAGGCAGGCCCGCCTAATAAGTTCCCCGTTCCACATCTGGGAGAACGACCAAGTGAGAGATGGCAGCAGCAACCCCAGTATAAGCCCAGTGGCCAAATCCATAACCCAAAAGTGACTGAAGGTTAGAAAGCCAGACTAGAGACAGATACAGAGAGGAAAACAGCTGAAAGGGGAGCAAAAACTAATAATAAGGAGGAGGGGGAGGAGTTTGTGTCCCTCCACAAGAACAGCTCTGGTTGTGGTGGCTATTTCAATTATGTGTGAACAAAATCTTTGGATTCCCCTCGCATCATTAGAGACCGGGTCTGTTGTTGCAGTGAGAGCTGCGCATCTGTGCTTCGGGTCATTATAAACACTCTGTTTGGCCCTTAGATTCAAAAGGCCTTTGTCTGGGTCATGCTCTTTCACCAGTGCTCTTTGCCATTCAGCTTATTGAGAGCCATGGAAACAAGATGTCTTTCACTCTCTTCTCTTTCTTAAAGCTTTTCTCTGTCTCTTCCTCCCACTCCATTTTCCTCACACCACCCCGGCCCTCTCTGCAATAAGACTAATAGGAACAGGAAGAGTCAGATGCTTACTTAATTGGGCTTCAAGGTGACTTAGTAAATGCTGTGTGTGTGTGTGTGTGTGTGTGTGTGTGTGTGTGTGTGTGTGTGTGTGTGTTGTTCAGTACACATGGATGGTTCTCTGCAAATGAAGTAAACTCTGTGGAACAGGAGCAGACACGGCCAAATGGGATGGAATGGGCTCTAATAGGTTACCAGGTCTTTGCAGGTTTGTCTGTCAGATCTTTTACACTCAGATAAGCCATACAAAGAAGTAATAAAAAAAACTTACCGGAGCAGAAAAACGTAAAAAACCTAGTGCATAGCCTGCGAAACTGAACTTTAAGATTAAAATACTGGTCGGATGGATTCAGTTTATGAATGTGTTTCTACTGCTAGACTCTGAGCAAGAGCTCTTTATTCTCTAGAGAGAAATAAGCCTGCTAATTGATGTCCGTGACAATGAACCCTATTGGGATATATGGGGATTTATAAGCTTTTAGGCTAAGGTTAATAATGTGATAAATGTGCCCACCTCACTACATTTAACATTTTTAAAAATGCACACGTGGTAGAAGTAATATGTTTTTCTTAGTGTGTGTGCTCATGCCCCATGATGGCAGCCATTAGACAGGAGTAAGGCAGCCATGATGAATCGGCACTTAGCCCAGGGAAGCGCTCTTGCTCAATGGGCTGTGAATCTCCTGCTGCCACTGTCAGCCTGCTGAATGTTAAATAAAGTTATTTGAATATTTGTAATATTAATGTGGCAGCATGTCAAAAGCCTGCTGGAGCCTAACAGTGAGAGAAAATATGAGAGAACTCATATTGGCGTGCCAGCCTATAGGACTGCTCGGGTGAGGAATGACATAAATACTAGGGGTGCAACGATACACAAAATTCACGGTTCGGTTCGATACTTTGGTGTCACGGTTCGATATTTTTTCGATACAAAAAAAATGTTCATGCATTTTTTATTTGTCATTTATTAAAATTATAAATATATATTTTAACTCAAAAGTACAGTTTTTAAATTTAACCCTAACCCTTGTGCGTGTTTTTTATTTTGACAGCGAATGCGCACCTGCGGACCACTTATGTGCAGCCCTGGTTATTTAGCTCATCATATTGCAGCCACAGAAATTCTTTTGTCCATGAAACCATAAAGCTGCACTTTCTTTTTGCCTTATAGTCTGATTTGTCATAACTTCTCCGTTTTGTGGTAAGCTTTTCTTTGGCTGTCACTTCTTCACCCTGACCTGTCTTATTTGGCTCAGCAGAACTGAAATGCTTTTACACACTCACTCACATAAGCTCAGCGATTCTCTGCGCGATCAACCTCTCACATGTTTAAGCTTGCTGCGGGAGATTTCACTTGTCATGTTTGCATAGTAAGCTAACGATTAATACGACGATGTCAGAGGAATTGGTGCACAAATTATCATCACTCACAGATCAGTGCTGTCGCTCTCTATACACAGTTCGCACGATTGCAAAGTGAAAGCAAAAAAACAAGCGCAAATTCAAACGCGACTTCAATATGTCACATATTGACAGTGGCTCACCGATGCCAATGACATAATTACCCAGCTACATTTCTGAAAGAATGCAAAAGCATTGACATATATTTTTCCTACAGTAGCCCGACGGGCAGGGAAGAGATAGATTTTGGTAGCCCGACTGAAAAAATCGCTAGCTCCGGGACGTCGGGCTAGCGATATTGCGAGCCCTGTATCTGATTGAGGAATCACTCATCTTTGGAAAAGAGAGTTTATTACAGAGAAATGGCTCTTTCCAAAATAAAAGCTATACTATCCGCTTCTTCTGGGCTATATTCTCAGCAGCATAAGGAGAATCATGTGCTAACAGCTGTCTAAATGACTCGGCTAAAGTTAGTAGCATGCTTGTTGTATTTGTCTTTGCACTAGGATGATGTCGGCGTAAATGTGCAGTCATATTCGTTGTGTTCCCACTAGTGCTTTCAGGTTAATCTCGTTGAAATGACCTTAACGCCACAACACGGCAAATCTCCGTTAACGAGCTACTGCCGATCGCTCCGTGCATGGGGCTAGACGGCCAACACGTTAACGAGCTAACTGCGCTAACACACTAGTTCACATCAATGTAATTGAGCATTGCATGGCACATCCAACATACTGTTTTACTTTAGTCCATGACTCGCTTACCTTCAGGGTCATACGTCACATGAAAACCAAAATAATTCCAAACGCCAGATCTGAATGAGGTTCAATTTGCCTGTTACAAGGAGAGCTTAACTTCTGTCTCGCTAGCTTGCCCTGCGCTCTTCCTTCTGACTATGCTGTCTGTGTTGAGCGCTCAGTGAATCTGCATTCGACTACTCCGCCTAGGCTTGACAGTGCAGCCTAGGCGGAGTAGTCGAATGCAGATTCACTGAGCGCTCAACACAGACAGCATCGTCAGAAGGAAAATTGATAAAATAAATTACAAATGTTGTATTGTTCGATACATATGCGTACCGAACCGAAAGCACTGTATCGAACGGTTCAATATCGATACGAATATCGTTGCACCCCTAATAAATACTAAAGTAAATAAATACATACTTATGGTCACTGCACTGGAATATAGGATGGATGGAGGGATGGATGGATAGTATGGAGCAAAATTCTGGGAATTCATATAGTACCACAGATAATGAAATTAACCAGTCAAATTCTCATTTCCCCCATTTCATTCATAGCCCGTTCACATCCATTTGAAAGCAATCAGTAGCTGCAATAGCAATGCTTCAATTCCAGACCTTTTGCGATTCCCTGAGCCCACACAAATCTCCACATCCACACAGGTGGGGAGAGTCTCAACAGCTATGTGTGTTGCATATGGCCTGTAAAGAGTAAAAACAGACGAAACTTTGAGAATAACCAATTACAAAATTAAACAAAATATAGCTAGCCTTATAGACCTGAAGAGGACATTTGTCAGCCCAACGAAAATTTGGCTCCCCACAGGAAATAAAGTTTTAACACCAAAATTAAGAATAAGCACTCGAAAGTTTTGAATTGGTTTTCATAGAGGATAATTTGCAACTATGCCACATCGTCCACTTTTAAGAGCTTAAACAACAGAATAATTAGGTTTCTGTGGTGTTTTAATTACTTCAAATAAAAAAAAAACATACGGAACATTAAAATGATCAATGCTTAGACAGACTCAAAACAAAACACATGACGCAAAGCCAGCACGATCGAGGTGATTCCATCAATTACTCCTCAGGTGGGCCTTGACACCAGTTCTAAGAAGGGTCAGTGAAACCATCCTACAAGCCTGTTTAGGATACTTGAG
The DNA here is from genome assembly GCF_965226115.1 of Aulonocara stuartgranti. Lineage (NCBI taxonomy): Eukaryota > Metazoa > Chordata > Actinopteri > Cichliformes > Cichlidae > Aulonocara > Aulonocara stuartgranti. The sequence continues at coordinate 20,516,284 of NC_138954.1, read as the reverse complement.
TTAAGCAGGACACACAGCCGAGACAAGCTTTGTATTGGTAGAGGTAGCGGGGTCTTATTTGGAGTGTCTCGCTCGATTTAACAGGGAGGTGATAAAATATTTAGCGGATTGCTTACAAAGCTAAGGGGAAGAGAGCGAGGAACAGAGAAAGAGGGAGAGGAAAAGTGGGGGATACCCAAATGGCTTGCGTAGTGGCTGGGGAGCTGGTAATGAGGATGGCATGCTGGCATCATCGTTACAGAGCACAACAACTCTACATGGTCTCTCTGCTCAACCAAACACATACACAACACGCTACCTGACAACAATTAAAACATATAGATTAATGAAAGTGCAATCAGGTGCTGGGAAGCTCGCACATGCCCTGAAACAACACTGAAACGCACATATTAAACCTGCAAAAGAAACAAGCGTTATTTCTGCTGTCACGACAAAGAACTTCCAAAAAAATTAGAAATAAAACCATCATTTATCAATTCAAAAAACTGGCTTTCCATGTAAAAGGACAACTATTCAAAACGATGATCCACCTAACAGAAGTTTTGGTATGGTGGGTATAATATGTAATATACAGATGCATAGCTAGAATAAATGCACTTTCGTTTTCATGTCACTATAAGCAGAAACTAATTTTTACCTTCTTAGGTTCTGGTGAATTAGGCAAATTACATTAATTTGTGTCTCAAGAGCTACATAATAAAGGCACTAATTGAAAATTTTCCACACTTTACCAGACTGTACACAGTACTACTGTGTTCCTTTTTCTAAGCAATACCTTTTTGTTTTGTTGGTATCAATGAGGGGAATTATTCCAGCATGAAACTACATGCTCTTATATTCTTTTTGTTCCTGTTCCTGTTCCTTCATCGCTAATGGGCAATTACTTCTGACCCAATGCTGAGGCTGTGTTATTGCACCAACCCCACAATTGATTGGTTGCCCATAGAACTGAGCTTCCACAAGCACTTTAAGGTTAGATTTCCCTGTTTAAATAATGGATTGCAAGTCCATGAAAAGAAACTGCACAAAAAATAAAAAGGTTGAGATTGCTGTTATTGGAGGGGACTCTCAGTGGAGATGAGAGGGGAACTGACTCCACACAAGACTCCAGAGAGTGAGCTAGTTATTTGAGCTAGAAATGGTTAGATCATCTATTTCTACTCCGGCCTTTTTTTTTTTTTTGTCAAGTCAGTGTTTGTGCTGACGACTATGGTCAACCAACACAACATTTTAGGCCACAGTCTCACAGTCCTAGAGATCGATTGGCAATCATCTGGTAACCACTGGTTCAGACGGAAAAATGTATATTACACAAAGATTTGTGAGTAGTTTGCTGCACCTAAAACCTCTTTACTAGCAGATTACTGCATGCGCCTGTATTTTGTATGGAATATGCTGATATATCTGCAAACACTTGCCACACGGTAATGAAACGGTAATGAAACCTCCTCCCGCAATGAGTGTTCACAGAGAAATTGTATCTTCCACACAAAATACGGGCAAGCACAGCAAACTTACGAGTGTCCAAAAAATGGCAAAGAGGTTTTCTTTGTAGGGGTTACCTACTGGTCTGGAGACCTGTGGGATCGAGGCCTCACAGATTCATACTACTGTCAACTCTTGTTAAGCTACAGACCCCAGTAATTTCCTCTTAGTATAGGCTTAATTCACTAGCTTCCATAACAATACTAGGCATACATTTAGACATTGAGCTTAGGCAGTGCACTATGAAACAAAGCGGGAAAACAAAAACAACACAAATAGAACAAAAACAGGCTTCAACACTGGATGAAATTTCAAACATCAGTATTGACCAGAATTTCGAAGTCCCTGCACTGCTAAGTAGTGCATTTCCATCAGAGAGAGATGAGATGATTATCTTAGCTGGAAATGTACTAGAGAAGGAAGTCTGGAGGATTGTAGGAATTAGTGGTCTTTGTAGAGCAATTTCTACAGTGAGACCATTGTCTGTACATGAACATGCGTGTTTGTGGTGACTTCCACTAACACAAGCCACAATAACCCTCATACTAACATTCCAGTTATTCTGCACCAAGTGTTCAGAAGCCTGAGGTAAATAATGGGGAAAGAGGCAAAGTTACGCTACACGGAGAAAAGACTGACAAGGATCAGTGTAAGTTTACATCCATTAAAGACTATGAGACTGTCAGCGCTAGAGGACAGGCAAGGTTATTTGGTTCATTTGAATTAAAATTCCTGCACTGCATAGGAACACAAGTGCATGGCATGCTCATGCACATGCCACACACAGCATGATTAGTGAGTCAGGATTTAACACGAATAAACAAATAATTAATGTAAACATGAAGCAAAACTAGCATCAAGATGAAGTCTGTTAACAGGCTTGAAATGATCCAATCTTCATGTCAAGAATTATGACAGTGACGAGAGCTACTCGCCTATCGATAAGACTCTGAGACCAAGACGTTCAGGAGCCCGCAGTCCAGTAACAAAGAAGGGTTGTTAGGTCAATGTACAACCAGGAGCATGTTCAGTGGACTTATGAATATTCAGCACAAATGGCTCGGTCTGACTGTAGTATTGTAACCGAGTACTCTATCAAGGCCACGTGGCTTCAAGGTGATGACAATGTGTAGTTTGTTTTTATTTTGCTTATTATAATTATTTTGTTGTGTTTTTGTTTTTATATTGCAGACCAATACATAAGTATTGTGTGTCACAAACACATAAGTTTAAGAAAAGAAAGACAAAAAAAACATACTTAGGACATTTTTTTTCAGTGAAATAATTTAACATTAAATATATTGCGTGTACCAATCTCAATGGGCAGTCTTAGCATTTGATTTAAGTGATTTTGTCCAGTACATGATGGACATCAGAGGAATCAGCTTTTAATTAGACTGTTGACCATGATTTTCGGCCTAACTGGATTTTATTCTAAATTTGCATGATCTGTTAGCAAACTGAGCCCCTGATTTATTGATAATTGTACTTACTTAAGAGAAGCGAATATCGGATAAATCAAAGTCGCTGATCAGCCGATCACTTTAATTATTTACAAGATAAACAAGAGAGTCTATCTTATGCATTTAAAGCATTGAATACACAGATTACAATTTATTTGTAAAGAGAATTATAATATTGAGAAATGGTGTAAAAATTTGAAACTAAATTAAGAGTTTACATCAACCTAAGCACAGCCTTTTAACTTCTGCCCTGTTATTTTCATTCGAAAGTCATCCAATCTTTGGCAAGGACTTTGTGTGTTTGTTATGATGTGCGTTAGTGTGTAGGTGGGTTTTGCGCAGGACATGGTGCAATGTGAGAAGGATACAGTAGACACAGTCACACACAGTGTGCTTTGTAGATATGTGGCACTTATATCTGTTTATTGATCAGACCAGATGTGGGTAAATCAATCTTATCTGAGCTCCACACACTTTCCAACTAACCCCGAGAGGCAGGCCAACCAATACTTTGCCACACCGAGAGCCTCAAGCCACTCGCATTATCGTCAGACACCTTGAGCAAATCTTCTGTTTGTATATGTGCGTGTCAGAAAAACAAGGTGCATTAGAGGGCACGCAAAAACAGAAAGTGACAGCTTGAACTAAAAGCCCATTCAACCATACTTTTAGATATGAGCTATTATCTATTCCTCAGAATGTATTAATCAGCACATCGCACTGAGGCAGAATTAAACCTTTTGTCATCTGAAAGGTAGGATGGACAAAAGGCTGACATTCACAGCAGATTACAACTCAATGCTAATGTATCTTTTTAGTTCCCTGGAGGTAGATGTGATTAAGGAAAAAGTATGGTGTATCATAAGCTGCAAAACATGAAACACAATCAATTCAGCCATTACACTAGAGTGGAAGACCTGTGACCAAAGGTAACATGATGCCCTGTTGTATGTGATACCAAAACAGAATAAATTAATGCCAATAGACTAAGGTGAATTGATCTGTTCTATTCCGAGGAGTCCATCTCTTTAAAAGATTGAATAATGAAAAAGAAAGAAAAATGTACGTAGGGCCCAGTAAGTCCTGATAATACACTCTCATAGCAACCATGGTGTTTTTTTTACAGAAAAAGATCAATCCACTTACCTCGGCAGACATTGCCATTGTCAGGTTCAAACCCAGCTTTGCAAGTGCAGCTACCGATAGGAACCATCCACTCTCCATCTCCGTTACAGTAGAGCTTTATAGGGACATCTACTTCCTCTGAGTTTGCGATGCAGGTCCCTCTAGCAATGACCAGGGAAGTGCTTTCAGCCCCTGTCATGGTCTCTGGAAAGACTGCAAAGTTCTGAACCACACTTGGACACTTCTTATAAAATACCCTGACTGACAGAAGAGACATACAGGCCCCATAGTCCTGAAAGGCCAGGTAGAAGCCATTTTTAGACAGCGGACCAAAGCTTCGCACCTCTGTGTTAACTTTCATCAGGCGTCCGCCAAAGTCCACCTGTGAGAAGCTTTCATCAGCAGCAATGGTGTCCACTTTGAGGTAGGGGGCCTCCATCCAGAAGACTGTGCCTTTAGTGGCAATGACAGCATCGTTTTCATAATAGTAGAGATTAAACGTCTCCTTGCAGGAACCGGGGACATTTGGGATGGAGCTGCAGTCGCGCACGGTGAATCGTATCTCCACATAGATGCGCTGTGCTCCGCGGCGATCAATGAAGGTTGTGAGGAGCCAGTTGTTTTGACTTGGTTCGAAGACATTGCACACCTGGTACGTCCTGATGGTGTTGAGGTTTTCGTCATAGCCACTCACCTCCTCCCACTATAGAAAGACAGAGAAGAGAGAAAGAAGTCCACATGGCTGATAAGTAATTATCTGCTATAAGGCTGCAGTGCTCACTCTTTTTTGATAGAGAATGCTAATATTGGCAGAGCCACGGAGAATTCATACACATATCAGTAATTTCCCTAAGGCACTAACTTGAGTCCTCTTCCTGGACTGAGAAAAATGCATCAGCTTATTGGGGCTTGTTAATCCACTGATGACACACAAATGTATTACTTTAAAAAAAATTTAATTCCTCAAGTGCAAAGCAACAATTTATTGTCTTGTTTATCAAGTAGGCTCACAGCTGTAGGATGTGCACTCCCACTGCATAAGCGCAAACCAAGGCATGATTTTGGATGCAATACCGTTTTCTGTCGATGCCAAGTTTCGCTGGGCATTGAGTCGATACGTTACAAAATATAGTGTGTAACAAATTCAAGATTAAGCACTGCTGAATTACAATTAGACAGACAGGCAGGGACTTCACGAGAGCCAAGGATGGATGGAAAGCCATTTGAGTGCATACTGAACTGAATTTCACTGCAGGCCATTTCTTGCAGGTGTGACCCAGAAAGGGTCTTGGATGAGCATCAGAAGCCCCTTGGGGAATTAACTCAGTGCACCAAATCATGCTAAAAACGTGCCATTAACATTTGGCTGGATTCACTGAGAATCAGGCAGAGAAATCACAGAAAAAAAAATAGAAGAAGCTTGCTTTGAAATCATCTGAGTAACCGTCCAGCTGTGCAAAAGCTGGCCTTGCAAAAATTGTTAGTGGCATTCCACTGATATTCAGTGTGCAATATTTGAATTAGTTACAGTATTTTTAAGAGGAATGTATTATTCTTTAGCATACAACAGCAGAGCTCACAGACCAAAAAAAAAAAAGAGTTACATAAAAGCACCAGTGAATTCAAATGAATATTTTGTGGAATATTTTGAGAAAATGATCTGAAACACTTTTTCATTTTTTTATTTTCCTTGGATCAATTTCAATCTTTATAATAATACAATGCTTTTTGCTTCCATTTAAAGCAACTGCTTGGCACAAAGATTTATTTCTCCAAAGTTCCCAACACCAATGATCCAAACAGCTGAAGGCGAGAAGTTAATGAGGTCTATAGTGGACTGAGTGGGCCTCAAGTCAGTTCATGTTTCTTATGTGCATATATCTCCCTGTGCTTCCTCCTTCTTATGACCTTTAAAACTCCAGCTGCTCAATCAAGCTTAATAGAGAGGAGAAGATATTGGCTCTTCACACACAGCCGCAACATCCAGTCAAATGATGGAAAAAAGTCCATAAAATGATGCAAGGCGAGATAGAGCTGATAAATGTGAGCCGTCGAATTTTGCTGTTTGAAAACCAGCGCAGGTAATAAAACCATTTGGCACAAAGAATATGTGGAAACATCTGGCAACAAACAAAAAAATGGTTGGGTCTAGTAAGGGCATGTAGAGGATGGAGTGGGAAGGCACGTGAGGAACAGTGGCACTGCTGACATGATAAACGAGTTTACAGAAATCTGAGGTGCAAATTAAAGCCTTTTTTCACTGCTGCTCCCTGTGTGCCCACTTCACTCTACTCTTCTCCCCCTCTCCTCTCTTCCCCTTGTGCTCTCTTCTCCCGTCTCTGCTCTGTAATGACCATTCATCAGCATTACAGAAACCTGTCCCTTTCAGCGCTGCCTGTTCATTAATACAGCCAGCCCTAGGCTCCTCTGCACCCGTCTGCTCCAGTCTAGGAGGGGGTCCTCACCGCCTCTTGTCTAGCCAAATGACCACCATCTTTCACGCCAGAGAGGAGCCTGAGGCGTCTCCGATAATGCCCATCTAGAGTCTGTCCAGAAATTCATTGGCTCATATAATAATGAACTATATCTTTCTCCTCCTCAGTAGATATGCGGTGTCACGGCTGTTTAAAGACAACCAAAACTAATAATAGGTGCATTAGTTAGTCGAAATCAAACTTTGTGACCCAGTTCCCTCTTTGCTCTTTTCAGTGCTTTGTTATACCTGTGTGTTTATGTGTGCTTGGAAAAGGTGCTGCTGATAATTTGATGGTTTAGCAACCACATATTGATTTGCTAGCTGTTGTTTTGCTGCACAAAGCTTGAGGCAAAACATTTGATTATTTTGAGCATTAAAACTGGTATATAACTAATATTTGGCATCTCTTTAACCTTATCCTAGGACCTGACGTCCACATCACACCACATTTTGGGTTATATCAATTTTGCTCTACATGGGCCTGATATCCACTTAGGAGAACATTATACTGCTACTGTTCTATCAAAATTTTAAACGAATATCCTCATATGTGGCTCTCATTTTTCTTAAAAACAAAAATAAGGTAAAAAAACAAACAACAACTGGTAATTCTTTGTTTTTACATTCATCGGGCCCCAATATGCCCAAATATCAAAGAGAAATTAAAAATGCATGTCATGGAAGAGTTCTGGTCTTAGGAGGATAATTTTCCCACTATTTTCAGAGATGTGACGCATACACTCAGGAACAAAGTCATGTTAATATGGTGTCTCGGCCCCCACTGTTACAGTATTTCTATGCTTTCTGTGCTTTTTAAATAATTTAAGCCAAATGTATCTGCCTCGTGGCATCTGTGTATTCTTGCCAGAGGCTCTTTCTCAGACCACCAATAAATACAAATTTTACTTTTTCGAATAGAATCGAGCCATACATCTAAACACCTGTTCTAGTCACAGAAATGCATATCAGAATTAAGCGTGCACATAAAAACAAATAAATCAAATGAACATCGAGAGCAGAAGAAGACCACACTAGGCGCCACTCCTGTCACCTAAGAACAGAAGTTACCTTTGTCCAGTTCACACTGGTCAGTGGAAAAATGTTGCCTGGCCTGATGAGTCTTGATTTGTGCTGCAACATTGCGTCGGTAGGTTGAGAATTTGGTGTAAACAACATAAAAGCATTGATTCATTTTGCCCTGTATCAATAGTTCATGCTGGTGTTGGTGTTGGCAGCAAAGTGAGTTCACTTGCTCGCCCTGCCCATGCCTTTATGACCACATCAAATCATCTCTGTCCGTTTTTGTTTTTTTCAACATGACTATGAGTTTGCTGTACTCAAATGGCCTTTGAGTCACCAGATCTCAATCCAATGGAACAACTTTGCGATGTAGTGCAACAGGAAAGTCGCATCATGGGTGTCCAGCTGACAAATCTGCAGCAACTGTGTGATGCTATAATGTCAATATGGACCAAAAGCTCTGCATGCGATGGCATCGCATGCAGTCGTTTATGGAGTTTAATTCTGTTAATGTCCACTGATGTTTTTATATCCGGAGTATTTGCATGCACATGCCAATTTTCACTTACTAGCGTGTTTATGTGCCTCTATAAAATGAGCTCACTCCCAGTTAGTTTTATTTTACACAGTTTTGCATCACCTAATTCATATTTTATCATTACCAACCTAACTGAACTTAAACTTTTTTTGCTGATGAAAAACTGTCAAATACCGAGAGCCTTTTAACTCAACACTTATTTGTAAGCCAATTAAAGTAACCACCGGCACCCCTCTAATAGCTTTGCTTTTACCATTAATATAGGAGACACTTGTCCCCTGCCCCTGATTGTCAAGTGTGGCTATTGTGCGTGTCATTATTGCTGCTCTGTTTTATGGGCAGTAGCAAGGAGATGGAGGAGCTATGGATTCATAGAGCTCTTAATGTTTGTGTTAATGACCAGTTACAGCTGGCTGAGCTGGAGAAGAGAGGGTTGAGAAAAGGGGGGAAAAAAATACAGAGTGATAAATAAAAGAAAAAAACAGGAATGGGGAGGAATCAGGAAAAAGGGGGAGGGTTGAGAGGGTGGGGGTAATGTATTCAGACTGATGTTCCCCTTCCCACAGCCTCAGCTCACTGCCATCAAGCCATCAATACTCTGCCCTCATAAAAACCATCCATCACATTGATCTCTTGCCATTATCCTCAAAGACTAAAATAACACAGAGCAGCTCAGATGGCCACAGTCTTGCTCTGGAGGACTACAGCATCCAATATTGGGCTGGGGACAAGCAGAGATGGGAGGAATAACCAATCAGAACAAGGATGTAACATCTGTGGAAAATAATGGGCCAAATGGGCTGGAGTAATGAGTCATTTGGAGGAGGCATGGTTGGGGCAGTATAAGAAGATACCTTAAGGAAATGAGAAACTTATTTTTTTATAGAATGGAAACTAAATCTTAATGTAGTTCCTAGACCACCGGTCATGACAGGAATTTTGTAATGTTGAATAGAGTCTCAGAAGTCTCAGAACTTTATTTCCGCACAATTCAGCATTTGTGATGCTGCCAATATTGAAAAATAATTAGCAGTTATTGAAATACATTTTTTATGTGACAGACAGTGAGCAAACTGCGATTGGGTGACGCATTAAAACAGGTGTAAACTTCATTTTGTAATCATTCCAATGTTGCAAATATCGGAGAAAACACATTGACCAGCTAGATTCGAATATCTGATCTCTAATTGAGAGCCATGTGTTTAGCCCCTCTGCAGTATTCACCTTCTCTCCCTCAATCTCTGTGAGTCTATGTAAAGTTGTTTTCAGACACACAGTGCAACCCTGACCTTTACATAAACCAACAGAGGTGGTTAGAACACAGACAGGGGGATCGTCAGGTTTGTAATAGAAATTCTGTGTACGATGTCCAATTGCACCCATTCGTAATGACTGGCCATCCTGTGTTATGTCTCCTGCACACTCTGCCCAGACAGCACTCTCGCCCTAAACAAAAAAAGGGACATTTCCAGTTGTGTTCTACCCCACCTTAATTTTCCCGACACTGTCTATAATTCATGTGTGGATTTAGGATTTACTGAGCATCATTCCCCTATTTGCTTCAGGAGCTTTGCTGCATACGTACAACCCACAGAGGTTTTATCATGACTCCACCGTACCTCTACCTTCAGTTTTAAAATTGGACATTTGGTATGAGTAGGTCGGGTTGCGACTCTGACACACACGCACAAAGGGAGAACTTGACTACTTTTAGATCATCATTCAGCATCAGTCAATTCACACGAGCAGAAGATGTGAGCAGAGAAGCACATATTCAGCTGATCTTTAACCTCCAGCCTGCTGTCTGATTCTCAGTGGAGTCACACTCACAAACTGCTTTTCAAATCTATCAGCACGAGTTAATACAGCTCCATGCTCAGACATACTGCACACAGATGGGTGATGAGCAGCTCAGAGCATTTCCACATTTATATCTCCACAGCCTTGAAAGGTCTACAAAATGCCACTGCAAATAGTAGATGAGTGTCTGGCAACTATTTCTTGAATGTCCATCAAAACAGCCATTACTCAGTCTGCCGATGGGCTTTTACAGCAGGACCCAAGGCAAGAGATGTAGAAAGCTACAATCAAATGGAGCCACTTCAACACCACTGTGTTCCCCTAAACTTTTAACCCGACTCCACTTGTTGATGCAGTTTACAACAGTTTTTTTTGTTTGTTTGTTTTAGCCCTTTTCAGTTAATGCCTTTGGTGTTGAAGTTAGCATTTGAAGTAATTTAGTTGATGAGGTTCTTTTTTTTTTTAAGTGTTACCCAAATAATCCTAGGACTAAATTATGCTTGGATGCTTTGTTGAAGTCTACACCCTCAAGCGCCTATAGGCTGAAATGTTTTTGAGCACTTTCTAACAACGAGTTGTCCGTTCATCTATCATCTGAAACGTGTGGGTGGAGGCAAGCATGAGACTGATTTTATTACTACAAGCTCGGGATGGGCATTTCAGTAATGAGCCTATTTGTTATTCATGACAACACAACATTGAACTAAAGGAGGGAAAGTGTACCTATAAAGATTTTTCTTTAATAATTACCCCTGAATACATCCTGGCTGTTGATAAAAAGAGAGGGAAAGAAAAAAGAAATGGTATGCGTGCGGGTGAAATTCACATTGACAGGTCTGTAAAGGTGAAGGTCTCAGAAGGACAGTGGATTATAGGTGGACATGAGAAGCTGAGATAGGGATTGAACTCTTTATGCCCCTTCTGAAAGACACTCTTCTCATTTTGCAAAGCTCACTGCCGACAGTAATCACAATCCAGATAGTATTTTTTTCTTCCCAAAGGTGGTTTCAAATCCCTCTGCGTTAATGAGGATATTTGCATTTCAACCTTTGGGTCTTTTCCTTGAAGTCAATAGAATGGACATTTCATGTAAACTAACAGTGTAACTGTCTTGGCACCTTTATTCACTCCTTCCTACACAAACTTTGAGACACATGCTCATAATCTCCTGCAAAATCACTTATTTCGAACGCTTTACCTCATCCGCCACCTCACACACACACACGGCCAGGCTGCAGCCCCTAAAATATGCAGTGGCATGATTGCTATTATCATTTCTGATCAGCTGTGTTATTGAATGGATGCTGCTGTCAGGGCAGTTGCATAGGAATGATTATTTTGCGGGGCATCTGAGGCCTAGTTCCGCTTGGCTGAATGTGATGGATGGGGAGGAAATGGTGATGTCTGAAACACTCCCAGTCCTGCCAGATCTCAGCCACTCTATAATTACAGTCACACAGTTTGACTGAGCCCAAGCAGAACTTGGTCTGTCTGGCTGGCTAAAGCAAAATGAGTCTCGTTGAAAATCTGCTCCCTTGCCACGCCCATACCCTGATCAATACATTTACTGGACTTGAGGTTTGAAGCAAGTAAGTTCATGTTGCAGTTGCTGAGTGTAAACCAAACAATTCAACAACTGGAGATAGTGAGACCGCGCCTCAAACACTCCTTTTCGGTCGTAAGTCTGTAAATTCTTCTTTGAGCCACCATTCATTCCCCTGTTTTATTAGCTTCCTCTAAAGGTATCAATGGGATCTGTCAGGACGACGAACCACCGCCAGACCTCAACGAGGTCTCTTGCTACATTATCAACAAATATTTTTTATTCATATTTGGAGGTTGGGTCCGTGCTAGTGAATTGGACTGTGTGATATTTGTGCTCTGTTGACATATTAGTTACCATTCGGTTTCATTCTCTGCTCCAAATGCTTTTAGTATGTCTTTTGTCTCATTTTCTTATAGAGAGGCACAGAACGTGACTGCACTCTGGACCATTCAGTGAACAACTCACACAGACTGTTCGCTCTCATATTTCTCCATCCAACTTTTAAAATGGAATTATTAACGCTTGCATTTTCAATTATGAGCCAGTTGCTTTAAGCAGTCTGTCTGCTTGGATACAGATGTTTTTAGCTATAACAGTAAACTGAACTCTCCCAGACAGGGTTGCATTGTTTTCAGGGATGCAAATTGGGGTTCAAGTGTCTTTCTCAAGGGCACTTTGGTCCTTAAAATGGTCTGGGATCCAATGGCCAAGCCTGCAATTAACTAACTTTCTGCATTTACTTGGCAACAACCACCCTTCATATAGAAGCCTCTTTTTTGTTTTTAAATATTTAATCATTAAAATAAGTATAATTCCTAAAGACTGGTAGGCAGAACAAGCTGCTTGATGTGGAAAAACAGACATCAATTAAATGTTTTAGATAAATAAATAAATAAATTAGGATGTGTAATGACAGATTTTTATTTGTCCCATTAAAAAAGTTAATTATTTTTACTCTGTTGTCCTTATGCTTTTAATAATATGTATTGCACTGGAAATTTTTATATTTTGGAATCAACATTTTTTTTTATATATTTTTAATTTTAAATGCTCCAACTTTGACTGATGGATAAAAACAACAAAACCCCCAAAACAGTAATTAGTGCAGCTTTGTGTGTAGTAAATATTAAATTGCTTAATCTCAAAACATTTGTTTGATTAAGATATTCACGCAATTATTCACATAGGAAAGATTTAATAAGCCCAGAGATAAATCAGCAAGTGGTCTGGAAACCTTCATTAATTCAACTAGACGTGTAAAAGCACAAAAAGAAGGTTAAGGTTATTGCGCTGAAGCATAAAACTGTTTTTTGAATACTTTTCTAGCACAATGCACCTGGTAACACCCACTCAGGTGCCTTGAGACAAACCATGAAGCTGACACTGCCTCAGCATGACTTTAGGTTACCAGTAGCAACATTACCTTGAGTCACCCTGTGTAAAAGGTTCAAGCAGTGTTTAGCTGAAATCTGACAACCTATGTATATTTGCATGCATAGGGAAAGAAACGAAAAGTTGAAAAGTAATGGAACTGGGGTGACAGAAAAATACATTTGCAACAGAATGTGAAGAGCAAAAATATGACAGGAAAAGAAGGACAAAAACATCCTTTTTGTGGCCTAAATCACTGCTTTCAGTATGTCTCACGATCGTAACTCATGGAAGCCTCAAAGCCCCTCCTTTACAGCACACAGGACAAAGTCTGAACATTGGGCTTTTTCAACATTTCAGCAGCGGAACTGCTCCATAAATATCACAGCAAGTGCAAAACATACATTTGCATTCCTTTACTCGCCTGAGGAGCACGCCATCCTCTCCAAAAATCACCAAGCGCCTTTCATGTATGTTAAGTTTTCACTTTGATCTTCAATTTTACAGCTATTAAAGAATAAATGTGTTATTCTGAGTTTTTCTCCTGAATTTTATCGCACACCTGCAGCATCACACAGCACCACGAGCTTTTTGCAAAGTGAGGCAGTTTCATGTCTTTAAGCATAAAATATAGCATGTATGTGTGTTACGTACTTATAAAAAATTAGCATCTATAGACAGGATCAACCACGATTTAACAGAAAATGTATTTCACTTCTGGCAGGTGAGCTGTCCTTTTTAAATTTTCTTTTGTTCACTGAAGTATGTATGAATGCCTTTCCATAGGATGTGACATTCCTAACTATCATAGCAAATATCAAAATGTTCAGGTTAAGAAAACTGAGATTATATTTCACTTGAAGGCCGCCAAATCTCTCACATAACATAATATTCCTTGAATGAAATGAGAGAATATTGTCTCTTAAACAGACTGATGATGAATTAAGGGCTGCTAATGATTTGAGATGTACATTGTGCATGTGTGTTTGTGTGTATATAAATCCTACATAGCACGACACCTACCAGCCTTATCATCCATACAGAAAGATACAAAAAGATAGGGAGGGGGTGGGGCAGGGTAGGGTGGGGTAGTTGCGTTGTGCGGTTCGTGGTTAGATGCAGATCGTGAAAAGACGGAATCGACGCTTTGAGACAGACAAGCTGAAGTGAAGAAAGGCAGCGGGAAAAAAAAGTCAGAAGCAGTCAGGGTGAGAAGATGGAATAGAAGAATGGAAGGGTTTACTGCTATTTCTGCCAACTGTAGGACGGCTGAAATAGCAGGTGCTGCAGGTACTGGAGCAAACACATAATCACTCCCACACATACAAGCCAAACTCAAGGCGCTCCTGCATACTCCTCCAAATTCATACCAAATTTAAGATTTAAGAGTCATTTCTCCTTTCTTTTCTGTCCCACTTCTATTCCTTTGTTCTTTTATTTATTCTTAGACAAAAGGAAAAAAATGTCCTTGGTTTCCAAAAAACATCCAAGTCACTTCCTACATTTATGCAGAGGGAATCCAAAGGATGGAAATCAATAATTGAGGCAGCCACATGTTATTTCATTCCAAAAGGGAATATTTAAAAATGGTGGAAAGGTGAAAAAATAATAATGGGAGGGAGAAATATTATGGAATTATGGCATACAGTTCCCAAACAGTGTATCGTTATTATCTTTCTGTGACCAAACGTAGACGCTGTTGTCTTGACCAAGTCTCATTTGCATACAGAAAATATTGAGAGGTAACGCTGGATAAGACTTTTAAGAAAACACAAACGCACAAATGCCCAAGCAAAGACTTACATCCACGCAAAACCCTCCGACAGAGAGCCATGAATGCACTGTGATCCGAGTGATTCGTTGTATTACCATTGCAGTCTTCACGCTGGGCAGATATGCCCGCGTCTGAGCTCAGAGCAAATTCAGATGTCTGGCTTCACAACTAAATCACACTCCGTAATCTTGGAGGTAAAATGAAACAGGTCTCCCACTGGTATGGCAATGTCTACTATATGTATGTGTGCGCATTTGCACAAATGTGCACGTGCATCCAATTTTTTTCAACCATATTCCCAAAGAGTTTATAAAGAGTTATGTGGGTGAATGTGTAATGATGAGCATGTGCTTATGTCCGGTTAAATTGACATCCAGCATGTGTGTGTGTGTGCACGCACAGGTATGTGGGTCTCCGTGTATGTAATGAAGGCACTCTTCTCACCTGGCCTCTGAAGTGAAGCCAGCATGACTCACAGTCATTTTTTCCCTTCTTCTCATTCCAGTTCAGCTCGAGCCCACTAAGTTCAGAGTTCACCTCCATCCCTCTTTCTCTCATTCCTGCACACGCGTCCTTGATCTCCTTTCCCTTCATCATTTCTGACACATATTATCTACATTCAAGCAGCCCCTTTGTCCGTTCCTCTCTGCCATTTTCTCCCCACTTTCCTTATTTAACTTTTCCCTTTGACCTTTGAACCCGATTTTTAAGGTATGAATAAATCAATAATAGAAGCAGTATCGGAAAATATCTCCAAATCGTCCTTCCCGTCAACCACCAAGGTATTTAATTTTTTTTGAGTTAACATGTCACACACTGAATTAGCACCAGACCTTAAACTACATGTGACCCCTTTTTTCTGTTTTTATCCTTTATGAAACCTTAAAACAACTAAATTAGCCAATGACTTAGCATTTTAAATCATTTAAATTCTGCTTAAAGGCTGACCCTGGATACAAGTGTAAGTACTTTCAGTATAGGTATAGATATGACTTTTATCCTTTCTCCTTCAGTGCTGCTTTGGTGTTACGTTCCATGAATTCTCCCCATTTCTTTGACCATCTATATTCAATCATCCCCCTTTTCTGTTCTCTCTGCCCTTTTCTCTTTTTCATTTCCCTCACTTTACTTTTCCCTCCTGTGTTCCCTTATCTCCATTGACCCAGTGTTTGTCTGTCTTTCAGGGTATGAATAATTGAGGTATATTGAGTCTGGTCAGCAGATGGTGAAATGGCCGTTATGGATCTATCTGTGCTCTTTAGGAAATGCTGAGTGTATGCTGACACCTGTGCAGTTAAGGTCCGCAGGAGCATTGCCGAATCACCGAACACAACAGTGGGGAGCATATAGGGCACGCCCAAAAATGGTACTCCTCTTCCAGCACCTGTGCATGCTCACATATGCAGGTGCAGATATACAACACTCTCAGCCACTCAAATTTATGCCTGAGCACACACAATCTCACATGTGGAAGAACAAGAGAGAGTAAATCCAAACAAACATATTATGATGAGTTCCACTGCTTCTCCAAACCATCTTATGCACCTGCCACAACAATAGAGAGGGGCGCTTCCAAACTCTCCTCGTTATCTCACGCCGTCTGTCTCACGCCCCATTTTACGCTGCCTTGGTGGTCCCGAATCCTCAATGCACTACAGCTTGAGAAAAGACATTTAAATGTTTTTCACTACATTTTCCACAATTTCATAACACGGAAACACGGGGGAACTATAAAAACGGGTGGACACAACTGGGACATTGTTACCTTCAGTGATTCTTTAAGTCACTGAAGGTGAAAAATAAAAAAAAAGAGTACATTTTCTGTTGGCATAACAGCAAATAAATGTACCGTGTTAAATCCACACAGCAAATGATTACCAGCTAGTCAAAGTTCTCGACAGCAAGTAGTTGAAGTATCCCATCGAGGATTTTATACATATTATATGTAAGATTATCTGGGTTAAAGACTAACTAGTAAACAAACTTGAATATTTACCGTTATCTGAGTTTGTTCCACAGATGCAGATATTTAAAGGTAAATGAATCAACCCTCTTTCTATTTCAAATTATGGGCTAATAATAAGCAGAACACTAACTAATTAATTAATAAATGGCATATATTTGCAACAATATTAACCATGCTATTACTGATTCATGTCAGTAATGATTCATTTCATTCAGAGCATTTACTTCAGTTTGTCTGTTTTTGGCTGCAGCTTTCCAGTCTATCATGTCCCCTTGCACACCAACCCCACCTCCACCCACCCACGCAATCACACAGACACACATAGCCCTCTCTTTCCTAAGCCCCTGACAATCCAACCAACCTGGCCTGCCTCACGACAGTTTACAGTACCCACAGCCTTCGTCCGTACAGCCACTGCCACCCGCTGATCGCGGGTCCGACCCTCCCAACACCCACCCACCCTTCCTAGGATCTTCCTCTTAAAGCTTGGAGTCAAACTGTGACCTTCCTGACTCACACGAGTTAACCCAAGCATTCTTGAACACAGACACACACAAACACACAGCTGAATGTTGAGGGGCCAAAGGTTTGGCTTTTTTGCCCCATTCACACAGTTGATCCCTCACCCTCTCTCACTCCAGCTTCTTCTAATCCTCCCCCAAACCCCTTCCTGATCCCGGAGCCCCTCGAACATCACTATCACATTTCTTTTTTAGCCGTCTCTCTACTTTTACCCTCTCGCTGCCTCCATACACTCTCCTCTAGTTTCATCCACCCGATCCAAAATGAAAGCAGTCGTGCATCTCTGGTTCCCGTTTTACCAAAATTATTTTAAAAAAATAAAAAATAAATGGCATGAAGTTTAGTATCACATGACTTTGAATTCTCCTTCATTCACCTCACTTTTTTAAGTTACCAGACTAAAACATTTTCTTTTAACATCATTCATTTTTTACTTGCTTACAATATGTTTTTTTAACCAACAACACAGTTTCCCTGCTGCTACTTTTCCAAAATTTCCAAAATTAGTAGGGACAAATATTAGAATTAGCAAGTAGCACTATTTCAGCTTTTCTTCTGAATGAACCAGATAATCCATTGGGGTGTTTTGGTCATTTTTCATCAGCTTTATCTGAGCTGTGGATTGACCATTTTTAATACAAGTACATATTTTTGGCCTCCTACTGCACTTCAGTGCAGCCAGAGTATTATAAACAATACTGGCAGACCGGCCTTTGCTGAAATGTCAGTACAGTTTTACATTTATTTTAAGTTAAATCATAAGTCATTGACTTTCTAACAGCTGCAAATGCAACAGTTACTGAGTCAGTAGTTCACATTAAGCTTGTGTTCCTATTTGCAATTTTTATTGAACCACTAGCAGCAGCAATTAGACAGAATTCAGTAATTAAGGGCATAAAATGCAAGAACGTGGAACATAAAATCAGCCTTTATGCGGATGATGTGTTACTCTTTCTCCAAAATTCACAAACCAATATCTCTGGGGTGATTGAATTGATAAACTCTTTTGCAAGAATATCAGATTACTCAATTAACTGGTCAAAATCTACAGTCCTACCGATTAATTGCTCCTTCCATAATTCCTCTTCTACACCACTGCAATCGGGAAATATAAAATATTTAGGTATTAATGTTTCTCCCAAGCTTGCAGATCTAACTAAATTAAACCATATCCCACTTTTAAAGAAGGTAGAAGATGATCTGGCTAGATGGAAATGTCTACCCATATCACTCATGGGAAGGGTTGCCGCTATAAAAATGATGGTCTTACCAAAAATAAATTATTTATTCTCAATGATCCCAACTAAACCGCCACAAGATTGGTTCAGATCTCTAGATTCATGTATGTCCAAATTCCTTTGGAAAAATAAACCCCCACGTATAAGCTTAAAAACACTACAAAAGACCAAGGATAAAGGAGGACTAGAACTGCCTAACTTTCAGCACTACTTCTTAGCCAACAGGCTTCAGTTTATCTCAGGATGGCTAAAACACACCCTCTTAGATGAACCTTGGCTAGATGTAGAACAAGCACTCTGCAATAATCTAGAGATCTCAGACCTACCATTTATCAGCTCAAACATCCAACGACATGAATGCTTTAAAAGCATCAACATCAGCTCTTCTCTGACAGCATGGTGGGAGTTTCTAAAATTGACGGCGTCTTCATTAATCCCATGCAAACGTACACCTATCTGGAACAACCCTGACATATTACAAAACAATAATATGATAAACTTTTCAGATTGGAGTGATAAAGGAATCAAATATTTAGAACATATACTAGAAGGAACAGAATTTATTTCATTTGACGGACTAGTTACACAATATGGGATCAACAAGAAAAGATTTTTAGAATATCAACAAATTAAATCCATAGTAAAAAAGAAATTTAAACCGGGTCAAGTTGAACTACAAACACCACCAAGTGTGGTTCAATTTCTTACTCTTAAACCCCCCAAATTACTATCCAAAATATACAGAATGCTTTCTAAAACAGATGAATCAATATCACTTCCTATTGCAAAATGGGAAGCGGATTTATCAGTTAACTTAGACCTAAACTTCTGGTCTCAGATTTGCTTAAAAACCTTTCATCTAATTAGAAATCCCAGTCTTCAATTAATTCAATACAAAATATTACATAGAGTGCACTATACAGGTCATCGGATGTTCAAGATGGGCTTTACGTCTACCAACAACTGCTCACACTGCCAAACCAATTCACCGGACAATTATATCCACGCTCTTTGGTTCTGTCCACCAGTTCAGAAGTTTTGGCGCGAGATATGTGAAGACTTATCAAAGTGTCTGAAATGTAACATTCCAACTTCCCCCTTAGTGTGTTTGTTGGGCAGCTTAGATAATGTCACTTCAGAAAAGAATATAGCCCATATGGTTTTCACTGCCCTATGCATAGCCAAGAAAACAGTCCTCATGAACTGGAAAAATAAAAATAATCTTAATTCTAACCAATATAGAAATTATCTACTAGATTACATTAGTCTTGATACAGCCTCTGCCACCACATCAGATCAATTGCTCTGGGCTCCTTTGATCAGCTCCATCACCTAGTGGGGGTGGGGGGTCATAGTTTGGTCCCGCCTTCACTGTTGTGATTGGTGTGGGGGTAGGGACAGGCTTAGGGCGTCGGGGGGTTCCCCGGAGGCATCTTCCTTGGGGGGCTCAACCCGGGGTAGCGGTCATGTCCGGTTAGGGGCTCTGTTGGCTCTCAGGTGACTGTTTCCTCGCGGCTGCGTGCAGCGGGGCTAGGGGAGGGTCTGTGCTGACGGACGTGGGTTACTGACCTGGTAGCCTGGCTGCCCCAGGGTGGGTCCGGGATGGGCGTGAGGTTCTGGGGGCGCTCCGTCTCTGGGCTGGGACCCGGACCGGGCCTCGGGGGGCTTGGGTCCTGGTTGGTGTGTTGCCGGGGTTGTGGGCGGGTGGGTGCATGGGGGCCCAGCCCTGGAGCAGGGTGCCGCCGGTGCATCGAGCCACCTGGGGGGCTCTTCAACTGGTGGGGGAGATTGTCACATCTTGCAGGAGCTTTCCTCTCCTCAGGAGCTCCCTCTGCAGGAGGGGGAGATACAGGAGAGGTGGAGGAAGATCTCAGCCTGGGTGTTTATTGTCTTATGTAGTCTGGAAGATGAGTGGATGGTGGGGTGGGTGCAGTTTTCTCTGTGGTGGGGTTGGGTGGACTGTCCCAGGCTCTGTGGGGCCGGGCGGCGCTGCTGCACTGGGCCCCGGTCTGGATGGGCCTGGGCCCCCTTTCCCTGGCGGGTCGCGGAGTGTGGGGGTGCCTACTGGGGTCAGCGGGGGAGCTGGCCCCAGGGAGGGGTCACCTGCCCCTCCCTTCCTTCCCTCCCCATCTCCAGCTGCCTCCCTCTTCCCGCTCCACCACAACCACCCACACATGCAGGGCCTTGGAGTAGGGGTATGTCACCAGGGTGCAGAGGAGGCTACCCCCCCCTCTGTCCCCTTCTGGCTGCCTCTGCCTCAATTTTATCCCACAACTTAGACATTCACATTACTCACACTCTCATTACACATACATATAGGATCTTGGGGGTGGGCACGATACACGGAGTCCAAAGTACCATCAGGGTGTACACCCCACCCCTGGCATCGTTGCCCACCTCTCAATTTTAAATACACATAGACATTGAGGGCTAGCAGGATGGACCATGCGCTTACCTGCTGCTCTCTGGCAGGTAGCTCCAAGCCCTCCTGGGTTTTAAATGCACCTTAAAACACACATGCATCAACACTACAATGAGCGGGTGGAGGGAGGTTTGGAGTCTTCTCTCACCCCCATTCTCTGCGACCTGCTGGAGCAGGGGGGCTAGGAGGAGGAGTTGGCCGTCCGACTGCGGTCTGGAGTGTGGAGCCTTCCTGCTGCTGCGGAGTCGGGGCGGTCTGCCTCCCCCAACCGCAGGGAAAAGGGAAACACCACCTGGGTCTGGGTGCAGTTCCCCCCTCCAGGGGCGGGGGCACCTAGACCCGGTTTGTAGAGTACGCTTGGGGAGTGTGATCGTGTGTACAACGTCTCTTTATGTCTGTCTCCACGTTGGTTGAGTGTGGAGTAAGTGCATATGAGAGCATGAGGGTGGGAATGGATGTTTGTATCTGTGTGTGCCTGTATGTCTGTGTCTATATGTCAGGTTGGGTGTCAGGCGCCACCTCTCTGGGGACATCTCAGGCCCTCCAAGGTTTGGAGGCCTATCTCCCCCTACCACCACTTCCCCTGCCAGTGGCGGACCCCCTCAGACATCGGTGCGTTGGTGGTTCTTTGTGTCCGGGGATGGGCGTCCAGGTACACACCAGCTCACTCCTTGGCGGCCGCTTATCGGGGCCTGGAGCCTGGGGCTCGCTCGGGCCACTTCGGAGGTGGGGTGCCCCCGGCCTCTCGGCCTGGGGCTCGGTCACTCAGGCGCAGCTGGCTGCCGGCGGAGCTCACGGGCGCGTCACTGCAACTCCCCCTGGCTTCTGCTCCGCGGCTGCTGAGTGAGCCCTCATCTGGGACTCTCCTCAGCTCTTTCCGGGACAGTGGCGCAGCTGCCCCTCTGTTGGTCTTCCTTGGTCTCTTGTGTTCTGGGGGCCTCTGGATGTCTGGAGTTTTGATCTCCTCCACACCTGCTTCATGCCCTGGAGGACGGGGCTGTGGCCCCCCCACACCCTCTAGCAGATTATTACATGAAGGAACCTTTTAAAAAACAAAAAACAAGCGCATCCATGCTCACAGGTGTACACACGGGTGATCACACCCACAAACTACACCCTTTTTGGCTCCTACCTCAAAGCACACTGTGTTCTGTTGATCTTATGTGCTGCACAATAATGTTTAACAATTAGTATTTACTGTCATATTCCCATATATCATTGTGATGTTGTTTATTCTATTACTCTTGTTCTCTTCTGCTTGCTTTCTTTTTTCTTTCTCAGCAGGTGACCCAGGTGATTGATATATGCATTTTTTTTCTCTGTTGGTTTTTGTCTTTTGCCCTTCTCCCCCGTCCCTCTTCTCAGCTGTTTCTCTTTCCCTCTTTCTCTCTCCCCTTCTTTCCCCCAGTCAAGTCTGTCCCGTATTCAGTAAGTGAAAATAAAATAAACAATAAAAGGTGAATCAAATGGACCATTACGGCAAGGCTGGGATGGTCAGTTTGGTAAAGTAAATCCGTTGGGCATCTTTCTTTGCCTTTAGACAACAATTCTGAGGGCAAAAGAGCCAAACGGGACAGGCCAAAAAAATAAATAAAAAAAAGCTTGTGTTCCTTGAAGTACATCTCGGCAGAACTTCAAGTGTGCCTTGGACCACTCCACGACATTTTTTATGACCCTGTCTTGACATTTTAGACATCAGAATTTGGAGGCGCAGAATGCTTTTCATAGCTTTTACCTACTTTGTAAACATCACTTAGCTCCATTTTCAGATTGTCAGCCATCTACTTAGAGGAGCCCATGGCTCTTCAAACTCAAGGTCTGAGCCAAAGAATTTAACTTCTAAAGCTGTAATCAGTTGAAAATACATAATAACAGTACTTGACTTAGCATTCTTAGTTTGTCATTTACAGCTTAATGATTAAGTGACATTCTGAGACTTTACAAGAGGAAAAAGTAGTAATGCAATCAGAGTTGAAGAAATACTCACATTTTAATATACTTTTACTGCATGGTTGCCTTTTTGCATTCACCAAAGTCTAAATGTTCCCAACCTTTTTTCATGCGATTACACTCTTCACCATAAATTTAATTGGCTTAACACATTTTTTTTAAATTTACCTAAAACTTATTTTCTATTCTACTTTTTACTACAAGCTATATTCACCCATTCACAGCACTCTTATTCTATTTACTATCTTCACCCCTCACAACCTAAAGTATCTATTGGGCCGGCAATTTGTGTCACAGATTATTGCCCAAGGACACCAAAAAACTGTGTACTGGAGGAGCAGGGGTAATCAAACCACAAACCTTCCAATTAGTAGTACATCCCACTCTACCACTCAAGCCACAGCTGCCCCAGTAAAACCGAGAGACTGTTGAAAACTGGAACAGAAACTGTGCTTTGGTTAAGTCACTGTGTGTATATGTGTGTGTGTCATTGCTGTTCATGTCTGCTCTTTGTCGCATGGCCACAAGGTTGGGGGATACTTGCCTTTCAGGGACTCCATATTTTATTTATTGTAGGGAGTGTGCATAAGAGCAAGGCAGAGAGCAGAAGGAAAAGGGAGAGGAGAAAAGCATGAGATTGACGCATAAGGATGAAGGTGAGACAGAATGAGCAAAAAAACCTTTAGAATAGACATTTGAAACAATAAAAAAAAAATACTGTAGCGGAAAGGCACATGATGAAAGAATATTATATTGTTTACTCTCCACATTTTTATACCTTCCAAACTAACTTTCTTTATCCAGAAAACTGCTACCATACCACACTGCTGCTATTCCATTATATGTCTGCATGCCTAACTCTGATGTTCTTGCATTTACACAACTGGAACTAATGGCACTGCTTCTGGAGTCCTTCCGAATTAACCCTTTGAGTCAGCCAAGCACACAAATGCACACAGACACACAAATACACTGCTTAAAAACTCCTGAGGGGAAAGTTACTAAAGAAAATTAATGAGTTGTATCAAATAGCTCAGGAACCATGCAGTGTGTGCACTTTAACTCTTGTTGTGTGGTGTCAGAGAAGCAGTTGTTAAGGTTATAAAGAGTAGCAAATTGAGTGCCCAGTTACTGGCTGCACACACAGAGCTAAACTTAGTATACTGTATCTACATGACAATACTTTTCACACCCCTCAGGCTACAGTCTTGGTTTTAAGATTGGCATTTGCAATCTTTATCTATAGCTGTAGCTATGATTGATTCAGCTATGAAAAGCTGCAATAAAACATTGTTTTTGAAGGTTCAGGCTGTTGATAAATTAACTGCATGACACATAAAGAGGTTCGCCTGCAGCTCTCAGAGGTGAGGGTTGTACACGTGGGAATTTATCTGATATTGACTAAGTTATTACATCTCAGCTCGCACAGAAATCTATTAAAAACTGGATTTACATTAATTGTGTGAGTGTGCGTGATAATGAATATTTTCTCACAGTCATGCTGCATCTCTCACGCTCAAGGTCACGGTAGCTGCATAGTGTAATAAGTTCTACCAGTAAACAGTTTGTGTATCCGTCCTACAGCAGGCCTTTCCCTCCCTGAACCTTTACAATAGCAGCAGGATTGAACTACGCTCAACTCAGACAAGTCAGATATGTCTCTGTGTGCCTGGGGGCTTGCTAAACTGAATCTGCTTCGATAGTAACAGCACTGTAGAAGTCTAAACGCAACAAGTCTCACTGGATTTTCTTTCTCTTTTCATATATAAAGATGTGACAATGTCAAGCTGAAAAAGAAATATTTTATTGCACATTAGCACATTCAGAGTTAAAAGTTTAGTATGAGACCAATAGCTCCTGTCTCAAAACAGTTAGAAATACTTTTTGTTTGTTTGTTTGCTTTCTTTTGACAAAGTGTGTAATTCCAAATCTCAGGCATAAAGCAGCGGATGAGTCTCACATGTGACATGTGTACAAGATACTCAATTTCGTGCATGCTCAAAAAGCACACAGCAGCGCAATCAAGTAGTCACTTTCACACCCACATCTACATGTTAATGACATGTTAGCATGTGGCTGTGATCATTCATCATGGTAAACCGCAGGGGAACCACCACAAAAATGTTTGAAATAAACCTAATGAGGCACTTAAATCACTTTCACCCAGCTGAACATGCCCAACTTGAAGAAGGGCAAAGTGGCTAAAGCTAAAGCTAACCAGAGCTCAGAGCTAGCCAGATGTCAGCAACCACAACCTGAGGCAGCGTGAGCCTCGGTATGAGCAGTAAAGGAATCAAAGCAGTTAAAAGGAAAATTATGGAGATGAGTGAAAAAGAGAAAAAGGTTGATGTCCTGTTATCTGGTAATTTTATAATTTAAAGGAAAATGATATATAAGCACCTGACACTTGTTTTGTTGTACAAATGCTCCTGCTTTGTTTGGGAAGGTAAAATTTGTCAGGTAAAGGTGGGTGTATAGCAACTTTATTATTTGCACCCCTCTATTTTTATTTAGAGAAAATGTTAAAGCTTAATAATTTATCTTATTTGGAAAATAAAATGAAGCATTTTATGGCTGTTTGGCTGATTATTGTTTTGGTGCATCAGTGAATCTCAAATCTAATGCATTGTTTTCTGTAGTTTTGGTCCAAAACAACCGGACTAATTATCCTTTAAAGCCATAAATACTTTTTGTTCACAGCTGGTAAGTGTTGGTTGCTGGGTCACTGCCTGCCTGTTCAGTAGAAGGGAACATTAAGAAAGGCAGAAATACAATTCAAATACACATGTAACATTTAACATGAATCTGTCAAAACAATTATTATTTTTGAACTGTTAGTGTTGTTGTGCTGCACCTTTGGTATGCATGTCAGATCTTATTAAGAACAGCTTTTAAACATATATCTGTTTTATGTGTGGAAAATGTGTTGTGTCTTCGCGATGGTCACCAGCCATATGTATGTAGGTCTCTCAGTATCTGTGGGCAGCTGATTTGAGGCTGCACATGAGACACAGCTCTATGTGCCGTGGCGAAAGCTATCAGTTTTTGGTAGGGCATGCTCGTATTACAAGAAAAACACTTGGCTTCGTGATCATTTTGATGGCATTACTACAGTTTGCACATCGTGCAAATGTTGCTAATGGTGAACACTGCTGTTCACCATTTGATCAAGTTGGTCTATAAAGTCTTGGAACGACTAGAGTTGCATTTATTTAAGCCCATAATATGTGTAGGTAGTAAATAGGAAGTCAGTCGGTTAAGCTAGAGGAAATCCTGGTCATGCTAACATCTGCAATCAGCTAATTTGAGATATCAGCTAAACATTTTTGAAGAAAAAAGGTATCTAACCAACATTTGTGTTTTAGCCGTTTGTGAAGAGAATATCAACAGCGAGGCAAAATTAAAAGTAAAAAGTAAACAAAATAAAAAATAAATGAATAAATCAAAAAGAGAGACAGAAACATAGAAGGGGATAATGACAGTTAACAATGGCTGTTATGCAAGAAAATGTACAAGTCCACTTGCTCCATCTGCCACTGGGGTTTTCTTGATTAATCATGAAGGAATTTGCGACATGGCTCATACCATAAGAGAAAAACAAACTGTGGAGACCACAATGAGAAGGGCTCACTCCAGATATTGTGCAGATGACAATATCACAGCCATACATGCAAACTCACACACACGAGGTTATTACAGGTTATTTTAGCTTGTATTCCTTGAGGAATACAAAAAACCCCTGCCACACTCTAATGCTTAAACAGAGTCAAAGCTCTGCTCGGTAGCAATAAAAGCTCCTTTTACACGTGTGTAAAATGCCTCATAAAGACCTAAAGACCCAGAAAATGCGGGAAACAGTCCTTTTCTATCCTGGATAGCTCCTGTAAGATTCATATCACTGTTGTGCTATGGAGCCTTTCATTGAATTATCGAATTACAATACAGAAAACAAGGTCTTAAAACGCTCCATTAGCATAACAGGGCAATAATACTGAGTTTCAATCAAAAAAGAGAAAAGAGGAATATTGTTCCACTTTGTTCCAGTTAGCCTCATTCCATTTCTGTGAGAATACCTAAAAGCTGCAGATAGTTCCCTTTAAATCTGAAAAGCCCTGAGCATTTTTTTTGTCCTCTTAGCTCCTCCTCCCTCTTTCATCCTAATACCTCCACTTCCCTGTATAAATGTATCATTACAGTATCATTATGTCTATGGTATCCCCCCCAGCCTCCATTTACAGGGACTTAGGTACTGTGTTCTGGGACTTAGGTGGACCCATTATGTTATTAAGTCATTATGAACCGGGACACAGAGAAAATAATACCCATAATGGGAGCTACATTGGGCACTGCTTAAGTCTATAACTATAACTCCCATCCTCCCTGCTTTCCTGCCTATTTGTCTGTCTGCCTGTAAACCTGTACGTGCTCTGTGTCATGTTACACATACCCAACAAAGCTATTTACCAGAAAAACAGAAAAATAGTGTGAAGTGAAACTTCTGATTTATTTAATTATGTAAACATGTGTTGGCAACAACGGGCTCACCCCAGAATTAGGATATGCTGTCCACCCCAGCTCAGCTGTGGCCACCCGAGTGTCCATCAAGGTCTCTGCAGCAAAGAAAGAAAAAGACAGAGAGAACCAGCGGTTAGCCACACAGAAGCTGTTTTGAGTACCATCCCACACAGCTAAATTATATTCAAGCCCCAGTGATCGCTTGACACTCATTGATGAACAGAAAGCAAGAATCCCTACAGTGTTTCATCCGTCTCTGTTACTCTTCTGTTAAGACTAGAAACAAATCCTTGGCACTTTGCTGGAAGGAACCTCTGAGAGACTAAAAAAAACTCTTTGCATTGTGTTATCTCGCTATATACAGTACTAGACTACATCCTGCCTTTGTCCTGCTTATATGTGTGCAAGTATTATGAAAGATAAGTGGGTATGTCGATACACTGTATGAGGTTTGCAGATGGCCTGGCAAAAAGAGTTGGCTTCACATATGAAGAAGGAGCCCTCCAAGGTTAGGCTCTGATGTATTTGCATCAGCTTTCCTTAACCTAAAGTTATGAAAACGCATATATCTGCAAGCCATAAAATGTTTTTTAATTTCAGATTAATTAGCTAATTTTCTAAACGCCTGCCAAAAAACATGATGACCTATGTTGGATAACTTTAGGCTACACAAAATGAAAGAGTAACACAATACAGCCTGAAAAAGGAAGAAAAAAGTACAGAGAAATGGATTGGATTTATCTTTGTTTGGACTTTTATTATACAACATGTCATATCTGGCCACATATCAGTGCAATATGAGAACACAGATTGCCCCCTTCCTAATCCTCAGGGACATAGCTTAGACAAATAAGTCTGGCAGCTCACACCAGAAGTTTATCAGCTCTTTTTTTGATTAATATCTGCCTTGCTGGTACATGATATGTTGCTCAAGGAAAGAAGAGAGAAATATGGCAGTTTTCACAAAGCGCTCACCTGCCCCTCTCCCTGCAATACAGATTTATAGAGCGATGGACTAACTGACATGCTGGCCTTAGCAGAGTAATGATAGATTGATAATTTCCCCTGTAACAGACAGTTTATCCTCGGTCCTAAAACATTAATATTACAGAGAGTGAACCAAAGGATATTTCACATTTTCCGATGTCCCCTGCCACGACATACACTCCATTGTGTTTGTTGTTTTGTGTTGTGTCCAGACAGATTAAAAACTGCGAGACAGAAGGGTGAATGGTATGCTTGTGTGATGATCTGCATTCTGTAGTAGACAAGCAGAAAGTGTGTGTCTGTGCAATTTTCATAGGAACTGTGGTCGTTGTGTGTTTGGCTTGGAGCTCTTCCACTTTCACAGCAAATGGTTGGCTAGCACAACCCACATGTGTTGTTGATAAGGGAGAAATCTCACTCTGATTAAATGCATAGACACAACGATGCCCTCTTTCAAGATTTCCAGGAGAGGTTCCAGCCCTCATCACCCTCCCTTTACCTACTCCCCCAGAACAAGCACGCACTCGCAGCTGCTGCTAATTTGGAGTCTCACTGAAGTCACTGTGCATTTTGAAATCATTCCAAATGACGGAACACTCAAAGCCCGTCATCCGTGGTTCAAGAGCGTTGGTTAAAATTTTTTTAAAAACAAGTACATTGTGGTAAGGATGAGTGACAAGCCACCTGTAAGAAGAAAAGAGCCTTTTCATTCTCAATCTCTACTTACTGGGAGAAACTGTCCTCAGACATGAAACCAATTAGCCCCTGCACACACAAGCACTCACAATGCATGTTAGGACACACGCAGATGGACACCCGTTCTGCTCATGCACCAGCCAACTTAGAGAGCAATTTTCTGTGTACACCTACAGTGACAGCCTTGTTCACACCCGGCTTCCATCAGAGTATTTCAATTTCCCTAAGATCAGCCTTGCCTTGTCTAGTTTCCACAGCCAGCCAGCTCCAGCCTGCCTGCCTGCCTGCTTGTACGACTTGCTGTCAGCTGGGGAGATAGGAGCATGAAACAGCCCTCAGCGCCAGCCAGCATTGTGGGGACTGCCAAACCTTTCTCTGGGGAAATCACAGAAGCTTTAGTCAAATCACACAGGCTCTTGGTCGACCATTTTTTTTTCTATTTCCTTTTAAAATGGAAGGGGGAGGGTTGGGGTTGGAGGGGATTCGGTCTAAGATAGGATGCGGAAACGAAAAAAAAAAAAAAAAAGGTCAAAGGCCCAAGGGAGGGGTGGATGAGCAGAGTCATGTGGTCTAATGCCTACCATTAGCAGAATATCAAAGTAGCGGATGAGTAAATGGAGTATGCTAAGTGGTGATTAGCAACGGGGAGGGGCTCGAACAGCCATCATGGCATTGCTCGCACACCTGTCCACTGGCACTGGAGATTTTGAAAATGTCCCTTGTGTATGTGCATGTGTATGTGTATGTGTATGTGTGGGGCTTTTAAATGAGCACTTCTGTGAACCGTTCATCCATTAAATGATAAGTGGATTTGAATAGTTTCATTATAAAATCAACTTAATTACACGAAACATCTCTTCGAAAAAGAGGAAACATTGTTTTTTATTGCTGAAATTACAAGTTATCTAAATAGCCTAAGGTTACACACTAATTAAATTTTGGTATAGGTATTTTTTAAATTTATTTAATATTGGGTAATATTGGGTAAATAATAAACAATTAATCTGTTAGTTTAATTGGTTATTATAATGAGTTTTAGTTTCAGTTGATTGCCTGTTTCTCTGTTGCCCCTGTAATGGAGTGGCGATCTGTCCAGGGTGTACTCTGCCCCCCCACCCCACCCCCAACACAAACACAATACAGTATGGAGTGCAGTTAAAAACAATACATTACTGAAAATTGCATTTCAAGGACCCGGGATGTTTATTGTCTGTCTAGAAGCTTAATGTTGGGTTACTCCTTAGCATTGTAAAAGCAATTAGTCGTCCACGCACTCCAAGTTTATAGCAAGTCATTTGCAAGGCAAGGAAAGGACCTTGCCATGTCCCTAGTGTTTGGAAGGTAGCCCAGTGTGTTTTCTTCTGTATTCATATTCTGCTATGTCAGCTCCACCTGCAAGCTCCACTAAATTAAGACCAGGCAGTTTCACCAGTAGTTGAGTCTTTGTGAAAATTGTTAACATGGAGAGATTAATGTTAACTAAGCAGCCACGGCTCATAAATCTATTGGAAAACAATGGCTTATAGGTGTCGGCGTCACCAGCCTTAAATACATTCAAGGATCCGTAAGGCTCGAGGCTGTATTGCAACTGCATCACAGAATATTAGTTACCCTTTATCATACAATGGATGTAGGTTGGATAACACTGCAAGAGTACCAGTCAAAACCCAAAAGTCGCAAGCCAAAGCCAAGACTCAGATGAGGCCTTGCAGCTCCCAATCCCCGAGAGCACAGCTCCTTCTTATTAGCAGCAAGTGATAGATCAATACCAAATGGTAGGTTCTGGAAGCAGCCTACCATTTGGGGCTAGAGAAAGGGAGGGAGAGAAATGAAAGAGTGAGAGAGACTACATTAAACATTGATGGGGCTCTGCATTATAGATCGATAAGGCAGCTCTCTTCGCACAATTACACGTCAGCAAGCAGTCGCATGACACATCGCATAGACACGCATGATTACGTGGAAGTTGTACACACTAAAGAACATCAATAGAACGGGAGTTCAGTGAAGGAACAACAGCAAAAATGAATTGGCCAATCTCTCTGCCCTCTTTTAGCTCTCATGCATGACTTTAATTCTACGCTTTAAAAGTCAGAATGCCAACATGTCTGTGTAATTCCCTCCTTTGCAGCCAATCTGAGACTGTATGGCCACTAGTCGATACAACATGTGCCGAAGTGCCTCTCTGAAGCTTCCTGGCTCCTCAATCAATACAGCAGGCCATTCTCCACGGATTTCCATTCTCTTTCCATCTTTTACATTCATCTATTCTTTAGCCTCCCCCCACTCCCCAATGTCCTCCTGTTCAAGGATGCTGGTATACTTTGTAATTCAATGAGACAATCACGTCCAGATGCAGGATGCAAAGCTTTAAGGGTCTTCTCTTTGTGACTGTAGCAGCAAAGCGAAAGAAGATCTGAGGCCCTTGGATGACATTATGTAAGTGGGGTTTATCTTTTCTTGGGGGGATGGAATCAAGATGGTCGGATAAAGAATGAAAAAGAGGGAGAAAAAAAGAAGACAAATAGACAGAAAGACGGAGATGAAAAACCAAGTGGAGAAATCAGCGGGATTGGAATGAGCACTTAACAATGATGAAACCCCATGGTAGCCTGCTGAGCCTGGAATCTTAATACAGAGCTGAAAACAAAGTGACAAACAAACACGAACGAAAGATGCTGCATCTCCCAAACTAATCAGCCGTCCACTCAGGGGACTTATGAATATAAAAAGAACGTTTTGACAGAGTGAAGTATTTTCCGAACCCTAACCCACGCAGACAGACACCACTTACCCGCTGCATCCCTGATTTCGAAAGAAAAGACCGCTTCACGTCCAGCATGGTTAAGGCCATTTAGCAGATTTGGAAACTGCAGTTATGGCACAGTACTGCTTCAGGGGGAAGAAGAATATAAAAAGGCAATATCTGATTGAGTCACCATGTTCAACAAAGAAGACAATCCATACAAACACAGATGTGAGACTTCTCTACTCCGTGCCACACTAAAGCTCTGTCACTCATACTGAAGGATTTTTACTTTAAATAGAAGATACAGAACAGGCAACTGAAATGCATCAAAAGAAATGTGTTACTTCCATGTCCCCCTGAAGACAGAAATGACAATGTGACTAAATTTGAAAACTGAAGGAAAAAAAAAGAAAAAATCTGCCAGCCTCCTCCGAGACATTAGCGCGGAGTGATGGGATACACAAGTCCTGCATCTTCTGAGCCACAGACTCCATTAAACGAACAGGCTCACAAATTACAGATTGCCCACACTCATACACACAGATTTAGTAATAGCGCGCCTGGCTAACAGTCACTCACGACGGCTGTGTGAAAATATAATTTTCGCTCCGTGGAAGAAGAGCAGACACGTATGAAAGACAAAAGAGAGAGAGTCTAGAAGATAAAGATGAACAGGGCAGCACAAGGCAAACTGTGCTCAGCAGCAGCTGTTGAGAAGAATGTCTTGTAAGAGCAGAAATTTAATAAACACACAGCATCTGAAGAACCTGATGAAATTATCCTATCATCACAGGAAGGTGACATTACCTTGGCCTCGCACATCTGGGCTGCTGTGTCGCATTCAATATAAGATTCAACCTTGCGGCACTTGGTGAGCAGCCACATTCTTTCCCCGCTGTTACCGGTTTGTAATAGAGTTGTTATGGTATTGAAGCAGGAAAACACAACAGCCCCCCCTGAGGCAGGCTTGGCAAATACAGACAGGTACATGGTCAAACAAAGGCTATACCAACACCAAAGTCTCATGCATCTGATCATATCTTAGTGGTCAGTCTGTCACTCAGCTACCTGCATAATGTAGGAACAGCACATTTATACACAAGCCCCCACGTTGCACCTTTTCATCTATTCTTCTCCCTCTTTTCCTTTCTTTCACTCTTTTCTCTTCCCTCGCTTGGTCAGGGGAGAGAGGTTAGGCACATCATTTGCATTCATTAACATTACATTAGCAGACAGAGTGATCTTTAGAAACCAGGCTGCCGGAGAGTGTCATCTTTAATTCATCATAACCCCACCACCTACCCACCCACCCTTCCGCTTTCTCTTTACCTCCACCTTCTTCTCTCTTTTCTTCCCTTTTCATCCACCCATCTCTCCCTCGTTCCTCTCGTCCCTTAATCTCAGTGCATCATTTATCCCCCTCATCCCTGCAACTTTCTTCACTCTCCATTTAACACCGTCTTTCATCTCCTTCACTTTAGCCATCTCTGTTTACCTTTACACTGCCACAGAGCTGTCTGTATTTTGCTCTGCCTCCTGTTAATGACAGGCTACCGGGAAGGGGTTCGAACCCTGCCCCTGCGTAAGCCTTTTCAATATAGGAAGGAGAAGAGACGCGCCCAAAAAAGACCAATATACACATCATAAGCATCAGTCTGGGAGACAAGACTGAGCTGATGATCTCTAGGCTTTATTCAGGGTTCTCTGGCATAATCTTATGACCCGAGCTTATTCTAAAAATAAAAAATAGCTTCCTAACAAGCTCTGCTTGTATTTGTATCTGTACAAGTGCATCTTAAAAATTTCAATAATATGATTTTACATTAGTTACACTTTTACATATTCTATATTTTTCACATGTAAAATGAATTATGTCAAACTATTTTTATTTTACTTGTCATGATTATGGGTTCTAGCTCATAAAAATGAAAAGCACATGAAATCCACAGCATTATCTAATGCCTAAAAGTAATAATTAAGGGAAAAAAATCTTAAATACTAATAACTGATAACAAGATTAAACCTAAATCATTTTGTCCTCACAAAACTGCCCAGGATCAGATTTCCTATAGCAGCAGACCAGCAGCAGTGACCAAGCAATAATCCAGATGGAAGCAGCACTGCCGTCCCACAATCATCACAATACTCATTACTGCTGATATTGCCTCAGCCAGCCTGTCTGCTTTTAAGAAACCTGGCAATTTGCTGCAGTAAAATGAGGTAATTACAACTCTTATCAAGCTCCTCACCTCACAAAACAGCATTTAGAGAGAGGGAGACTACTCTCCGATGGTTCACTGGCTGTGGAACAAGGCTTTGGCTGGCTTACCAATCACTCAGCCACACCCACTCACTGTCATTTATTCTATTTGCAACTCCTGCTCCTACCCACTCTCCGTTGCTTCCAATAAAAGCATTTCAGTGGAAATTTGATCACTTTATTGACACAGCTGGATAAAATTTACTCCGTCAGTCCCACTAGACTAAAAGTTTGATAAGGCTTACGTGAGTCACAAGGACACAAAGAAAATGACTTTCCAGCACAAGAACTGCACAAGGAGATTCCTTCCTAGTACCAAAATGGAAAATAGGAAAAATTAAATTCTGCAAAACTCTATGTTGGAGGGCTAGCACAGAGAAAATTGCAATTTAATAGTTTCCCATAAGGAGAATGAGTCTACTCTATAGTTTTGACATTTCTAACCTTCACATGAAAGTCAGAAGTTAGCTCTAGCTTACTGTCATCACTTCTCCTGCCTAGAGACACAATGAGCCACAGAGAAGTACCATGCCCGGGTCACACTGGGATTGCGTGAGGCTGACATTTACCACTATAAGTTATAGCTAATGGGCTATTCAGAGTGTGTCATGGTCCTGGGTCATTTTGACCCAGTGTTCTTAGTTTTTCTGTAGTTTTGTATTTTGTTTCTTATGTCCATTGGATTGTTTGGTTTGGTATTTGGATTCCCCCTGTGTCCATGTTTTTATTGTGGTGTTTGCTCTGGTACCGTGTTCCCATCCTATGTGTTCCGTGTTCTCCTCATCCCCTCGTATTCATCCTTCTTCTCTGCCTCTCTCTCTCCGTGCTCATCTCTGTGTACTGTGTTGTGTTTAAGGTCCACATCTTGGTGTCAGTATCGTCAGTTTCGTGTCCTCCCTGCTCGGCCATGAGTAATTGTCTTCAGCTGTGTTCCCCGAGTGTTCCCACTTCCCTCGTTACCTTCTGTGTATTTATGTCAGAGTGTCCCTTTGTTCTGTGTTGCGTCGTCCCTCTAGGTTGTGTGCATTTTCCGTGTCTTCCCAGCGCCTCAGCTTTTAGTTGCTCCCAGTATAGTTTTATATGACTTCTTATGTTCCTGTTAATAAAGACCGGCCTTTGAGTTCATCCCCGTGTGTCTAGAGCCGTGCATTTGGGTCCTCTCTTGCCTTC
Source organism: Aulonocara stuartgranti (assembly GCF_965226115.1). Taxonomy (NCBI): domain Eukaryota; kingdom Metazoa; phylum Chordata; class Actinopteri; order Cichliformes; family Cichlidae; genus Aulonocara; species Aulonocara stuartgranti. Next base: position 20,481,211 of record NC_138954.1, on the reverse strand, counting down.
ACACAGCCGCCGCATGACAGAGTGAGTAAAATCATCTGTGTTTTTCAAGTCGACCAGGAAGTGCTGAGTGAACAGAATTATGTCATTCACTGAAACTCCCAGTGCAGTCCCCCTCACTCTAATTAGGACAGTAAGAATTACCAATTAGTGAGGTCCTGCATGTGCTGGAATACAGTCATGTGAAAATGAAAGAAAAAAATAAGTAGACTCTTACTGTTTATATGGCAATTAACAGGGAAAGTAGCTGCCAGCTAATCTAAGCTATTCTAGCAATCGAATTCACCAGGTTAACTTCTACAAAAGCAACATGGACATTGAGGTGTGTGAACATAATGCCTTCCCAGGACATCCTAACAAATTAACCTGAAGGCAACACAGTGTAATACTTGGAAAATTTACAAAGAACCCAAGACCTAAGTAACCTAGTGACCTCTGCAGACCTCAGTAAGCATGTTAGACGGTACAAAGACTGACAAGTATGGCCTTTTTTCTTTCTCTCTCTCTCTCTCTCTCTTTTTTTTTTTTTTTTTTTTTTTACAAGGCTTGAAGAACAGTGTCTTCTCTCCAAACTGAACATGGCAGCACAGATAAGGTTTGCAACGTCACACCTGAACAAACCACAGTACTTCTGGAACAATGTCCTTTAGACAGATGACACCAAAGTATAGATGTCTGGCCATAATGCACTGCACCACATTTGGAGAAAACCAAATACACCAGTCCAAACACTTTACACCAGTGGTGGGGTGATAAAGGCGGGGGTTATTTGAGCTCGTGTTGCAGCCAGAGGACCTGTGCTCCTTGCATTGAGTTGACCACAAACTCCAAAGCCAAAGTATTGTTGAGTTAAATGTGAGGTTATCTGTCCAACAGGTAAAGTTTGTCCCAAATAGGGTCATGTAACGGGGCAATGAACCCAAGCAGACCAGCGAATAGTTGAAAAAGAAAAGAATCAAATCGTTGGAATGGGCAACGAAAGTGCAGACCTCAATTAAATTGAAATGCTGTGTTGGGACCTTAAATGACAAAAATGTCCACAAACCTAAAGGAACAGAAGCAATGCAGTAAATATGAGTGGGACAAAATTCCTCCAAAAATGAAAAAGTCATAATGAAAAGGATTACTCCATGTTATTGCTGCTAAAAATCTTTCTATAAGATACCCAATCACAGGTTGTACTTGGTGTTTTACAGATCCCTGTGAAAAGTTTCTTTTTCACATGAATGTATATACATTTATCTGGATTGTGATAGAGGAATCACAACGTGTAAAACTGTTAAACTGAGATAAATGCATGAATTAATAAACTTCAATTGTTTACAAAGGTTGAATGATAATACAATGTGAGTCCCCTAGTTGCCTTTTATAACAACACAGAGGCTAGTAGGGCAACGCAGGAGATAGAAATGAATGTCCTCGTCTGCCACACTATAATACACTTGAACTGAGATAACCATCCTGTAATATGCAGAACCAATATGAAGGGCAGAGAGAAACTGTGAGATACAGAGATGAAGGAAAAAATAAAGTGGATAGTAAGACAAGAGTGAGAAGGAGCAAGAGGAAGGAGGAAGGCGTTCGCTATTCATAAAAAGAGAGATACTCGGAGAGACACTGTGACGGAGAGCATGTCATAAGGCAGTGCTGTGTGTTATCTTATCTAGAAATTGATCTAACCTTAGCTGAACAGTGGAGTTGGATCATTTCTTGGAAACCACACTGTTTGTGTCTTGCAACCAGCATAAACAAAGACGCTCTGTCTCTTTGTGGTTCTTGTAGTATTCATATTCAATAAAACACACACAGTCAAGACCGTCTCATCCAAACGTGGGCACAAGCATCCCGCTAACAGCTGAAAAAAGTTCGTGCATAACCTATTGAAAAAAGTATGCACGCACTAAAATGTTCTCCCAACACCCAAAACAGCACAGCTCTGCTGCTCCTCCCGTCAGGACACTGCTAAACCTCCATTGTATAACTAAAACTGTGGGTGCCATCTGTCTGAGCAAAGGGACAATATCAGGGCTTTCTAAAAGGAAGCACAAATTAAGACAATACAGAAAGTCCTTTATTTCCTAAAGATTAGGTTAGTACATATTCACTTATGCTACTGGTAGTTTCTCCCCAATTTTACGAATGAGGCCATGCACCTCTGTCAGCCTGTGTTTAATGGGGGGAGCCAAATACCAGCTAGCAATATCTTATTAAATCCTGTTGTTAACCGTGTTTGGATGTGCCACAAAATTGACCTGTGACTCTTCGATAATTCCCCTATGGGTAGAGAGGAAAAGAGTCAGAAAATCGTGGAGTCAGACAGAGAAGGGACCTTGAGGGTTTGATGTCGTGCTCTCACTCCATCTCATCTGTGGCAGTAAAAGAACGACCTTCAACCACCTTGAACCCACTGGAGCTGAATTTCAATAAAACTCAAATTATCACCCGTGCCCATGGGGCTTGGGAAAAGCACTAAGCTTGAACTGACTGCACGTATAAGACGATTTAACAGTCATATGGAGGTGTGAGTGAGTCAATCATATGACACACTTCTTTTTCACACTGAGGAGTCTCAGCGGTAAGCGGTGGTTACTGTACCCTGCCGGGAGAGGATGCCACTGGGATGGATCACTGATTGTTTTCCATGTGACTAAGTGTGTGTATGGGGGGGGGGGGGGGGGGGGGTTTAGATCACCTGAAAGCACATATGCCAACATGTGACCGGGAAAGGGTTATTCAATTTATCTGCGTTCTCCCTTGACCGATGTAGTGAGATGCAGGTAATTGATGCCTCAGTTTGGTATTCCCTAGCCATGTGCTCTCCACCACGGGGACGTTGCTGGCTAAGACGGTGTGAATGAGAGAAATCGTGTGGTGTGATCTCACTCCCTTAACTGCGAGTGAGGTGTTCTTTGGGGATCTCGTTAGTGCAGCTCTACTACACATACACACACAGTCTCAACACCAACAACACACATACATAAGCAGTGAATACATCCCAGGAGTGAGCTAAACCACTAGCGATGGTGACCGTGGACATCCGCAGGTGGAGTTCACCTCTCGTTCTCCCCCTTGCTGCCTATCCCCATAAAAACGCCAGTGGCCTATCCAATGCCTCCGAGCAAACACAATCCTTTCCATTAAAAGCGAACACTAAATCCACCTTCTTGCAGCATATGCTCGCATGCCTGAGGACGTCTATATATTTTTGGAGATGGGCTTTGTTTTTCCTCCAGGGCTTTGCTGGAGTTTGGATTCAGCAGTGCCGGCGTGTACGAAAGAAAATAGTCCTAAGGACAAAAGAAAAACTTTCAGCAGAGGATCTTGACCTTACAGCGTGAGTCTGACATAGGTGGGTTGAGATTCTCCAATCTATAACAAGAGAGAAGGATGGGGAGAGGGAGGAAAAGAGATCATTTTTACCTTTGGGGAGTGAAAGTGAGAGAGACCTTTTTTTGAGTAGGCCTATATTTGTCTGAAGATCTCTCATACTGCAGAGGAAAATGGCGTGTGCCCTCTTTGCTTTCCTCCAGAGGTGGGGAAGAACGTAAAAAAAAGAGGAAAAGGCTTATTCTCTTAGCTCCCAGGAGAAATATGTGTTTGATGTTCTTCCATTTGATGGTGCCGTTTTTATGTCCACCATCAATGTGCCCATTCTTTTCTTTTCGTTTTTTTTTAATCAGTTGTAAGTAAGTATTTTTTTTTTTTTGTATCTCGCTCTTCCTTCGCAGAGTCACTCTGAATGCTAAGCCACAGCTCAGTAAAACACTGAGCTCTTCTGGGAGAGAAAATGTCATTTCATACACATTACATTCAGCCTGTTATGCCACGGGGAGAGTGTGGGTAATTTTGATCTTGTACTACAAACACACACAGATACATGCACACGCTGAATCTGACCTCATCTCACTTGGAATCCAGGACGCTTGAGCTTTGGCCCACAATGCAACCTCAAATGTCACAGCTGTCCAGTGACACTAGTGGGGAGTGCAAACATCAGCCATCCCTCTGGCAGTCCCAATAGTAGCAATGCCAGCACTAGCTGAATGTAACATTTTCTTTTTTTTTTATATTTTAATCTCGCCATTTTGGATCTTCCAAGCCTTCTGTTGATTGCTAATATAACAGAGACAACATTGGGTGGATCATTGGATGATCTTCAGAATGTAGCATGACAGACTGTGGTTACCATCGCAGCTAAAAATCTTCCTGCCAGAGGGAAAAAAAAAAGAGCTTCCAGGCTGAGCTTTACTTGGCATTCCCACCAGATGAGGCCGTTTACTGCTGTGCTCCAGGAGTCAAAGTGCAACACTCTGCTCGCTGCGCTGCAACCGCACAGCTAAAGAGCCGAGATGCTTCGTTAAATATGTATTCGCCACAGACACATTTTAAGCACTTCCCTTTACTTCACACGTAAGAGGCGGCAGCAGCAGAAACTTGCTAACTGTGCACTTTGCGCACTCGAAAACACAGATTTACTAATGGCCACATGCAAATGTAAATACAGGCGGCACACACAGCTTGCACAGCTGTAAATGTTGATCCGAGCTGTTAAATTGTTTCACCACTTCAGTGCCACCGGGTCAGAATATATGCAGGTGTCTGTCCAGGGCACAGATGTGGTTATCAGCTTGTAGTGGAAATTCACAAAGTGGTTTCCAGGTGTTTGGAGTGAAGAGGACTTACTGAAGACCTACTGTATTTTAGATAAATTCATAGAAATTCTACACATTTTGGGTATGCTGCGTGTAGAGGAGAAAGTCTATACAAGTAGAATTTGGAATTTTATTTGATTTGTGTACAAAAAAAATGTCAAGAAAACGCGATAAACTCCATCCATCTTGTGTCATTTTACTTTGAATACTCATTTAAAATTATCGGGCCCTGGCAGATGGAAATAAATGCCCTAATCATAAGTGGCAATATATTGATGATTTTAAGCTTTAAGCTTTGGTTCAGAGGAAGTAGAAAGAGTATGTTTTCATTACCATCCATCCATCCATTCACTTCCGCTTATCCTTTTCAGGGTCGCGGGGGGCGCTGGAGCCTATCCCAGCTGTCATAGGGCGAGAGGCGGGGTACACCCTGGACAGGTCGCCAGTCTGTCGCAGGGCCAACACATAGGGACAGACAACCCTTCACACTCACATTCACTCGCACATTCACACCTAGTGGTAATTTGGATTATCCAATTAACCTATCCCCCCATGTTTTCATTACGTTAAGCAAAAATGTTGCTTGTCACCCTGAAGAAATGAATGCACGGCCCAAAGGAAACAGATTTTTTAAGGTTGTATTTCAATATTTTTGCTCTCTTTCGCTCACTCTCTCCCTCTCTTTCAGACACACACACACACACACACACACACACACACACACACACACACACACACACTTTATATAAAGTCAACCACTGTTATGCCAACAATAATGATGATTCACTTATTTCCCCTGTGGATCTTGAATAGGGTGGAAAAGCATTTCAAGCAATAAACACTAAAACCTTCCACTGACATCCATACAAATGAGTGGATCATAAATTCTTCCAGGCAAGATGACTTAAGCTTCTTATTCAACAGCAAACATTACTATCTCAAAAATGAAGTTATTTTACTGCTAAATTAATAAATGATATCATAGTTCTGCTACATTTTTAGAAAGTCTAAAAGAAAGCAGTAACTGGTTAGAGCAGTGAAGCTGACTCTAAAACATTTTACTTTTAAATGCTTTCCCAGTAATTATCAGTGCAGTTTGTTGTGATATATAATCAACACTGGATTTGTGTAATAACAGAAAAAAAAAAGCTTCTCTTCATTTAGTGCCTGAAATGTATTGTTGAAATTTTCTAGAGCTAGTACATTCCCGACCTACAGTATTGTTTGGTCTGTGATTTCACTCTGACACTACAGTGGTTGCTAGGCAACGTGATGACGGCATAATATATCACCCATAATGAAAGTTTTGTGGATATAAATTAGATCAGATTCTTGTGAAATTACACCGATATGATGCTTTTATAAGGTGTTACAGGCACACAACAAATTCTAAATGGGTCCTGGTGGCTGGTAGGAACATGATGACAACAAAATACCTGACACAGATGTACCTGGTTTTGACTGCACTGGCTTAACTCCTGATCATGTAGTAGCAAGTCTGCGACACGTATATGTGTCCTGCAACTTATGAATAACGGAAAACAAAAGAACAACGTGCCTTTAGTGATAAGCAGCAGCACATACAGCAGTCGGATGAATAAGATAAGATAAAGACACTTTGCGTGATGGTGTCAGTACCACACCGCTTTAAAAGGCAATTTTCCAAATGTTTGCCAGTACACATTTCATACATTGCTTTTGCTAAGGCTTAAGTGTATGCTGAGCAAATATGACTACCATCTCACAAAGTGTTTGTTATCTGCAGTCGTGGAGCTATTAATGTAGATGGGTGCTGGAATGACTCCCAGAGAGTTTCCATACACTAGTACTCCTCTTTTCTCCTCCCCAGGAGTGTTGTTAGCCCGCGTGTCCCCTGGCAGCTCACTTGACATAATGAGGCTGACAGACCTAAACAAACTCAGGTGGAGAACAGGGGCAGAGAAAAAAATATCAAGTACAGTCATTGGAGATGGACGAATGAGGTGAGGTGAGCAACCTGCTATGTCTGGCAAGATGTACGGCTACTGCTGTAGTGTCTGTGGCTTAATGTGATAGAGCATGAGTCATAACACTTCTTTGTTTCCCGTCTGTTTTCCTATCATATTCTTTATTTCCTTTTTTGCCTGTTTATGCTCTGCTGTACTCAGACGCAGTTCTATAAAGGCATAGGGTGATAACTGATTGAAAGAAAGTGCACTGTACCATCTCCTTTTTTCTCCCCTTTATTCCTTCTTTTCTTCTCTTTATCTTTTGGTTCTCTGTCCCTCTTTCTCTCTCTCTCTCCAGGTGTGCTGGTCGCTGGAGCTAAATGATGAACAGAACCACAGTGTCTGCTGTCTCTAATAGGGACATTATGCAGGAGGATGGGAGAAGCACTCACACCAGGCTCGTAAATCACGTAGACTCCTGTAGAGAGACTCACTGCAAGGCCTCACTGCTCCACTAACCCCGCAACAGATACACAAATATAAACTGAAAATCTACTCAAACACACACCCATGCACATATGCAAACACATATTGCGTATTTGCATACATAGACACGAGAATACAAATTAACACACTCGCGCAAGTGTGCACTTGCACTCGTGCCGTGACTGCACACTCCATTTACCTGACCCCCAGTGCGCAGTCACCATTTGCCATGTAACTACTGAGACAAAATTCACTTACATCTGTCCAGTGACAGCACCTCTGTAGGACAGTGTGCCACACCAAGAGCTTGTGTCAATGTGATTGAAGTTTGACAGAGGACTTAAAGCATTATTAGTGCTCCCTGTCACAGCCCAGCTCACACAGAGGCCTGCCGGTGGCACAGGTGAGGTAAACACAGGCCCCATTTAGCATATTACCCATCAGTCAACACGACAGGCAAAGGAGATAAAGAAATGCACACCCACTGTGAGTGGGAAAACACGCAATCCAGTCTGCTCCATCTCACAAGGAGGGCTATATGAAAGTATTTTGACAGATGTGTGCTCAGGCATCCCGCATTCACATACCCACATCCATTCATACCCACACAGAAAGAAATGGCATGCAGAAACACATTTCAACAAACGCACACAGGTTGATGACAGAAGAGACATTACTCAAAGTGAAACTCTCCAGAAGAGAAGTGCTTCACACAGCTAATTGTCTGTGATGAACCAGCGCTAGCACACTTTGATCTTTTGCATCCTTATTTATCTCATAATTTACACTTTATTTACTCAAACACAATAAGAAAAATTCCACATAACTGGGCATTTCTTCATGTGTTTTCTTAAGCCACAAATCCTTCAATATCTCCCCTGCTGCAAAAGTGAGACTTATTGCTTCCACGAATATGCTAATCTGGAAGGTGGGGAATTTTATTTACAGTCTCTTTGTATATAACTGTCACGCTAAAATAATATATTCCATCTGAAACTGTGAAATTGAAAAAAAAAAAAAGGCTCAAATCTGAGGTACAACTAATTCTCTAAGGATGAGTTCTAAACCGTGGTAAGCTCCTAACAATCAGCATCATACCAAAAGGCATCACAGAGCGGTGATGTGGCAACAAGGACTTAGATAACAGAGCTGTTTGGATGACAAACAGTCAGCTGACACCATAGCAGGGAGTCCTGTTAAATGGCCTCCTCTTGAGGCACCATGAACTGAGCTGACCCCTACAGACTTAGTCAAATGTTGATAATTACAACTTTTCTCCATTTTTTTTTAAAAACGCAGACCAGATGTGAGTATGATACCCTAGAATTCTATTTCATTTCAATATAAAATGACAGCGTAGACAGATACACATACTAACATGGGAGTTGTTAATGAGCAGCAGGCTGCAGGAGCCCTTTGGTTTCACCATGCCTATTAACTGTGACACAACGGCAGACAAGTAGGATGTAAGAAAAAACAATGCAGGTGTGTTAAAAAAAAAAAAATCTCAGGCAAGCTGACAGAACGTTTGATAAGGTAGATAAAAGGGAGACAGCATGCATGCATAGTCTAACCGCAATATTTATACGGTCTGCTGGTATTTGTCTTACATCTTTGACATGGCACGAAGCAACCTTTATCGTCCCTGAAGATAATGGATTGTGAACACAAACCCTCCTCCTCAAACCTCGTCATCTCGCCTTTCTTTACTTGCCATCATCAACAGACACAAACATACACGCGGCAACAGAGACACACACACCTCTGTCAACACTCCCCGAGGCAGCAGTGTTAATTCCTCTCAGCCTATTCTCAGTCACACATGGCTGTAGAGGCAGCCACCAGCCGAGCCTCACTGCTAGATTAACCTTTGCTCTTGCCACAGATCTGTTTTTCAGAGGGACCGGCAGTCGGACAGGGGCCACGGCTGGCAGATACTAACTCATTGTCAGAACACTGTCAGCACTGGGCCCTGCATTAGCAGCTTTTGAAGAAAGGGACCGTTGACATGGGCAGGATGCCAGCCATGAGGAAAAACAGACCTACTGCCCCACACAGCTCTTAACCTGACCTCCCCACTCAGGATGTGGGAAAGGGTGGAGGAGTGCGAGCGTGCGAGCTGTCCCGTGAACAGCTCACACACTGAAAATGTCTTCTCTATGATTCAGCAAGCGTGTATTTTGGCTGGTGATAAAATGCATGGCAAGAGGAAGGAAAATAAAAAATAATGAGCAATGAGTCAGTTTAGTTTTTTTAAGGTGATGAATTTAAAAGTAAAAGATTATCGGAACATCACTGATTTAACTACATTCTTCATTTACCGTTTGGCTACAATAAAAGTAAAATAAGTAGTTGACATAACTTAAAAGGAATAAGTACAAGTCACTTTTTCAGGTTAGCAAAAAAAGATCACAATTTATTGTTTATTATAACATTAACACTAAAAACAGTAATTATATGAAATTTGTTTCCAGTAATTGCTGTAAAAACACACGATACTATGCTCTGACATTGCGATCCAGACTCTTGAGTTTGTCAGTTTGGCAACAGTTTACCATCTCCCCAACCAAGTTAAGTCTTCTGAAAAAATGCAGTGTTGATCAGTCACTTGGGATAATGCAAGTGTAGTGCATAAATCAGTGAAACCATTCCCAGGAAGTTAATCAGTAATTCTTGGGAGACCGTCCACAATGTCACTTTCAGTGATGACAGACTTTCACAGGCTGGTAATGAACTGGGTCACAGTCATGGATTATTATAACGGGGACCACCGCAACATCTCAGATCTGGTTCATCAGTTCTATCCTAAATGAATAAGAGAGATAGTGATCACAAACTAATCCACTAATCCACAAAATGATTTTTTTTAACAAACCATCTCTCCAGTTTAATTAAATACTGCAGAAAGTCTTATGACAGTAGTTGTTACCTCATATGTACGTATATATGTATGTATATATCAGATATATATCAGATATATATGTATGTATATATATATACAGACTAGCTTCTCTTTGCTTTAACCGTTTCATGCCACTTTCTCCTGGGGTTTTCATCAGCTCTCACTTCTTCACTAACTCTAAATTTGAAAGATTGTATTTCAATATAATCTCTCTCCTTGTGTAAAAAATAATAATACTAATCATTCAAACATATTCAAATAAAATATTTCCTTAAGTTTAATAATGTAAGCCTGTGTCAGGGCTTTGTTAGGCTGTTAGCTTGTTAACCTGTTAGCTTTGTGAACCTTGTAGCTAACAGCAACGTTAGAATCAAAACTGCTTTGCTGACATCTTCCTGAAATGGCTTAAAAAAATTGAATACTTACTTTGATACAGTGAATGCAGGGCCACCTTATGGCAGGCGTCCTGTGAGCTTTCCTGAGTCTTGACTCTTGCCCTTTCAGACTCCAAAGGCAAACAATGGCAGACATGATAGCAAGACAGGAAATTACCTCAATAATGGTTTATGTGTTGCTTGTTTGAGAAAGTAAATTAGAAAGCTAAACAACATTCTGGTAACTCTGTTCTAAAGCTTGTACTGGTACAGATTTTTTTTTAAATGCCCCAATGGACAATTATAATATTCATTAAGTTAACATTTTTAAGTCATACGTTATTTTGAAAATGTTTCATTAAATGTTTCAAACGGCTTTATAAAAAAAAAGCAAAGCTAATTTTAGCTGTGTCGTTTCCACAGATGGTATATAAAATTAAGTATTTTAAGTTGTAGGTACTTAATGTATATATTTTAGCATATTTCTATATTTTTTCTACTACACTACTGCATTTGAGCTTACAGAGTGCATATAGTGCATAATATCTAAACATTTTTCCTTATGTGTCCCTGTAGTCTGTGTTGCATTTATTTAAAGGAAAAGGTCACGCCACAGTGAATGTAATGGGCCTGTTCAGGAGAAATACAGCCACTGGGGCTTGAGCTGCACAGCTTAAACAGAAACAACTGCTTAGGAGCTTTTTAAAACAAAGAGCTTGTCTAGCTCTTAGCTAGTTGGTTAGCTATATGATGCGCAGTCACAGAAGACTGGTGCACAAGCTGCAAATCTGTTGCATGCTACAAACACAAAAGTTCAAATTAAACAGAAATTCACACAAGCTACTTATTATATAGAGAGATTGCAGACAAGTTGAACTCATCGGTGCGGACTGAGTCAAAATCACTAAGAACAGGTTGGCAATCTGTTTGCATTTATAAATTAGACGCCAAATACTTGTAACCCATATGGAAAATATATATAAAAATCGTATAAAGTTTGTATCTGTCTTGTGTGAAACTTGTATGAAAAGCATACAAGAGTAAAAACAGATATAAGATCCCTTGAAAAATCATATAAATGAAACTGGTATGTTTTGGATCCTTATTAAAACAATATATGAAAGTAATGAGAAAGTGGCCACTTTCATGAGTAAATCATATAAGCCCTATATGATTCACTATATGAAGTAGGCCACATCTTATGCAAGTCTTTTATAAGTTTTTACTATTTCTTTTCCATATGGGAAACCTTTGGAATTTTGTCTGAGAGTGGTTGGAGTCACTACGTGCTGGACTTTTTGAATTAATTGGAGACAGGTTGCATGCCACCAGGAAAACTCACCACGCAATCAAAACTGATTGTCCACAGGTTAAAGATGTTGTATGCTCAACTTCTGGGCAAACAGCTGATCACTACAACTACTTTTAACCATTTGGTAAATATATAAAAAAATAAATAAATAAATACAATCACCAGTCAACCACTGATTTTTCCTAGTCACGAGGAGGTTGCCATCCTATTTTGACTCTAGTGTGACTGAGCCAGTTTTAATTGTTTTCTTCTCTGCCCATATTTGTAGGTCTGGGCATGGACAGAAGTGCAGTAAAAGAGTTTAGTTAAGATCTGTGGATCAACTAATAGAGTGACCCTCATGTAGAGCAGCAGCAATAAGTAGTGGATGAAACTAAAAAATCAAATGGATGTGATGTTCTTGGTTTGCTGTAAAAATCAATGCAAAATGCCTTCACCATAATCAATGGCATACACTTACAACGCTCTCCGATGGTCTACATTCTCTCTTACAGCACTCACTTAGGGCGAGATGATTACCTGTTGTGCTGCAACGATGACTAAATGAATGGTTTAGACTTTCAAATACATCTTTTAACTTAATAGACTAAAGGAGACTTCACAAAGCAGTTAGATGATTGCAAGATGCAGTGATACACAATAAGAATGAGAAAGCGTGCGACAAAGAAACAACATGATAGACTTCCTGAAGTGCTGCGCCACAGTTTTGATGGAAATGTTGGCCTTTCCTGGCACAGTGTTTAGCTAAGCAATAACAGCACAATGGACAGCTAATTTCCTGAAAACGAAGGATGGTCAGGTGTCTGTGAACATTCCAGTTTCACCTGCGTTGATTCCAATTTGCCAAAACCTTGTTAAAATGATTTATAATACAGCTGAGGGAACAGAGGGATGGAGCAGGGGGCAGCTGCCAGCAGCTTTGTACCTCATTGTGTGGTTTGAATAACACAGAATGGCAAGACAGTACCAAACAAAAGCAGAACAGGAAAAGACCACTGAGAGTTCCTTTCAACCCTTGTCTCTTTCGTTCCGCCCCAACCCTCTACTCGCTACCATGTCACACAGGTGAGGCTTTTTGCTCTGCTGCTTAACCAGTGAAAAGACATTCTAGCCGGTGAGGTTCCCAAGTGGCTAATGTACTCTTTAGAGCACCTTATTCTCAACTAAGAGCAGTTTGGGGCTGAACTGCTTGTAACAGCAGGCTCAGCCTAGAAATTGAGCAGGCAGGATGTGGGACTTGTCGGCCTGGCAGTTGGAAGGCTGGGAGTGAAAAAGTGATTTGGGTTTTAATGAAGCGCTGATGAATGGGTCTCAGACTCCGGCAGCAATAACTCAAGGCCCAGGCGGAGACACACGCCTGGCAGGGATAAGAGCTGCGCGCTGCTGGTTCACGGCAGGGCCACGTAATCCTTACACTCCTTAGTCGGACTAGATAAACATGACATACATTGTTTAACATGTTATTCATATAGGAACAAACGTGGTTTCGTTTGATTTCCTAGCCTATATTTTAATACATTAATATATCTTTATATATACACACACTACTACTCTGTGGGTATAGGCAGATATATGTAGGCGTTTATTGTATATTCATGTAAAATGCAGCCATGCAGCCAAAAAGCATATTAAAAGTTCTGCTTATTATGACGAAACTAGTGCCCAATAACTCCTCCCCATTACAGAGAATATAGAAAAATCAAAGTACATTATATTTATCAGGCTTCTTGAGTTATGGTATCTTTTATAGTCTATTCAATAAAATCACCACAATATTGCTCTTAGTCATATATAGCCACAGATGATGTATTTTCCATTTATGAGCAGCAGTACATCGTGAGCAACTGCAGAGATTCTGACATTGGAAGATGTCACATTTTGTTGCTGCACTTCCAAAGAAAGGGCATGCAGAGTTGTGGCAGATTTGAATACCATGATATGGATAACAGGATTAAATGAATCTCTGGGTGGTGGCCTTGTCCAGTGCATTCCATCAAATGTGTCCTTTAAAAAACTCTAACCGCATCAGCAAAACTTTTTTTTGCAAAATATCTTTTAAGAGCAGGGAATGCACGCATTTATGTTTGAATCACTCAGCACCTAATATAATACAACTCTGTCACCCAGCTTTTTTTAAATATTGTCCGTTGGCCTTTGGACTTTCACAATCACAGTAGTGCCACTCGCGAGGCATAATTATGCTCATATGCCTCAATATCCCCTTGGAGTTAGCTTTGTTACATGCAGTTTAACCAGTCAGTGGTACATTGTACACAATATAGGCAGCAAGGGAGCCCTCTAGAAATAAGTGTCACAAAGTGATCTCAATAGCTACTGGCTCAAAAAGCTCACTGTAGCTCTCAAGGCTCAAAGATCCTCTAGTATAAGGAAGAGGGAAAAAAACAAGTTTTAAGTGAACAGCTTGAAAAACAAAGAAGTAGAACCGGAAGGTCAACGTAAAAGTAATAAAATGAATCAATTGAATATTTTTATTTTGTTATTTAACGTGAAATGAAAAAGTGGGAAGCTACTTCTTTATTTGTTTGCTTGAAACTGTAGCAGGCAACTGAAGATATTCATGTCTTCACTTGGATAAAAATGTGCAACTATAATCTCAACTATAACCACTGAGCTGCGATTTAAGCCAAAACAAGAGCAATAAGGTGAACTAACACACTTTGCTATGATTAACAGATGATACCATGTTTTTGCACAAATTTTGGCTTTTTCACGGCTGGAAAAGTTCTAGTGATCCTAACGGTACAAAGGGAATCGCGCACACATACGCACACAAGCACACCCTCATTCACTGGCATGGAACTTTCCACTTTTAATCATAAGCTACCATATGTCTCCTTTATAGATCCCCTGTGGTGTCGCTCTGAGCCAGGCAGCACAGCTTTTGGGGAGTCCACCTGCGATGGGTCTAAATCCAGCAATGCAGCTCGGGTGTTGTGCTGAAACTTCTCCACTTGGTTTCACAGTGGCCCAAAGCCAATGCTGAGAGTCATACTCAGTTCACAAAAGAGCCAGTGGGAAAAAGAAGAAAAAAAGCCCAAAAGACAAGCTCATGAATACTTATGCCTTAGTAATTAAACTCTTCTGGCTGCACTATGCTCTTTTTTTTTTTCTTCCTACTGTTTGCTTTTCTTTTTGCCCTTCGCAGTCTCACAGACACACACATTCCTTTCTCCGTCTAAAGGAAAGAGCAGACTGGAAAACAGACGGATGCTAGATTGCACCAAGGCTATCAGGTATTCCAAGATAAACCTTGGACGCCTTTACTATGCAGCACCTGTGCCAGCAGCAATGCACATCTGCCTTGCATCTGCTCATTTCAGGTGATTAGCTAGATGATAATGTGTATTCATACATTTTCTAAGTGCTACCCTGCAGTAACACTACCTGGTGTCTCCCTAGATTATAAACACCACTTACCCAAAACACACTACTTAGAAATAAGTGGTGTTCTAAAGCCAAAATAAGTGCAAAATTCATGTTCCCTATCTGGCCCGTTAGGCTTGTTTAGCACAATAAAAAAGCAAATATATCTTGTTGTTTCTTCGGTGTGCCTGGCCTCGCAATCCTAACTCTTCTGCATGCTTAAGAATAACCTGTCAGACATGACACCTACTTCACAGCAAAGATGACCCAACAGGCAAACAAACACATGCAAGACTGACTCAATAATCAGCCCACATACCAGCAAAAGACAGCAGCGGAAATTAATTCCTAGTTTCAGCAGCAATGTCAAATTGTGTTAATCTCCAAAACCTGACATTTTAAATCCTTGTGTTTCCTGCTTCTTCTTTTTGTTTTCCCTTTTCTTTCTCTGTATGAATGTCAGCACAGACACAAGGTGGACCTGCAAAGCATCCATCTTTTTAGGCTGTTTGGTTAAGTGACAGGGACGGCAAGACAAAGCATCCAAATATCCAACATTTCAACCGTGGATTAAGTGAAATTAAATACATTCAAGGCAAAATGTGGACTGAGGAGACAAAAGCAAATGCTCTCAGTGTTAATTTAACAACAGAAGCCAGAGACTGAATGTGTCCCTGTGCGTGCGCTCAACAGAGAGTTATGGGCATTTCGCATAAACATTATTAAACAGTTACAACAACCACAACAAAACACAATGCGGTGTTAAGGTATGAATTTATAGGAATCCAAATTGAGAGTCACAGACAACCGGTGCTGGATAATTTGCAATTAATATCAGTAATTGAAGCAATTAACTTTGTTTTGTTGTGGAAAGGAAACCGTTTAGACACTCACGCGTGCAAGAACGCACAAACATACTCCCTCACTTTCCAGTCGCTAACACAAAACACGCACGGCATCTCTCACTCACATACAAAAGCACGCACACACACCGATACAAGCGTGCTCTCATTAAAGTGTTCGATGATGGCGCAGCTACAGCTCACAGTTGGTCCTTTATTTATACTTCGAAGACTTTTCTAAATATAATGCTGAGATGCTAAAATCAGCACGTATAGTAACTGACAAGAACAGACTTTCTATTCATATTAATATTTAACAAACTGTTAAAAGGCATTCCAAAAAATCAGTGTTGTCTCTCTCATTTCCACAACGTACCAGATGGTGGTCCTCTCACTCCTTTGTTAACACATTTTCTTTTGTGTTATTTTTGTGTCTACCTCGCTGTACCAATAGAAAGATGAGGTCTTGGGCACAAAGCAAGCTAAAAGCATCCGCCCCTCGTTTTTTTGCTTTGTTTTTTTTAACAATGGCCGCTCAGATAACTAGCTTGCAGTCTTTCATGTAGTAATACAAATGACTGCCCAGTATTCAGGGTGAATTTTTCAGTACGCCTGCTGAGATGGGAATAGCTGCATGGGCAATGGAGCAAGTGGATCGAGTGCAGTCCAATTATTCACTTAGCAAGAGAAAAGTTATACTTTTAGAACATTTTGGGTGTTTCAAACTAGACTGGTGAAGTGGCTAATCATGTGGTGTGAAATTACAGGAAATTTACATTGTTATTTGAATCATTTAAGCTGATCAGCTTATATCCTGGACAATCTTTAATTAGATAAATTCCACAGATCATGAAAACGATGCTATATTGCAGCATTTCATTGTGGAAGGTCAGCCAAAGCTACATAGCTAACAAAGGATAGTCCCATGCGCTGGTATCTGGAGACTGGCTGCTTACGGTAGCTTCTATTTAGTCTCTTGTCCTGAGGAAACCAACTCTTAACATTTAGGACTGTAGTTGGAACCACAGGTCAATGCACATTAACATTTTTATGTCCAAGCTAAAACAGCATTCAGTAATGTGTAAGTTAGAACCTTTAGCATTTATTTTACACTTTCAGTACAATATGGAACATTTTAACCCCTCTGATGGACTTCACATTTAAAGGTTTAACCATTAGATATTTGGCCTGTATTTTAAAGCTCTTTTAGTTTAATAATTAAGCATTATAGTGTTAAAATGAATCCAAAGCTGCTTCAGCAACTGGACTCTGGACAAAGAGAGATGAGCATGAAAGCCAAGCTCATTTATGTTTCACCCATGGTCACGAGTTTTGGGTAGTGACTAAAAGAATGAGATTATAGATACAAGCAGTGGAAATCAGCTTCCTCCAAAGAAAGGCTGGGGTCAGCCTCAGAGACGGGAAAGGAGTTTGGCCTTTCGGGAGGAGCTTGCTATGGCTCTGGGTCATCGAAATGACCCAGTTAAGGTGATTCGGGCATCTTAACCCCCACCGGAAGAGCTGGAGGAGGTGACTGCTGCCCCCACAACCTAAATCCAGATAAGAGGCAGAAAATGCATAGAGGCATGGAGGCACAGACGAAGGATGGATGGATTAGTAGTATTTAACTGTGACCCTATATCATGTCAACATCTGTAAGGTTTGACAGAACAACAGTTCAATAAACAGCATTAAGGTCATAGTAATGCCAGCTTTCTAGTTTTTCGTACGCCTATGCCAAAGTTGATACATGGCTATATGTGTGGGTAATACGGCATAGTCACTGTTTGTATTTCTAAGTGCTAATTTGATGCCATTTTCCCCTGGAAAGGGGTTATATTTTTTCCTCATTTTAAAAAAGAAAGTAAAAACTAAACAGGCATCTTGAGTGACATCTGATGCAAGACGCTGTTCTTTAAAAGCTTCGAGTTATGCATATCCTGGAGGAGCCAACTCCAAAATCAGCCAACACTGATGACACCCGTGGTGGTGTTTTCATGTTGTATTTTGAAAAGTGAAGAGCACAAAAAAGACTGTACAAGGCACAATATACTATAAATATCTTTAGTTTTTATTGCAATCATATAGAATTAAAATGTTTGTAAACCTTACTGGTCTATTGCCCTATTTTTAGTTAGGTTTGTTTGGAAGCTTATGATATGTTTTATTATCTTTTTTAAGAGCAAAATTGGAGATCTACTTTTACTACAAAATTTAAAAAAAAAAAAAGACTAACTATAAGCTAACAGCAACACCATGGCTATGGATATAATTATCTTGACAGTCTTCTCATGATGCAAAACATTTTTTTGATCTCACAATGAGGGAGATCCCCTCCTGTGGGCGTACAGCAGAGCTTCACGTTTTAAGATACATTCCTAGATTTGAGCAGATTGCGTAATGCTACATTAGAGACAAGTAGGCAATTTCACTTATAAGTCCCGGTGTGTGTGTGTCCGATGGAAAATTTGCACCAATTTGTATTGGGTAGGAATTACAGTGTTATACAGCTAACTTATAACTACATACAACAGGGTGTTACATGCTAAACAAATCTACACAGCTGCTAGCTCCAGACTCACATTTAATGAGAGATGTCTGAGTTTTTTGACTCATTTTCCAACTGTCAGACAACTGATTTACAACATGATATTTACACCGTAGCTGTTTATTGTGTAGTAAGTGTTTATCCTTTAATGTTAAATCACTTCAATCAAATTTTCATGACCAATTTTATAATTATTTCAGCAATCACTACAGTTATTCTAATCACGCAGATACTGCTGTGAGACGCCGTCTTTCCGAAGTTTTGCTGCTGATCAATAAGCGGATTTAACTTCACACAAAAGACTGCTCATCTGGATTCACCGCAGGAGCCTCGGAATCCAGCCGAGGTTCGGGAATAGTATCTCTCTCTCTGCTTGTGTTCTTTTTCAGTCCTGCCTTTTCTTCATGTTCACCTTTCGTCTATTAATCCCTGTCTTTCATGCCAACAGGAATGGGCAGATTAAGGCTGGAAAAGTATTCACACGGCACGCAAACCCTTTGCACCCTTGCTATTTATCCCCCTCTCTAACCTACACTCAGAAAACGTCTGTGAGGATGTGTGCAATGTACGCGAGCTGCTATGGGATTCCACGTAGGTGCCCGACGTGTGTGGGTGATGCAGTGCTTTGCAACATAGAAAAGTATACAGTGAATGATCCTTCAATACTTCCTGTGATCCTGTTAAACTCAATGCTCAACACCCACACACACACACACACACACACACACACACACACACGCGCACACACACACACACACACACACGTGCACCTTTGTATTTCCATCATTTTACAAAATCTTAAACTACATCATAAACTGTAATTTATAGATTTATGGGGGGCTTTTGTTCCTTTGACAACGGAAGCTAATCTCGATAGTGTAACTGCATCAACAGTACACACACCATCAAACACACTTATTGTATACATACAATCTTCTGTCTTCTCCGTCTCCCTCCTTCTCGCTGTTTTATCTCTCTCTCCCTCACACACACACATACGCCACCACAGCTTTGCCTCTGTTTTTTCTTTTTTCTGTGAGTTTGCAAAAAGGATATGCGACACCTGTTAAGAACAGACCTGTTTGTCTTTGACACAGTCTTAATGGAGTTAGCTTTTAATTCCTTTCACTCTCCCCTGTCATTATCGTGCTTACTTCATCTGTGGGCACAGCTAAACCCGACCACCTACAAAATTGCACACGCGCACACTCAAGCTGCAGTTTTACTCTTGCTGAGCCTTTATGGGACTTCTACTGCAAAGCAAGCAGTCTTTCACAGATGATGGGCAAAGACTGGCAGCATCTAATAAAATGGTATTAGACTGTCCAATCTGTCCAATTATTTTAGGACCGATCCCTCTGCATTCGTTGTCATTGCAGATGGCTTGAGATATGGACTGCACAAGAAGACAGTGGACCACTCTCTCTCTCTCTCTGGTCACTTTCACATGTTTGTTCAGCTACAGATGTCCACAAGTTTGTGCAGACATTTCTTTTTTTCCCTCGAGTGGTGCTGGTGCTATTTTCACCAACCATTAGTGTTTTTGCACTCAGCAGACAGGTGAAGCAAAGATAGTGTTACTCAGGTTGACAACAGCTCCTTACGTGACTGTAAGTGAAATAAAAGCTGACAATACCAACGAAGGCTAGCTCTGGCCAGAGGATTAGAAGATCTGCTAATAATAATACAGCTCCATCCCTCAACAAGAAGAACAGGACGGCCAGCCTGACACAGTACACCTCCTGCCTTTTTTTTCTAAGATTACCTCAGTGCTTTCACGGGGCTTGTGAATAACAGGTATACCCTGTCATTTAAATCTGCAGACACACACACCATGACAAAACAGGAAAGGTGCACATGTTTTCAGTCTTCAGTGTGTGTGGCCACAGAGCAACACAAGGAACAAAGGTCATAAAAACATCCACTAAAAATGTCCCCCCCTCCCCCCCCCCCCCCCCCCCACACACACACACACAAAATAAAAAATCTATATTTGGGTATGAAGATGACCCACATGTCCAAAGTAAGAGTGAACTACAACTAGAAATACAACACAAATAGACTATAATGCCAGGAAGTCTGGTTTGATTTACAACACAACGCTTAGTTACTGTT
This sequence comes from Aulonocara stuartgranti, assembly GCF_965226115.1. Taxonomy (NCBI): domain Eukaryota; kingdom Metazoa; phylum Chordata; class Actinopteri; order Cichliformes; family Cichlidae; genus Aulonocara; species Aulonocara stuartgranti. The sequence goes on along the minus strand of NC_138954.1, from coordinate 20,460,671 downwards.
GCTAATTACACAGCTTAGTGAAATCATCTGGTGCTGTCTTAGATGGTTGCCTACTCATGATCTATAGCATGTGTGTGTTCTACAATCCTCGATGAATGACTTACTCAGACGACTAAGACCGAATGGTAGTTTTCTGTCTGTGTTTTTTGTTTTGTTTTTTGCATCATGTGTCAAGCCAATGCAAGACAGAGCAACATTTAATTAACATTTATAATTGTGCCTTGAAGGCTGCCTCGATTTAGTGGCAGCTTCATCCGCAGCTGATTATGTCGCAATGATGAGGTTAATGGTGCTGGATATTTGGCTGCTTGGCAAACAGTAAACATGAGGATGCCGCAGGGCCTGCGTTGCTACTGGTAACCCCGTATTCGCATGTGAATGAGTAGGGTCTGTATGAACGTGTAAATGGTAAATGATCTTGCATAGTTCTTTTAGCTACATTCTGCAAAAGGTTTTACACCATGTTTCTCGTTCACACTCAGCCACGCACACACACACACACATACCAATGGATGGGAAAGCACTTGCCTTCCTGCCATTGGGAATAACCTGGGGTTTAGTGTCTAGCACATTCTGTGGGGTCATGTACTCACTCGCCAACCCAGTGATTAGCGGATCTAAGTTGCAAATGCCCGTGTGTGTACTTGGACATCTTGGTATAACGTTCTCCTGACAGAGCCACGTGACCTATTTAGTGCAGCCTACTTACATCTTTCCATTATGACAATGATTCACCTTTAGAGTTGCTGTGCACAACTTCAGCTCCAGTTTGGTGTCATTAAGTACTTTGGAATTGTGCTATATTTAAAATCACAACCTCCACCAGACTGCCATGGCACACTGAGTCATACTGCAAGTCACAGGCTAGTTAGTGACTTTGTGTGTTACTCTGCTGCTCTGTTAGATAGATAGCACAAAGATACCACAGACAGAGATACCACAAAGTTGTTGAGCCTCTCATTTGGAGCAAACTGAGCTACAGCCTTTCAAACAGAGAATCGGGGGTTGAGTACCAGTCAAAATGCACACTTGGAAAGGCACATTTCAACCCACCCCACTGCTTCACCAACCACACTTGACTTTCTGCCAGTATTACTGTAAAAGTCACTGCCCTCCTTTCCTTATTTCTGTCTACTATGCTGTCCTGCCTTTTCCTTCCTTGTTCCATCTTTTTCTCAGTTCTTCAGTTTGAGTTCTTCTTCAAAAAACCGCACGAATGAAATAACTGAACTGTACAATCGGGGTCGCATTTCAAATAGTCTACAACGCAGGAAAGCGTTCATTAGGACAGAGCACCAAGCAGCTTTTTATAGTGGCCATGCAGTTGAGAAATGGAACTGGTAGAGCAAAGACAAACCTGCAATCACATAAAGAATCAGAGAGTCACCCAGAGACCTGAAAGCCATTAACTCTGGTGGTGGCTAGAAGGAATGGGGTCTGCAATGGCCTATTTCTGTAGGCTCTATATCTCATCAGAGGCTCTCACCCTAGACTTCATGTTGTGTGATTTATTTGGCCTTAAAGTCCTTCTTTAAGAAAAAAAAATTAGCTGTGTGCAAGTATGTGCATGTGTACGCCTGGATGTGCAAGTCTGCCTCATCTATGTCTTCCATCACCCAAAGGCCTTGAGCCAGTTGCCATGGAGATGGGACACAGGTGTTTCAGTGGCTCCCCAGACACCTGTGATGTCATCATGGAACAGGAAGAAGAAATGGTTTCCGCTTAAAATTCCTCTCGTATGCAGGTTTCTTAATCTTTGCCACAACGGCTTACAAGTTTAGGCCAACGAGGATCTGGGTCACCAATCTGTGGCATGGCACTGAGTTTGTTTCACAAAAGTTCACTGACTGACCAATCTAGGGTAGCTGTTACTGAATATATATATATATATATATATATATATATATATATATATATATATATATACATACATATACACAGACACACAATGTTTTTTGCCAGGCAGGTGCACTCACAAAAGCAAATACAGTGCTGACAACACAAGAGGCTGTTGGTGATGGCACCAAGTGATGTGCACAAAAGGGCCACTAAATATCAGTGGGTGGTCAGGAGGAGGACAAGCCTTAAATCAATGTCTGCTAAATAATTTGAGTAGATTAAGCAGGCTATTCATTAACAAGATAATTAAAGACTCCCGTGCAATATCATTATCTCCATAGTGTTTTTTATGCAAAAGAATTTGTGATTAGCACCTTAATTCCTTTTCTCGCGATGACCTCTCTCGCTACACATGCACCGAGGTGGCTGAGGCACTTGGAAAAAATGGGAAACATCAGGTCTTAGGTCTCAACTCTGAGAGGAAATGAGCTGCAGCGTCCACCAATCACTTTAGATAATGGAGAGATTTATTAGAACGAGGCTGCCGCTGCTGCTGTGCCAACCCTAATTAATTTTCCTCTGCGTGTGAGAGAGCGGGAAAGAAGGAGAGCGAGGCTGAGAATGGAAAAAAGGAAAGAAAAAAATGGAATTAAGCGCAAATATATGCAAACAAAATTATGTGTTTTTCCAAACACGGCCACACAGGTAGGGATTTGTTACAGTGAAAGCAACAGGTTTCAAAATGCCTCGTGCGCCCTTCGTTTTGAAACGCTCTTAAACTTATAGATCAGACAGCCAAGCCCAGCCAGAGGGCCTAGGCCAAATAGGCCTCCTCTCTGTCAACTTCACCACTAATTAGAATGTTTACATGGGGCCACATATGTCTGTGTGCAAGTTTAAAGGATTCCTAAAGGAGCAGAAAAAAAGTTTGAATAAGTGAAGTGGTCCTGCTTTTGCCGAACCTTTGCAATTACCATAATGGGACTCAATTTGCATGTTTTAGGCCTATGACGGCATCCTTTTCCTAACAGGGATGCTGAGCTACAGTCTTAGTTCTTCCTAGCAAGGGTTAGAGTGACTATCAATTCTATTTTAGCACTATGATTCACATTTACTTCTCTCCGTAAACATCATGAACAGAGTTTTAGAAAGTATGCAAACTAGAGATGGACCGATCCAATATTAAGTATCGGTATCGGTCCGATACTGACGTAAATTACTGGATCGGATATCGGAGAGAAATTTAAAAAAAAGGATCCGATCCATTAAATATCAAAAAAGCACCTCACAAAACTTGCGACACGCCGTAACTCAGCTCATAACTGTAGCACGTTGGAGCAGTGTGCTCACGTGATAGAGCGGCTGTGTGTATTTGTAGCCTCGCTACCAAACCAGCATTTCATCTCCAAGGAAGTTATCCCAGAGAGAAGTAAAGCAAGTGTGTAAGTTCATCTCTGAATGTTTGTAAAGCATTCCCGCGTTAAGCTTAACAACCGATATATGGAGCGACTGCCTCTTCTCTCTCCCTCCCTCTCCTGCTGCTACTTCAATCCTGAAACTGATCAATGATCAGCTTTTCTGTCGTGAGTCCGTGTCTCTTCTTTGTTTTTGGCCCACTTTGCACCAGAAAGAGGAAACCAGCGGCTGAACAACAGCAGCACATTTAAACTTGATAATCTGTTGTTAGAATTTATTTAATATTACTTTCTAGATCAGGATCTTTTTCTACCTAGCTGACGCTGGTAACTGTGCAGGGGCGGATCTAGCAAAGTTTAGCCGGAGGGACCGATAGGGCATGAACAGGGAAAAGGGGGCACAAAGACATACTTTTCTTTCTTATTCTCATTTAAAATGTCGAGCTTTTAATAAATAATTATCTGAATCTTACACCCAAAGTTTTAATCTGATGTAAAATGCATAGAAGTCCATTACTGTATATAGTAACTGTTAAGTCTAATATACCCTAGTAAGCTATAGTACTTTTTCCTTTGGGAAGGTACCATCTGTGCAGTCTGCAATTCTGTTGAAGAAAGATGTTGAATCTATTTAATTATTCTTGAAAAATAATTTATTTCTGTGCATTTTTTTCCCCACACTGCATCAAATTAAAGTTGATTACGTCAATTAAGCATCATGAGGTGGAGGGTGGGGGTGGTTCCCTATTTTTTTTTTTTTTTGGGAGTTTGCAACTCTATTAGTTAGGTTGCTTAATATTTCTGCTAAGTACTCTTTAAAATACCAGAATAGGAAGGATGGAGCAGGTTTAAGTTTATTAGATTGATCAGTATTGCTGAACTATGAAATATTTTGGGTGCAGTGTATTTTTTTACATACAGGTATAACAGAATAGCTTTAGTGTTGTTGTTTATTTAAACTTGAGTATGAACTTATACAAAATGCAGCAAGATATTAAAAAAAACAGTTTTATTGATTAAAAAACACTATATGGGATTCATATCGGTATCGGCAGATATCCAAATTTATGATATCGGTATCGGACATAAAAAAGTGGTATCGTGCCATCTCTAATGCAAACTCAAAGACACCTTTATTTTTAATACCCGGAAAGTGGAGGTTTATCAAGATGTGATGATCAAGTGGCTCATATACTCAACTAGTCTGCTGCCCATACTGCCATTATAACAGCAATTGACAATAACAATGCCTCACATCCTCTTTGCAAAATCACTGCCCCCAGTTCTTTTGTCATATCAGTCTTAAATCCTGCCAACCAGCTTTAGCTCTTCCTTTCCCCTCCCCATAACACGTCACTATTTTAATCTCTTCCACATTCTATGGGCCTCACAGCAGAGTGATGGGTAACAGGATGGGAACATGTTGCTCACTCACAAAATGTTTTAACATGTAATCACAATGACTCCAGATGGGCACCGGGCCAACACGTTTGTTTTATTTGCAATTATGGCTCTGTCTTAACAAAATATCTGTCAGCAGCGGCTGCTGATGTCTCTGTCAGCGCGCAAGGGAAATTTATGTACGTGAAACATTAGCAGCCATAACTTGTGTGGAGATACTTCCAAGCGCTCATCATGTTTTATTATGAGTCCGCGCATGCATGTGTGTGTCTCTGTGAGTGATTGTTTTTTGATGCTGCGCTAACGCCTCGCCATACATCTTCGGAAAGACAGGGTGACTGGGCCGGCCCTCCCTCTAGATGGTGGTGTGGTGTAAATCAGAGTTGATTTGGCTTGGTGCCACAGATGTGTCAGCTCTCAGTGTCCAACAGGGTTCCAGCGAATAGGAGAGAATGTCAGTGACATCACACGGCATAGATCTTCCAAAAGGATATAGTATCCCCCTCTGCCTTTTGAAGACAGACTCCACGAGACAGACTTTTCGCTAGTGCCCCCTGCATGTCCCTACTATGGATTTGCGGCAACACAATGTCATCTCTCTTCCCCTCAAATAGGCCTGTCAGAGTATTTCCACTGGATCAAAAGCCCAGATGGCTACAGTCAGCAGGAGAGAGACAGAGAGACGGGAAGCCTCCAGAATAAAACTGGAATGGAATCAGATGACATGAAATATACCGGGTTTAAAATCTCACTGTGCTGCAAAAACACAGACACAGATCTACATTTGTTCTGTCAAACTGATAAAGCTGGAGATTGTGAGAAAACACATAAAGAACAGAGCAATTAAGAGCATGTTTTCCTTCAAACCATACCTGCTATCCTCATGTTACAGTTGTTTTTTTTCCATAAGGAAGCATCATGCTGGTGCAATTTCTCTGTGATTGTGTGCCTGTGCACGCTTGTTGCCATGTCTGCTCGCTGTGTGTAATTTCTCCAGCAACCATGACAGAGGAGAAACTGTACAAAGTGTTCAGCGACAAAGCATTGTGTGCTCATGCTGCTGTTCCCTTCCTGCCTCTGCAGCAGGGACAAGCAGATTGATGCTACGGCAGCAGAACACTATTCCGCCGGCATGTCAGGTCACTGGTTGCACTCTGTGCCTCGGGAGAGAGCGCACAAACACGGCTTTCTGTTTTTCTACGCCCTCGTCTACCTCGTTCACTTTCACCTCTTTTCTCCGCTGGCTCGTCTTCCTCCCCCAAGTTGAGTTTTACAAAGTGCCACCTGTTATCACTAACTTTTTACTGCCTGCAGACTCGGTGAGTTTTCTCCTGTGACTAACCTCTCCGAACATAACACAGACTAGGACAGACAGCAAGGGCGCTTTGTATCAAGCCACAAGGTAAACAGTGGAGACAAAAGCACTGTAGAAGTCTATTAGCATCATTGATACCAGCGCCGCAAGAGCTACGCGATTTCAAGGAACAAAGGATGCGCGCATGAAAAGAATAAAACGCTATAATACGAGAAACGCAAATGAACAAACATGCTCACACACGTCAACATCAGGGACGTCGCACAACATCTGAGATCAGCCTCAGTCAGATTAGATCTACTTGAATTAGCATGAAAATCCAACTAGCAGACAGCGATAGAGGCGAGATTCCTCTGTGCACGAGAAAAAGATGAGCGTGGCAGCCCACAAGAGAAAGAGAAAAGGGCAGCAGATTGGGATGTAACCAGATATGTTGATATTTGTATTCCCAGTGCTGCTGTGGCTCAGTTTTGTAATTTACTTACCAGGACAAGGCAGCGTGCCTAAAAAGCATGAACACACTTTGAGCAACAGTATGAACAACGGGGATATTAAAAAGATAGGATGAAGACGAGATGGAGGCGAGAATAAATTGGGAGGGGAGGAAAAAATGAGACATGGGAACTCATTAACTTCTCTTTAATAAAGCCCGAGTCACACGGGGACCCTTTTATTCCTTTATCTATCCAATCACTCACACACACACGAGCCAAACAATAAACTATACTGCCACATTGATCACCTCCAGATTACTACTCAGGTGGTGATTATAACCTCAGCTCCATTAAAAATCACTAACCCAAAAGAACTTCATTAATGATGGCATGTCCCCGACCTGTGTTACTGCAAATCGTGTAGCTCTGACAATAACCTCTCCAATACTTTACTCCAAGATCAAGACTCTGCTGTAAACATTCATGCTCAATATAACTATACTATAAAGAAAGCAAATATTTTAAATAACAGCACAAACTCTTCAAGAGACTCGATAGCTGCAAGGAGAAGAATAAAATATTTTTTTCTTGCTCTTCCTTGCAGCAAGCATCTTCGGCACGAGCTTTTCCACGATAAACATTAATCCTGGCACTAGGCCCAGGCCCGGATTCCCTTTTGTCATTACTGCTTGTGGGATAAGTTCACTCAGATCCTGAGGTGCAGAAGTGGGACTCGGATGGCTGTATCCTCTACAGAGAAGGAAAGCAAGAATTGAAGCTTTAAAGCGTTCTCCATATCTGAACATCCATGCCTTCCCTTGGGGCCAGACAGCAAGGCTAATTTAAGAAGCGTGGGCCCAGTCAGCTGTCACTAGCATCCGCACTCATTGTCACACACAAACCCGCATGTAGGCACATTTATGCAAAAAACAAATAAATAAATAAAACTCATAGTGCACACATGCACTTGACTCAACACAAAGCTAATTACATAAATGTAGGCAACTGTCAAAAGTCATCATCTGTGAGTACAAAGCCAACCAACATGTTACACAACCTGGCAGTCTACTGTGTGGATGATGGGAGAAAGAAACGCAGGCAGACGAAGCACAAGAGGAATTGATTGGCTGACTAGCAACAATATGAAAGACGAAAAACAAACAATGACAATGTCTACTTAAAGTGGACCCTATAATAATAGTAATAATAAAAATATAGGCAGTGTGCAAAACTAATTGGTTATATATGTTTGATTATTTTTTTATAAAGCTTTTAAGTGGTCAACATGTGAAAAATTTGTACATTTTTGAGATCGTTTGAGTTTTTTTCTTGTTCACTCAGTTAGGATCACCCACTTTGGACCAGAGATTTCACCACATTTCTCACTTGTTTCGCCATTGACCTTTGATTTGGGACATTGACTACATGTAAATCTTAGCTACGAAAGAGTCTAATGTCAGTCAAAAGAAAACAAGTCATCTGGTAGCTTTGATCATTATGCAAAAACACAAACAAATCACCAGGTATCACGAGAGAGAGAAACAGACAAAGGAATAGACATGATTTCTTTTCCCTCTGGTTTATTTCTCAAATGTTCATATTAGAGATGGACCGATCCGATATTACCTATCGGTATCGGTCCGATACTGACCTAAATTACTGGATCGGATATCGGAGAAAAATAAAAAATGTAATCCGATCCATTAAATATCACGAAAGCACCTCACAAAACTTGCAACACGCCGTAACTCACCTCAGAACGTTAGCACTCGGAGCAGTATGCATCACGTGATAGAGCGGCTGTGGCATGCCGGACCTGTCGGTGGTCTGGATAGCATGTGGAGCTTCGCTAGCAACCCGGCATTTCATCTCCGACAAAGTTATCCCCGAGAGAAGTAAAGCAAGTGTGTAAGTCCATCTCTGAATGTTTGTAAAGCATTCCTGCGTTAAGCTTAACAAGCGATATATGGAGCGACTGCCTCTTCTTGCTGCTACTTCAATCATGAAACTGCTTAACGATCAGCTGATCGGCTTTTCTGTCGCGAGTCTGTCTCTTTTGTTTGTTTTTGGCCCACTTTGCACCAGAAAGAGGAAACCAGCGGCTGAACAACAGCAGCACGTTTAAGCTTGATCAGCTGTTGTTAGAATTTATTTAATATTACTTTCTACACCAGGATCTTTTTCTACAGCTGACGGCTGGTAACTGTGCAGGGGCGGATCTAGCAAAGTTTAGCCAGGGGGGCCGATAGGGCATTAAGATAAGATAAGATAAGATAAGATAACCTTTATTAGTCCCACACGTGGGAAATTTGTTTTGTCACAGCAGGAAGTGGACAGTGCAAAAGTTATGAGGCAAAAATTAGAATACAATAAGAATAAATACAGTACACAGCTGTACAGAATAGAATAAAATAAAATACTATATACAGTAGAATAAAATAAAATAAATATACAATAAGATAAAAATAGAATACAAATACTATATACAACTGAGTAAAAATACAACGATGACAGAAAGGATTATTGCACTTAGTATTATTGCATATGTATGGATGTGTGTGCTTGATCAGTTAAAGTCTTTATTATGGAGTCTGACAGCAGTGGGGAGGAAAGACCTGCGAAATCTCTCCGTCCCACACCGTGGGTGCCGCAGTCTCCCACTGAAGGAGCTGCTCAGTGCTGTCACAGTCTGCTGCATGGGGTGGGAGATGTTGTCCATCAGGGATGACAGCTTAGCCGCCATTCTCCTGTCACTCATCACCTCCACTGGGTCCAGAGGGCATCCTAGAACAGAGCTGGCCCTTCGGATCACCCTGTTCAGTCTCTTCCTGTCCCCAGCAGAGATGCTGCCGCCCCAGCAGACCACGCCATAAAAGATAGCAGAAGCCACAACAGAGTCATAGAATTTCTTCAGGAGTGGGCCCTCCACTCCAAACGACCTGAGTCTCCGCAGCAGGTACAGCCTGCTCTGCCCTTTCCTGTAGAGGGCGTCTGAGTTATGAGTCCAGTCCAGTCTATTGTTCAGATGAACACCAAGGTACCTGTAGCTGTCCACAGCCTCAATGTCCATACCTTGGATGTTCAGTGGTTGCAGTGGAGAATGCTTGTGCCTGCGGAAGTCTACCACCAGTTCCTTGGTTTTACTGGCGTTGATCTGGAGGTAGTTCAGCTGGCACCAGTCCACAAAGTCTTGGGTCAGACCTCTGTACTCCTTGTCGTCCCCATCAGTGATGAGGCCGACTATTGCAGAGTCATCAGAGAACTTCTGCAGGAAGCACTGGGTGGAATTGTGGGAGAAGTCTGCAGTGTAGATGGTGAAGAGGAACGGAGCCAGAACCGTTCCCTGTGGGGCCCCCGTACTGCAGACGACCCTGTCCGACACACAGCCCTGAGTCCTCACATACTGTTAACAGGGAAAAGGGGGCACAAAGACATACTTTTCTTTCTTATTCTCATTTAAAATGTCTAGCTTTTAATAAATAATTATCCAAATCTTACACCCAAAGTTTTAATCTGATGTAAAAGGAATAGAAGTCAATTACTGTATATAGTAACTATTAACTCATTCACTGCCATTGACGTCTATAGCCGTCAATTGCAGTATATGAGTCAATGGGTTTAACTCATTCACTGCCAATGGCTGGCAGTGAATGAGTTAAGTCTAATATATATACCCTAGTAAGCTATAGTACTTTTTCCTTTGGGAAGGTACTATCTGTGCAGTCTGCAATTTTGTTGAAGAAAGATGTTGAATCTATTTAATATTTCTTGAAAAATAATTGATTTCTGTGCATTTTTTTTCACACTGCATCAAATTAAGGTTGATTACGTCGATTAAGCATCATGAGGTGGAGCGTGAGGGGTGGTTCCCTATTTTTTATTTTTTTATTTTTGTTGTTGCTGGGAGTTGGAACCCTATTAGTTAGGTTGCTTAATATTTACGCTAAGTACTCTTTAAAATACCAGAATAGGGAGGATGGTGTAGGTTTAACTTTATTAGATTGAGCAGTATTGCTGAACTATGAAATATTTTTTTTTGCATACAGGTATAACAGAATAGCTTTAGTGTAGTTGTTGTTTTAAACTTGAGTATGAACTTATACAAAATGCAGCAAGATATTTAAAAAACAGTTTTGTTGATTAAAAAACACTATATCGGATTCATATCGGTATCGGCAGATATCCAAATTTATGATATCGGTATCGGTATCGGACATAAAAAAGTGGTATCGTGCCATCTCTAGTTCATATCCAGCTGTTCCATGATCTTTTTTTTTTTTTTTTTTTTTTTTTTTCTGGAAGTGTTCCATGATCAAGAGAGATTTCACAGCTACAACATCCAATTGCCAGTCTTTTGGGTCAGTTACAGCCCACCCTATCAAATTCCCTGTCCACGTCAATGAGCTTCTGACCATTTTGTGCCACATCAGCCCTTCACCAGAAACATCAAAGGGACTTTCAAACTTGGATCAAATAATTCTAATAAACAAGTTGCAATGGTTGCTACCTGAAGAGTCCAGTCAGAAACAGTGCAATGCAATTTCTCAATAACTGTATGCAGGAATTCATTTCCCCCAAGATACTGTATGACATTCCAAAAACAGATTTCCATCTCATTGTCATGGTGTGCACCATCGCTCATTCACTCCGATGATACAACTTAGGGGTTTGGCACTGAAATATATTAACATTTTAGAATACATTAGCATACCCAAAGGGACCTGCGGTAACATTGATTACAAATAACTGCCTGCATTTAGATGCTGTTCTGTCTCTGATCACATGCAATATGCCTTTCACTGCATCTTGCCCTTCCTCCCACACACACATTGTCTTGGTGAGGCAGTCTCACCACCTGCTGTGAAGCAGGTGCCGTGATTTTATGCTCCCTTTCCCCACGCATGGCAGCACACATGCAGGCACATGCGTGTGCATGTGCATACGTGTCTTCAAAGACTGAGCTGTGAAGCAGAGGTGACAGGTCTCTGGTTCCATGCCACCCTCAGCAAATTCAGCGCTAATTGCACTCCCTCACTGTTAGAGAGCAACAGGGATCCAACATGAGCTACATGCGGACCCCAAGATAGAGTCATCTCCTTGGCAATGTGGGAAGAGAGAACAACCAAGGGGTGTTCACCTTGATATATGAGCCATTTGAACAAAATTCATGAGCAAAATAACCAAGGCTTTAATTCCACCGTGTATTCAGCTTCAACTCATGAACTTGCATTTGGCAGCCGGCCACGGGCACATGGAGAAGTTGGGGTTGTTAGTATGACAGCTGATTAGAGAGACGAGAGATTTGAGTGTGACACCTCTAATGATCTCTTCATCTGATTGACAGGTTAGGCAAGACTCCAATTCACACATCTCACTTCATCACAGAACGTGGTGGACACACAGCAAAGAAGGTCAGCATGTCACACACACACACACACACACACATATAACCCATACACACTGTTCCACTGAATGTTAGAGAAAAGACTATTTGCCTCCATAAATCCCTCCCGTGGCTTCCAGAATATTCCGCTATTATGTTGGCCCTAGCAGGGCTATTTCCTCCCCCAGTTAGCCTGTCATCAGGAGCATTGTACTGTATTGTCTGCGAGCGAGCCTAAATGGGACCTTTTCAGGGGTATTTTCAGGTACTTTCATGGAAGAATGGAGCGGATATTCATATCACATTTCAGTTTTTCTATTGCTGAGCAAATACAGTTTTGGACAATAACAACTCCCTCTAACGCACACACACACAAACAGACACCAGTACTTCCTTCGCTGACCCAAACGAACAAGTCAAGCACATTCCTGCTCCCAGCGATTTCCTCCATCTTTTCCCAACAGACAGGATCCCATTACAAGTCCCTGGCTTTTATCTCACTCGAAGGCAGCAGCAAACACTGTTGTACACATTGCAACGTGAAAATCCCAAACATATCCACAATGCACAACCATTTCCAAAATTGTTCTTGAAAAATTTGATTACTCCAGGCTACTAAACAAGAGCCAAATGATCAGTTCTTTTTTTTTTTCTTAAAAGAGCTGGCACGCTGCAGCAGGCTCTGCTAATTGAACTCACACAGATCCATGTCGTGATTATTGGCAATTATCTGTCAATTAGCAATGTGCTGATGTCACTGCGATGTGAAAGGCAGCGCAATCAGGAGCTGTTAGCATAGAAATGGTCCTCCATATCAATGACCCGATCTACTCTCCACCTGAGATGGGAGCACACCGTACAACCGCACGTCCATGTGTGTTACAAATCTCCAGTGTAGCTGTAGCAATTACAGCATGATTTCAGCTTGCCAGTACAATTTCATATCTACAATGCTCAGGAGTTTGGGGGACATTCTAGGGTACATATAGCCTACCACTCGAAATGACCTTGACTGAAACCCACTTAACCCCTTCCTCAACAGCCCAATTATGGCCCAATTACCACCACTGGTGCCCCATTTCTTTGAGGCACATTTAGTCTAACAGGAATACTCACATAACGTTCTAGAATTTTGACAAATGTCCCATTGAAAGTAATATTAAATAAAAAAATACTCCCTAAAAGCGGCCGTGGGCTTATAATTTTAATGGCTTGTACTATTTAACCTATAAATGCCCGCGTGGTGGCAAAATGTCCAACTTTAGGACGTTTTTCAGCAGGGGACAAACCTTTTGTTTGCCCCTTTAAATGTTTAAAACAAACACAAAGGGACACACAGGAGATGACAAATCATCCTAGTATCCAAAAAACACAGCCAATCCATCACACAGCCACTCAGCTCTCAAATAAACAAAGGACGCTTACGACATCTGTCATTCCCTCCCCATGCTTTGATCCATGATATGATCGCAATGCCATACATCCTGGACGATTCACAATCAATCTGTACAGCCAAGACAACAGAAAGAGAAAGGACGCTTCTTGCTTGCGCGTCATCTTTTCTGCTTCTTTTTTCCGCCCTTTTTCTTTCTCTCTTTCTTTTTTTTAGATGCATTATCTGTCCGTCAGACCATCCATCATGCTCTTCCTTTTAGAAGCTGCTAAAGGATGTTTATCAAAGAGTTCAAAGAGATTCACAGAGCATTGCATGAACCACAAATTGATTACAAAAAAACAGAAAGTGCAGAAATGTAAGTCACTCTCCAGGCTCCTTTTAAATTTTCAGCCATCAGTAATAACAGAAAAAAGGTGTCCACTTCGGGCCAATCATTGGCAGGTGTCTGAAAAACATTTTACACAAGCTTGAATTTCCTCGCACAAATACGCACACAAGACACACTCAAAGACTCACACAGTGACCTTGTCAGGAGTTATAACCATCACGCGAAGAGAGCAATACACATCTGTGCCTCTCTGTTGCACCTCGGGTAAAGCAAGTTCACATATCAAGTGGCTTCCTTAAGTGCCAAATGAATGGTGGGCTGCTGGATTATTTGAGACATGAAAGCATTTTCTTGGGTCAGGCATTTTCTTTTCAAACTTTCAAACTAAACCTGGCTTTCTTTACAAAGAGATGAGTCATCAACGGTCACATATTCACCAACAAACACACAGACAAAAAAAATTTGCTATGATTTGATCAGGTGGAAAGAAGAACTATGAACATGAGTCTGCAAATCGTAACAGCCTAAGATACTCACGCACTGCTTTTTAAAAAAAGGAAGTACTTTCCCTATTTTCCCTAACCTGTTTAGTGTTGTCTGAGGAAAGAAGGACTAAAGCTTTCGTGAGGAGAACAAAAGCCTGGGAGACTGTAACACTGTAACACACCCCTGCATGACTCTACTAAGCTAACTGCTTTTTGTCTAGACATCCGCTTTATAATCAGTATTACTTAGTCAATATTGTCATTAAGGCATGTTGGAACATGATATACCCACTTGAAATATATAGTTGGGACAAACTCAGCAACGTGATTCATTCAAACTCAAGTACTCTAATGAAGAAACGATACCAGTTGCAGGTAAAATTCTTCTCACACAAAGCGAAACCTCCTTCTGTTTAACAAGTACTGACAAACACACCAACAAACACATAAAAATGAAACTAGATTTTTTCTTAAACTGACCATTCCACCATGAAGTTGTGTGATGGATCATATTGGAGATGATGCTGGCGTTAGAATAGGCACCGCACATAAAACAGAAGTATGCATGCTCTATGCAATTCCCCAACCTGCAGATTTTTGCTATTCCAACCCTGAAAATATAGTCATGACACAGATCTAGATTTATAATTTCAATTGCTGTTATAAGCACGACTTAAAAAGCGTATATACAATAACACAAATGGATTTAACCTATTGATTAGTAAACACAAGTGGTCAGATAACAGCTGAACTATATAAATTAATAACATTTTATAGGTTCTTTTTTTTCTTTTTCAGGTCTTCCAAGTTGTTTTTCTATTTGTTAAACCATTCACAGGACCAGTATGGGAAAGTCTTGGGCCACCACTCATTTCTTTATAGTTTGCTTCCAAGGATTGGGGCATTCTTGTAACTTGTAAAGCAGCCTTGAGCAATAGTTCTGCAAGCTTTCTGAAGCTCTTTCAAGGTTTATCTTTGGAAACTGGCTGCCTTTTCACTCATTTCTCTGTCCAGTCCTTGCACTTGACCATTTTGAGAGGAACGTTTTGTTTGTTAAGCCTCTTAACGCTGACCTATAAATTATTCAAGAATAAATAAATACACCAGTCTCAATAGATGAACAAGTATGGTGTCTAAACACGGCAGGCCAATTTTAACTTGTATTTTTAGGCATTTTATTACCAGCAGCCTGCCACAAAAACACATCATTTCTTCCCATTTCTTTAGTTCAATCAATAGAAAATGCCAACGATTACACAGTTTGACAAGCATAAAATAGTATTTGTGCAACAAGGCAATTCCCAAAGAGCTATTAGTCGAAATCTTGGCACGTCTCTGCATGGCGCGCAGAGATATGTGCAGCGTCCTTAAAAAAACAGATTAAACTGGACAAGTGGTGGACAAAAGAGGGACTGTCAGACCTCAAAGACAATCTACAGCAGATGGACAACATCTGAAAGTCATGTATTTAAGAAATGTAAATCATGATGATGTTTGCACACATTTCAATAAATTACTCCACCTAGTTCTTATTTTGCTTGCAAAAGTTAAAGAAATGAGGTGTGACGCAAGTCATTTTCATAGTACTGACATTGGCTTAGGTAAAAAAAAAAAAAGAAAAATAATAAAGAAAAATCTTGAAAATACTTTTATACGCCTACTGACTATATCATAACTATGTTATAACCTTAATCAGTCTTCATCAATTTTCACTGTTAAGTCTCTGCCCCAGTTTTTTCTAACTGTGTGTCTGTCTTGGGTTTGGTCAATGATTGCATCTGCCTTAAAATGTATGTTGTTTTTGTTTTGTGGATGTTTTGATGAATAAAACAGTTTTTTGGTGTGTTTGTATGTGTATGTTTTCTTTTTTTAATTACACGATCTTAACTAAGTGATCCCTAGAACAGACACACAAACTACATCTGACAATTTGTACAGCACAAACACACACATGCACATCATGCACATCCTCCCTAATTAGGCCTTTACAAATCATTCAGCATTACTGAACTTGTTCTGTAGCAAAGCTCTAACACTGTGCTGGAGGGGTGTTTAGGGAATTTGGTGGAATTTTTTATTTTTTTAAATAATATCCAATCGACATCTTAAATGTCAAGAATGTATCTTTTGGTTTTAACTGAGCTTCCTCTAAAATCGGTGTGACATAGTTGTAAAACACCAGGAAAACCGCTCTACAATTACATTCAGCTTGGCTTAGTAGGAACATTTATCATCTTGACACGTCATCAGCTGAGTGCAGCACGGCCGGAGTGGAAAAATGAGCACATCTGTTCATTCACGTCCACATCCCACTTTACGTTATTTAAAACTACCTGACTGTGTACCATATGTGTACAGTATATTCAGGCAGTTCATCTCCCCAGCTCTCAGAAATGGACCGACTCCGCCCAGACATCAGTGTCAATCTGCTGAGTGGGTGTCTAACAGTGTGTAAAGCTCACATCAAAGGCATGCCGCTTTAAATGCAGAAAGCAGGGAATGAGGAGGAAGAGAACAACTGAAGAGGGGCATGAATTTATACCGTTCACTGAGCCCCAATAGAGGTTTGGGAAAAGAGTGATTTACTGAGTCTGCTAACTAGCTGAATCAAGACATTCTTCAGAAATTTCAACTGCAATTGTAACAACTAAGCTTGCACTAACAGCAAATACACAAACTACTCTGGCTAACAGCAACAATAAAACCTCTCTACATCAGAGTTGTTGTTTTTTTTCCATTTTTTTAAAATCACAATCCCCATAGAGAGCTAAGGAGACGTACTCTCATAAAAATGACATGTAGCCATACGCACTCTAAAGGCTGGATGTGCTTAAGGGTTAGCAGCCAGAACCACCAGCCTCCTCATTAGCACAAATAAGATTGTAGGCAGATACAGGCTTATCATTTGCTCCCTCTCTGTCTCTTCGTCCCTCGTCGCCTCTGTTCTCTTGCACAAATGAGTCCTAATCCTTGTCCTCTAGCTCGCCGCTAACAAAAACAATACCACACAGAGCTGTCAAAGGAGAGCGCAGAGGAAGGAACACAGCAACACTCTCTGTGAAATATATATCATTTCCTGCAGGGTTAAAAGTGTAAGTTGAGGACGTTTGGTTTTGAATTGAACTCGGGATGCGTCTCATTTAAATTAGTCCCTTTGGTCCTGGAAGGTCAGCAATATAGACTCGAATTAACTTGGCTATCAAACCAAACATAAACATGGCAAGCTAAGGAAAGAAAAATCTCACTAATAAATGAAGAAATCCCAGTGTGTGTGTTTCTCTTCAGTCTTTTGGCCGCAGTGGTTTGGATCCAAGTAGGTGTGATCCTAAGTTTGAAGTTAGCTGGATGAGGTGTGATGTCAAGGGATTTGTGACCCCACAGATGATGTCACTGTGTTTTTTTCTCAGAAATGATGTCAAATGAAGTTAAGTGTCAAGGATGCCGTCCTGATCAAAGACCCCACAGTTTAACAGCTGCATGTGACGCAGAAAGTAAGGCAGCAATCAATAGACATTCACAGGCTTCTGATTCCTTCTTCTCTCTGCCAAAATGAAAACAGAACTCCACACCCAAACAAACCACCTTTGGCTTTGTTTCACTTAGGAAATGCTCCTCACACCCTGTCAGTTTCCTTAGTTGTACTCTAGCCAGCCAGCCCGCTGCCGGTAGATCGAGATACTGTCCGCTCATTTCCCCATTACCCTCTATGCTTCAAATCAATAGTTAATTACCTCCAGAAATGCTCTTTTCTTCTCCAGCTAGAAAAGTGGACAGCACAGGGCAGGCTGAAATTTGCCTGGCAGAGAGATTCAGTGTTATGCAGGGTGAAAACTGTCCTCCCACCACTGCTACTTATTGGCCCATCAGTGTCCCCCTTGGAAGCTGGCATTCCATTTTGCACTGCGCAGGCACTTCATTTTTCTCCACCACTACTTTCATTTCTCTTGCTAATGGGACACAAATGCAGACACACAAATATACGTGCACAATTTCTCTGACACTCTCTTGCCACGAAGCCAATGTTTAATAAGAGATTACATTTATGGTGAGGAGAAGGGCAGGCGAATAGTGAAATATGTCCACATGTCCTGAACCTGGGAGAAGCTCTGGCACTTACTCATTAATAATGGGACAGGCCTCAGGCCCAGGCCCTTAGCTCTCAGTCTCTGCTCGTTTCCTTTCCACACATCAAAGCTATGCATGTCGTTGTGTATGTGTGCGCTGCGAGGCTCTCGCACATTTACAACTGTACTTGTGTGTGTGTGAGAGCTTGTCAGTCCCTATGAGAAACAGCCTGTAGAGGAGCCGGCTTTTATTTAATCAGAAGTGGAGCAGCTTCCACCACCAACCGTAATTTCAGCCCTATTAACGTTCTGCCTTTAATTCCTCTGAGCGCTGGAGACACAGCATCCGCTGGGCTGCTAATTCACTTTAAATGCAAAAGTCCCACAGTTTTATAAAATTCCTGTATGGTGGCAGCTTCATATATTGCACATCTAAACTTCTGCAGCAAGGGATTTGCTGAATAAACACAGTGTGTAGTTATCAAGCATGTACTCTTAGCTGATATTCTTATCAGTTTGATTGTAGACTTTAAAAGAGACGTTTCAAGTTTCCCACGCATTGGAAGTCACAAAAACACTGATTCACTACGTGTTCTTGCACCACTCCCTTCCTACTTGTCGCCCTTAAGCCTTAGATTTTGGGCTTAAAAGTCATATTAATTCATTCTGGGCCAGACTTAAAAATAGATCTCATTATAACAATCATAAATGAAGCTCTTTCTGCCTGCACGCCTACAACCCCAACAGTCTCGCTCCTCTCTTTCTGCCAATGCTGTGCCTGTTACATCTTCAGGACGACAGGCTCATGTTTCACTTTCCCTATAATGCTTTATAAATGCATCTGTTTTTAACCAAAAACGTCTGCGGGGGGAAGGGGGAAAGATGGGGGGAAAAAACTGGGGAGAAGAAGGGAGAAATAGCCAGTTTTTCAAAGGCTGTTAGGTTTGGGAAATAAGAGTTTACAGACGGGAGTGTACCCTGCGCTTACAACCACAAAAAACAAATCTACAGCCAAAATGCAACTAAGAAGGCTAAAATGCTGTGTAAAATAAAAACAGAGTGAAATAACTGGCAAATTATTCAGGTGGAAGTAGCACACTTCATTGCAAAACATGCTGGAATATATATTTCTACTTAAAATACCCACGCCATCCGAATTAATACCCCCACAGCCAGAGATGGTGCCTTTTGTACTTTGCACTTTGGCTGCCAATAAAAAAAATAAAAAAACAATACTCTGATCATAATCAATATTAAAATTCTTTTTTTAACAGGATCAATATCAACAGTGATGCACACTTCACCCTTTTTGAAAAGGTCAGTGAAGCTCTCACTTCAACAATACCGAATTATCAAAGAGTGAGATTAAAGAGATCAGAAATGTTAACCTGGCCGATGCACACGTCAACGTTACCTGTTTAACTATTAGCATTTACCTGACAGCCACATTAGCCATGTGTTACTGTGAAAGTAGCGGCGCGTTGCTATGGCTAATGCTAAAATGGTGACATGAAAGGTGAAGCTAGGTGATAAATGGTATCCGTCGTGCTCGTCTGTAGACAGAGGTTTAATATAACTACACAGTTATTTATGTCTAAAAAAGTATATTTCCTAAAGTCTACTGGGAAATAGAAAGAAAGGGGTCTATCTTAACAACTTTATTTGATCAGCAATAAAAACATGGTGCCATATGTCTTTTTTTTTTTTTTTTTTGCACTATTAACAGGCTCTTAAAGGTTGCACCCTCATATTAAATTCATAAGAACAATCTAACAGGCAAGAAGAACTTCTGAAAAAGTCAGTAACAAGCATTTTGGTCCTGGGTTGACTCTGAGTTGGTGAGGAGAAGCTGAAATGGACAAGCTTAAGGGACCATGGGATGGAGGAGAGGTGGTTGAAATGGTGCTTTAAGTATAACAGCCTCAGGAGCAAGGCTGCGTGAACACTGGGAAATAAGACTCGGTGATCAATGCTTTTTCTTCTCACCTCTCAGCTCAACAGATATTGAAGAGGCTCCCCTTTCCTGCTGACTGAACAACTGTCACCCAATCTGTAGGACAGGTGATAATGGAGAGGAAAAAAGGCCTCTGAGACTGAAAAAAAGAATTAGAAAAAGCACATTTTTCACACTACCATCCATGAGTGGTGGAGAAGCTGGGTCACTGCAGCCAATCAATAACCTGCATTGCCATTTTCCTATACTAGGTGTGGCTTGGAGGGTTCTCTCAAAGTTTGTGCTCTTGTGCACATCAAGTCTAATCACTGAGCGCGCTGCGTGCTTCTCTCCCTGTTGTGTGCTCACCATTTGAGCGATCTGGCTTCACCAGCAAACAGATGACTCACACAGTTTGAGGTTGAACTGTGTCACGAGCGTCACCGCTTTCACTCCTGTGCTCTAATGCGTTTCGTATGTTGCTGATGCAGTGGGTCTGCTTATCCCCGAGATCGCACAGATAAGGCCGTAGCTCTCGTCCCACAGTCGGCCACCTGCTCAGATAAGGGCCAAGCACGAAGCAAGACGGGTAGGAACCTAACACTGCTGATAGCATCGCCGCGGTAAATCTCTGGGCTCGGAAATGCGTGGACGACACTGGAAAACAGCGTCGTAAAGAACATGAGATATCCACGATGCAAGTCCCATTTCAGTAATTAAAATGGACCGGGATGCAGAGGAGACGCTTGCAATACAGCGCATAGTGCTTTATTTCTCTCTTTCTATGCTCTACCTTGACAGAACTCATTCTCACACTGGGGAGGGGGGCTGTGCACAAAAAATGTGCACATGCATAAGCTCCCAACCTGCATCCACCATCTGGCCATCCCATGGCTCAGATGTCTCTGGGGTAAGGTGAACTCTGAGGGGTGCTCTCTGTGGATGTCACGTGTACGTGGGCTTTGAGGGAAGACAGTGAGAAAGGAAGCAGAGACGCAGAGAATGAGGAGGAGGAAGTGAAACACATTTTGAAAATGTGGGAAACCCTTCACAGAATGTTCCTCGCACTGCGCGCGCTGGAAGTGTTATAGTTTCACAGGAAAAGAAGCACTTTTGCAGGACTGCAGGTACACAAGCTGCACGTAGGGGGTTTGCACTGGGGGTCGTCATAGCTCAGTAAGCTGAGTAAGCTATGTAAGCGAACCTTAACAACAAGTCGTCTTTTCACTGTGGGCAAAATAAAGCCTCTATTATGGGATGAGGCCATGTCTGCTGCCCCTGCCAGCTATAATGTGTTTTAGAGCTATACTCACAACATGGGGACCCAAACGCACAATACACACATGGCTGTAAAAAACAAGGGAGAAATTGAATTCTACTTCAGGTGGTCCCAGGTCAGCAGTAGCGCCTGCGGCTAAAATACACACGTGAGCCCCTCACACAAATAATGCTTTATGTCTTTTTACACTTACCACATCAACCCACGAGCCTCGGTTCAGCTTTAATTCCTTTGTTATTTTTGTCTAATAATATGAAATGAGAGAGCAGAGGAAAAGAGCAATCTTGCATTAAAATCCATTAGAGACTCAACAGGATTCTTTTTGCAGGCTGGCTCCTCTGCACAGCTGGTGAGCGCGCACAACTTACACACTGAACAGTAGAACATTTTTAACTCTGCTGTCACAAAGTATGAGCTCGGTTTTCAATGCAAGGTTTAAAGGGTGGGAGACGACAGAGGAAAGCTTGCTGAATTATCTGCACAACATGGGGAGAAGCAACAGGTCATCCACAGTGTAGTACCCCTGGAGGTGAGTCAGTGTGTTGCTCAAGGACACTTCAACAGAGCGGTTACTTACACTGAGACAAGCGTACGAACGTAAGCTTCTATACTCTCTCCTCTGACCTCTAATCAACCACACCACCACTGCTTAACTTAGCTGACCTGCATAACCTACAACTATCGATTAAGCGATCATAATTGCTATTTATTCAGGAGTCTACAATACATTCTCTTCCATCGTTTGAGGATGATGCATCACCATAGTGCAGTGCAGCTACTTAGCACAGCATCCTGGGGGACTGGTTACAGCACATTACTAACATTCTCTTATCATACTCATACTGAATAAAACTGCTGTTTTACAATGCTGCGCCATGGCTCAGACATCTACTGTATGTCAGATCCCTGATATAGCAGGGTGCTCGTTTACTTTCTTAGCCCGGTTCGTTTACAGTCATCTCATTTGTAAAACATGCATACCGTATCTTTTCTGAAACTCGCTGACCTCTCTCTTTCTGTCTCGCTCATCGTTTTATCTCATTCGGTCTCTGTCTATCTTCCGCTGCTGTTTCATCCTCCCTTCGCTCCACTCCAGCTTTCTCCACCACCACATTCTGGGCCGGTAAATGAGCGGGCTTATCTGGGCCTAATTGGTTTAAGGGCAAACATAAATAAGCAGTGGCTTTCTAAGCAAAGCAGTATTACTGCTGCTGTTGGCAAGTAGTGCATGCATACCAGAGAGACAGTGAGCTGAAGAAGCGATGAGAGAGATGAGAGCGGAACCGGGAGATGAGGGAAGAAAACTAGGAACAACAGAGTAGGGTAGACAAACGAGGAAAAGAGGAGAGCTGTGAAGAAAAGTGAAGATAATAAGGAGAAGTCTTTTTTTCACTGCTACCATACAGAGCCCTGTCTTCACACTTAACTGTTATAACCTTCTGCTCTGGTTCTGACCGCCTCTCTGCACCTTTTCAATAGCTCGCCAGTGAATGTGTTTCTGTAAGTTGATATTTTGCCTTGATGTGTGGTGTAGTATTTATGCTGCAGCTGGAGTTTAAATCCACCTTCGAGACAAATAGACTGGTACTTATATAGTACTTTTGTATTCAATTTGAATACTCAAAGCACTTTTTTTACAACAACCCTCATTCACCCGCTTTAAACTAACGCTCACACATTCACACTGCGGCAGATTCATCGGGTACACTACAGGAATTGAACCACCGTCCGTCAACCACCTGATATGATGACGCAAGCCACTCGTCCTCCTGAGCCACAGCCTACCGCCCATGCAATCACACTTGGAGTACTTCTTCCTTATAATTTTCATCCCACAGTTCATCAGTACGTGGTCTTGAGGGTCTGAATCGATGATGTAATTGTTGTTTACTACGACCATATGCGTAAGGTCAAATAAACCATTCAATTCATCACAATCAGCCTTCTATATGGTCGTGGCTCTAAAGTTACACGGATACCCCGACACCCGCCGCATACAAACAGATCCCTGACACTTTGTGATTATCAGCAGATTTGGACTAATCAGATTAAGGGTGACAGGATAGGCAGGGATAATGTGATCAATGGCCCCCGCTCAATCCCTCTCGCTTTCTCTCTCTCGCACACACAGACAAAAAAAATGAAAGAGCAACAGATTGGAGTTCAGATCAGCAAAGATTTTAACCTTCCCATGGGGCAACCTCCTTTCAATTAGCATCAAAAAACAAGGAAATCGCTTTCATCCTTGTTACTGAGGTAACCCAGGGGCCATCTCCCTGCCCATCTGCTTCAGTCCCATCCCGTTTTTTTTTTTTCAAAGCAGAAATCCCACACCTCTTTCCAAGCAGGGAAATTTTTTTCCTCCCTCTCATCCTCCACTCATCTCTCCAAAATTACATTTCTTGCTGTCATTTCACACAGGGTAAACATTTGAACCTCAGAATATCCATTCTTGCAGAGGTAGCAATTTGGGCCTGGGCTTGGTATCCATATCAGTGTCGAAATCTGATGAGCACAAACAAGAAAGCCACCGCCAAATTATAGAGTACCGCCAGAGCTGGGGACAGCCCAGGAGGAGAGTTGTAAACGATTAAAGAGAAAACCTGTGTGTGAGAAAACACATTTTAACTGTGCTTTTAATTTACTTGTTTGTGGGAGTGGATACAGACAGCCAAGGGGAAGCCGGTGTGCTTTAGTGTATGTTATATTAGAAAGAGGCTGCTACTGTACAATAACACGAGAGAAGACACTATATATCCACCATGCCTCTGGGCTATCCGTGCAGCAGATAATGTCGCAGGCAGCAGCCTAGTGTCCGGTCCCTGGGGTCCCACAGCGGAAATGAAAAACATGTTTAACTGAGGTGATATTGGCTACCACTCTACTGACACCAACGCTTGTCCAGATGACTGTGAGAGGGAACAGAAAGGAAACAGGAGCAGATGCGGACACAGATAGAGAAGGAGGAAAGGAGATGCACGAAGAGAAGAAAAAAATCAGGGCATAGTCGACAGAAAGGGAGAGGCTATTTTTTGTAGTTGCTTTCCAGTTGTAAAAAGACGTAATGCAATCCAGCATAAAGTGCATCTTGGGAAACTTCCCATCAACACAGTCTAATAGAGTTTGCCTCGCCAATTCAAAGTGCCACAGAACAATGCACGGTGGATTTTCGTTGTAGTAATTTAGTTTAATTTTTTTAAAAAAAGGAAAATAAATGCGAGCGCTTGCATCCCCCTGAGAAAACACTACTTAGGGGGGAAAAGGAAATATAAGAAAATAACATAAATAATAACGGAGGCTTCTGCTGGCTTGCACTTATGTATAGAATAAAGATAAACAGTCACTGATAAACTATCACACGCTGCTGTGAACGCATTTTAATCATGCAACGTCTCGTTCTTCACAAGTACGAGTTACACGAGCGGAGCCGGAGGATGCTGCTCTGAAATAACTGGATGCCCACAGCGACCCACGTGCATGGCATCGCTCTGCATGCCACGGACGCAGCGCTGCCTCACACAGAACCTTGCATGCATCCCCCACATTACAAAGCGCCCCTCGGAGAGAGTCATGTCCACATATACGGCAAGTATTAGTCCCAATTTCTTATTTACCTTCCATCGCAGAGGATGTGATGACCAGCACGCATAAGAGCGCAAACAAATCCACTGTCATGGCAGAAGGGTAGTCTCCACAGCCTGTCCCCCAAATAACCAAGACGCACGGGGCGCGTCAAAAAGAATCCCAGTTGTCAGAGCGGTACTCCAGCAGATAGCCTCTGTTGTGTGTCACATTTCAAGCCGTAGTAAACAATGTGTGACAATCAGTGCGAGGAAGGAGCGAAGTGTAGCGAGCAAGGGGGTGCGAGGCAGGGAGGGGGTGTAGGTGGAGTAGGTGGGGGAGACCCGACATTGCCTGCTCACAGCCCCATTAGAGGGCCGGGGCCAATCACCGACTGGTAGCTGAAACTCACTAACCAATCGGTAACCCGGCGCTCCTCCCACCGCACATTGTCAAAACACAAAACTTTTCCTTGACCTATTTGAAGCGGTATCCGCTACAGTGAAGGGAAATAACGCCACCAGTCGGCTCAGAGCTGCACCTACAAGTCAAGCAAACCTAGAGTCGAGCTTACCCCGTAAAGCTTGACTCTGACTGTGAGAACCACTTGCTCTGCAGCCCATCCACCTTTGGTTCAAAGTATCATTTCATCAGTCTCTTAAAAATCACAGCTGATTTCATTTTGAATCACTTTGAGTGGACTTCCCAGATACGCGAATGAATAATAAAGCTGATTTTATAGCTTGGCAGCTTCACTTGTGCCCACAGGTTCAAGCCCTATTTGCACTGAAAATGCTCTTTAATAGCTTTGACAAATTCAGCTGTACCTCCTAATGATATAAAACAGGCGTTGCACATCAGCTCCCTCCCGTTGTCCCCGTCACCCCTTTTGTGTGCGTCTGTGAGGCAACAGATGGTGCACACAATGGGCTTTTCCCTGCAGGGACACAGAGGGCCAGGGTCCGCTTCAGCGGAGGGAGGGACAGTTGCTGCCCTGTAGCCCAGAACCATACACCTGTCTTGGGATAGATGTGTCCCCCTACCCGTGTCCCTGGAGCTGAAGAATTGGGATGGAGTTGTTAATCTGCAGCCTGAATAGGTCTGAATTTACCCCAGGCCACTGGCTGGCCTAATACTTCAGTGCTGTCCCTTCACAGTACACTGTCCCAGATACTGTTCACCTGCTTTCGTTTTACTGGACATAAAGGATGACTTTTATCTTGGGGGTTTTATTATTGTCCACAGCTTCTAAAATTACTGTATATGTCTTAAGGTTATAGCATAACGGAATACACTTAAATATGTGCGGCATTTATCCAACAACACTTGAGCTGTTTTGACTGCTTTCTATCTCTTTTTTTATTCTGCTCCCAACCTTTGCAATGACAAAAATGAAAGGTGACTCACATTTAATAAATGGTTGTCCCAATTGTGGCAAACTCCAGCTGATGAACTGGGGCAGACGCAAGGCTTCAGGAGCATCAGGCAGCGGTTGCTAACCTGGGGAAGCAGCTGATGAGGGCATTTGTCATTTTTAATGGTGTGGTGAGGAGTGGCACTACGATGTGGCATGGCACAGCGCAGCACGGGCTCTGGTACTGGCTGGTTTTTCAGTCTTTCGTAGCCACCTGGCCTTATTTTTCACCCGGCCAGTCATCATCACCTATGACTCCACAGGTCATCTCCAAGTACAGGAGAAATCTGTCCCTGTTTGCCGTGCACACCCTGGGGATGAGGAAGGAAGGAAGAGTAGGGGAGGGAGGAACAATAGAGCGGCTGCTGTAGCACATCCTCCCTTACATTACACTCACGGCCAAACAAGCACATAGAATAACACGGATGCGCGTGCACCCGCTCTCCCACACAGCACTCTGATAATGATCCACGCAAAGCCGAACAAGTACTTGCCTACTTCAGCTTGAGAGCCCCGGCCCAATACCAATAGTGAGCCCAAACGCATTGTAGAGAGCCTCTCATTCTCTCGGTGGCCTGATTTTTTTTCAGCATGGTTAAGCCTACAATTGCACCATCCCTGTTCTATTTTCATTTCTCTGTTCCAACACCAGAATCATATCAAATCAAAAGGTACCTGCACCAACAGGGGTATTCTCGGAGTTGTCTGCGATTAAATCTTTTTTGTGCACTACACCCTAAATTTATTGAGTTTTTGATCTGTCAACATTCAGCCAGCGTCTTCCACTCTAAGCCCAATGTGTTTATTCCCATTCGGTTCCCAGAAAGAAAAAAACAACAACACCAACAACAAAAGTGGTGTTTAGTTAGTTCTGTACAGTGACAACGACATTAAAAAGAACAAAAGGAACCAGGAATACACAAGAAAGACTTTTTAGGATGAAAAAATAAATAAGTGGGGACAGCAGTGTTTGCTCAAACTTACTCATTATTTAGATTTGTAGTAGCAGGTATAGCAGGTGACAAGCAGACAGAAAAGATAATGGTCCAGAACAAGAAAGGCAGGAAAGAGAGATGTTTCCCAGACACAATAGAAGCTGGGAAGGTTTGTCCGGTGATGAATATGAATGCCTGAAAATGAAATGCCTAAGTCAATATAGAGACAGCGCAGGGACTCAGGTGACAGAGGAGTGCAGTGCTACACCCACCCTGAGGGTATAGACTGGTTATTAGGCCAGACTTTAGCTTCATCCATCTTCAGGGGACTGTGTGCTGGCCATTGACAATATGAGTACAGCGCTGGTGCTGAATACAGATGTGCTTTGGACCAGTGTTCTCCAAATACAGGGTCAGGACCCACTGCGAGTCCCAGGCACAGTTGTACTTTCTGGGTCACAGCTCAAGAGAGGAGATGGAAAATCAGCTCATTGTAGGGGATATATGATGGCGGCTAGTTTTGCCTAAAGATGTATTTATATAAACTCGGTAACACGGAAAATCTACCTTTGGTGCCGTTGTTGGCGGGCTCTGTGAGCAGGCGCTCGCCGTGATTGGAGCGCTTGAATCGCCGCTGGATGCGGCCACGGAGACGGACGTTGTCCTCGCTTTCCGAAGAAGGAATGGAGAGACTGCGCTCTTCCTCCATAGAGAGATCAGAGTCTGAGTCGGAATCTTCACCTGGATAAAGAAAGGGAGAAGGGACGATAAAGCGGGAGTGAGAAAGTGAGGAAAAGGATAGGGCTGATGTGTTGGTATTCTTGAGTAAATGTTCTTGATCCTTAGTTAAATATGGGCAGAGATAAAGTCTTTGTTTTTCAGAGATTCATGTCTGCTCATTATGCAGTATTCACCCCCGTCTCTGTGGAACATGGCTACATCCAGGTCGGTTGCACCAGTGTGGACGATGTTTTGCTCCAGAGTCTGACGAGCCAAAAGGTTTTCTCTAACAGGGGAGTAGAAGAGAAGTTAGGCGAACACACACAAACAATAGAAGCACACAGAAACAGGCAGATACATATTTGAAAAAAAGCGAGAGTCCTTTCAAACACAAATACTAGTGTGCACGCTTCATATAGGCCAAGACATGGCATGAAGACAGACAATCACTGAGCCATGAAGACATTAACAGCCACTCTCAGGGTACATTAGTGTTGCTCTACATGCAGTACAGTACATTGTTCAGTCTAATCTTCTTCATCTTTACCCCACTGACCCACAAAATGAAAAACAGGGTTTTATGCAGGGAGGGAATTTCCTCCCTAAGGCGACTTTATCCAAAAACCACAGACCCAACAAACCTGCCAGAATCCCATCTGAATGATAGACTATCCTTGTTTTTCAAGCATCAATTTATTGTTGTTATATTTTATGGCATTAAACCACCACGATGTGCACATCTACCTTAATATATTGGTAAAAACTGTGACACGTGTCCATTAATTCTATTTTTTTTTAAATTGCTGCATAAAACAGACAAAAGAAACTCCATATGTATGCACACTTAAATCTGCACATGTGGAGTGGCTGATTGCAACACACCAAACCACACACACATGCAAGCGCGTGTGTGCACACACACACACATGTAAGCACAGAAGCACAAAAAAAAAAAAACCCCATGTGAAATCCAGTACCATCCAAAATCATGTACGTGCTTGATAATGATTCGCTGATTAATTGTTTTTTTCTTGATGGCCTTGGTGATTAGGATGCATTCATTTGCTTGTGATTAGGGGTCTCTAATCACAGATAAGGTTAATGGGGTTCTTCATTCACTCCCCTACTTTGTTTCTCTTGGAGCATTTAAGAAGCTTTCCTATTAACCGTATGGCCTCAGCCCCCTTCTGTTGTAATACACCTTTCAATTTATGCACCAACCTTTCCCACTGCCGTCAAAAGAGGCGCCTTGACAACAACAACATTTGACACATGGTAGATTGTGTTTTGTATCGCTGAACATGTTATCATGGGGCACTCAGCCAGAGAGGATCATAAAGTAGTTTTCTGGCTACAAATGCCGCATTTAGGAAAAGGACTTCTTAATGAGGAAAAACAAAACTAGACTGACAGCTCATCGCTTCATGTCAGCGCCCAGTGACAGGCTATCCCACTTGTTTTTGTCGAACCGTTTCTCTCAATAGGACACTATCAAAATGCAGCCCTCTGTCTCCTCTGACCTGTCCTTTTCTCCCTTCCCTGGCCTGTGACAGATAGTTGAGTACAATCTATCAACCTCAGTCTGCCTTGGTCAGGGCCAGTGCTTTGTAAGGCTAGGCATAAAGAACAGACATACACACACCACACACACACACACACATATATACACATTCCTGAGTCTGTCACACTAAATGGGATAAACATCCAGTGTTGGAGAGAGACAGAAAAACAGAGGTCAAATCAATCTGCCCTCCGTCTGCCATACACTGATCCCTGTCATAGGCTGACCTCTCCAACAAATGAAACTCCAGTGATGCATTTGAATACCAAGACAGCAGCACTTCAGTCTGGCTTTAACACAGACGATGGGAGTGAATGAACTCATTGCTGGTGGGTCTTGTTTAGTCAGATGATCATTTACTGCTTCTTAAGTGTTGCCCCCTCAGTATGCTGGAACAGGTAATATGACACGGGTTATTATTCAGTTTAATAATTATATGCTCCATTAAAACAACAAACACTTTGATACAAAAAGCTCATTATATAATAAACTTCCTTATTATTGTAAAACCAACAACAACAACTTCAACGACAAAAAAAGAGAATTTACTTTAAATACGTGGTTTATACTCAGATAACAGCATTTTTTGACATTTTCTCACTTTCTTTTGTTCGTCTCGGCCCTAAAGACTGAATGTGTTGTCCTCTTGTGCTACAAATAGGAGCGGTGAGGAGAACTACTCCGGCAGCAGTACTTTAGTTGCCTGTTTTGATCTCTGTCTCTTGAAAGAGTTCGTCAGTAGAACAGCAGTACACACTATAGTCACAAAACAGATGTGTGGATGAGAGGAAAATAAATGCTGGAATTGAGATGGGTGGAGTGCGAGCCATAATTACTGAGCAAAGGGTGTGAAAAAAAAGAAGATAAAAAAAAATATGTTTGAGAACAATGTTACCCAAATTAGTATTCAACGTATCTCTTCCTGTATGTTCTGGCTTTCATACCACCTCTCCATTCCCAGCATGAAATCGTATGGGGAGGGATTTGTCACCATAACATGGGGAAATATTGTGAAAGAGTCAATTTTGCCCCAAGCTACGATTTTTTTTCTTGTATTTTGGATGCCTAAACCTCATTTATTAACAACATGACACATAAGGTTTTACAGCCAATGGGAAATCTTTTCAGTGGTTCTAGTGTTATAAGCTGTTAATGGACCTCCTGTTTCATGCACTCTACAGTGCAATCTTTCAGAAGTAAGTCCTAAAAAAAACATCAGATATTTTAGTTTTGATTTAGCTTTCCTGCCTTCCTACGAGTCCATTGTTTTCTTAACCACTTATCCAGCTCAGGGTCGAGTCGGGGCTAGCCTATCCTAGTTGTCATGGAGAGAAGGGCCTGAAAACCTGCTTCAGTCCATTTTATGATCTTATGCACAAACAAATGGATCAATACCGCAGAAGTTCTAGTTGACATAAAAACAAAGGGTAAAGCAAAGGACAAGTTGGATGGTAGTTCTGGTCCAAGAAATCAAAGGTGTCATGGCTGTTGTGATCACACTAGAACAGTGGTTGTTAACCTGGGTTCGATCGAACCCTAGGGGTTCGGTGAGCCGGTCTCAGGGGTTCGGCAGAGCCTCCGCTGCGACATGCACGGCTCATTTTGTGCACCATTAAGAAACATATGTATGGCTTGAATTAAAAATAAAATCTTATTTTATTTTTCACTAAAGAGGGGTTCAGTGAATGCATATATGAAACTGGTACCTCCGAAAAAGGTTAAGAACCACTGCACTAGAATATAGTCTGGGGTTCTTCTTTCCCACCAGGGGGTCATCTGATTGTTGGGGTTTTCTGTCTAATGCTGTGGGGTCTTTGCTTTACAATCTTAAACACCTTGAGGTGACTGTTGCTGTAAATTGGCACTATTGCATAAATAAAATTGAACTGAATTAACCTGAATCAGGCAGTCAGCTTCAACAAGGTTATTGGCTGGAAAAAAATGGAATCCTCCTTTGGGTTGGGGAATTCAAGTATTTTGGAATTTTATTCAAAAACTGGGAATTACTAGGAGTGGAGTGAAAACTTGATGCAGCTGCATTGTATCTTGTAGATTAGGGGTGTCCAACTCCAGTCCTCAAGAGCTACTGTCCTGCAGCTTTTTGATGCATCCCTAATCCAACACAGCTGAATCAAATGGTTGGATTCTCTTCAGCATGCCAAGTTTGGCAAAGGCCTGGTAACAAGCCACTCATTTGATTTAGGTGTGTCGGATTAAGGATGCCTCTAAAAGCTGCAGGACAGTAGCTCTCGAGGACTGGAGTTGGACACCCTGTTGTAGATGATACGAGAGCTGAGCATGAACGTTCCAGCTCTTATCTGTGACCACAGGCTGTGGGTGGTGACCAAAAGAATAAGTTTGTGGATACAAAAGTTGGAAATGAGCTTCCTCTGGCTTAGAGTGGGTCGGGCTAGAGCCACTATTCCTACACATCTAATGGAGCAGTTGAGGTGCGAGATGTTTCAGACATGTCCTCTGAAAAGGAAACAACATGGCATGTTTCTTGGCTGGCTTGGGAATACCGAACTGTCCTACCAAGAGAGTTAGACAAGGTGACCGGAGAGGAAAAGTCTGAGTAAATCTGCTTAGACTGCCCCAATGACCTGAATTAGCAGTGGAAAATGGATGGTTGTCCTTGTCAAGCTCAGATTGAAGACAATATAATGAAAAATGAATGATAATGAAAAATGAACAGCCTTGCGAGATGTAAAACACAAACTGGTCATGTGAAAAAAGTTTCTTGTCTACCAACCAAACACTTTTAAAACTGCTTTTTAGAGCTGAACTCTATTTACGTGTTCATATTATAATCTGGTTACAGAATACTAAATACCCAATAGCTGCTATAAATGGAAATTGGATCCAAAAATTCAAAACAGACGAGCTTTTAGGCATTTTTGCCTTTTACTAGAAACCTCAGTGTTCTATCACTATAAGTCTAACAAATGTCATTATCTGAAACTGATTCAATTTAATTAAAGGTGCAATTGTTTTGCTTCGAGATTTTGCATTGTCTTTTCTTATTAATTGCTCTGCCAGCCAAGGGTTGCATTTTGTGATTGAATTTTACCGTTTGGATTTGTTGTTGTGATTTTGCATTTCCTTTAGAGCTACTTTGAGAGTTTGTGCCACACTACGAGGTCAAAACTCTAATTAAAACAGATGCACCTACATTCACATGTTAAATGCTTTCTTAGTATGCATGGGCTGTATTCACACAAGCAGGTTCACACATAGTCTCAGCAGCTCTGTGTGTGATCTCTTTGACACGAGTGACAAATAAAACAATTCACAAGAAGGTACACAAGCCATGAAAGAATATCATGGCAGCAGTCCTTGTAGCTGTTTTTGCTTAGAGAAAGTGTAAATCGGTAGCTGCCAACAGATTCGTTGCACATTTATTATTTAGATAATGACCTTATTTAAGACATGCACACTACACAGCAGATATGTAATCAAGTACACATGCAAATAAACAATAGAATTAACACAATGACCTCCTGAAATTAACACTGACCTTTTGAAAGCAATATTTTCATCCCAGCATGGATCATCAGATCAATAATCATTGCTGTTAGGTCATGTTCAGGGTTATATTGACCTGTTGCATGCTCTCTCTCCCTCTCGCTCTCTCTCTCTCTCACACACACACACACACACACACACACACACACACACACACACACACGCACACAGACACACAATTCCTAAATGTCAAAAGCTTGTGCTGCATATGAAATGTGTGCGATAGCAGTAATTACTATTGTAACCATTATTGTACCCACGTTCGGAACACACAGCACTGCTCAGCATTGACTTCTTGACTATAACTAATTGTTAATCAGCGTTGTGTATAATATAGTTATAAGCACTGAGCACAGGTGAGAAAAGCAATTAAGAGTTCAATTTCCATCTCTCTCACCATTACTCCTTAGCATTTTGCAGATCTTTTACTCCAGTTTTGCCCTATTCAGTTTTAGCTGGCATTTCTGCCACATGAATAAAAAAAAAACATGACAACTCAGTTATTATGGATTGTTTCAGGTCACAGACTATGGCTAAATCTTACTGGTTGTCAAATGTCAACTGGATTCATTAAGTGTCACTGGGAACTGCTTCAAGCTGCTGGAAAACCGAGTAGACACTGTATCATTCGTGTTAATTATATATTTGTGTGTTTTTTTTTTTCTTTGTTCACTGTGTACACAGCATGCCTGTTGGTAGAGCACTGCCATATCGCAGCACCGAGAACACATCCTGTGGTGCTGCACAACACAATATACTGCAGTGCTGAGCCATATGGTGAGGCCACAGCACAACCTAGTTACCAAGATATGGCACTGCAGTTAGTGATGGCTGCACATGCTGATCTTTAACATTCAACAAACTCTCTGTCAGTGAGGTAAGAAGTATTTGAAACAGTAACAGGTTTCTTGACAAAATGAGATGGAAGTCTAATAATAGTGTCTACTCTATGTGGTGAGCAAGTGACATAGACAAATGGCTGACTTTAAGGTCGGACTCTTTCTGCTTTTGTTTGCTCAGGACTGAAGATCCAAGAAACATTTCTGTTTGTCGCATAGTGACCTCATTGATATGGGTTTGGCTTTAATTCAATTTAATATCAAACATATCCTATGATGTTCAGAGATGCATAAAGATCATAAATGTTTACTGGGGTAGATGGCTATGCAGCAGATTTAATACAGTCAGCATTCCTCAGCCATTCTTGTAAAATAGGAAAATCTGAAGATTAAAAAAAATACAAGACTAGGAAATTTATTTTGGAGGTCCAGAGATTTTCCTTTTTTTTTTTTTTTTAAAGTGCAGCATGTTTATAATTATCTTTGTATTTTTCCTTAGCATTTATCTCTAGTGTTCAGGGTTTCAGGGTTTGATTTCCTTATATTAATTAGTCTTTATGATTTCTTAGATCCAGGTGTTGATCTTTTAGTATTTTCTCTTTAGTTTCATATTTTTCTCTCTTTAATTTTTTCTCGTTTGCTATGCTCTTGGTTCCTGGTTACAGTTTGTTTTCTATGAGCTCTTGTTTCAACAGATTGAATCAAGTTCTCTGTAGTCTTTCAGTTACTCACTTCCTGTTTTACTTTGATAGTCATTTGTCTCCTGTGCCTTGTATTCACTTTTACTTTCTTGTCTCATTTAATTCGTTTCAGCTGTGTCTCTAGCCTTCTGCATCCACTTCCCTTGGTTACCTGAGGTGAGTATTTAAGACCACACTTTGTTTTACTTCTTTGTTGTGTGGTCCTATCTATTGGCTCTGTTTTCCTGATGTGGTTCCTGTGTGACTGCCCAAGTTATTCTGGGTGTTTTATGTTTCTTTTGATTTAGGTCTCTGTTTCCTTCTGTTTCTTGGTTTATTGTTGTAGATTTAATCAGCCTTCCTATTGTTCCTTATCTTTTTGTAAAGCTTTGAGGTCTGTTTGGGCTTGTTATCCTGCTATAGTAGCACATGAAGTGTTTTCCATGAAGATGAAAACCAGAATGTGTGGTTACTTGTCATTGGTCAGGCTGTAGTTGGCTTGGTGCAGTTCTAGAGTAGACAAAGCCTGAAATTTAAATATTACCTCCACCACAAAGTTTGCCACTTTGACACAATGCCTTTTACCACTTGCTGTCCTGTCTCCTCACATTGATACCTGACAGAAGTGTAAAGCTTAAATTCATCAATAAATAGAAGGGTTTTTTCCCTCTGCACTCCTCCTCTGATTTCTCTGAGGCTCTTACTCTCCGGACAGAACTTTTGCATACTGGAGTCTTGTATTTTTTATAAAGCAAGTTCTATATCACTAAAGAAGTTGGATTTAAAACTCACCCTGAATAACATTTGATCTATCAATCTTCTGGTGGTATGGAAAGTTTGGCTTTCCTTGTTGTGCTTTGGATATGGCTGAGACAGTTTTACGTGCACCTTTCCTTGATCTCTGTTCCAATCTTGTTTTTATCCCCCAGGTTATGAAATGTATTTTATTTTCTTTTTTTTATCAGGAAAGAGCCAAGAAACAGTAGACAGCTTCATGGATTCAGTTCATTATGGTTAGATAACAGCAATACACTCCACCCTTGCCTCAGACAAATAACAACCTTAATAAACTTCCATCCATTCAATCCAAAATACTGTAGCCAAAGCAATGTCCAGTATGAAAGAACACAACCCATCAGTTATTTAAAAATAGAAAACAGACCCAAAAAAGACATTTTTATGTGTGTATATATATATATTTTTTGTCCTTTGCAAATTATCTGTATTTTATCTTTAGCCCAACAAAACAACCAATAGTGTTGTATTTTGTCTATTTTGTTCTGTAACAGCAACGCAGCTATCACATTTTACCATAAAACGTGTTGGTTTTTTTGCTTTTTGTTTTAGACCTAAAGATCTGCACTGAATCTAATGTGCTGCTAACAATCTTTCCTCCATTTTTCTTCCTCAGCAGCAGAATCAGTGTGACAGCTTGTTTACTGAGACACTTCAGTGCACTCCTCTGTGTGTGTGTGTGTGTGTGTGTGTGTGTGTGTGTGTGTGTGTGTGTGAGTGAGTGAAGGGGAGAGAGAGAAAGAGAAGGAATGCACATTAAAGATTAGGCATGTATTCATTTGGCTGTATACAGACCATTGATGTATTGTATCTTACTTTTACCCCTTGAGCGGCACTGGAGTACCCTTAGCTATTTTGATAGTATCAGTTACATTTCATTACATCCCTTGATTTTTATCGTAATTAAAACCAGTATTACTGATCTCTGCATGTGGGTTTGTTTTTGAATATGAGTATTTGTTATGAAAATGTATCATTTCATTTTTCATGCCTTTCTAGAAAACATGTTTGTGTGTGTGTGTGTGTGTGTGTGTGTGTGTGCGCGCGCGCGCGCGTGTGCATGCAATGCTGCACTGTCAAGATTTGTTGAAACAGCTCTAGCCTTGGATTTCCTGTAAATGCTTTCAGAGGACTGTCATTAAGAACAGAAGCCTTGTGAAAAGTAACCAATAAACCAGGCTAACACTTGAATGTGATAAGGCAACACTGCCCCTTACTGGTGAGAAACATTAACACAATCCATTCTGAAAGAGTACTATACTGCGCAAAAGTCAAGTCACCCCTCATTTCTGTATATTTTGCACGGAAAATGGGAATTGGGTGTAGAGTGTTATTGAAACGGATGGAAATACAGTATGTAAAGTAAAAGGGTTCAACAATTCTAATGATCTTGAAAATCTTGAAGGTTCTATCCCTCAAAACAGTCTGACTCTTTTAGGCAAGCTTTCTTGTCATTGCTTTCAGTAGTCTTCAGGAATAGTTCTCCAGGTTACTGAAGGACATTCAAAGCTCTGGATGCCTTTCCCCCCCATTCTCTCAGTGATCCCACACTGCTTCAATAATGTTGAACATTGGGCTCTAATGTTCTGTTGAGTGTTTTTCTACCTAGGTATGGTTTTGCTCAACTGGAAGTGTGCTTAACATAACTGTCATTCTGAAAAAATAAAGCTGTTGCCAGTCATATGCTTACTAGATGGTTTTACATGGTCTATTAAAATCTGATGGTGTTTTTCTGTATTCTTAATTTCAACAATTTGGACAAGATTCCCCAAAACACTGGGTCATAGATTTAAATGAAGACATGGAAATTTATTTTGTTTTTAAATTTTTACATAAGGCTTTAAAGTATGTTCTTTGGATTGGGATTAGGATTAACAAACAAAAGACTATTGTTCTGAAAATGGTCAGGTACAAAGACTGAACTGAAAATGACTCAAAAAAAGCAAGAGAACGTCTAGAGAGTGAACTTTCTGAAAGACCTTCAGAAAGCCTTGAAAACTATTGAATGGGACTTTCACCTTCTGCTATTACATGATCTCAAAAAGCAAACAGAGAAACAACAACAACAAAACCCCTCCAGTCTTATGTAACCTAAGTTAGAAACAGGATTCCACACATAAAAATGTAGCATCTATATGTGTGGAATCCTGTTTCTAACTGAGCAATTCAGCTAATATATTAGCTGAATTGCTCAGTTTTGATTGTGCCACAGATGTTCCACATAACCAGCTATTTATTTCAGGATCAGTCACATAGGCCATTCAAGCAGATGACAAAATGCGGATACAGTGGGGCAAAAAAGTATTTAGTCAGCCACCGATTGTGCAAGTTCCCCCACCTAAAATGATGACAGAGGTCAGTAATTTGCACCAGAGGTACACTTCAACTGTGAGAGACAGAATGTGAAAAAAAAAATCCATGAATTCACATGGTAGGATTTGTAAAGAATTTATTCGTAAATCAGGGTGGAAAATAAGTATTTGGTCAATAACAAAAATACAACTCAATACTTTGTAACATAACCTTTGTTGGCAATAACAGAGGTCAAACGTTTACTATAGGTCTTTACCAGGTTTGCACACACAGTAGCTGGTATTTTGGCCCATTCCTCCATGCAGATCTTCTCGAGAGCAGTGATGTTTTGGGGCTGTCGCCGAGCAACACGGACTTTCAACTCCCGCCACAGATTTTCTATGGGGTTGAGGTCTGGAGACTGGCTAGGCCACTCCAGGACTTTCAAATGCTTCTTACGGAGCCACTCCTTTGTTGCCCGGGCGGTGTGTTTTGGATCATTGTCATGTTGGAAGACCCAGCCTCGTTTCATCTTCAAAGTTCTCACTGATGGAAGGAGGTTTTGGCTCAAAATCTCACGATACATGGCCCCATTCATTCTGTCCTTAACACGGATCAGTCGTCCTGTCCCCTTGGCAGAAAAACAGCCCCATAGCATGATGTTTCCACCCCCATGCTTCACAGTAGGTATGGTGTTCTTGGGATGCAACTCAGTATTCTTCTTCCTCCAAACACGACGAGTTGAGTTTATACCAAAAAGTTCTACTTTGGTTTCATCTGACCACATGACATTCTCCCAATCCTCTGCTGTATCATCCATGTGCTCTCTGGCAAACTTCAGACGAGCCTGGACATGCACTGGCTTCAGCAGCGGAACACGTCTGGCACTGCGGGATTTGATTCCCTGCCGTTGTAGTGTGTTACTGATGGTGACCTTTGTTACTTTGGTCCCAGCTCTCTGCAGGTCATTCACCAGGTCCCCCCGTGTGGTTCTGGGATCTTTGCTCACCGTTCTCATGATCATTTTGACCCCACGGGATGAGATCTTGCGTGGAGCCCCAGATCGAGGGAGGTTATCAGTGGTCTTGTATGTCTTCCATTTTCTGATGATTGCTCCCACAGTTGATTTTTTTCACACCAAGCTGCTTGCCTATTGTAGATTCACTCTTCCCAGTCTGGTGCAGGTCTACAATACTTTTCCTGGTGTCCTTCGAAAGCTCTTTGGTCTTGGCCATGGCGGAGTTTGGAGTCTGACTGTTTGAGGCTGTGGACAGGTGTCTTTTATACAGATGATGAGTTCAAACAGGTGCCATTCATACAGGTAACGAGTGGGGGACAGAAAAGCTTCTTACAGAAGACGTTACAGGTCTGTGAGAGCCAGAGATTTTCCTTGTTTGAGGTGACCAAATACTTATTTTCCACCCTAATTTACGAATAAATTCTTTACAAATCCTACCATGTGGATTCATGGATTTTTTTTTCACATTCGGTCTCTCACAGTTGAAGTGTACCTCTGGTGCAAATTACTGACTTCTGTCATCATTTTAAGTGGGGGAACTTGCACAATCGGTGGCTGACTAAATACTTTTTTGCCCCACTGTATATCTCATGCTTTAGATACAATGAAATAAAACACTGTTTACTTTTTTTTTTTTTTTTAAACAAATCGGTTTTATCCAAACACATTATGTCTGGATGGATGGATGACAATGATAGTCCAAAAATGACTCATAAATGTTACAAACAATAACATATCACAAGAGTCTTTGGGGGAATAACAGTTGATGGATATTAAAAATGGGGATACATTATTTTGAGTTATGAAAAATAAAGATATCAGGCTGGCAATAGGTAGGATGATGGAACAGATTTTGAAACTGAGGAGAAGCTGCTCTCAAATTCAGCTGGATGACTCATACTGAGTCATACTATAAGGAGTATACAGTGTGACCTAACGTGGTTGTCATTCACTTAAAGCTGAAATGGCTTTTTTCATCTCTACAGCTCATTCCTCATACTATAAAACTGCAGAGGAAGAGTTTTAAAGAGTTCCGCTTATTCTGGTGATAACTTACAATTTAAAGTGTAACAGTGCAACAGTGTTCCCACTGTTGAACGGTGGATCTCTCCACCCCGTTTAAAGAATAAAAAAAAAAAATGTAATAAACACTTTCTTCCACTTGGCGGCAGCATATACTGCTGTACTGTAAAATCTGAGCCTGATGTGTTTGTGAGCTTTATTTAGTTTCGCTCAGCTCATATAAAGTGGTCTGACAGAGGCGATGAGGGGAAGCCCTTGATCTTAAATACAAGTACTGATTTAAAAATAACATAACTCAGAGAGCCAAGTATGAGGCCCACTGGAAAAGTAGGACAGCGGACGTCTTTAGTTAAATCATAAAAGAGATCAAACTGAGAAAAAAGATGAGTAAATCTGACTAACAAGCCATAAAACATTCGCCAGACATTGCATTTTAGGTCATGTAGGAAAAACAAACCCAAAAAACAAATAGAAAACTGCCTGTGTTTTTGGATAAACTTCCAGACTGGATAACGAGGTTTATAAGTTACAAAAGTTTCTCTCCAATGATTTTATGACTTGTTGGCATGAAAACATACATATAAATATGTGTTTGTTTGTTTGTTTGGTTTTTTTAAAGCTCAAATAATTGTGATTAATCACTTAAGAAAATGACATAACGACTCCCAAATGGTGTTATTTTAAACATTCGTCTTTTAGATCGTGACATGAACATATTTGATGTGTTTGGCATTGTTCCCACTGCACTTGCTGCTGGGAAAATAATATAGAGATCCAATTTGCTGTAACTTCTACATGAGATGCATTTCTTTCACGGCTCCTCGGTGAGTTACATGCATTTTTTTTTGTTTTTTTACATACCAGTACAGTCATAGGGAAAGAGTTTTCCACAGGACTGCAGAGATTCCTGTGGAAAACTAAGTTCATCCCATGATTCAGTAGCTTGTAGCTTGTAGAAACACATTTAGCAACAATAACTTGAAGTATTTAATTTAATTTTAGTAATTATTTAATGACTTCTATCTATCACATTATTGTGCAGGAATTTAGTTGGCTTCACATTTGACTGCAGAACACTTTGGCATACAGAGGAATTCATTGTCGACTCAACGCCTGCAAGGTGGCCCAGGTCTTGTGGCTGCAAAACAAGCCCAAATCATCACCCCTCCACCACTGTTCTTGACAGCTGGTATGAGGTGTTTGTGCTGATAGTTTGTGCTGTGTTTGGCTTTCTCCAAACTTGTCGCTGGGCAATGCCATGCTGTTTTTTTTAAATAGTAGAGGCTTTCTCCTTGGAACCCTTCCAAACAAGCTGTACTTATTTAGTCTTTTTCTAATTGTACTGTCATGAACTTTAACATTTAACATGCACACTGATGCCTGTAGACCCTTAGATGTAGTTCTCTGGTTTTTTTTGCAGTTTCTCTGAGCATTACACAGACTGACCTTTGGGTGTATTTGCTGACGTCCACTCCTGGGAAGACTGGCAACTGTCTTGAATGTTTTCCCCTTGTAAACAACCGTTCCCACTGTTGAATGATGGATTTTAAATTGTTTGGAAATGACCTTATAAGCCTTCCCAGATCGATGGGCAGCAACAATTACTTCTTTCCTGCTTGAAAGAAGACTTCAGCTTTTATAGAGGTGCTCACACTCGCCGATGATCAATAAAACAAGAGCATTTGTTTAGCAGCATCTGGCTGATACTTATTCTGTTAGTGCACTTAGCAGTTAGGGTGTACTTGGTTTTTGAGGACAATATAAACACTTGAGCTTTTCTCACACGAGCCCATACATCTGTGGCTTCATGAAGGCAAAGGTACGTGTATTGAGTTGAGTAGACTTGTCCCATTAAGCTGATATTTAACAATCATAAAAGTACAGGGAAGGGCAAACGGAAAGCCAGAAGAGTGAGAACAGTGCAAGTATAGTTGGGCATTTTTGTGCGCTGTAAGTAGAGTGAATGATTGACAGATACTGATTGTGTTTGAATCACAATATAAATGTTTCTGTCTACTGAAAAGAAACTGCAAAGGGTACTAATAATTTTGTGAAATGATTCCCAACATACTTGGGAGTGTACACTGGATAGCGCTTTAGAAATACTTAAATATTGCAGCTCCTACCCGATGGCAAGTTCTTCTGTTTCTCCAGTTTCACACATATATAATTTGTAACTTAATGAGCTTAAGACATGGAGACACCGCACAACTGCACTAAGCTGTTACCTTCTGTACGTATATTATTATAAGCACTTTGGTGTATGTAAAAAGGGTAGCTTTACAGACTCTCATAGGATAACCCTCAAGTATGTGTTAAAATCATCCTGAGGGAGCTGGTTGTTTATCGTCTACACACAGAAACAGGACAAAGCACTCAGTGTGCTCTGAACAGTTCTTCCTGTGTGGCAACACTAGACAGCAGCTGTCACCTCTGACATCATCACCAGAGCCCATTGGCTCTTTTCAGGTGTCAGTGTGCCCCGCTGCACTCTGACAAGACAACTTAGGTAGATGGTTCGATCAACTGGGAGACCCAGCACTTTTTTTTCCTAGCTCAAGCTGAGCGATGACTATGATGGAACACACCAACCATTAAAGAAAAACAGGACACAAGACTGTTGAAAATCTTACA
The DNA here is from genome assembly GCF_965226115.1 of Aulonocara stuartgranti. NCBI lineage: Eukaryota > Metazoa > Chordata > Actinopteri > Cichliformes > Cichlidae > Aulonocara > Aulonocara stuartgranti. The sequence continues at coordinate 20,418,402 of NC_138954.1, read as the reverse complement.
ATGTATATAATTGACACAAGATTTCAGGTACAACAGCAAATGAGACATTTTAGATATTTTTCAACCTCTTTCTGGCTTCCATGTTCACCACAAGAACAAACTCTCTGTCGATAACAATGAAACGAAAGTAAATCAAAACAGGAAAAATAAAAGTATTTTTGTCCTCATAAACTGGCACCCTTCAGATGTGCCTCCAAGTCTCAGCTCAGTGTGGAGTAAATCTGTTTCGTTTTTCTTCTCTTTTTTTTTTAACGGCTGGATAATCAGCTTTGCATTATTGCCACCTACAGTGATGAACGAAGGCAGGATTGAGGCATACACACTGATTTGAGATCAGTGCCCTTGACAATCTGTTCTCCTTCCTCTCACACTCGGGGGCTTAATGTTTACACTGTTTCACCATACTCAGACAGGAGACATCTTGCCGGGCCATATCTACGTACACACACCCCCCCAATCGATAGTTGTTTCTGGAAGGTGTCGACTCACATATTGATCAACCATCTTGTGATGTCTTTGTGCAGACAATGCCATTTATTGGCCTCATAAAAGTGCAGGTTTTTATAAAAGGGGAGGGGAGCGTGGGGCTTTGAACAACAAATTAATGAGATCAAAAGGTCAAGAAGGAGTGGGCATGGGGAGGGGTTGTGCAAATTTCAGCTAATGACATTGTGAGGCTGTCATTGAAACTGGAGATGTGAGCCTAAAGTTGTAAATCATCTTTGAACTGGAATGTCACCATCACAGTTGAAGTACTTCCTTTTATTATTACAGGGCTGCATGCGCACCTTCACATTCATATTCAGATCTTTTCTAGAGAGTCTTAAAAAGAGGACCTATGTGGCGTGCTTGCTAAACGGTACTTTTGAAGTTGTTGTTTTTCTCCTCACCACCAACATCTTGCATCATAGCATCTCTCTGTTTAAATCTTAAAACTGATCTCAAAGTATCAAAGGCAGTCACAGGCAGATTTCTTAACCAGGGACTAACAGAAAGACAGACAGACACACACGCACACACATATTCACACAGCAACAAATCGTTCATTAATAGAGCATATCAAAAAAGAAGTTACCATTAAAATAACCTGTCATGTCACACATAGGGCAACAACAACAACAACCCCTTTTCAGAGCAGAAACTAACCAAGTATATATCAGATGTACTTCTAAAACTCTGACAGCACCCCACGCTATCCTAAAGCATTCGGAGTATTATCAGCAGGGAGTGCATGTACTGTAAATGATTTTTCACAACATGAATTATATAGAGGATTGTCCCAATGCACAGGTGAAGTAATGACGTACTTTAAAAATCATGTCCACCTGACTCCTCTGCATCCTGTCTCGCTGTTCCATGAAATAAGATTCCATCAATACATATGATCATTTATTACAGTGAAAGTTTTGAAAATGCAATTTCTGAAAAACGAGTTGTATTAAGCTCCTGTTACTGTCAGTTTAATAGCACTCTGTCACACCGTGTTAGTGCAGTACATTTTAGTTCATCTCATTTCTGTGTCATCCGAACTACTGTCGATTCAAAGAGGCGCTATCGTCAATCCCTCTTCTGCGCTTTCAATCAAAGACAAGTACACGCATTCACACGCAAACGAAACACATACGCGGGCATCGTCCCATCATCCTGCACGCAGCACTCCTGAATGAGAACGCTGGCATTGCTTTGAACTAAATTGTGGTACATGTTTTCTCCCTAGCAAGCATCAAATCGGGCAGGGGGAGAAAGCCTTAAACTGTGTTCCCATAACATTCCCAGTAAGGTTGACACATAATGAAGCACTGTGTCATTGTCATATTGCCTTGCTACAACGCAGAAGCACGAGGAACGCTTTAAAGGTCATTATAACTGATGAGTGGGGAAAAGGGCAGAGGAGGTTGGCAAAAAATAGGCACCGATATAGAAATGTTTCAGATAATGAAAGGCGGACATGGATACTGACAGATGATGAAAAAATAAGCGGTAAGAGCACACAACGATCTTGCTTTTGTCAAATTTTGGGAACTAAAAGCATGTTTTTTTAAATTTTTTATTTCCCCCTTCTACAAAATGGCAAAGAAGCAATCAAAAATATAGACGTGCACGGTGTGGCTTTTACTGTTATATGGATCACTGCGGCAATCAGTCATGAAAAAAAAAAAATCGATGATACTGAAATTATGATTCTAATCACAGGAACACTGGGCCATTGCGGGGAACCCACAAAATTTTATGCATATTATATTTTTGCTCTCCTGTGAATGTAAAAGGAATACTAAAAGAAGTGCAGCAGGACAGCGGAGCCTCTGCTTTTGTGTGCATTTCTGCTGTGCTACAAGACTCCAAGATCATTTCATTCAATCCTTTGTCACAGGGGTCATCTTAACGCGACACCTCCTTTCCACGTAGCACACTCTATAGCGAAAAGCTGCTTCCATCTGAGACCTGTCCCAGCCGAGCACGTGCTTTGCTTAAACCAGAATGTTGAGTTGATGCTACACTGCCAGCAGGTTCTGGAGAGAGGGAGGGAGGGAGACAATCTCGGTGGGGCCGGGGGAGGAGGGTGGGATGGGGAGTGTAGGAATAAGTGGATGGATGGAGTAGAGGACAGACCGTGTTACTCCTACACCGGGCGATCGTGCCAGTGTGACTGTGATCACGGCTATTATTACAGATTACATGATGAAATGGCAAAAGTGCTGACGCTAAGTGCTCTCAACCTCACTGTGTGAGCGAGTGCATACAAGTAATGATACTGTGAGGCTTAATGCATTAAGAGGTTTGATGGGTCATGCTGTCCAGATAATTCTCCTTTTAAAGTCAGCAGATATTTTTTTCTTTTTCCTATAAATATCTAAATGTGATTAAATCATTTTGGGACAAATATAATCATAAATAAACAATTCCCACGGTCACAAGTGGAATACCGACACGTAGTATCTGGGTGCCACTGCAAAAAGCTCGACTCTCCCTCTCCCTATGGTGTCAACACCAACATACTGTTAGCAATACAGTCTCGCACACGCTTTAGGAGCAGATATAACCTCAGAGAAAACCAAACACCAAAAACAAAACATTAGAAGATGCAAAAAAAAAAAAAAAAAAAAAAAAAAGACCAGCTCTAAAGGTGTCATAGTATAGGAAGAATAAAAGATGAGAGCAGAACAAAAAAAACAAAAACGTTTATGAGTACTCATATTTCCATTTTGCTCCAATCCAACACCAAAAGGAAGTCCATCCATGTGATTTATTGTTGTTGTTTCTTTAGATTTCTTTAGTTTTGGCAAGCTAACTAACCCCCAACTTCTCCTCCCTCCCCTTTTCAACTCTCCCCAACCCCCGGTGCCCCAGTCTCAGTCCCAGTTGGCAGATTCCACCTCGTCAATTATCGCCGGAGCAGCAAAATGAGCAGTGTAAGCAGGTAAATGCTGATGGAGGGAAGGTTCTGCATGGCTGAGCCTTTCACCCTCTCGTTTTCTGGAGGGTAGGGAATGGCCACAGGTCGGTCAGTGATGGGGAGAACAAGGCGTGTATCCCGGGAACACATGTCATCCGCGCACCCGCTTCCTGAGCCGCTGGCGTCATCACCTATAGACACAGGGTACGGACATGAGCTCACTCTTCCAACAGGAATAAAGCTGTCACTAACCCTATTAACCATACAGTGCACATAAAGTGTTTGTTTAACTGCCAGTAAAAATTTGGCATTGACTGTTCAGGGGCAAAGAGAATACGGCTATGAGTCAACATTGTCATGAGTTACTTAAATTACGTGGTATGAAAAATGAAATCAGATAATCAAAAAAGGCATTCCTGATTTTCACAGGTTTAGTTGGAAAACATGTTTTTGATTAATCGTCAATGGACAAAGATGCCCTAAAAAAGCTTTCAGCATAGTGTAGTTGTTGTAGGGAAAACAAGACACAAGACACCTGCAGCTCATGTACAGGAAATGTAAGTTGTAACAGGATATTTTATGCAATCATGGGTATTTTCAGTCTAAACCAAGTGAGTAGCATAAAAGAGTTAAAAAATCTACACAGGAAGCATAGTAGGAGTAGAAGGCAGAACAGACAGGGTGAGTTGCAGGTGAGGTGTGTCTGTTTCTTTATTTTTTATTCTTTAATTTGAGAGAAGTTACAATAATGTAATCATGAGTAGGTCATCTGATTTGAGGTTTCTTGTGGGCTGAGATGATAAAGATTACTCACTGGTGTCCTGAAATTCCACATCCTGGCCATTTAGAGCATTCTTCAGGCGGTGAGTCATAATCTTCAGCTGCATTATTTGTTGGCGTATTGTCATGTCTGGTTTGGTGATGTCAATTTCCACTTCAGGGTTGTTGATCTGACTGGCTAAGCCGTCATTCATTAACTCAGGAAGGTACCTGTGAACAGTTAACAGCCAGCGTGCTCAGCACCAGGTGGAAGTGTGCACAATCAAGCAATTCGTTTTCTGGATTTTCCAGGATTCTGGAGAGTCGCTTTCCTTAAAGATGTCGTCATTAGCTTAGCAGACTCAAGATGAGTGTAACGCAATTAGCTCTTGTGACAAAATGTTTCAAAACAAGAAGAAAGCCATACTTTAAGCTAATGCAACAGGACCACAGAGCGACTGGCATACAACAACACTGTGCATATAGCACCATGGAAAGTATTCACCCCCCTCCCTGATTTCTTAGTGTTTTTGGATCTTTGTCACACTTACATGTTTCAGATTATCAAAGAATTTTCAATATTAGACAGAGATAACCCAAGAAAATAAAAATGCAGTTTTTAACTGATGATTTTGTTCAAAAAAGGGAAAGAAGCTTTGGGGAAATTTTGGCCCCCTCTCCTTTGCAAAATGATCTCAATTGAGCCACATTGGAGGGTTTTTGAGAATGAATGGCCTGTTTAAGGTCATGCCAAAGCATCATAATCAGATTCTCTTTGAGCTTCAGGGTATGAACTGATGGCCAAACATTCTCCATCAGGACTTTCTGGTAGAGAGCAGAATTCATGGTTCCATCAGTTATGGCACGTCATCCAGGTCCTGAAGCAGCAAATCAAGATCTTTTTTGGTAAATGTGAGACAAGAATTTCTGTTCTTTTTGGTAAACAGTGGTTTTCTCCTTAGGAATCTCCCATGGCTGCCATTTCCGCCCAGGCTCTTTTTTTATTGCTGAATCATGAACTCTGACCTTAACTGAGGCAAGTGAGGTCTGCAGGTCTTTAGATGCTGTTCTCCTGTGACCTCCTGGATGAATCATTGTTTAGACCTTTAAGCCTGCTTCACTTTGTCAGACAGATTCTGTATAAGTAATTTCTTGATTCAGCAGGTCTGACAGTGGTTAGTGAAATTGAACTCAGTTTTCCAGGGAATGTGGTAATGGTAGTTTTGGATAGCATTTTTAATTTTATTCAGTATTAAAATTTGTTTGATCATCTGAAACATGTAAGTGTAAAAATATGCAAAAAAAAACAAGAACAAGAAATCAGGAAAGAATAAGGAAAACTTTTTCACAACATTGGAATTCTGTGTTGAAGTAATAATTTCTTCATGGGTTCATATTCCCTACCTGGCACGGTTGTTGCCATTCCAACACTTGTCTTCGGACCCTAATCCAGTGGCCACTCTGTCACTGCAGATGAGATTTGGGAGAGAAGTCCAGTATGGCCTATTGTCCCCCAGTATTATTCTTACATCAGACACCTGAGGCAAAGTTGTTGAGAGCACATTCATGAGCATTTATACTTTCCCCCCCCCAAAGTCACAGTATGCTGTCACACACCAACAATAAGAAACACTCTGGGTCCCTCAATAACCAACTGCAGTGTTCAGTCATCTGACACATTTATCCTTCCAAGCATTCATTCCCGTCTAATCACTTCATAGTTATCTGTGCGTAGGTGAAATTGAACAGCAAAAGTGGTTCAATTGGCCTTGATGACCAATGACTCTTCCTTTAAAAAACATCACTATGAATGGGACAGATTAGGCCATCAGAGAGCAATAACAAGGTGCCAATTCAGTTGGGTACATACTAACCAATTTTTCGATTTTGTCAGAGCTGGCTTCCAACCTGTCCTCCACTGTAAACGTCCCTCGCTTCATGATTTCATCATCTGTGCTGGTGGTTCCTGCTTCCTTGGGTTTGCCACATGTCTGGAAAAGCTGGGGAGGAAAAGGCAAATCGAAATGTTGAATGAGAAGATAAATGGCATAGCCGTTAATAAACAGCTGAAACAGTCCTAACAAAAAGAGGGTTTCTATTCTTTTTTGTGTGTGTGTGTGTGTGTGTGTGTGTGTGTGGGGGGGGGGGGGGGGGGGGGGGTATGTATTTACTATATCTAATATTAAAAAAAATAAAAATAGTAAAAATAAACCAAGAATAATAACTTGTTTTGTTTATGTGCATAACCTCGTGAGTCAATGACAGCATCACTTTAGCAGAATGATTCACAACTCGGAAAGTATTACTCGTCCCTAGGGGCTTTGGATTTTATAAATGCTACTCAGGGAATACAGTAAAAACTGCAGTCAATCTGTCATCCAGTCTGGCCTGCTTAGAGGAGCCTCAAGACTTTGAACCTTCACACACACTGTAACTATTAAAAAGAAAATCCTATCTTGAGCTGCTATTAATTTTATTATGACTCACACAACATCAAAAATTAATTGATAAACTCCTTGTTTCAGGGTTTGAGTAAGCAGCTTAACAGTTTGGCTTTGACTCAGTTACAGAGCAGTGGCATATATTTCCATATAGGCTACGCAGTGTAATATCTGCATTTGGCATAATTCGTCAGGAAAGCTTGTAACACAACATATGGCTTTTGACATCAGTCGATTATGTATGATAGGAAATAATCTATCCAACACTATAACTCTGCGCGCCATATTACATGAAGATCAGAGGCTGAAGCTGTGTGTGATTACATACAGGACCAGGTCAGCGGCAGACCGCCAGTCCACTGCTAACCTCAAGGGAGCCAGCCTCTTAAACAGCTAACCAGCACAGAGGAAGCTTTGTCTTTCCTCTCAACGTCCACGCCGTTTCCCACCTTTACCAAACTAATCAGTCAGTTTTTCAGTGCTGCCAGTTGTTTTTAAGGCTCATATAAAACTGTTACCCAAGCACCATTAAAAAGTTAAGTAATTGCTTGGCCTGAAGGCTCTGTCATGACTCACATGCCTTCATTTGAAATCAAATATCTGGAGCATGATAACAGCATTAATGTAGTGGGAGGAAATGTGTTAACTGCATATACAAAGCAGGGCAATGAAGTCACATAGTGACCCAGCATGTGAACTCAAGTACAAATGTTCTTTTGGAGGGAACCAATTTCTATTAGTTTGTGTTTTTTTAAGAGATTTCAGATTCTTTTGATTGCTAACTACTATTTTTACGGCATTACCAAGTGCTAAGGATCTTTAAAAAGCCAAACGTCAGCTACCAGTTTCTTCACTGACTTTCACCCATATAAAAAAAGCAAACAATGCTTCAATTCACATCTATGTTTCCAAAAGTTTTCCAAATTAGTAATTACATTGTTAGCAGAAACTAGAAACAAGTAGGACCACCTGAAAGTTAGCTTAAGTGTTCATTTCAGTTGTCGATGATAGTTTTAAGACTGTGGCTCAGCTCACAGTATCGTTTGATGTCTTTTTTGAGGTGCACAGTAAATGCTGATCACATCGTTTCGACCTGTATGCGTGTACCAGTGTGTGTTCTGACCTTGCTGTTGATGCTGGCTATATTCTCCATCATGGCATTCATAGCTTCTGATATGTAACTGGGAAGGGAGAGGATCACACTTTCCACACCAGCAGGGTCATCTAAACGGTCAGCCACCTGGATCATTGTATCTAAAGAGCCATGAGGCACAGTTAGTGTGAAGAAAGTGCGAAGTGTTTCATATGTAGGGCCTCAGTGTGTTGATAGCGTGACTCCCCTTTATTAGAATCAGGTGTGGGTTGAACGTTTGAGCTGGGCATATGGTTAAACTGGATTCATATGAGGGAGTGTATGTGCGCCCCACCTGCTAGGTGCCTCCACTCTGTGTCGAGGTCAGCCTGGTTGGCCAGACAGCCCTTCATGACGTTGGTGCAGTAGTTCAGACAAGGTCTAGCAGACGGCATCCCACGGCAGTGGGGACAGTAAGTCATCTTCATTATGGCTCGCATGCACTCCTGGCTCATTGGCACCTGGGTAAGACAGAGATATAAATAAACATGCACCACTTTGATAAAAGAAAAAAATCAAGTCAAATACTGTTTGGTTAAGCTTACATGAGAGACAAAACTTTGCACGTTTGACTATTTAAACTGTTAAACTGCTTTTGTACAGAAGACATGAATATGGAAAATGATCTGTTTTAATAAGATGTGAAAATGTACATTTTGTTTTAGCTACACAATGACAGTGGCAGCAGTAGGAGGTCACCTCCCATGATGACCTTTTTTTTTTTAGTTTGCACCAGGATCTCGTTCATCACAGTTTCCTTGGAAACTAGTTAGCAAGAATTAGCTTTTTGTTTCAAATGCGATGAAAAGGTCCTGACATTCATACAAGTATTTTCAGTCTCTCACTCTATCCTTCCTGTCTCTTGCACTCTTCCCTCTATCCCACAAGGCTGTTCCCCCAGGAAAAGGCCTTCGTGCGTGAAAAGTGAAACTGGGTTAATACCAGTAAGCTCTGTTCACAAGAGAGTACAGCTATGCATACAAAACCTAAGGAAGTGTTGGGTGTGTGTCTGTGTGTGAGAAAGAGAGAGAGAGAGAGAGAGAGAGAGAGCAACAGAACGAGTCCAGCTACGCATACAAAGCTTCTCTAAGCCGACATCTGGGCCAGCCTAATGCTTTTCCGGGAAACTGCAGTTCCAACAGCAAAGTCATAGTTAAAACCAGCTTTTAACAAATATACAGTGAAAATAGGACAACAATAGGGTTCATGTGTGAAAATAATTCAGATATTTTTCTACAGATGCTTGTTGATATTAGGGGAAACGAAACTGTTCTTATTCATGCTAGCACTGATTTCTGAAGTCCATAGCACTGTTTCCTAAAAACAGCTTCCGAGCAACATTTATGGGTGTGTATTTTAGTACTATAAGTAGTCAGTAGCTACTTTAATGATAATATCAAGAAAGATCATTGAAATTTAATCAAAGATTTGACTTGCAAAACTTTATTTTGACACTTTATCAACTCTACATAAAATCTTAAACCACATTAAAAATAAAACAAGCACTGTAAATTAGTTAACACTTGTGTGTAAAAAGGGATCGATAGAATTTGGTAATTGGTCTCAGTTACACACGGACAGCAAAGAAGTGACACAGAAAAAGAATAACCGTGTTCCCAGGCCTGATCTCAAGTCATTTGAGACATGAGTCAGATCCTCGTCCCTGCCCTCCTTTATTCCCTTCCTCCCATCCGTACTCTAGTTCTTGTTAACCAGGGATGAGTCAGAAAATTGCTTTTTTTGGTGAAAGAGAAGAATGGAGTGTGCAGCGAGGACTGGGGAGAATAACTGAAAATGAGAGATACAGATGTTAAAACGCTATTAGATTAACTGAGGGGAATTTAAAAAACAACAACAAAAAAACAAAAACTGGGAGATGTTAATGAAATCCTCCTGAAAAGAGATTAATCGAGTGTTTCCTACATCATCCATGCAGTGTCAATACTGGGAATCACTGGCACTGCACAAGAGACGTGAAATGTGCAGTTCTGCTGTGTTGCTTGTTAGAGGTTAATGTTGACAACTTCCCAAGGCTGGCAGCCTGGAAACTGTGGCACACCTGGCTTTAGGAAAGTAAAAGCTTTCAAATTATAAGTAGTAATACAACCCATATCTTATTCCTACTGGAGTGCAGAAACCCATCTCGGTTTGATAAAGTTCGACATATATTCCTTGATATTTTTCGCACATGCGGATCCTCAATGTCTCTTTCATACTCTAAGTCGTCCTCGCTTCACCCTCACTGCATGCTTCCCATACCTGTTTGTACATTGCCCACAGCAAATGTCCATGAAGACACACCGTCTTTCTTTCTGTTTGTCTCTCCTCTGTAATTAGTAAGGATATATGGACAGCCTCTCCTCCCTTGTGTTACAGAACAAGCTGATCCCGACTCCTTGCCTCCAGAGTGAGCAATTCGCGTGGCCTACTTCCTACTCTCCCCTTACCCGAGGGAATAAAACAGTCTGCAAAAAAAAGTTAAGGACACACGTAACAACTGGTGCAGCCCAAAGCAAAGCAAGGGAGGAATTAATACTCAACCAGAAAGCCAGACAGACCTTCCTGCTGACACCTTTTTTTCTGTCTTATAAAAACATCTCTAAAATTATCACTCTCTCTCTCTCTCTGCTTTACTCTATTCACAGCATCCTTTAAGGATACTCTTTCATCACCTGCCACCACAGCTAAGGCTTATCGGGAATTCATTTCATCTTTCTTATGAAAACAAACTTCTGTGGAGGACTACAAGGATTGGAGGCACACACATACACAGAGGGAATTTTGTCTTATCCTGCCTTAATACCTCCTCCAGCAGCCTACAGTAAACACCTTCAGTTACTGACCTCTTTGCAAGTTTCAGTGCACATTTTTTTTTTCTAAAAAGAGAGGCTGCCTCATTAATGCACATGCATTAATCTACTGCTAATAGAATTTCATTGGAATGGAGGGGAAAGCTGAAATTAATTTATATACAAGATACAGCCACAGACAGAGAACACAGCAGGGTGTGGTTGTGGGAAACAAACAGAAACTACTATTCACAATTTACAAGGAGAAGAGCTGCAGAATTTAAAGACAACACACACACACACACAAAAAAAATGAGAGAGTAGGAAGATAAGGATACGAGAGGAAGCTGGATTTTGTCAAAGCTTTCCTATATCTGCCCCCCCCCCACACACACACACATTTTTCTCACTGTTTTAATTTATTCCTATCAAGCGCAGTGCTGTACCAATCTGCATAAGTACAGCACAACTGTGACTGTGTGCTGGGAGGACAGCGACACAGACAAACACACAAATTATACATGTGAAGTTGAACAGTTGGCTGATGTCTGCACCTCGTCCAGTCAAATCCTATCAGAGAGGCCTTGACTCGGAAGAAACTTGGCCTTGCGTGTTTTTTGAAACACGCCAAAAATTCTCTTTTAAAACCAGACTGACCAAGTGTGCCCATCGTGACTATTCTTGCACTACAGAGTGCTCTACTCTAAATAGGACAGAAGGCACTCCATGACCTCATTCAGAACGCAGCAGCTCCAATACCCTGGCATTAGCGCTGAAATGACATTCTGTAATTTTGTTAAAAGCTGCGCTAATTATTTACTCGTTTTCCCCGAGCCACCCTTGTTCAGTGAACTCATCACTCACTACTCTTCAGCACTGGCAAAGTGGTCGAGGATCATGCCTTAAAAAAGGCGTAGTAACTCCGGGAGAAATGTGTGTGCACATTTTTAGTACCTTTCAACGCTGGGGTTCAGTCTGTATATGAATATGTTTGTCTAAAAAAGATGCTCATTAAAATAGCATTGATGGATCATGAATAGGAATTGCAACATTCCCCACATGTATTCTGTTGTTTACTCCTCCACCTACTTGCAAAAAGGTCAAATTGTTTTTCTGCATGTGGTACGTTAGTTCAAGAACCCCGGGTCTTTGTACGTCTGACAACGCCCACAAACTAATCACATACATTAAAGTGACAGGAAAGAGCACAGTAGTTCTCGCCCTTTACCCTTTCGTGGTCATTCACAGCACAAAGTTATCAAAGAAATACCTGTAATATTCATACTTTTTTACAGGATCTGTTTCCTCAAAGCATTTTTCACTGAACCTCATCTCTCTCCACTCTGCTTGCCCACTGTCTGACAGCAGATATTTTTCACAGGGGCATCAATACCGGCCACCTCCCTGAAATTATTTCTCAGTCTCGCTCTCATCTTAACCTTACTCTTGCCTTTTACAAAGAGGGGATCATTTCTCTTGGGGGAAATTAACCTGCCTCACAGCCTAGGGAGACATTTTTCAGCGTGGAGAGGGAATTAACTGTAGTTGCAGGGGCAAGCTGAGCCCGAGGCCATGCTTCGCAGAGTGTCTTGCTTCTGCTAACGCTGATCTGAGGGGAAAAGAATCAAAACTGAACCCTGTGGAAAAGTATTTTTAATTTTTCTTCTGTTTATTTACTCACACACACACACTCCCCCCCCCTTTTTTTTTTTTAATTACATAACTCTGTCATTATACAGTGAATGTGACTCAGGCAGATCTGAAATATGCTCGATTAATTTCTGGATCTCGCAGTAATGTTGTTCGGGTGTCACTGAATGCTACTCGTTATTTTGCAGAAACATTAGTAGAGCTGCTGATGTTTGTTTGTTGCCAGCAGCATTTTTTTTGCCTTACATCAATACCTACAGCGCTGTACCGCACAGAAATAATAAATGCTTCTGAAAATCTGTCGTGATGTTCATGTTTCCACACAAGGGGCAGCGGTTTTAACTTCATTAACATTATATCAGCCAGGCCTCTGACAAAGAAGATGCCCCGAGTTCTTCCACACAGCTGACAGCTCAGCTTCTCTGGATGAATCCTGAGCTCCACCAGAGCTGTCGGTACATTTTTATTAAGATGCCCGTTATTATGTACAAAACTAGATTTCGCTGTTTAAATTATGCATTGGGCCTGGAACTGCAGAGGTGAGGGCAGGAAAACAGAGCTGCTGCTCAGTCTAAAGGATCATGCAAGATGAGAAGAAATAGTTTTACCTGGGATACTCTGCGTACGGCTTCGCCCGCAGTCACCAGGCCCTGAACAAACGAACGTGCAGCCACAAGCGTGCGCGTGACTTTCATCTTCATTTGACGGGGTGTGTCTCCAAAAGGCCGCAGTGTGTCTATCTGCTTAGACACACACTCCAGGTAGTCCTCACCTGTAATCAGCAAACACATTAAACGAAATCTTCAAGTAGAAAATCTCACCACTTCTCAAGGTTTTGGGTTAACCCCTGAAGGCTGAAGCTAAAATGATTTAAAAGTAAATAATAAATCATTTATTTTATTTTTTACTCAAAAAAAATCTTACACATGCATCGGACCTTTTAGCAGTTTCTTTAGACCTGATGTGTTACATGTGTTGCTTTTGATATATTTTAGCCTGCTTCACTTTGTTAGACACGTTGTACTTAAGTGATTTCTTGATTCAACAGCTCTGACAGCAAGCAGGTCATCAGGTGAACAAAAGATGTGGGTAATCACAGTTGAAAGCAAATTCTCAAGAAACTAGAGCTGCTAGCTGCTGCAGTGTGCCAGGTTCATGGTATTACTGTAATAAACCATGCATCGACCAGTTTCCAATATGGTTAACAGAACATGAAATAATCCCAAGCCAAATAAAATAAGTTATTTTTTTGTTTTTTTACTGTAGCAGAGAGCCAGCGAAAAGCTTTTAGCTGTTATGTGCGTCCAACAAGTGAACTAAATGTACCTATGACATATTGCCCGTTTGCCTGGAAAAAGAGCTTCTCCAGGAGCCTGATCCAGAAGTCATTAAGTGTTTCTTCCAGGTTGATGTTGGCTCCTCGGTAGTACTTCTTCAATTCTGTGTATAACTCGGAGAAAACATCCGAATTCTTGTTGTATAGAGAGCCCCAAGTTGAAGTGAAAGTCTCTTGTAGGTTCAATTCAGAGCGGTTCAGCAAATCTAGAAAGTGACCTGAAAACGACAAAAATTTAAACAGCTGTTATAATGTGAAATATTTGTATTCTCGTGTTTTATTACTTTGCAATGTGCTGCTCCATGTAGACCTTAATGTCACCGTTTCAAAATAAGTCAGAGCCATCAATACAAGATGCGTCAATACAGTACTCTTTTGCAAAAAAAGTCACTTATTCCAACACAAAATTCCACTTATTTTTTAAATGCTTTGTGCTGCATGCCAACAGCCTCACACTGTCAATGAACCTTAAGTTAAAGTATGCGAGAATGCCTCTCTAGGGCATGTCAGGGAACTGACAGTGCTTGGGGGTTTGGTTATATACTGCTCCAAGTGAGGATTTACAGATATGGTTAATGGGCACATGCACACATTCAAGCGCACAAGCAGATAAACAGAAAGAGTCAACTAGGCAGGATGTCACACTTGGAGAAAATCATACAAATTCATATCCAACACTAATGTTGTATTGTTTCACAATACAATCTAATACAGCTTCACCAATAATTACAGACTAAAACATTGCAAAAACTCATAGTAGTATAGACGTACATAATGTTAAGCTTAAGATTGATTTAACGTAAAGCTTTTAGATAGCAATATACAGGAGTAAACAAGAGTATCAGATGAGACAGGTGTAACGGGTAGCTCATTGCTATCCTTGGGCTTGTGTTGAGAGGTGTGCACATTTTCAGTTTGCTTTCATAAATCCCACATTTTCTGTGGCCAGTGGCATAAACAAGTTTACATCCATTTTATGTATGAACTCAGAAATTCAGCCCTGTTTCTGCAAGATTATGACAACAAAAAGTTCAACACGACAACAGTGTGCCTTAACCATCCATCCATTCCAGCCAACATTTGCATTTCTTTGTTGACTTTAGTTACAAATAGGGTTGGCACCTTAGTGAATTTGAGTGTGTGTACATCCTTGTGGATATGGTAAGTGTCTGTGTGCTAGGGAGATGGAGACTGTAGTCTGCAGCAGTATTTATTTTGCATTATAGGTGTCTTATCTTTGGCAACAACCACCCACAGTCGAGAGGCACTGCAAAAAAGGGGGATGCTGCAGCCCCCACATGGGACCCCTTTCCTGGGGTTAGCTTAGTCCCCTGATGCAGTTATTTAAAAAACAAAACAAAAAAAGCAACATCACAGCACTCACAAACATCCATCTCCCACACTGTCTTGCATATTTAAAGAAAATACAAACACACCCTGCCTTGTAGGAAAAACCGTTCCGAGTGATACGGTAGCAAAGCTATAACACCCACATGAGCAGAGCCAATCGGGGCACAGTAAGACAATCACAGCACTTGGTGTTACATAACATGTTAATATGCTAAGTCCATCCTGACCCATCTGTGTAGCATTATCCAAGCTCTGGCCTTGTTGGATACTGTATCTCTGTTCTGCCTTCCCAGTCATTAATAAACCCTAGCTGACTTTGCTCCATAGCTGCTGGTCTTTGCTGCTTTCTGGTAAAAGAAATAAAAGTGTGAGAGATTTGCTCATTTTTAAACCCTTTTTTTGTCTTTCATTCTTCTCGCAAACACTCTGAGGCTTATACTTTTCCAGTTTTGATTTTCCTATTTTGGGTGGTGGTTTAATCTTGGGAACGTGCCGGGATATTTTTCTGTTTAAATCAAGCTGATTTTCTACTTTGTTTTGGTTTCTAAAACGCCATTCCCTGACGCAATAGAGACCATTATCACATTCTTGTTCTCTGCCACATTTAATTGCCTCCTGGAAATGAAAGACAGTGTAAAATGTGGTTTTGGACTGCACGTTTTGAAGCTTCAACATTAGTGTTTTTAGTCTCTGCCATTTTTTTTCCAAGCCAGAAATTACCTTACGTGGATGTAAGGATCTAATGCTAACTCATCAGCTAGTCCCAGAGGCACTACAGTTTTCGCCACATCTGCCTTGGCCTCTTTTTTAAGCTCCAGAAGTTGCCCCTTGCTTCAAACCCAGAATAATGGCAGGTCAGATTATTTATAGTATGCTTCATGCTCAAACCCTGATGATGATTTCTTAAAACTGGCAGAAAGCAAGCAAGTCAAGTAATTATCTAATTTGAGGGCTTACTCCCTGATGACAACAATGGTAGACCAGGTTAAACTTTGTAATATATAATACTTTAGATAAATGGGGGGTTGAGTAAAACACTGTGATGATTAAAGGCTGAAAAGGTTGGTGCAAACTGCTTCAGCAAGTTACAGAAGACATTGCTAGCGAGCTTCTAATTATAACTACAGACTTCATAGCACAGAGAAAATGTCAACACATCGAATGCCATCTTTGTGATGCAAATCACTTCTTATATTGTAATGCTTGGCGAGATAAATGCTTCTGAAATGTAGCAGCTGTATATCCAGTATTTATTACACAGCAGCTGCATGACACATCGCTCCCCAGTTCCCCAGCCTCCTGTCACTCAAACTATCTGCAAACACAGCACTGGACCAGACTCCACATACCAGCAGAGCTACATGCATGATAGGAGAACTCACATTCTTATATATATATAAATCGAATCAGCACACAGAGAAAGCAACTTCCAAGTGACAGCGCATTCATATGTACACAGTGAAGGATCACAGCCCCCGCACGAACACACACACACACACACACACACACACACACACACACACACACACACACACACACACACACACACACACACACAATCCAGAGTACACAGCAGCAGTCAGACAGACAGAAGGGAAGCTGCTCTGACAGGTGCAGATTTACTTTTAATCTCTATTAGAAATTATTCCTGCTGTGTACTGTCAGCCACACTGTAAATAAGTCTGGCTAAATGAAATGGCTTTCAGCAGAATAGCAAAGGATGTTGTTCAGCTGCTGAGGAGAAGTTGTTTTCGCCATTCAATGCACAATCTGCATTTCTGTTTACAGTTTTTTGCTTGGGGCATGTTTTAAGTGCTCACATGTGGAGGGCAGATCTCGGTAAATGGTACAGTGTTGTACAGTTCTCCTCTGCCCTTTAACTCAAGTGAGTAATAGCCATCATTAGTATGACACAAACCCTCTGTGCATGTGTGTGTGCACGCTCGCTCGCTTGGGCTATTGTGTGTGAAAATGACCTTTCTCATTCTTCATCGGTTTGCATCTCCATGACATAGGGAGTCATATGACTTCCCTCTCTATATACGCCCTTTCTTTTACGCTCACCCACAATCCTCCGCCATCCCTCAAAGCTTAACCTCTACACTTTCTCCCCCGGTGTCTGCTCTCTGGGGGAAAGATTGATGGGAAAGGATGCTTAATTGCCTATATCCCAGCACACCGGGTGTGGAGGGGACAGACGGGACGAATAACAGCAGAAACAGCTGCACGCTATTACATGTGTTTACAGTAAAGCTATACATATATGGCGAATGCTCATGTTAAAAATGGAGAAAGATTCAAATAATGAGGTCAGCAAATTTACAAGTAATCCCTATAAGCCAGAAGCTCAGCCTTCAGACCGCTTTAAACACCAAGTTTCTGACAGTGTTTGGCGTACGATGTGTATGATATCGTTAATGCAGTCTTCTCAGGCACACGGCTCTGTCTGTGAGAACACAGCAGCCCTATTTGCAAGAGGCAGCCAGTCAGAAGAAATATCCTAATCTATTTAAAAAATAACTGTTGCTGTCAAGACTTACACATTTATCGGGCAAGAAATAAACATTTATCTGCTGGGAACCTAAAAAGCCAACCTGGTATATAAACTCAAACTCTAATTTGATTGACAGGTCAATACATACACGAAAAGGAGTTTCTCAGCCTCAGGAAACCGTCTGTGTACATAACTATGAGCAATACATAACACTTCATGGCCAACAGAGTGGGTCTAGCCACAAATACACCACGTGGTGCACATCAAGTTTAACAACAACCATATTACAGCTCAAAAACCTCAAATATGAAGCTCACACTTACTACTGATTGTGGCGTTTCGCGATTTGATGTCATGATAATATTGTGTCTGCTGCAAACACCAAGCACACTTAATGCATTTCTTCATAATTAACAGCTATAACTTTCTTTAATGTGACAGCAGATCAAGAAAATCGCTAACATCACCAAAGCGACACTCTACACCCGTCACATTCTTGCTTTCATTCTTTCATCTCTCTAACTGTCTAACACGCACGCGTGAGCTAAGCGAAGCATGTGTGTCTTAATGACTTTCTTCCTGCGCTGAGTGGGAAGTTAATGATTTCATTTGTAATCACTCTGAGCTTCACATCTAGGCCACCTTGACATGTCAGAAGCTTATTTTAAGTCTATTCCTACTTTCTCTTATTTGGATGCTTTGTAACCTCCTTAAATTACATACACGCACGCACACACACGCGCTTTAACACCTTGTATGTCTGCGCTCAGTTATTCTACAGCCCCCTGTATTCTTTCATGCTTTAATACAGTCCTTTAAACCAGACAAACAGCCTCACCTTCCATGTGCCCTCTTCACGTGACCGTCTGTCTGGCTTTAATCCTCTCCCTACTACTCAAGTTGTGTCACTGACAGAAGATTCAGAGAAAGGTACCAGTGATGTTACCCCAGCTGCCAATCACTCTTTCTTAGAGCTTGGACTGATCTCAAATGGTTTTCTCACATCAGGGTATTAACTGACTGAGTATTATGTCACTCATACGATGGGCTTAATGGGCCTGGGAACATTTACCACAGTCTAATAAAATTGGATCTCATGGAAACCATATCACTGAATGAAAAAAGCAAAATAAAAACAAACAAAAACAAAATTACAAATAGGTTCATGATTAGGCTCATTTTAAAAGTGCAAATTCTTTTGCAGTGTGCCTATTATCACCTCCTCTCTCTCTAGTCTCCAGTAAAACTTAAGCGTTTGTTTCCTCTAATTGGAAGGTAACAGTTCCTGGCATGTGCAGAAAATGTTTCAAAGCCCTTGTGACCACGCTTGAACACTGCAAATACTTCCAATCCCAGAATTGTTTACAACAGAATAACATTATAATCGAAACAAAATGGCAAAATAATTAAAGTAGAAGTGAATTCCAATTCTCATCTACTTTAATTTGTGCATACTGTACTTACAGCAGCTCATCCACTCACCCCCATATAGCTAGTGTATGGTCGTAAATAGCAAACACAAGGATGTGAAGGATGAGCTGTGTTTTGGCAGAGCACCACGTACTGACAGGGGCCGATCGGACAGATCAGTGAAGGAATGAAAAGGTAATAAAAGAAGAAAACGGTGCTGCCAAGGCAGCAATTGTATATTTCGCTCTTATTTGACAGCCTTGATTCTGTTTGTCCGTTTGACAAGTGCTGAAAAATCACATTAGCTGATGGTTCTTTGGCAGAGAAGAGAGAGACGGGGAGCAAACCATGAAGCATATGCCAAGAGAGAAGGAGGGAGGAAATCAGGTGGCAGAGATAGAATAAAAAAAATAAAATGAGAAAGCAGAGGACATTCAGTACATCTGCTATCGCTGAACACATATTTTAATACTGGAATATTTGTGTCTGTTTCTACTGCTGATGCCCTCTACATTAAAATATAAATTGATTGGTCATGCTTTTAATTTTTGTTGGTTGATGGCTGAGCATTCAGATAGTTTCCTGGGGTATTAAACACTGGTGCAATGATACAGTTGCTCCAGGTTTTTCTTCTATCCTGACCTCCAACTGACAGTGTTTCTAAATGATAACATTATTTTCAAATTATAGAGGAAAAAAGACTAAAAATGTGTTTCCCTTGGCCGATAGCCTAATTTCCACTAAATGAATCTAAATGAAAAACAGATATATGGCTCTGTGATAGACTGCTAGCTAAAAAATATCCAAATAACCAGCAAGACACACCTGAGTGATGCACTCTGGTGCTTTTACTTCCCTTCTCCTACGTATACTACTACCAATAATAATAAATAAATAAATAAATAAAACATGCATAAACAAACAACTGCTGACTTGGGCGCAGTGAATGCACAAATTCTAGTCTGGGAGCCATTAGACTGTTTATGAATCAGACTGGCTCTCCATCAATAACAACACTTATCACACACATTGTGCTCCAGGAACACTGCGAGCCCCTTAGTCAGAATTTAGATGCCGTTAAAAAGCCTCTTATATTAAACAAGCCGACACATCACATAATGCACGTCGTTTATCAGCAGGCCCTCTGCAAAAGCCTTTACTCCACTTTCTCTCTGTCTCCCCTCCTATTTTCCCTGGCTGGCATTATGCACCATTTACCCAAAGCTGTTTCTTCCTTATCCAGCTGGTTCTCTTTTTCAGACTTTTTTTTTTCTCTCTCTCCCTTGGTTGTTTCCACCAAAAGTCCATACCATTGCTTATCCTCATTATCATTTTGTTCTCTTTTATTCCCTTAATTTACTTTCCACTGCATTCCTCAAGACCATCCTTCCTCGCACATTCCTCTCTCCCTTTCTCACTTTTGTCCCTTTTTTAAAATTTTATCATTCCTAGGCGTCATCGCTCCTGGTGAGTAATGTGTTTGGCATAATTAGGCCAGCCTACTCCAGGTCTCCACTGACATGATTTGCATGCAGATAAAATGAACCGATTATGGACCACAATGGGAGTAGATGTCCTTGTCTCTCATGACATCATCAGAGGTGACCCTAAAAGCAGGAAATTAGAAGGTTTTGTGGTTTAGTACAAGGTGCAAGTGAACTGACTAAATAAAAAAACATTGCAACTTAAGTGTACAATTCAGGGATTTTGTGATCAGATGAATGAACATGCTTTGGAGAACCACTGGTCCCTGACAGGTTGTGAGTGGTTCCTGGAGGTTGCTGGTAGTAGCTAATGTGAAACTGATCTCAAAGAGGTATGTGGTGCTGCATCGAAAATCCCCTTGACATTGCTAACAGGTTACCCCGGTTGTTACTAGTTTGCATGGGAAGGCAAATGTTCTCAATTTTGATTTTGTGTCGCACTTTTTCAAGTTTCCCCACAGCTCAGAGAATAAATGACGAGTTTTTGCAGACATGTTTGTATCTTATATTCTCCAACTGGATGTGGAACGCACATTTTTTCCTACGTTGCCAGGGGATCACCAGCAGGTCTCTAGGCCTGTCTGACCTTTCTACTCTACCTGAGCACTCAAAGCACTGCATAGACCTTGCCTTTTTTTACTACTCATTCACACAAGCACTTTTTTCTATGCTGAACCTTTCTATCTAACATTCACACACATTCATATTCCAATGGATGCATCAGAGAGCAACTTGAGGTTAGCATCTTGCATTTATCTATCTTGCCCAGGAATATTTGGCATGCAGACTGGAATAGCTAAGAATCAAACCACCAGCCTTCTGATTTGTAAATGACCTGCTACCTCCTGAGCTAGTAAAAGAAAGTAAATGAGGTTGTGGTCCAAAAGCACCCTAGTTTGTCACATACTTGGGTTTATATAGAACTTTCTTAGTCATACTGACCACTCAAAGTGTTTGAGATTATAAACCACATTTAACCCGACATTCTTTATTCTGCTTTATTCTACACCTTTTATATACCTCATACACGTGGCCAGTTTATCCACATTCATGGGTTTGAAAATACACCCTTTACTACTTTAAAGACATGCTTAAGCTATCAACTCATATGACAGTGGTATAAGATAACAATTCATCAGATGACCGTGAAAATTAAATAGAAGGATCTATGGGAGTTCTATTAGTTTTGGCAAGAAAGAAAAAAGAAACACTCCTTAGGTCACGGTCCAGACAAGCCAAGTCTTAGAGTAGCTCTAGTCTGCAAAGCAGCAGGATCATGACAGGGGTTTTGTAATTGTATAGAGAATGTTGTAGGGGCAGGGTGTGTCTCACACTGTACCAACAAGTTTCGTATACAGTAAAAGTACACTCCTGCATTAAGCTGTATGTTTGAGATATACAGCCAATAACACAACACACACACACATGCACAGTGTGTGCACACAATTATCCAGATGTCACTGATGACACTATTAGGCCAAACAGTGCCTGCCAGGTTTAAGGTTTCCATCTGTTAAACACACCTGGCTGCCATCTAACACACAGCTCCCTTTGGTGCCATCACTCTCTTTGTTCTTCTTGACCTTCTCCCTCTCACTTTCATATGTAATCCCATCTTGCTGTCTCTTTCTGGTCCCCCCCCCAACACACACACTCTGCCTTTGCATTCCTTCTCTCTCTTTTATCCCTCAAGTTGCTTCATTTCTGCCCTCATTTCTATTCTCACTGACAAGTATTTGTTTGACTTTAATTTTTTATTTCTCCCAACACTGGTTACTCATTTAATGCTACATAAAAAAATCCCTTACAGCCAATCATAGTGACACAGAATAAATCACAAACCTGCAAACATACACATCTAAACATATAGTTGCATATATGCAGTGTACAGTCTCTCAAACCCAGAGTCAGCTGATGTGAATATGGCAGTCCTCTAATCTGCGGCTTGGTTGGTGCTTCTTCCAGAGTTCCTGAATCTAAAAAGGCCTAACTTCTCTGGGCTGGAAGAGTAACACCCTACATTTAGCCACATGGTGCAAGCTAGCCCACACCCTGCTAAACAGAGCCAGATGTGGAGAGACTGGAAGCATGGTACTGTGTCAAGTCACTGAACAAATAATGCTCCTCTCAATATGGCTAAAATCTACTTCTCCTCATCTGTTTGACCATATCTCCCTTAACTTTGCAAAAATACTTCATGTTTAGGACTCTTGATCCAGACACCCCACTTTTAAAACACTCCAATGCAAAAGAAAATGTAACAGTAGCGGTTTAACCGTAGTCTGACATAGAAGTAACGTGTCTTATTTTCCACTTCACAACAGCAAAGGCTAACAACAGGATGTCTTTAGGAAAAAATTGTTTTATCCTGCCAAACTGCTGGTCATGTGGTTGCAAGTGTGACACATTATGGTCCAATTAACCCCAGTCTATCGTTCAGCTCTCTTTGAGAAGACGGCCTTTAGCAGATGGTTTTCAGGCCTCGAGGTCCCAACACACATATACTTCTCCCTCTGTCAGCTCTGCATCGCCATATGATGCTCACTGGGGTAAGATAAGGGAACACGAAAAACAGGCAGAGAAAAACAAAACTGAAAGGAGTCCGGTGGGTGGGGAACAGAGGCTGTACAAATGTTTTTACATTTGTGATCAACAAAACAGAGCAGTCTAATTAATTTACTGTCTCAAGCAACAGCAGCTATCAAACATTTATAACAGCATGTCTGGCAAGCATACACAAACACAAAACAAGCTCCAAAAATGACCTCATTGTGACAGAACACAACCAACCATGTTCGGGATGTGTGCGTCTGTGTGTGTTTATCTTAGAATTTTTTGGATGCAAATCATTACAATGTTTAGAGACTGTAGCTGAGTGCTGCTTAAATGTGTGCGTCTGTGGACTGTGTTGTTTACTGGCTCTGCTGTGCTAAATGAAGTGTCTCCCCGAAGAATGGGAAAGTTCAAGAACTGTAGGATGACGAGCTAAAATGGAGAGAATTTTGTAGGTCTTGGATTGCTTTCTGTGTGCTTGTGTACTTTTGCTTCGGAGCGGGGTGGCTCACAGCAACGGCGCCGTGAGCGAAAAGGAGGGTCCATGAGAACGAAGGACACAGAGCAATAGAAAAAGAGTAAACAAAAGTCTCTCAGCCACTAATCACTGTGATCTGAAAAGGTCAGGCTAACTAGCCAAGCTCAGAGCCTCGGCTGACAGATCCATTGTCACAGTCTGGCCAAGGGGAAGAAGTGGAGCACAGAGACACCCTTCTATTAACTGGAGCAAGTCATTACACACAAATAATTGCCTTGGTGTACCAATGCACTCATTTAATCTCTCTCTCTTCCCATCCCTCAGACTTATAACATTGTACTTAAAATCTCATACATTTTATATTATTATGATCTTATTGTATCATTTTTCAAGGTGTAGAGCAGATTTAGTGATTGAGACTATAATAATAATCTTATATAGTACTTTCCAAACCTCTAGGTGCAGTGAGTTATCGAAATGTGCAAATATAAATGGAAATACAGAGACTGTATGAATTTAATGCATTTGAAAGTCAATATATTGGGTTAATCACCTTTGTTCTCCAACTCGGTTTGAACTCTCTTGGGCACAAGTTCTTATAATGTCTTTAAGTAGTCTTCAGGACTAGTTCTCCAGACTTTTTGAAGGACATTCAAATCTTTTCTTTGTATATTGGCAGCTTTTACTCTTTTCTCTCTGAAAATGATCCCACAATGCCTCAATAATGTTGAAGTCTGGGCTGGACTGGATCAACTGAAGGACCAGGTATCTCTCAGGTCAGGTCTTTAATTTTTTCCCAATTTTTTTTTTAAGGACAATGCTGAGATACATTTTTCAGCGCTCTAGGATTCACCCTGTTGGTGCAAAAACATTACATACAAAAGAAATGGCAATAAATTATGTGTTTTTATGACAGGGTGCAAGTAAAGTCCTTGAATGCCTGAATGATTCACAGGTCAGTGTTAAGTGGCTTAAGAAACAAACAAAAAAGCCATTACTTCGATAATGATTATCATGTACAAAGGCTAGACTGAAAATGAGTGAATGCCAAAAGAAAAACATTGAAAAGCCTTCAGACAGTCTGGAGAACTGCTATTCAAAAAACGAAAAGAAAGTATGGCTCCTTGAAAAGAAAATATAAAGAAATGAAGGATGGCGCAGCTGTTTTACACTGTAGTGTATCTTAATTTTAGTCTGTTGATGGGGTATACAAGAGTGTTCAACAGTTAACATGATATGACACTTTACTTAATGAACAGATGGCCACAGAGATACTGTGACCACTTAACAAAGAAGCTAAATTGCCATTGCAGCTGCTTACAGCTGCTAATATACATATGAATGACATTTGACTGACTGCTCTCCGGCTTTTAAAGGTAGAAACGCAAAATGATGACTCCGCGGGGGTCTAAGGTAGAAAACCAAAATGACTGCTCTCTGGGGGTCTAAGTGTTAATGATTTCCAACTGATTGAACCATTTGCATGCTGTACAAAAAGTAACATTTTTCACACATTAAATAGTGTAGAACGCTATCAACTCACTGTGAAATGTGTTTGTCTTTATCCTTTGTTTGGGCTCAGTCAGTTTCTATGAAGCATTTTAAACCACTGAGCCACCAAAGGTTTAAATGACTTTGTTCATTTTTTGTGGTTCTGACTCTTTGCATTAAATCGTGCTTTGTTTTACTGATATCAAAGCAAAAGGGAAACAAAGTTTTAATTAAAGTTAACTGCAAATTGCTCCTTTTGAAGCATGACAGCAGATCTTTGTAAACTTTGTAGACTTTGAGATAAACTATCATTGATCTCCTTCGCTTTTTGTCAGTTTGTCTGTTGCGTCAGTGAATGTTTAAAATGAAAAAAACAAAATACACAGACATATACTCTGCATCATAAATACAAAAAGCTCACCATCGAAGATTTTGTACTGTCCGGTAAGCGAGATCTGTAAGGAGCGCCCGGCATCTTTGATTACGTTCTCCACTTCGGTGCGGCTCTGCGAGGCCAGTTTGTCCTCCACGTTACTGGTACAGCAGGTGTAACCCTGAGGACAGATGCGCAGGTGCTCGCCTATCAAAGGACAGGTGGAGGCAGAAAAGAAGAAAGTGAAGGTGGTGGAGGAAAGAACAAAAGGGGATAAAAGGGGGTGACAAAGAACAGTCAAGAAAAAAAAGAAAGATGTCATTAGCAGATTCCATGAGTCAGCACTGAATGACAAAACTGAGATTAAAAGCTTTTGTGTTTCCGCTGTTTAAAATACTCTACAGTCGCTATGAACATGACAGGACTAAATTAACTACAGTGGCTGTTTTTATGGCCTTTTTTATGGTCTGCTGGCAGTCAAGGAGGTAGAGCTGCGTGTATTCGCCCCCTTGATTTCCTTGCAAGACGTGGTGAACTGTGTGGCAGTCGTACAGCGGCAATCGGCATTGAGTTTTAATGAGCACTCCTGACACGCATTCCTGTGCCTACATTTGGAGACAAGTGCATGCACACACAAATGCACAACTCTGAAAAAAAAAGGGAAGTAGGTGGAAACTATTTCAGACATTGTGACGTTCATACACACACACAGTCAAATGCCATATACGAGAATTTACTGTAAACAAGGAGGCTGTCAGTGCAATTAAAGCTGCAGTCAAGCTGCAGCTGTAATCAGGACAAATGATGTAAGATGGAAATTCCTTCAATCCAGACATAAGGCGAATGAAATTTTTGTGACGTTTGATGAAAATAGGATAAACTATTTAGTGTTTGCTGAAAAAAAACAAACCATCTGACACCCCCACACATCCACGTCCACGTCCACGTACATTTTTACATTTCTTTTAATCAGTGTTTTACAAAAGAAATTTTAGTGAAACAGCATAATAATAGCAACACTGCATCAGGAAATGCTTGCTTGGTTAAACTGACCCCATAATGATCCATGATCCCATACAGTCATTCAGTGTGCAGAACTAGAACTAAATATATCTACTGGCCTAAAGATAACCTTAACCCAAACCTAAACCAGCCTAAGCTAATAACTTGTCTTAACCTTAAAATGTGTAAAACCAATAACAAGTCCTGAAAATCAACCCAAACTGAGACACAACTTAAAACAATTTGTGAAATAGTTATAAAGCTATTTTTTTCATTGGTGATAAAGACAAGGTGCTGTATGGAAAAGCTCCTTGTGATTGCTTTGGTTGCCATGGTCGACAGCAGTTTGCATGGAAGCGGGACTTGTCTGCAATCGCTTGCTAACTGCTCGCCAACTGGTAGTGAAATTGTGAAAACCAGAAAACTGAAATGGTCTGCCTTCAACGTTAAAGTTGTGCAATTTGAAATAAGTTGGTTGCATCTATAACACACAGCATTTAATCTCAAGGTGAACATCCTCTGTTCCTGGTTTACTAAATTTTTCAAATTTCACTACAGCTCAGAGGGTAAACAGCGAGTGTTTGCAGAAAAGTAAACACTCGCTAGTTCATGCAAACTATGTGTGACCACTGCAATCTGCAAGCAACCAAAGCAATCACAAGTAGGTTTGTGTGGTGCAGCAACCTCTTTGCAACTAGCAGCAACCAGAGGTTAAGTGATTTCTAAGCCTGTGCTACTGAGGTCTAACACAAAACACAAGAACAATATATTTCACGAAAATAATATGCGCATGACACTATGTGCACTTTTTAAAAATCTTTTATCCGCTCTATCCATCGGTGAAAGACTAGAATCCAATAACAAGTCTAATATAAGCCGATGAATAACTACGTCTTAGTATTTCGTATTAACATGAATTAAATATGTTGTCTAAGCTTTAGTCTGACAAACAAAGCTTTGCTGGTTCTGACACGTCTTGAAATGCATATTATGTCAGCTCACATGGCTGAGCTTCACATGGTGTGCACAAAGGCAAATTCAATAAACACATACTGGTGTTGTATTAATGATTAATGTCCCTCGAGCTGACATTAGCATGCATCTAGAAGACTCTGAGCTCAGGGCAACTCTATAAGCAGAACGTGG
Organism: Aulonocara stuartgranti; assembly: GCF_965226115.1. Lineage (NCBI taxonomy): Eukaryota > Metazoa > Chordata > Actinopteri > Cichliformes > Cichlidae > Aulonocara > Aulonocara stuartgranti. The sequence continues at coordinate 20,391,120 of NC_138954.1, read as the reverse complement.
AAATCAATGAGATGGACTCTGCCATCTATTTCAACATCAGAGCCAGTGATTTCTGTGCACACTGCCTCAACAGTTACAAGCAAGTGAGTCACCTTCATTTACTGTAGCTGTATTTTCAGTCGCCCACTGAGGACCCCCATCCTGTCCACAGCCTCAGTTGTGTATTCCAGCCAGTGGAGTGGGTTTGTGTGTATAACAAGAATCCTTGCATTTCACTGATTAAGTGGCAACCAAGTTCTCTGTCTTTTAAGTGCCTTATGCAGGCCAGCGCTGAAGTGAAGCAATTAAAGGCAATTGTCCCCCTCAAACGCCAAAGTGGAGAACAAGCTCTGCAGACCAGAGAAGGTGACATTGACCGTCTCTCAGCACCCTCTCACTGATAATGATGTGACTCACACCCACGGACCATAGGGTAGGAGGACCTGGATAAAGTCTTCGCGATTTGTGCGAGAAATAGGAAATGAAATTTAACAAAGAGAAAGGAGAAAACCGAAGGGCAGACAGCAGACAGGAAAGGTATGCTGTTCTTTTGTGCGTCAAATTGAATGCAATCTACCAGCACCTTCTAATGGACAGCTTTATTGCACATGTGTATTAAGAGACTGCAGACTTTTCTTCCACTGCATCACTAAAAAAAGAGTGGACAAATAGATGCTGACGCACAAAACACTCACATACACACATATAGCAGGAGGTGTGAAGCTTCCAGCTAAAGCCACTTCAGAGGGTCAATTTTTTATGTATAAATTAGTGCTGTCTAAATTAACACGTCATTTTGGAATTCATTTCAAATATTTATTGTACTTTTTTAAATACAAGTGACACAGCTAAATTTGTTTAATTACTTTGAAAGCTGTCTAGAAGTGGGAGGCGCGCTTTATAGGGCTCTGCGAGTCAGGCATTTCATTATGACAAAGCATAAAGTTGTTTATGCGCTATGAACCCATGTCCTTCTAGTTATGAAAAACAGACAAAAAAGTAGACTTGAGGAGGAACTGCAGGAAGTTTAATGTCAGCACATAACACTCAGTTCTAACTTGCAGTGCATCTCTCTCTAGTCGGTCTCACTGAGCTATGTTGGAAGTGCATCTTTTGATCTAGCTGTATAGATAGACGCTTATAGATATTGACATATATAGACATTAATTTTGAGTTTTCACACTTAACTCTTGGTTGGTCGTCAGAATTTACACCCTTTTACGGTCGTCGGGACCCAAAATGGTCCCCATCCAAAAGGTGATATAGCAATGGATTTTATGAATTTTTTTTTCATTTTTTTTCACATCAGATCTTTTAAACAACTTCAGACCTATCCACTGATATAAAGTTTTTCATAATTTTTTTCATATTTTGTAGGTTTTTATGGCTTTATTGTCATAAAAACCCCTGTTTTTTGGGGGGTAAAAAATCATAATATGCAATATTTTTAAAAAATGAGTTGCAAATGGAACTACTTGGCATGAGGTTATTAGAGCCTTGGATAGGTAAAAAATTCATAACAGAATTGATTTGGATACTTTATTATTTTTGGAGCAATAAGAGTTTTTCAAATTTACACCCTTTTATGGTCCTCGGGACCCAAAATGGTCCCCATCCAAAAGGTGATATAGCAATGGATTTTATGAATTTTTTTTTCATTTTTTTTCACATCAGATCTTTTAAACAACTTCAGACCTATCCACTGATATAAAGTTTTTCATAATTTTTTTCATATTTTGTAGGTTTTTATGGCTTTATTGTCATAAAAACCCCTGTTTTTTGGGGGGTAAAAAATCATAATATGCAATATTTTTAAAAAATGAGTTGCAAATGGAACTACTTGGCATGAGGTTATTAGAGCCTTGGATAGGTAAAAAATTCATAACAGAATTGATTTGGATACTTTATTATTTTTGGAGCAATAAGAGTTTTTCAAATTTACACCCTTTTATGGTCCTCGGGACCCAAAATGGTCCCCATCCAAAAGGTGATATAGCAATGGATTTTATGAAATTTTTTTTCATTTTTTTTCACATCAGATCTTTTAAACAACTTCAGACCTATCCACTGATATAAAGTTTTTCATAATTTTTTTCATATTTTTTAGGTTTTTATGGCTTTATTGTCATAAAAACCCCTGTTTTTTGGGGGGTAAAAAATCATAATATGCAATATTTTTAAAAAATGAGTTGCAAATGGAACTACTTGGCATGAGGTTATTAGAGCCTTGGATAGGTAAAAAATTCATAACAGAATTGATTTGGATACTTTATTATTTTTGGAGCAATAAGAGTTTTTCAAATTTACACCCTTTTATGGTCCTTGGGACCCAAAATGGTCCCCATCCAAAAGGTGATATAGCAATGGATTTTATGAATTTTTTTTTCATTTTTTTTCACATCAGATCTTTTAAACAACTTCAGACCTATCCACTGATATAAAGTTTTTCATAATTTTTTTCATATTTTTTAGGTTTTTATGGCTTTATTGTCATAAAAACCCCTGTTTTTTGGGGGGTAAAAAACCATAATATGCAATATTTTTAAAAAATGAGTTGCAAATGGAACTACTTGGCATGAGGTTATTAGAGCCTTGGATAGGTAAAGAATTCAGAACAGAATTGATTTGGATACTTTATTATTTTTGGAGCAATAAGAGTTTTTACAATATACATCCATTGGTATCCCTTGGGACCCAAAGGGGTCCCCATCCAAAAGGTGATATAGCAATATCATATATGAATTAATTTTTCATTTTTTTTCACATCAGATCTTTTAAACAACTTCAGACCTATCCACTGATATAAAGTTTTTCTTAATTTTTTTTACATTTTTTTAGGTTTTTATGGCTTTATTGTCATAAAGACCCCTGTTTATATTTTTGGGGGTAAAAAACCATAATATGCAATATTTTCAAAAAATGAGTTGCAAATGGAACTACTTGGCATGAGGTTATTAGAGCCTTGGATAGGTAAAGAATTCAGAATAGAATTGATTTGGATGCATTATTATTTTTGGAGCAATAAGAGTTTTTCAAATTTACACCCTTTTATGGTCCTCGGGACCCAAAATGGTCCCCATCCAAAAGGTGATATAGCAATGAATTTTATGAATTTTTTTTCCAGTTTTTTTCACACCAGATCTTTTAAACAACTTCAGACCTAGCCACTGATATAAAGTTTTTCATAATTTTCTCAATATTTTTTATGTTTTTATGGCTTTATTGTCATAAAGACCCCTGTTTATTTTCTTTGGGGGGTAAAAAACCATAATATGCAATATTTTCAAAAAATGAGTTGCAAATGGAACTACTTGGCATGAGGTTATTAGAGCCTTGGATAGGTAAAGAATTCAGAATAGAATTGATTTGGATGCATTATTATTTTTGGAGCAATAAGAGTTTTTCAAATTTACACCCTTTTATGGTCCTCGGGACCCAAAATGGTCCCCATCCAAAAGGTGATATAGCAATGAATTTTATGAATTTTTTTTCCAGTTTTTTTCACACCACATCTTTTAAACAACTTCAGACCTATCCACTGATATAAAGTTTTTCATAATTTTCTCAATATTTTTTATGTTTTTATGGCTTTATTGTCATAAAGACCCCTGTTTATTTTCTTTGGGGGGTAAAAAACCATAATATGCAATATTTTCAAAAAATGAGTTGCAAATGGAACTACTTGGCATGAGGTTATTAGAGCCTTGGATAGGTAAAGAATTCAGAATAGAATTGATTTGGATGCATTATTATTTTTGGAGCAATAAGAGTTTTTCAAATTTACACCCTTTTATGGTCCTCGGGACCCAAAATGGTCCCCATCCAAAAGGTGATATAGCAATGAATTTTATGAATTTTTTTTCCAGTTTTTTTCACACCAGATCTTTTAAACAACTTCAGACCTATCCACTGATATAAAGTTTTTCATAATTTTCTCAATATTTTTTATGTTTTTATGGCTTTATTGTCATAAAGACCCCTGTTTATTTTCTTTGGGGGGTAAAAAACCATAATATGCAATATTTTCAAAAAATGAGTTGCAAATGGAACTACTTGGCATGAGGTTATTAGAGCCTTGGATAGGTAAAGAATTCAGAATAGAATTGATTTGGATGCATTATTATTTTTGGAGCAATAAGAGTTTTTGCAATATACTTCCATTGGTATCCCTCGGGACCCAAAATGGTCCCCATCCAAAAGGTGATATAGCAATGAATTTTATGAATTGTTTTTTCATTTTTTTTCACATCAGATCTTTTAAACAACTTCAGACCTAACCACAGATATAAATTTTTTCATAAATTTGTAAATATTTTTTATGTTTTTATAGCTTTATTGTCATAAAGACCCCTGTTTATTTTTTATTTATTTATTTTGGGGGGGGGAAACCCGTAATATATATTATAAATATATTCTCAATCACATTCACACCACTCTCTTATATCAGTTCCACTACATCGAGACTATTTTATGGTGGTCAGCTGTTTTATTGTCATGTATTTTGCATAATAAGATAACCATGTCCTGCATTCAAAACCACTGAAAATGTCTATGGTGGTGCTGTACCTAATATTGTGCTCATTGGATCCAAAACATATTTTTCCTTTATTTTGAAGCCTGAGGCTTAGATCCATTAGGTATTCACGAGAAAAAAATTATCACATGTCAGGATTACAGTATATCGAAAATATGTGATTATAATGGGAGTCAATGGGACCCAAAATGGTACGAGGACCACAGATGGTAACACTTATGTGAATCTCCTTTACTATACACAACACCATAGAGGGGATCAATGAATTTTAAAAATAATGCTAAAATGCAACTCCTAGCCAAGTTTCATGCAACTAGTCTTTAAAATGACTGATATATTGAGAATCAAAAATCCAAGGGGACCCAAAAGGGTCCCTTTTTTGACTATGACCATCAGAGGGAAATATTCACTTGCTTAAAGCTTCAGTGTTAATCGTGATTAATCACAGCAAATGGTTTGAGTATTGTTTTTGATACCAGCTGTGGTGTAAACAACATTGTGAGGATTTTCACTGTAACAACCACAACACTCGCAGTGGGAACCGACCGAGTCAAAGTCTCACAGCCCTGGAGACACATCTACTGTACAGCGAGAAAGGTCACCTGTAACAGAGCATTATGTTTCCAGTTGACTAACCTAATAGTCAGCTAATAATACAAACAAAGCACTCTCTTCCATTTGACTCAGTAAACTGGAGTGTGTGAGTGTGTGTGTTTGTTTGGGTGCCAGCAACGCTAAGCCACTCTCCAAGTACAAAAGGAAATATATACTTGACAGGAAGTTGTGGCTCTTCTCGTTTTAAAGTCGCTTAAGCACTCACACACATACGCATACACACACTCACAATAGGCTACACACATATGCACACACACTCCCACAGCTAGAGGATACTAGGTAATCAGCAGAGGAGGATGGGCCATTTTCAAGTGGGAAGCCCCACTCATGTAGAGGGAAAAACATCTAAAGGGTGAAATAATGCTAATGCTTAAAATGGCTATTTAAAAAAAAGAAATCATAGCATCCACTTTCTGTTACGCACTCACTGATGCTGCATTTATTAATGCATTTAGGTAGTAAATACATGTGTTCACACAGTAAGTAAGACTTATACTGAACAGGGAAAATGACGGGGCCATATTTTATTAACTTTTTAATAAAACCAACAAAATAAAAACAATGCTGCTCTGTGTTCCTCTTGCTGAGGATGTGCATACCCTCATCACTGAATGATTGGCCACTGAACGGTAGGTGTAAATAGACTGCAGAGTGTTCAGTGTGGTGCTATCCACTTAGCCAGTGGTTGTTTGATTTCCCCAGTGTCTAATTTCCAGCAATCCTCTTGGCACTTAACCGCATACACCATATTGCTCTGTTTGTGCTCGGGAACCCGATCCTTGGAATGGATTGTTTCCTATTGTTAGATTTAGAACATGTTTTACTACCACAAAACCACTCTTTGTTTATTGCATTGAGATAAAATTAAACCAAACATCTATAAGATCTTAAAAACAGAAACAACAACAACAACAACAACAACAAAAAACCCTCAAATGGTATTTTCAAACATATGCGAGTTTACAAAGTAGGTGCTCTGCAATAATTGACCACCTTCTGCAAGGCCAATCAGTACAAACATAGCAAGCCAATAATCTGGCACTGCTTAAAATGGCTCACATGCATACACCACCCACCAAATTTATCTGTTTAAAAATAAACTAGGTGTTCACTCCACAGCAATCCCTTTTCTTTTGACAGACACGTCCGTTAAATAGTGAGCAATTCCCTGCCCATTAGCTTATCATTGTTCACCAGGGGGGAAGGGTCCTATTAAACACTAGTCTTGGAAGGCAGAATAAGGTTGTGCACACTGAGATAAAGCATGTGAGAGACTGACGGTCAAAGGCTTGTAGAGATGATGAGACACACAGAGAGAGGCCAACAGGAAATTAAGAATAATTCAAAACACCACTAGTTTGGGAGTTGGGGAGCAGAGGTCAAATTTTTTGTTCTTGTTCAGATAGGTCACCATAACTGAGGCAGTTTTCAGTGATGCTTTGTTTCCTTATGCACGTAGCCACTAAAAACATCTTAATGAGAAAAAAAATACAAATACAAATAAACACCACCACAGCCATTTGTGGCAGTGTATTTCACATAAACAGACACAACAAGTTTTGATGCTATATTTGTCCCACCAGTTGAAAATGTGCTAACCGCTGCAGCTGTTATGCTGACTGAGACACTGTATGCAGTTTTCAGATGGTACATTCAGGCAATTCATGATGTTCATGGAAGATTTAGGCCATGCCCCCAGATGCAAACTTTGGTTCCTTTGTCCTTTACACTGGTAGAAAAAATAATCATGTAAGGTAGTTTTTTTTCATTTATGCCTGCTGAGCCTGTTTTTGAACATTTTATTTGTACTGTGAATAAGCCATTTCAAATAATGTCACCTGGTACTAAAAAAGGCCCATCTTTTTTTCATAGAAAATAACATAGTTGAGGTAGTTCAGGCTTCTCTGCATAGACAGTTTCCCCCCAAAAAAGGGAAGACTGAGATGCAGAGAATGGATGGATGTATGTATGGATGGATGAAGAAAATACCTGGAATGACATAGAATCCCTAATGCTGCATTTCTGCTCTTACTTTGCAAAAATGCAGTAAAGTCAGCGTCTGAGCATAATATGTATTCATGTTGAGAAGTCAGATCAGTGAATGTATCGAAACTAAACAATCCAAAGATTAAAGCTCTGGAGCTAAAAGCAGAATTTACAGTGAACCTAAAAGTGTTGGCTTTATTTCTTTCAGGCTTAAACTGTCTGCACTGATACTTTGGAGAAGTATGCATGCATCATCGGAATTCAGGATGCATTACATGCAGCAGTTGTTAAATCTCCCTACTTTTCTGCCAAAGCACATTTGACAAACTAGCGTGACTGCGACACACTGACATAACTGACGGCTCCAAGTAATGACCGACATTGCATAACTGATACCGTTTCAGACCACAATGCAGAATGTCAGCGCATCTGCACGCGCGCATGGGTGTGCACGCTCGCTGTGGGATCGGAGAGATTAGCAGCATAATCCCGACGGTAGTGCGAGTGTGTGTGTGTGTGTGTGTCGACAACAAGTCGCCGGTGCCGAGGAAAAACATCCATGGAACACCAGGAATCACACGGGCGCGTGCACACCCCCTCAAACACGCTTGAACAGTGGATTAAGGTTAAACAGATAAAGTACAAGAGGACTATTTGGCACTAGAGGTTGACATAATGTCTGACCCACCAACTGTACACAATGAAATTTCACATACCAACCTGACAAATGGTCATTACAGGGTGGTACCATTCTGCATGCCTACTTGTTGTGAGTCAAATAAGTCTGCTTGTCCATCTTTGTCCATACTCCTATACTTAACACATAGAGTACGACCCAGGCTTTCACCTAGACCCTAGATTCACCAGTCTGGTAATGTGAGACCAGCAGCTATATAAATAGCTTCCTCGAGCCAGACAAGGTGGCAGCCACACACAGAAAGCATTACTACTAAGGTTAGGGTTATGGAAGTTCCATGCTGTTTTTTCCTACTGCTCTCTCCCGTCAACCCAGGCCTGGATTCACTTGACTTGAGTGAGAGTCATTTTAACTGACTGTGAAAAGTTTAACCCTCTGATCATAGCTACGGACGACAGAAAAGACTCAATGGATAACGTAACATTATAATCACGTGGAGTGTGGGGGTTAAAGTTAAATTGCTCTGGCTAAGCTGTGCTAACAAAGGGTGGAAAAGAAATGAAGTGAACTAAGGACGCGGGGTAAAGGAACAGGAAGTGCAATGATACAGAAGAGGACAAGACAAAAATATGACAAAGATAATAATGTCCTATTGTCAAAAAAGTGCTAATTGTATAATGGTAGCAAACTAGATACTGTTTAGTGTGGACATTACTGCTTCTCTGGCAATCTAGCAGCACAATGTTGTACAGTGGTAGAAAATGAAAGTGGGTGAAAATGAGAGATAAACTAAGCAAACCTCTGTTTTTTCCAAACACCAATGCATTACATGAATTTTAAGCCCTACAGTGCATGCCTTCTTTATCTGCACTGTTTTGGACAGACTTTACAAGATTCACATCCTGCTTCAGTTTTCTTAGCTGTGATTTATAAGGAACATGATGGATTATAACAGGTTTTGCAATTAAGTTGATGTAGCCCTGAGAAACACTCTTGATGGCAGTCCCTTTGTCCTGGTCCTTCTTTCACTGTCTTTCTCTCTGTTGCTCTCTCACATTCACAGTGAAAAACACAAATCCCAGAGCCAGTGAATAACCTAAGAGTGTAAATGCCAGCAGCATTAAATGATGGGGAGCAACCAGTCACATTCACTTAGCACGTACAGGCAATGTGCTATCAATAATTGGTGCTTTAGCTGTTCAGCAGCCTTCCTCAAGATCATCTCCATTCTTCATCCATTCCCTCAATTTTTTCAACCTAATTTACTCAAGTTAAGAAGAAAAACTTACACACTGAACTTACACTGAGACGGCCTACACACAATGTCCAAGTACTGCTTGTTACAGACATGCCATAACTTGACCTCATCTGTGTGTTTCCTTAGTTACTAAATGTGTTTGCACAAAAAATAAGGGAGACAAGAAGTAGAAGAAATCAAATGAAGATGTAATTCTCAGGAATTTTATCTGGATCATTTCAATGTGCTCATGATATCTTAGAGACAATATATCACAGACCATCCCAAAGTAAAAAAAAACAGCAGTTACACTACAGGGAGCTGACCTCATTTCCGTCTATAAAGGACTGTGTGTTGTTTTGGGGTGTGTATGTGTGGGGGATGATCTAACATAGGTCTTTGACAGCAAGTGTCTGCAGTTGACGCAAATCACGCAGAACATCTTGTCACATGATGCGGATGATAAAACGGGAGTGATGCTTCTGTGTCTGTGTTTAAATGCGCACAGCACTGCAGAGCTGGACTGAAATGTTCTAAATGTTTGACTATGTGGGTTTTTAAACACAGGTATCCACACACTTAACAGTTTTAAATTCTGCATTGGCTTTTTTCATTTTGAAATATTGTACTAATCAAATAATATTATGTAATTATAAACTTTTTTTATTTAAATGTACAATTATTTTACTTTATCGCATTTATTTATATTTCAGATTAGCTTCTAAATTCTTCAGATATTTGTTTTTTTATACCATTCTGTCTTTTTTACCTATTTATTATGTTTTTCTGATTTACCTTTATTTTTATTTTTTTTCTGGGATGAATAAAGCAACAGTTGGGTCCATAAGTTCTTCGATAATGATCCTTTTTTATTTTTTCATTTACCTCTATACACCACCACTGTGAATTTTAAGTCAAATAGTTAAGATGTGATTGAAGTGCAAATCTACAGTGGGTTTAAAAATGTGCTGCACTTGATGCTCAAAAGAAAGTAGCCAAACTAGCATAATCATAAATATAGATACTATATTGACTGCCTGAAGTCACTTTCAACTGCTGCTTCTTTGTAGGTGTGTCTGCCTTAAGCTTTGTGTTCAGTAACTGATAATCATGCTCCACTCTGTGGAGATCAGGTGACTAACTTGGCCATTGAAGAACATCCTGTTTCCTTGCCTTGATAAACTCTTGGGTTTGTTTTGCAGTATGCCCGAGTCATTATCCTCTGCACAGATAATTCATCCTGCTACTTCTATCAGCATTCACATCATCAATAAACACAAGTGACCTGGTTCAGCTGGCAGCCATACATACCCATGATATTGCCTTCACCACGTTTGACAGACAGCGCAGTATGTTTTGGACCATGGGCTGATTCTTTCCTTGTACATGTTGTTCTCTTTCCATTCTGGTAAAAGTTCATGTTGATTTCATCTGTCCAAAGAATTTCTTTTTGATGCTTTCAAGCAGATTCTAATCAAGCCTTCCCGTTCTTGAGAGTAGAATTTTGCCATCATGCACGTAAGCTATCCTCTCCACAGTTTTCCATGCTTTTTGATGCTGCTGAGCTGGCCAGCGCATTCCTTCATTTTAAAAGCATACCGGACTGTCTTGGTCACTTAGTTATATTTAGAGTTCCAGTGAACAGCTACTAAATGTGGGTTCGATAGGTTTGTATCAACTCCAGATCTTTCATTCAATTTATTTGTCATGACAAAAGAAGGGAGCATCTCTCCCCTGGCCATGAAACAGCTTCTCAATCAATTATCCACCTACTTTGATCCTCTGGGCAGAAAGGAGCAAGCAGTTCAACAATCAGACACACATATTTCAGGGTTTACTTGGGTGAGTATCTTTGGATCTTTACAGCTGCAATATTTCATATGTTTATATAAATAAAAGCTATTATGACTGCAGTTGGATTAGGATGCTAAATATGTGAACATTAGGTTTCTGGGAGGCTTGATGACAAAGCACTGAAACATCCAATAAAATCAACAAACTTTCTCAGGAAGTTGAGCTTGATCAATCTACCTCAGTGGGTTTTTATCAACTTCTACTGAAGTGCCATAAACACTGTTGTCACCTAGAGCCAAGACTGCATGGAATGCAAGGACGTGCACCACGTAGTAAAGCTTGCCCATCATATCACCAGGACATACTTCCCGAACTTAAATCTGAATCTAGTAGCGTCATCAGAGACTTAACACACCCAGTCTATGATCTGTTTGTCTGGAAAGAAGGATCATGTGATAAGATCCAGGACAAACAGACAGAAACAGATTTTTACAAGAACTAAAGCTTGTGCTGTTTTCTAGACTTGTTTTTCTCTTCCAGCTTTTACATAAACATAAAACACAAATCACCACTCAAGCATCAAAAATTTTTATCTACTGCACTGCATTATTGCACTATTGCATATGCAAAATAACACTTATGCCAAGTATATATTTCTTTTAATTAGCTATTTTCATTTGTACGCTTTTGTGAACAAAAGTTTTTCCCTTTTTCCTTTACCTACATTTTTTAGAGCTATTACCTTTGAATGTGTAAATATGCTGTTTTTTCAGGTAAAATAACTGAAAAACAGGGAAAAGGAGGCCCATTTGTTTTGAAGGTCTTTGGACCTTCAAAACAAATGGGCAAAAAAGAGGGGAGCACGAACATACTTGAGCACAGGTATTTGTGCATGTGTGCCAGAGAGTGCTCATGGCTTGACTACTATACACTTGCAGCCTTCTGTTTGTGGCAGGACTGTCTCTTGATGGTGAAAGAACAAACAAAGCAGCCAGTTCCCCTCTGGCCTTTGCTGCTTAGAGGCAGAGAAGCTGACAGATAGAGGCTGACTTTTTGTTGTTGGGCCCTGTCAAAGCAACACGAGCTAGAACATATCCAGCCAGAACTGAGTCAGATACATGAATGGTGGTAAATGATGCGGCTAAGATTTTGTATGCAAATAAAGAAAGGTGAGCGCACAAAAGTAAAACAGAAAGCAGGGATTATTAGGAAACAGAGAGTCACTGAAAACAATAAGAGTGCTTGAAAATAGAAAAAAGAGCTGATGGTTAGATATTGACTTTAAGCTTAGAAGTAAATTTTAAATGAGCCAGTGCACCTGCTGCTGGTTGAAATGTCACATGAAGCATATGAAGAGGCATTAGAAGCTACAAATAGCTTTTTGGAGGCGGTATTTGGAGAAAAGCACAAGTTGTCCACAATACAACTACTAGATAAAGAGAGAGAAACAGGTGTGTATTGTTCATTTTAATTGGAACTTTTGTTTTGAAAGGCTAGAAATTTTACAGACATCTGGTAAACCCCGAAAAGCAGCTTTAGTATTCACAAGCTTTCATTCTTACAATATAGTACTATTCGGCTAGTCATTGTTGAAAGGTGAAACAATGTGTATTTGTCAGACACGAAGTTTCGGAGTGTGAAAGTGAGAGCTAGAAAAGTTTAAAAATGTTAAAATGTTTTTATTATTTTTTTTTATCATTTATTATGAAGTTTTAATAGTGATTAGTGATTTTAATAATAACAATGAAAAAATCCCCCCCAGCAAAAGGTTTGGGAAACAAACAGAAAACCAAAAACCCTGATATAACCTTTGTTTTGAGTCTATTTACACATCAAAATTTTTGTCAGAAGAATGACTCTAGTTGTGCACTCCAATCACATTCACACAAGCACTTTTTTCAACAGCTAAGTGTTGTCTAAGGCTCACACTGTGGCGAACACATCAAGAGTCAGCATCTTGCCCAAGGAGCAGCCAGGCATCAAACTACCAGCCCTACAATTAGTAGATTGCAGTGACATCGCCGTCAGCTAATGTACAAACTTTGTACAGTCTCCTCCTCTACAGCTTATACTGAACATGCTTAGGATGGATTAAAGCAAGAGAACAATTTTCCCTTTGGGCTCAATAAAGTTTACCTTCCTTATCCATCCATGCATAATCATCAACTCTACCTTTCGATCCTGTGAAATACTGCAGCAATGACACTAGAAGAAAAGCTAACACAGATTGCTGAATGTAACATATGATGAAACTCTTAAATTGTTATTTTTTTATTTAATGCAGTTCATTTCTTTACGCTACTATGATACAAAGACCTCTACAAAAACCATCAGTCATTAGCTTAATCCCTATAAGCACACACCCCTGAGACTCCCACCGAACCATTTTCTAAATCCTAATAAAAAAATGTTGTCAAAGCCTCAATCAGGTCTTCTTTAATCCCCAGTAATGACTCATCAATGAGACATTAAATATTCCGTGATCTTATTATAGATCTCTGCTTGGAAAGAATATGACTGACACTCTCTGCCTCAGTCATCAGATCAAAGCACAAACAAGCCTCTCAGTTCCTCCCTTTGGTTCTCACATATCTCTCTCTCCCTCTCTCCTTGCCCCATGACTCCCTCACACACTCTTCCTTTTCCTTCCTTTGCCTTTGGCTGGGAATCTGGCCAACAAATCTGGGCTTCCAAAGAGCAGATCCATACTTGCCTGGATACTCAAACACTGGCTTGTTTCATGTATTGTCTAAGAGTCGTTAGCTTGGAGTTGTATCTCTGTCTATATCTTTTTGCGTTATTTGTCTACATTCAATATAAATCAAGATATCAGGGTATCATCATCTGTCGTTTGGTAAAAATGTCACGTTAACTAGTTTAAAGAGCGCAAGGTATTGGTTGTGTGGTGAAGCCGCTTCCACATACACTCACAGCATGTGGACATTTTCATAGGAGAAGAGATTTAAATTCTGATGTGCTCCTGTTAACTGACACTCAGAAACAGTATAAAGATGGCTCTGGGCTTCAATAAAGTTCCCATACATCTATTAACCAGTGAGTCATATTAAAAGCCTGATCTGAAAGAGGGTTTGACATGTGAACCAAAGCTGTACAAGGAAAGCCCTGTTTTGGCGATGTTGTCTGTGCATGGTGTGCGTGCCAAGCTGTCTATTTTGAAGTCAGGTCAGGACAGGCTAGCACTTCAGGCCTCTCTCAGTCACTGTGAGTCAGTAAATTGTCTTGACAACAGACGGATAGACACGGCTAACTGACGACCAGACAGAGCGACTGAAAAGAAAACAAACAGAAACATGTAAGTCACATGGCAGGAAAGAAGCGATAAGAGAATTTCAAATAAAGGAGCCAGGAAGCAGACCACAAACAAAGCCTGATGGGAAAGATTCACATTCAGCACACAAACCACTGGAAAGCAACCAAATGCCAAGGCAAAGATGAAGATGTTTAGGGAATGTCAAGGCTATTAAGCCTGTGGTTTCTACTTTCCTCCTCGCCTCCAAACAAGCCGATCTGTCAAACCACCATGTCACTCCATTTTCCACAATCAGGAACCAGGCCACCAAGTCATTGTTCTATGTAGGCCACCATCAGTGATGTCACACATCTCCTGCATTTTGCAAAGCAGCGTGGGCCTTGATAATTTACACATAATGACTGAAGAATCATTCCAGCTGTGCTTGTGCCTGTTGGGAAAAACAGGGGATTTTAGGAAACTGACTCATCGGATCTACAGGATGTTAGTGGCACACAAAGATGTTGAAGATCCGTCTAGTTTACTAGTAGCCTGTTTTATAGAACCCAAACATAGACTCAATTAGATTAAGATTTAAACCTTCCTGTGAAAGAGTGGTCAGCAGTGAGTCAAATACTACATTTAGATTTTAGCAAGGTACTTGAAATGAGGTAACCAAGTACAACACAATGGATTTTGTTCTATAGCTTTAAATTAAACATTGCTCTAAGCGATTTCAGTAAATTCAATAAAAACTAGAAAAATTTGCATTTCCTGCGAAAATGCTGTGTGGATGCCTTAACGCTGAAGATGTCTGCAGAAAAAAGCTGAAAAAGTTGAAAAAAAAAGGTTGCCCTGAGCAGGATTCAAACCTGGCCCTCCTGGTCTAAGGGCAGCTATTTAGCTCACTGAGCCAAAGTCATTCTCACAAAGAAGAGGTGGAGAGATTGACAATTGTGCTGAAATGAGCAGAAGCTGCTGAGAATTGTGCTGATAAGAGGTGGAAAGGCTGAAAATGTTTCAGAAGAGGTGAATAAGCAGAATTTGGGCAGAAAAGAGGTGAAAACTCTGAAAATTTTGCTGAAAAGAGTTCAATCAGCAGAATTTCTTCTGAAAAGAGTTCAATCAGAAGAATTTTGCTGAAAAGAGTTTTTTTCTGAAAACAGCAGAAAAAACTGAAAATCTTGCTGAAAAGAGTTGAATGAGCAGAATTTGTGCTGAAAAGAGGTTTTTGCTGAAAACAGCTGAAAAAGCTGGTATTTGTGCTGAAAAGTGGTGAAAAAAATGAAAATTGTGTTGAAAAGGGGTGAAAAAGCTTAAATTTGTGTTGAAAAGAGTTAACAAAGTTTAACTGTTGACTGAAAGAAATGTTGCCATAAGCGGGATTTGAACCCAGGCCTCCCAGTCTGAGAACGGACGCTTATCTCACTGAGCTAAAACACAACTCAGTCCAGCATGCAAAATCAGTGAGGCCATTGATAATGTGTTCCATTCATTTCAATGGTCAAAAGTCATAACAAACATCAGCAGAAATAGCAGAATATTTTAAAGTTTAAACATAGTATTTCTGCTAAAACTTAGTATTTAAACTAAATAATATTTTTTTTCCTGCCAAATCATAGCATTTGTGCTGGAACACAGAATATTCTGCCAAATCCTACAATTTGTGCTAAAACATTATTTATGATTTAGTAGAAACACTGGGACTTGGTGGAAATACTATGATTTACATGAAATACTTTGACTTAGCAGAAGTACTACAATCTAGGAAAAAAGTACTACAGCATAGCAGAAATTCTATCATTGAGCAGAATTACTAGGATTTAGAAGAAATACTAAGATTTGGCACAAACACTGATGTGGCTCAAGAACCTTTATTGTGCAGTTATACTATGATTTGGAAGAAATACTATGTTTTAGCACAAATACTATGATTTGGCTCAAATACTATGATTTGGAAGAAATACTATGTTTTAGCACAAATACTATGATTTGGCTCAAATACTATGATTTACCAGTAATACTATGTTTTGGAACAAATACTACACTTTGTCACAAATACTATAATTGAGTACAAGTACTATAAGTTTACAGAAATACTATGATTTAGCAGAAATGCAGTGTTTTTGCAGAAACACTGTAATTTCGCTTAAATAGTATGAAATAGCAGTAATACTATGATTTGGCAGAAATACTACTTTTTAGCACAAATACTATTGTACAGAATGGTGTACGTCAGTTTAATGCTGGGTGGTGCTGCAATAGTAACTATCCTCGGTCAGAAGGAGAGGCTGACATCCAGGGATTAGATTACCACAGGTGGAGTTTATTGCGGTCAGATGGATGGTACAGGGAGGTATGGCATACAGTAGGAGGATGTGGAGAGGTGATATGGTGTGGTTTCTATGATTAAGAACAGGGTATGCATTACAACATGCATACAGATTAAAGATTAAGAAAACTGGCAACAAATTCCTCCACTACAAATCAGTCTGATACCACTTTTTACAGGGTTCCCGTTTACTAAGGCACTACCCAAAAGGCGCCACAAGAGGGCAGTCCAACACAAGAGATGACCTATTTACACTGATGCACTTAGTAAACAGCCCCTACTTAGCCACTACATAATACAGTGATAATGCAGTATTCAAATTCAAACAAATACTATGATTTGGCAGAAATACTATGACTGAGTAGTAATACTATAACATAACAGATTTCCTAAAAAAACTATGAAATTGCAGTAATTCTATGACTTGGCAGAGATACTACGTTTTAGCACAAATACTATAACAACGCAGAAATACTATGACTTAGTAGTAATACTATAACATAACAGTTCAATGTTCTTGCACAAATACCACAATATGGCAGAAATACTATGTTTTAGCACAAATACTGTGATTTGGTATAAATACTATGATTTGGCACACATACTATATTCCGCAGATACACTATAACATAACAGATATTCTAAAACTTAGTAGTAATACTATAACATAACAGAATTATTATTTGGGCACAAATACCACGATTTGGCAAAAATGCCATGATTCAGCACAAATATGATGACATGGCAAAAATACTATGATTGGGTACAAATACTATGATTTGGCACAAGTACTATGATTTAGTACAAATACTATGATTTGGCAGAAATACTCTGATTTAGCAGACGTACTATCTTTTGGTAGAAATTCCTGCTAAAAGGTAGTATTTCTGCGTTTTAGCAGAAATACTGTAATTTGGCATAAATACTATGATTTGGCATAAATACTATGCCTTAGTAGTAATACTATAACATAAGAGATATACTATGGTTTTGCAGACATACTATGTTTTTGCACAAATACCATGATTTGGCACAAATGCTGTGATTTAGCAGAAATACTATGATTGGGTTCAAATACTATGATTTGGCAATAATACTGCGTTTTAACAACAACTACTGAGATTTGATTGAAATACTATGATTTAGAAGAAATACTATGACTCCATACAAATACGATGCTTTGGCACAAATACTATGATTTGGCAGAAATACTATGACTTAGTAGTAATACTATAACATAACAGATTTCCTAAAAAAAAACTATGAAATTGCAGTAATTCTATGACTTGGCAGAGATACTACGTTTTAGCACAAATACTATAACAACGCAGAAATACTATGACTTAGTAGTAATACTATAACATAACAGTTCAATGTTCTTGCACAAATACCACAATATGGCAGAAATACTATGTTTTAGCACAAATACTGTGATTTGGTATAAATACTATGATTTGGCACACATACTATATTTCGCAGATACACTATAACATAACAGATATTCTACGACTTAGTAGTAATACTATAACATAACAGAATTATTAATTGGGCACAAATACCACGATTTGGCAAAAATACTATGATTGGGTACAAATACTATGATTTGGCAATAATACTGCATTTTAACACAACTACTGAGATTTGATTGAAATACTATGATTTAGAAGAAATACTATTACTCCATACAAATACGATGCTTTGGGACAAATACTATGTTTTGGTTCCAATACTATGATGTGCAACAAATACTATGATTTGGCACAAGTACTATGATTTAGTACAAATACTATGATTTGGCAGAAATACTATGCCTTAGTAGTAATACTATAACATAAGAGATATACTATGGTTTTGCAGACATACTATGTTTTTGCACAAATACCATGATTTGGAACAAATGCTATGATTTAGCAGAAATACTAAGATTGGGTACAAATACTATGATTTGACAATAATACTGCGTTTTAACAACAACTACTGAGATTTGATTGAAATACTATGACTCCATACAAATACGATGCTTTGGCACAAATACTATGATTTGGCACAAATACTATGACTTAATAGTAATACTATAACATAACAGATTTCCTAAAAAAAACTATGAAATTGCAGTAATTCTATGACTTGGCAGAGATACTACGTTTTAGCACAAATACTATAACAACGCAGAAATACTATGACTTAGTAGTAATACTATAACATAACAGTTCAATGTTCTTGCACAAATACCACAATATGGCAGAAATACTAT
Organism: Aulonocara stuartgranti; assembly: GCF_965226115.1. Taxonomy (NCBI): domain Eukaryota; kingdom Metazoa; phylum Chordata; class Actinopteri; order Cichliformes; family Cichlidae; genus Aulonocara; species Aulonocara stuartgranti. The sequence goes on along the minus strand of NC_138954.1, from coordinate 20,372,502 downwards.
GTTTTAGCACAGATACTGTAATTTGGTATAAATACTATGATTTGGCACACATACTATATTTCGCAGATACACTATAACATAACAGATATTCTACGACTTAGTAGTAATACTATAACATAACAGAATTATTAATTGGGCACAAATACCACGATTTGGCAAAAATACTATGATTGGGTACAAATACTATGATTTGGCAATAATACTGCATTTTAACACAACTACTGAGATTTGATTGAAATACTATGATTTAGAAGAAATACTATTACTCCATACAAATACGATGCTTTGGGACAAATACTATGTTTTGGTTCCAATACTATGATGTGCAACAAATACTATGATTTGGCACAAGTACTATGATTTAGTACAAATACTATGATTTGGCAGAAATACTATGCCTTAGTAGTAATACTATAACATAAGAGATATACTATGGTTTTGCAGACATACTATGTTTTTGCACAAATACCATGATTTGGAACAAATGCTATGATTTAGCAGAAATACTAAGATTGGGTACAAATACTATGATTTGACAATAATACTGCGTTTTAACAACAACTACTGAGATTTGATTGAAATACTATGACTCCATACAAATACGATGCTTTGGCACAAATACTATGATTTGGCACAAATACTATGACTTAATAGTAATACTATAACATAACAGATTTCCTAAAAAAAACTATGAAATTGCAGTAATTCTATGACTTGGCAGAGATACTACGTTTTAGCACAAATACTATAACAACGCAGAAATACTATGACTTAGTAGTAATACTATAACATAACAGTTCAATGTTCTTGCACAAATACCACAATATGGCAGAAATACTATGTTTTAGCACAGATACTGTAATTTGGTATAAATACTATGATTTGGCACACATACTATATTTCGCAGATACACTATAACATAACAGATATTCTACGACTTAGTAGTAATACTATAACATATCAGAATTATTAATTGGGCACAAATACCACGATTTGGCAAAAATACTATGATTGGGTACAAATACTATGATTTGGCAATAATACTGCATTTTAACAAAACTACTGAGATTTAATTGAAATACTATGATTTAGAAGGAATACTATGACTCCATACAAATACAATGCTTTGGAACAAATACTATGATTTGGCACAAGTACTATCATTCAGTAGAAATACTATGATTGGGCAGAAGTACTATGTTTCAGTACAAATACTATGATTTGGCAGGAATACTCTGATTTAGCAGAAATACTATGTTTTAACATAAATACTGTCTTTTGGCAGAAATTCCTGCTAAAAAGGACTATTTCTGCTTTTTAGCAGAAATACTGTAATTTGGCATAAATACTATAATTTGGGATAAATACTATGATTTGGCACATATAATATATTCAGCACATATATTATAAAATAACAGAAATATTATGATTTGGCCTCAAAACCATGATTTTGCACAAATACCATGATTCTGCAAAAATACTATGATTTAGCAAAAATACTATGATTTAGCAGAAGTACTGAGATGTAGCAGAAGTACTTTGTTTTAGCAGAAATACTATGATTGAGGAGTAATACTTAAACATAGGAGAAATATTGATACACAGACACACATACACAGACAGTAAAGGGAACAGGAGCTGTGGAGAGTCTGGGCTTGGTATATGTAGGTCAGTTAAATTAGCTGCACCTGCTGTAGTCAGCCCTTACACACACAGACACAGACACAGAGAGAGGTGTGAGTTTTCTTCAGTGTATTTCTGACATTCAGGATTCCACTCGAACAAATGGCCATAATTTCCTAACCGTAGAGGCTAGAACGGTCATTCAGGCATCGTTTTATTCAGAAGAGATGGGGGAATCTTCAGGTCTTCATAATTCAGAGATAAAACATAAATTATTAAAGATATATGACTTGTAATACACTGTAACTGAGTAGAGGCGAAGCAAAAACTGCCTTGACTTGCGCTCAAACAACCTTTGGTAACTCTAAATCTATATGGAGCATCAAAATCATTCTTTCACCGTAAGAAACAGCAGGCTTTGGTGAACAGTTATGGAAATTTTCAGGGCTCTGTGGAAATCCATCAAAAAGATATGACGAGAGAAAAAAGTGCCTCATTTCCAGTGTTTGAAATCTGATGAAATCTGAGCGAGGGACAAATTTCCTACCCTCAAACAAGTCCAACTCATTTCAGAACGGTAATAGGTGAGAAAGAAATTCTTGAATTGTGAGCGTCAGGAGTGTCTGAACATATACGGGGACAAGCCTCATGTCTTAACTTTGCTTCGTTAAGGAGATATGACAATTTGAAAATGCCTCTCATTAGAGAAATCCAGCGGTGATTTTGAACAAACTCTCCATTGAGTTTATATGGAGAGTTTTCTGACTTTGTGTTACTCTGAGGAGATTTGCAAAATATCTATGAGTCCCACAACAATGATAGGGACATTTTCTGAAAGCCAGCAAAAATACCTACGTTTTGATGTATAATTTGTGGGGCTTGAGTGGAAATTGAGCGAGTAGCAAGAAGTTGTTTGGACATGAAGAGAAAATTCAAACAGTTTCACTGTCCCCTCTGAGTTAATTGCATAGCAACCATAGCAACGCATGTATTTTCTGAAAAATCAAAATTTTGCAACTGAAAACTCAAAGAGGGATAAGATTAAAACGGTAGAAGATCTGAAAAAGCTGAATCATACAGGAATAGCCAAATCATTTGAGAACATTTTAAAGTTTGAATGGAGTTTCTAGGTGAAAGTATGAGGCAGTAGTTAAGTTTCAAAGACAAGAAAGTTTTAGCAGAATTGTGGAAGTTTCCCATTCATTTCAATGGGACAAATTAAAGGAAAAAAGTGTAATATTTTAAAAAGTATAATAGTAATAAACACCAAAAGTCATAGCCGGCATTAGCAGAAAGAGCAGAACAGTTTAGAGTTTGAACGGTGAAAATAGCACAAAAATTGTGGAAGTAGATCCACGGCGAAAAGTGTACGGAAACACCCGGAATAATAAAGAATAAAGAGAAACAGGAACTCAATAGTGTGGATGCCCATTGAGGGCATCCACACAATAAGTTGAATGTTGACCACTAGCTGCAGCGTTTGCACATAAAGACGAGGTTTTACCAGTGTCCAGACCTTGATAATAAATTAAATCTTAAGAACTGATTCAGGCTTGGACACTTGATCTCTGCCAAACTAAGAAATAAAGGAGCAACATTCTTCTGCTAATGGCCAAAATCTGCAAATACTATTGACTTTGTCATGGGGGTAGCACTTGTTAGCAAGACAGGGCAAGGCTGACTGGTAACACAATGACCCTCTAAGTGTTGGCACAAGCTTAATGATGTGAAAAAATTATTAGCTCCCTAACTGCTTACTGGGGCAGTGGGCAGATTATGTGTAGTTAGAGAATTTATGTTCTGCTAAAAAAAAAAAAAAAAAAAAATCCAAGCATTCGTGATGAGTAAGAACTGCAGAAAATTACTGCTACCTATAGCTGTAATGGAAATTACATCCATGAGAATTTAAAACTAATCTGCAACTCTGATGTTAAAAACTAAGTCTGGAATATACATGTATATATTTTTTAAATGGGAAACATATGCGCATGAGAACGTAGAACCGGAGATATATGAACATCACAGAAGTGTGTTGAAAGAAGAATTTAAGGCACCTTAACAAAGCCACAGAGCATGTATGGTGTTAAGATTTCCACATGCTGCCTATTAGGCCTCTAGAATTCAAAATTCTGGCATATCGCCCATATGGGAGCAGCTTCATTGTACTGCTCTGACAGGTAAATGTAGAAGATGTGTAAAGGAATGTTTCTATCTGTCACTCCCCTGTCTAATCCCCGTTTCAGTCCAGGCCTGAAAGAGAGCTTTTCATGGTTTCATCTATGAAACAAGAAAACCTAAATGCTTGTCAAAGCTGCACTCGTGAACTTGGGAGTGCAGCAGTTCTGTGCTTGTTGCATTCCTCTGACTGCCTGCCCCTGTCATTCGGTTCTTTTTTGACTCCCTTGCTCTGTCATACACTCTTTCATTGTGTTCCTCCACGAGCCTCTGTGCCTGTTGATGTCATATTTTCAGATGTGCTTCTGTTGTTTACCTTGATTTCTTGGTTTTCTTTCCAACTATACCTAAAGGTCTGTCTTGCTTGTGCTTTAGGGTATGGTAAAGTTGCTCCTTTATCAGTTTTAAAGACATCAGATTTCCCCAAAGATTGCTTTTAAAATGTGGGATTTTATTTTTACATTTTTTTTGGTCTTTCTTAAAAATTTTACTACTCGGTTAAGTGACGATTTTACTACTATCATTACACAGATGCTTGTTTCTTGTTTCTTAGCATTAGCTGTGTGATAGACTGATGACCCATCCAGGGTGGGAGAGGCTTCTGCCTTCAAACAACCTTATGTTGGGTAAGCAATTCAAATAATCAGTTGGTGCCTTGTAATACATGGGCATGTATAGTTTTAGCAGAAACTAGGAAATAAACTCCTGGAAAAAAAAAACAATATAGCAGAAGAAATGTAAGAAGAAGAGGTTGAAGTCTGTGCTGTCCAAAACACTTGTAGTACTGTAAGTCTTCATGGGAAAATTGCAAGTAGCACACATATTAGCTAACATATATATTTTAAGGGAGAAACAGAGAGGAATCTTATTACATTTTACCAACAGATCAAATTGTTGCTTTCTTTCAAAATGTCATAGAATTTTCATTTTCCTTCAGCTGCTCCAATGCATCGCAGTGAGTGGGACAAAGCTTGTCCACTGTCCTCCTTCACTGGAAACAGTCATTAAAAAGGAGCTGGATTGTGCTGAAAGGGTAGATGGTTATCCTCCCGGAGTGAGATGAAGGCAGAGGAGGAGGGCGGCAGAGAGATTTGGGAAGAAGGCCACAGGGAGACAGACAGGCCACAGGCTTTTGCTGAAAGGGTGGGTGGTTTAGCCATCCAACCAGAGAGGGAGGAGGAGAAAAGGCTGAGATAGAAAAAAAAATTACAGAAAGGGAAATGCTGGCAGGAAGAAAGGAGAGAATGAGGAAAGAAAAGAAATTAAAATCCTTCTCTGTTATATAGCTCATGATTTTCTGCCATGATGCATCAGAGGTCTTGACACCAGTGAAAAGCAGACATGGGTTAGCATGTATTTGGCAACATTACTGTTAAAGTTCTGTGCGCATAGCTATTAATACTCTGGGACCCATTTTCTCTTTCAATATTGTTCTATAAGCATAATAATTGGTTTCTATCGGCAAAATATTATATACAGTTTTGTTAAATAATAAGAAGACTGTGACTAAAACTACATTTTACTTTCATTTTTTAATCTAATGGAATTGTTCAACATTATGAACCGCATATATTGACTTTCTTATCAGGATGGCCCTGCAGCTTATTGCAACTTCATGAAATCACGCACACACATGGAAAAAAACTTATTAAATGCACAAAAATGCTTTATATACATCAAGCAAGACTAAAACCTTAAATGCTGCTGTTGGAAAATGTAATTCATTTTATATTGATAAACTGATTAACATTTCAGAGTAGGCTGAGAAAGAAGGACTGTTTAAGGAGGTAATATAATAAGCTATACTTTACTCCAAATTATCGCCCACCATATTATTAACGGGGAATGTAATTCCTCTTTCGGATTAGAGTGCCACCACCTGTCCCTCCCATCCAGCTGTGAGAAGGTGAATGCTCTTAAGTCCACAGGACATAAATGTGTTGAGTGAAGTCAGATCTTGCCTGACATCTGTAGCCTTTTCCTGCATCACAACTTCTAACAAAGCCCGTCGTTGTGTGGCCCAGCTTGTGCCCTCCGCCCACGCCCATCTAACAACCCAGATCCCACTGAACTGGCATCAGTCAATGGACAAAAACTGCTTTAATTAACTTCAGATCTGTCAGCTACCGCTGAGCTACGCCAAAGTAGGCATGTAAGTTCATGCCCCATTTGATCTTTATGGGGATTTTTTCCCCCTTAAATTAGAAGAGAGAAAGGTACACATATAATCCAGCAACTGAAAAAAAATCCTTACAGAAATTTGCAGCCATACATAAAACATAGGACTCCACTTTGATCTGATGCATGTGCACTTTTGTGCATTTATACAGCAGGTGTTATGTGCGTCCGTGTAAGCCTTTGATGTAGATGTCCTGATTTTCATAACAATATATCATTTGTACAGTGCAATTGTAAGAGCTCATTACCCAGAAATAAAAAAACACTGCAATAGTTGTTAGAAAAGTCCTGAATCTGTGTGTCGCTAACGTTTAATTAGCAGTTATACAAAATCTTCTACTAGGAGGGCGAAGTAACTGGTGGCAATAGGGGAACAGCAGCTTGATTCCTAGTTAGCAGTTATCTAACAGCTGGCTGGAGAGTGTTGTCACAATGGAAGGCTGGTTTCTTTTCACCTATAGTGCAAAAAAGGAAAAGCAGAAGAGAGGGGAGAGAGAGCGGGTGTTTCCATTGCAGCAAAGCAGCATCGCTTCAGAGAGTAAAGACAGTGAACATCAAAGCTGGCCCTGGGCTAGAAAGAGGGAAGACAGAAGAGGAGGGAAGTTAGAACTCACAGACAGCGGTCCCTACTGAGAATCTTGGGTAAGGAAGAAAAAAAGGACATGGACTGGTTGAAAAAGATGGAAAGAAAAGAGAAAGTCAAAGCCAAAGAGAAGGTCTTTTTACTTCAGAAAAAGGAACACGAACTTGACAGAACGTTATTAAGGTGGCTGTCTACAGGGGTAGTCACCACTTGACTGCCAGGGCAGATGTCTATATCGCCTAATACTGCTGGACTGCTCAACAAATGCCTTTACAAGGGCTACACAAGGCTTTAACTACAAGGACAGACCTGCTCATAAAAGCACATATCTGCTCCACAATGTTCCACACAGACACATGCAGTTCAAGAGTACAAACACACCACAGAAATGCATAGAGGTTCACTGGAAATCCAAAATCACAAAAGGCTCTGTTTGCTAAACAAGCATGAAGCGCTATCTTGCAGACAAAAAAAGACAGCCACACCTTGAACGGATCTCTACAAGGACAAACAGAGACACGTGCACAAGCTCAAATCGCTTCCATCCACTTCCTCTTTCCCGACCTCAAGCGTTTCATTAACTGTGCTGCAGAGTGAAATGATAATTTCTCTTTGGACAGACTTTGCAGCAGTTAAGGGGGCAGTTAGCCATCTGAGCCTGCTGCTGTGAATGTGTTTCACTGGGTGGCAGATGGGTTCAGATGGCAAGAATTCACGGGGATGCTGAGAGACCAGGAGTGTGTTTCCCAAGGAGCTTAATTGAAAGAGATTGGAATCTAATCTGTGAGTAAACAGTCAGAGAAGAGCAGAAGCTTTCTTCCATCCATCATTTGCTACATCAGCAAATTTGAACAGGAAATCTTGACAAGGATCCGTTCTCACTAAAAACCTCCCAAATTTAGACACCAAGTTATAAAACCTAATACTGGAATGACTTGTGATTGGTGATGACTGAATGGTGTTATAATTATCCAAATGTTTTTCCTGTTGTGGCATGATAGGAAAGGCTATTAAGAATTACAGGTGCCACAGCTTAGACTGATTAAAATATTGATTTGATGATCATAGAGAAGCAGCAGCAGGTTTATCATCACTGAAGGACAACTTTCAACAGAGTATGCACAAAAATATCATTTAGTCATTTAGGTTAATATGAAATATAGCATTTTTAAACACAATCAGTTTAGTTTGAATGTAGATTAATAATCTATACAAACACAGATTTTGGCCCCATTTGTCATTCTGTGGTGTTTTAAAAATTAGTAATAACTAATTCCAAATTACATGAATTGAAGAGATGCAAACTTTAAGAGAAAAAGGCTGATGATTTTACTTTCTAAAAAGTTATTGTGGGTATTATTTTGTAATATACACACATTTTTGTTCTTCATCTTAGTTGTTTTCCAGATAATACCCTGTTGTGTTTTATGTAAGAGCACATATTATGTCAAAGAGCAGATGCAATGAGAGACTTTGTGCATGTAAATGGGAAATTATCATCACACATGAAACGGAGTTCCACAGGGTTCTGTGCTGGGACCTATACTTTTTACATTATGTGCATTTCCCTGAAGTAATATTATTATAAAACACTGCATACATTTTTATTTCTATATAAATGATACCCAGTTACATTTATCTATGAAGCCAGATAACAAATTCATTAAACTACAGGCATGTCTGAAAAACCTGGATGACCTGTAATTTCTTACTTCTAAATTCAGACAAAGGCAAGGTTACTGCATTTGGCCCTGAAAATGTTAAAAAACATGGTGTCTAACCAGATTACCTTGGCCTACAGTAGCACTTTGAGGACTTTTGGAGTCATCATTGATCAGGATATTTCCTTCAACGTGAATTTTACACAAATAAGTAGGACTGAATAGCATTTTGTCTCAGAGTGATGGTGAAAAATTAGTTCATGCATTCCCTGCTTCTAGGACAGACTACTGTAATTCATTTTTATCAGACTGTTTTCTAAAAAGCCTTTAGTTAATCAAAAAACAGTGCAGCCAGTACTGACAGGGACTTTAACGAGAGATCATATTTCTCCTTGTCTCCAATATTAGCTTGTCTTAATTGGCTTCCTATTACTGTAAATCCAGAATTCCTTCTCTTCACATATAGTCTTTATAATCATACTCTGTCATATCTTAAAGACCTCCCAGTAGCATATTAATCTAAAAGAGCATGTTGCTCTCAGACTCCAGGCTTAAATTTGGCTCCTAGAGTGTCTTAAAGTAGAATTGGAGGCAGAGCCTTCAGCTCTCAGTCTCCTGTCCTTTGGAACCAGCTCCCAGTTTGGATTCAGGAGACAGAAACCCTCTCTGCTTTTAAGATCAGAGTTAAAACTGCCATTTTTTGATAAAGATTATAGTTAAGGTTGGATCAGGTGACCCTGAAGTATCCCTCATTTATACTGCTATAGTCTAAAGCTGCTAATTAGCAGTATGATAACCACTCATTTAATGTCAGCAGAGTGTTTTGTATTATTATTCATCAGCCATGGAGTGATTAAATTATACAGTGTGGTTCCTGAATTTACAGAAAGGAAAACTGAAGGCAAAGGGCACATTGTATGCATCAAGGTAGTGTGTGTGAGTTTACTGCCTGCCCAGCTAGCTGAGGTGAAACACAGACATTGGCAAATAATTTAAGTTTCTATCAGCTCAGTGTCACACTCCAGTTTCCCATAGTCTGAGCCGCCTCAGTAACCCGAGGCTACACATCACTACCTCAGAGAGTAATGCAGAGGAGTTAGGCAGTGCTCCACCCACAGTTATTTAGTTATTTTGTATCCTTTGATTTTTCTGTTTCTGTTTTTTAATTTATTCATTTATTAATTCTTTTTTTTTTTCATTTTTCATTCATTTAGACATCATTCAAAGTGAGCAGGGCCAGGGAATGAGAAAGATAGCAGACCACATTTGTAAAAAATTCAAAAAAGAGTGACTTCTGGATAAGTGTGACAGCTGTGCTTAATCATGGCAAGCTAACCAAGAGAGATGTGAAGAGAGCAAAGAGTAAAAGAAGGCGAGGAAAGCTGACAAGAGGAAGTGAGAGCCTGAGGGGTGAAAAAAAGGTAAATTTAATTTCTAAAGTCATATCGGAAAACACTAGGAGCCTAAAAATGAATGGAAGCTTTAAGAAGAAAGTGGCTTCTTACAGTAATAGAGTTGATTCCAGTAAAAGCACAACTCTCTTGAGAAAGCATCCCAATATGGAACACCAGAACTTCTCTTTGTATTTCTTTTATTGCAAAGAAAAGTAAAAAAACAGGAACATTGCTTTTTCTTTTGTTACGTTTTAAACGGGAAAGTAATCTAAAATTGCGTTATTAAATATATATTACTATAATAACTAGTAATTATAGATATATAGAAGTTCGTTTTGAAGAACAAAAGAATTCAGTATGTAGAAGGAGAATATATGATGACCAAAATCTGCCTGGGAAATGACCTACACAAGTCCCACTTACCTCGGTTCAGCCCTTTCAGTCCTCTAGGCCCTGGCCATTCATCAGCAGACATCACATGACAAACCAAAACCATTCATCCTGAGCCACAGCCTCTTCTGCCCAAAAGGATTTGTGATTCAATTTGACTGAGTGATGCCCTGGGCCTCAGGGCTGGGACTGAGTCTGCTAGGGTTTGCTGGGGAAGTAGGGTGCATGGTATAGGGACACGCAAAGGACAGACTGTATGACAGAGCGCTGCCACTATTGCTGCATCACAGCTACATGGTGTTGCTGTTCATAACATTGTTTTTAGAGGACACACAAAGCTGACAAATACAAAGACAAACACACATTTATAAGATGAAAAAATGATACAGCATGCAACTTTTCTTTGTAACAAGACAGATAATAAGATCAAGTGACTATAAAAGACGTGATTCTTAGTTAAAATTCAAAAAAGGCACACATAAAGAATGACATAATGAAACTGAACGTGTGTGAAAAAGTAATGATTTATAAACCCTTTGAATCATCTCTCAGCTTCTCTTTTTATCTCAGTAGGATGGTAGCAGGAGCATGAAAGATTTAAAGAGAAGGCTTTTAGTTTAAACCAGATCCTGGACTAAATACGCACACTCAGGCACAAAATGAAGAGCAGAGATGCTAGACTATCTCTGACAAAGCTTTCTGTTACAATCACCAATAATGTCACTGGATACAAACGGTGCAAGACAGTTGAGCTTCCCTTAAGGTGTCAAATACGACACTGATGAGTCAGGGATTTCAGCTGAAATACACTGATGCAAGATACCGAACTCACTGTATCACGTTCTGCATATTTTCAGTCAGCTGAGAGTTTCAGACAGGCTGCAGAGGAGAACAGCGTAAGATGAAAGACTGTGTCTATCCTTGCCTCCTACTGCCATGCCTTTATTACATTCCAGTCAGCTTAAAAACTGGCTGTGTTCCTGTTTCTTTCAACACAACCTTTCCAAACTTCAGGTGGTCCAGAATGCTGCCGTAAGGTAAGACAACACACCATAAACAACTGTCTTTAATACATTCTTTAACATGTTTTTTACTTTACTTTTTTGACTTTTTATCTTTGTACTCATGCTCCATCATCCATCATTTAGAAATATGTCCGATTTAGCTTGAATTATACTGATGGTACAGTTATTTTATATGTAAAGCATTTTCTTTCTGCCATGTCAATAAAGCTATTTTAAAACTTTCTATTGCCACAAATTAGAAAAATGTGTTGTCTAATATGAGTGCTTATTAAAAAAAAAGAACAAAGTAATGCAAGACGAGTAGTTTTTGATAGGACAAATTGAAATACACTCGGATTTACATTTTATATGTTATAATCAGTGATTCAGGCATGCACTAAGGGTTGACAGAGTTCACTGGGAAGATTTAAAATATTTATGCAGGAATACTCTGCAGGGTGGGAAGAAGAGATGAAGACTGCAAAGGACAGGAAATAAGACAAATGAAACACTAATGAGTGATTCCAACTATAATGTTTGGTGTTACAGCTGAAGAGAAGCTGGGGAAAGCTAAATAAGTCATTGGCATTGGCAAGTTCATTTGTTCACTGCTTGCCCTCCTCAATAAACAAGCAGAGAAGAGTAAAAAGGGGGTGTTGACAGGGTACCGTAGAGGAAGCCCTTTTTCAGCATTTTGTTCAGTCATGTGCTGCCAAGTTGTATAGAGCCAAGCAGCTATAACATAGCATGAAAACATATCAGTATTTCCTTACACGTGTTCCAAACTGGCTTTCCCCTACTCTTTTATTTTTAGGCAGACAGATATACAGGAGCACTACTAGCAATTAGGTGGTTCATATGGCATGTCTATTTGGAGGTTACGATGCTCATAAACAGGCAAAGAAAAGGGAGACACACTGAGAAACTGACGAGAGTTAGTAAAATTGGCTGGTAAAGGGAGTGGACAGACGGGAAGGGGAAAAAAGAGCATGTTAAGGAAGAAGTGAATAGTGAGTCAGAAAAGTGGTGGCGGTGGTGATATGTGTGTGTGTGGGGGGGAGGGGGAGCCATAGAGGTAAAGCTTTGGGTAATAAAAACTAATCTTATACTAGCAACCAGGATGACAACTGACAGTAATTGCATATTTTCCCCCTGTAATTATGAGCTTTTTTTATGCGACCCTCTTCTCACAAGGTTTTAGTAATCCTCCGGTCATTTCCTGCTCCTCCATCCTCAGACAGTCACTCTACCTCCAAAATTAAATCGCAAGGGCTGGTCAAGCCAAATAAGCAAACCACCATGAACTACTCAGGCCTTTCTTGGTCACAAATAATGCTTGACAAATGATGTCACATGAAATCAGATCTCACTATTTAAATAGAGAAGAATGTGCTTAGAAAGCACTAAATCTGACAGAAGATGAGAGTTGGAGTGGACTCGGATTTTTTTTTTTTTTCTAAATGGAAGAAACTGCTTTACCAGAAACTGGATGACAGAGATCTTCAAAAGACTGAAGTGCACATTTAGAAGAACGTATTTGAGTATCCTGTTTGCTGCAAGAACTAATGCCATGAAAGGCCAGTGATCTTTACAGTTTATTGCAATTAGAAAGTTGAGGTCCCAAAAATGTACCAGATGGAGAAGCAAACATGCTGTGGGATCATGGAGTTTTTGAAAGTCTGTTAAAACTGCTAAACTGAAAGTTTCCACTGTAAACACGTTCAAACTAAGAGCAAAGGAAGATGGTGCATGTAGGAAAATAGATTTACAGGAAGAATCGAAATGGCATTAATACTTTTTTTTTTATAAAGAAGTCATTAATCAGCCATAGCCAGATCTTTAATTCATTTTAAAAAATCATCGCATGACCTTTATTCATTAGGAGCACACTTTGTCAGAGCCATGCTGAAAATCTAGCCTATGCATTTGTTACTTCCAAGTTGAACTAGCCTACTGTGGTTCCTTATTATCAGGATGTTCCAATAGTCCTATAAAAGCCCTCCATCTGATCTAAAACACAACTGCAGGAGTACTGACAGAAATTAGAAAAAGAGATAATTTTTCTCCCATATTAAGTTCTGCTCAGTGGCTCCCAGTAACAGTCTGAAAAGGTTTTAAAATTCTCCTCCTTACATACAAAGCCCTTAATGGCCAAGCTCCATCATATAAAAAGACCTCTTAGTACCATATTATCCCAACAGAGCACTTTGCTCTCTGAATTCAGGCTTACTTGTGGTTGTTCGAGTTTCCAAAAGTAGAATGTGAAGCAGAGCCTTTTAGTTATCAGGCTCTCCCCTTCTGTAGTACCAGCTCCCAGTCTCTGCCGGGCAGACAGACACCCTCGGCACTTTCCACTTTTACTTTTAAAAAAGGAGGAACCTATATTGTACCATATATTTATCTATTGCTTAAGAAATAAAAGGAAATAAATAAAAAATTACACACGCTTTAAAAAAAATATCTGCTTATGTGCAAGTAAAACCACCTGACTGTATTTTACACTGCAGGTGTGCCTTTTAGTTAAGGTGCAGGAAGAGCACTGGGCCACAGTAGTGTGGGGAGCAGCACCTTATGGTGTGATTGGCACTCCTCTGCGACTTTGCTAATCAGCTTCTCCCTTTTATGCAGTCGCGTGCTGGGGCCGGATGGCACACACAGTGAGACTTCACGGCTGACGCTGTGCTGTGCACTGAGCTAAGAAGACAAATTTCCTTGAGTTTTTTAAAGTTCAGTATGCAGGGCAAGCACACAGTTTCTTTTTGCTTTTTTTTTTTTACATTTGTGTGTGTGTGTGTGTGTCTGCACAGTGGTGAAAATAACCTTTATCTGTGTCGCAGAACCCATGGTAGTGGCAGTCCCTCCTACAACATTATTGACAAAAATTTGAAATAACTCGTAAAAAATCTATACATCCTTCCAAGCTGAAATCTTCCCAGCATGCCTCTTATGTGTGACAGTTCCTATATCACTGACCTTTTGATAAATGCTACACTTCTATATATTTGACTACCAGGACCTCAAAATGAGACACTCTACTTTTCTGCTCTTTATGTATTTATATGCCATTATCCGGTCGTTAAGGACGTCACTAGCCGTGTCTGGGCCTAAACTCCGCTGCAGGTCCATATATCAAACGATCACTATGGCATTACTGAGAGTTGAAAAACTGTCTAAAGTCTTTCATCTTTAATAAAATGATCAGCGTTCTGCTCTACCAGGTGTAACAATTGAGTTTAACATCCAGGCATCCATGAAAATGGAATTTATGACATTTAACGGAGTTAGAAATTAGCAGGAAGTTAGCTTGCTAGCTTCTATCTAAATACAATATAGCATGTCCTGACTGCGGGGTTTTGGAAACAAATTAAAACGTACAGCTCTGTTATCACTTCCAACATAAATGAAGACAGAAAGCTAAACAGCAGTGACGTTTGTAGGGTTACTGAAGTTGGGCTAGCTGGTATATAATGATGTGCTACGTGACCGCTAGCGACACAGCTATATTAGCATAATATAAACAAGCTAACTTTCTTTCCACTCGATAAAAGTTAACGTGAGTGTTCTCGGTGGTCAGGAACAAATGTAATCGCATGGCAGGATGCTGTAAAAGGACCAAACTTCAGCCAGGAGAACAACTGAGATAATCCATCCACAATACCAGGTTAGTCATTCATATACTGCTGCATGGGCTGGGCTGTAGTTACATCCTAAGGATTTAAAAACTGAGCTTAAATAAATGATTAGCGGTAATAAAAGCCGAGGGAGGTCAAAAGTGATCACTGACTGTTTTAGGAGCTTTTTGAGATTAAATAGAAGAAAATACAAAACATTAAACACGTTAACAACACAAAAGCCATATTAAACGCAGACTACTTTAGGCCCGGAAGTAGGATTCGTCACGTCATCACTTAACGACCGGATTGCATGTGATATGTCTTATTGTCTCTCCCTCATAGTTTCATAACTCCTTTCTAGTCATTTTTTCTTATGTGTCCATCTGCCTTTGCCAGCTAAGCTGCATGTTAATAATCTGTTATTACTGGGCCAACCCACTGTCCACCTTTTACTGTTTGTTGCTTCTAAATACACGTCTCTTCTCTCTCCACTCGCCTCTCATCAACCAGTCGAAGCACAGGCCAGGTTCTCTTTGAGATGTTAAAAAGTTATTTTTTTTCACAACTGGTTTAATTGTTGGGTTTCTCTCTAAAATATTGTAAAAGATTCAAATGAAATGTTTAAGAAAATACATGTTGTACTTCTTCTCATATTGTTTATGTATCTCTCTACTAAAGCTTGGAGGACAGACAACTCAAACGCAGCTCTTGACTTTCTATAGAGCCAACCATAGAGCCATATGGAGCCATGAAAATCACAAAAGAGCAACAGAAGCAAACCAGCTATGTTTTTGCAGCCCATCTGCAAACATGCAGTAAATTTGCAATGAAAATTAAATGAATTCACAACTTCCTCTGCAGGAGCAGATATGGAAAGAATGAGAGCGATAAAAGCTCAAAGCCAGAAAAGACTTTGGGAAAGAGGAAGTATGCAGCGGGAGGAAATAATTAGAGTAATAGAAAATAGTGTGAAACAGTTTATCTCGCTGAGAGAAAATCTTCAGGAAATTATGAATTCCCCACCCAAAAAAAGCAGTAATAGCTATTGTGTGCAGGCACTTGCCTATAGCAGCTAAAAAATCCTCCAAATGACCAATTAAATTTTTTTTTAAAAGGTCAGAGCTGGAGATTTGATAGAGCAGAAGAGAATGCGGCAACGTGTCTGCATCCAAAGTACGGAAACACGCTCCGTGGAAGGGATTACAGAGAGTGATGTTTACACCTCGGGGGAGAGGATGAGAAAACGAAGACAAAGAGGATATTCACGACTCGAGAACCACCTGGGAAGCCTGCGTCTCTCACACAGTGATTCAGAAACATGTGTACTTGCTGAAGGTTTAATAACTTGCAGTCATGTTTCTGCCCATTTTCATTCCACAAAGATGTCGCCTATGTTTTCCTCAGTGCGCTAATAAAAAGGGGGTGTGCAGTTGTGGGATATGCTGCTATACCTGTGTGTGCAATATTAATTCAGTTTCTACTGTGCATGCCAGATGTCATTGGACAAATTTTAGGTATTCACTTCTTTCTTTCTTTCTTTTTTTTTTTTTAACAACTTTTTATTTTCTCTTTTTATTCACCGGCACAATCTCTCTTAAACGCCCATTTCAGCTTTTTTTTTATATGTTTGTAGATATAAGTCTGACAGCTGTTTCCATGGATTCTTTTAATTATACTGCGTATACAGAACTGGATCTGAAGTGAAGGAAGCGCTTAGGAGTGTGCCGAAGCTTCACAAGAAGCATTAGTGAGAAAATGTAGCTGCCACACACAAATCATTTCAAACAGTGGAATACAAAGCATTTCCTAGTCATATGGCTCAACACTTAGCTGATAGTCACAAGTGCATTCTTTCTCTGCTTTAAAACTAACATCTTGGGGAGTGGGATGGTCTGTAGGAAAAAACAATAATTTGATCATCATCTTGGGCTGTTGTAATCTCTAATCGGCATTTTTTCATAGGTTTCATTGATTATTTATTTCAGGGATTCATGCACAGCCTGTGAGATTTATAAACTCAGGCAACAGGAAAACAAATCAATCAATAAAATATAAAATAAAATACAAGCTGAAGATTTTTCTTTCTTTAGAAATCACTATTTTTGAAGAAATCTGCTCCAAATACCCAATAAACAGATACATGTATCATCAAGACAAATAAATTGGTAATCACAATCAAACAGTCAAATGAATACTCCAACTTCATACATGCATTTGCATCTACTAAATTTGTTGCTGTAATGCTGTATAGGCATAGGATTTCCCCTCTGAGGAGCGTCTTAGCTGAAGTACAAAGATCTCCCAGCATATCCTGTGGTTCACACCTGCAGACGGAATATATGTGTGTTTTCTAGGGTGTGTCACATTGCAAAAACAAGAAAGAAAATCATACTGCATGACCTCAATTGAAACGGCAGTAGCCATTGGTTTGTCTTTGAAGCAGCTGGAGTAACAGAAAGAACGCTCTCATACAGCCGTAGCAAGATCCTTGACACTTCAAATTCTCGCCTAAACTAAAGAAAGCACAGCTGGAGGGGACATGAGTCGCAGCAGCATGGCAATGGTACACATGCACATTAACGTAACTGAAGAAAAAGCTAAATACAAACGTCTGCAGTCATGCACAAACACAGTTTTGCACATGAGGACAGAAAATGAAAAGAAAGCAGTTTTTAAACTCTAGGAGCCGTGCACGGTGCACACATTCACGGCACACCCACGAAGATTCACTTCGTGGAGACACCGGGTACACATGTGCACACACATCTGCACCCAACCTTCCCCTTTCCCTGCTCCACTATCCCCCACTCGCTTCCACACACATAGAAACATACACACAACTAGAGACACTGAAGGAGCTTGCTGCGATGAGGGAATAATTCTCCTTTTGACACAACCAATTCCTCTGAAGACAAAAGAGGAATCATACACTGACACACTGCTGCCCTCTGAGGGAAGCAACACACAAGCCCCTGATTCCACACACACACACACACACACACACACACATGCCTGATGCAAAGACACCGCCACCCCCTGTTATCTGTGCTGTCATCTGTTTGTCTGCTGTTTCTGTGTGTGCGTTCACATAGAGGGCTCTACATGTGAAGTCCTTCTCTTGCATTTGATAAGTGACAGTGAACATAAGACAATGGGAGCCCAAGATGAGAGAAGAGGAAGTGGTGGCTGTCAGTGAAACTCACGTAGGTCAGAGAGGAAGCAGATGATGCTTGTCAAGATAGTACATCACATTCTAAAAGCCAGCCGCCAGTCTCTCAGACCACCTCAATTTCTTACCTTTTACAAGGTGTGGGAAATAGTTGTAATTTTCTGACATTAGTCATAGGAAGTGAAAACAAAAATAACAGCAGGTTGGTCAGTCTGCCAAAAAAAATGAGTCAAATTAAGTAGTTGATGCTTTCCTCCGGCACATTTGCATGTTTCTAACAGGCTTTTCGAGAATAAACAGTGATTACACAAGGACTTTTTAAAAAGAGGTTGTTTTCCTTTAACCGTTTTCCTTGTCATAATTTATCATTTTTTTGTGTGTTATATTTATTTATTTCGTTTTCTTACAGTTGGTTAAGAGGGCGGGGCAGGACAAGAAAAACCAAGCAGACCAACCAGGGCAGGCCAAGTCAGTCAGCAGTCCATCTCTCTCTCTCTCTCTCTGTGTGTGTTAACTTCAAACATGCTGTGGTCTGTTTCATGCTCCCTGCAGCCCATTATGGCTTAATGCTTCAAGAGGCTTCTTACTGACTTCAGCATTTAACAACTTTGGTGTTTTCAGTTGGTACACTAGCACACACACACACACACACACACAGAAATGCACGCTCACAAACACTCTTGTGCTACACACAAACAAGCACAGACAGGAGCCCAGATGCAGGAATTGACAGACTTTAAACTGCAGCAGAGTTATGAGCCTGCACGCTGTGATACTGAAACAACTGTTGCTTTTGCTTTAATCTGTTTGAAGAGGAAGACCAACAGAAGCATGGGGCTTTATGCTGACATCAACCTTCAAATAAGCTTCAGCTCTCTTATCTTCGAGTCAGTTAATGAGTTCCATTCATATGTAATTCTGTGTGATCAATTAGTTATCCAGCATAAGGAGAATAAGAACACCACATCAGTGGGGATAAGGGATAGAGATAGGGCTAACACTTATCTCAACACACACAGTATTTTCTATTTATGTTTAAGTTTGCTGAGTCCCTTTATCTACAAAGAGTCCTTTATAGAAAAGGGACTACACGTGTGATCATTTATCCATCCGGCTTACATGCTTGCATAACTTGTGCACTGCAGACTTGCACTGTTGGATGTGTTAGTGTTAAAGTGTAACGAAATTCAACCTAGTGAGATAATTTAAGAAAAAAACTATATTTTTTTTTCTTTTTCTTTTTCTACTACGTAAGGATACTTAAGGCAAAAATGAGCCAAATACACCTAAAAAACATGTAACTTAAGACATTAGGTTGTTATATTAGTAGAATTTCAAACTCAATACAGATACCCAGAACAATACAAGCTATTTAATACCACTGTCAGAACCAAGGGAAAAAAAATGACCAGTGTGATAGCGTTAAATTGCCATCAACAGACAGACAGAACAGACATTTGGTGCCTAGCACCGACATTAACATTGCCATTTTATTATTAGCCCTAGCTGCTAGCCACTACCTTAATGATAACAGATGGCTAATGTGGCTATGGGGTAACTGCTAACAGTTAAAGAGCTAACAGTTAAAGCCGTGTGCCAGCTCAGTTAACATTTATGGGAACTATTCAATACTTCAGTGTTGTTAAAACTGGAGCTTTACTGACTTTAATCTAGAATTCCCACATAAAGTGTTGTTCAGTGTTGTGAACATCAACTACTTCAGCTGGTAGCGAAGAGACAGGCCTGCCTATGTGCATTTGTGAAGTGTGCAAACTGGAAATGCTAAAGACTGCACTGCTGGTATTGGCACTTTTGCAAATGACTAATGTAATCTGATTGCCTTTTTTTTTAGAATCCATCAGTGTCTGAGTACCGATTTTTTTATTTGTTTTGACAATCCTGCTTGGACATGGACGTGACAAGAATACGTCCACCTGCAGTCACATTTATGCAACACGTGTATTTAAGCTGAGATGTTGCATTTAAAGCATTATTTCCACAAATATTAACCATACATCTAATCACAGTGCAATTATTTTGATGGCTATATGTATAGAGACTGAGAACAGAGTCCCTAGGACTGCTTTTACCGAGTGTGCTTTCATTATATACTTCACAGCAAAGGAAACTAACAAAGGGGAAAAAAAGTAAATGTAAAATGTAAAACTAATATTTTAATAGTGCAAAGTGCTTAACCAAGCTTGTCTTCATTTCCTGCAAACGCACTTTCATTATAGTATAGCTCTTTGCTGTTACAATAACATAATGCATCCACTTGAGAGTAAGCTAATAAGAACACAGTGGGACAATGATGTCCAAATAATCTGTAAGACTGTGGAATTATTTTTTTATTATCCTTACTGGCATGAGAGTACATTGCTGAGGGTGCATAAATGATACGACACCACAAGCGTCTTACTGCAACTTTCCAAATATAATCTATATTTTAATAAAATACCCATTTACTTTGGGAGGCTTTTTAGCCTTTATTATGATAGGACAATTGAAAGTCCTATCATAAAAACCCCAGAGCAGATTTGAACATGGGCCTCTGCAATAGCCATACAAAAATAGTGCTGCTCAAGATAGTAAGCAATACTAGCACCCACAATTTCACCATTTACTATTTGTTTGCTGTTGTGGAGTTGATTTTGCAGCCTTTCTGTGGCTTGCCAGCTTTTTTTTTTTTTTTACTGGCAATGGACTTCTTCTACATTTAACCTCTGGCTGAAAAGAGGAGTAAGGGGAAGCAAACACTCTTAGCAGCCAGTATTTTAATATTATTAATTTAATATTATTAGCCTTAGTCAAAGAGATGAGAGGAGTAACCAGCTTTTAACTTCAGTGCTACTTTCCCCCCCTAAATTCTAAGTGAAGCTGTCGAGTTCAAAACATTCTCATACTTCTCATGGTGGGCTGCCATACAGACCAGTCCATATTTCCAGCCACAAGCCAGTCTTTAGTCAAGAAGAGTTCCTAGCAGCCTTGGTAAATAGCAGTCCTACTGTATCATTAGCCAAACACTGGTTATAATGACACTCCAGAGCACTGTGCAACTCACAGTCAGTGTGTAGCAACCAGCAACCAACAACACAAATACAGCATGGGAAAATCAATGGCATACCAAAATGTTACCAGCCTTCCTGCAGATGTCTCATACAGCTTGTCTCTTTGTATAGGCTTATGTGACATTGAGGATCTAACGCTCGGTGGCTGCCAACTGCTTTCAAAGAGTGCCTGGCGCCTCTCTCTTTAAGAGCCGATGAGAGAGAAACACAGAGAGATGAAGAATGTCATCCCCTGAAAGACAACAGGATAAGTCATCAAGACTGTCATGATGGGGTGGGACAGGGAGGGGGCAGCGCAGCGAGGAGACATAAAAATCAATCATCCATTTTTGGTAAACATGGATGAAAAAAAAAGCTGTTTCCAAAACTGATTACACTCTACAGAGCCGAAATAGCATCATCATGCTCATTTAAAAGCATCAATCAGCTCACTTTAGCCCCTGTGAACTTGTTTAAGGAGCTCAAATTATAGTTCCCCCATGGTCCGGTAAGCATTACGTCAACACAGTGATAACAAACAGCTCACCCTTAACTCAATAGCTCTCCTCCTCGTGGCTTTTTCTGCAGGGCAAATTACTTAAGAGTAGGGGACTATCCAAGATGCTAAAGGAGGCACATCCATGTGCATCTAGGAACCTTTATTCACTGCTGACTGAGGATAATCAGATGGAGCCTGTGATATGGGGTCAGATTTACTGCACATGTATACTTAATGCCTTAAAAAAGTCAAATTAACAGAAATGAACTTAGTTCAGAACTTGTCTATCTTGTTCAAATTTGATTTACTTAGATGTCCGCACTCCATGCTCAAGATTTATACATCTTAAAAAAGAAATTTAGTGTTTGGCTCATAACTGCACGAACTGCTTTCCATGCCTGAGTAATAATTATTTCATAAACTGAGCAGTGGCCATGAAAAAAGGATTTCAAAGTACTGAAAGTCGACATCATTTTCACAGTTGGAATGCAACTCTTCCTCCCAAAACTGAGTCACTCAGCATGTGACCTTGAGTCAGGCCCAGCCAATACTTTACGCTGATCGAACCCCCGTGTCACAGCAGGAAACAAACTCTGCAAATGTCAGAGATCAACTGCAGCATTCGGGCGGCTCATATTTTGGAGGAATAAATTAAATCCTTCTTTTTTGGTTTTTTTTTTTACACGATTTTTAAAATGCCTCAATTGAGCACCTGAAGTGTATTTTATGCTAGAGAACAAAAATATAGAGACACAAGGAAAGTATTGCTGATGTGCAAAGCCTACCCATTGTCTCATCTGTCTTTTTTCTCATCCTCAGTTCCTGTGTCTCCCTCTCCTCTCTCACTGAGGAGGCATTGACCCCAAACTTAAGTAAGCTCCACGTCATTGATTGAAACAAGTGATACAGTTAATGTCGTGACAAGACAGATTCCCTCTTTAAAGCATTATGGATTACAGTCATTTAGAAGAAGGGGGTATCTCTAAGGAACCAGGGCTGGTGTTAATTCCGTCAATTGATTTATTCAATGTGTCTGTCAAGTAAATGAGAAGTGTCCACTTACCACTTGGCCCTTTACTGCTAACTAAAGATAAATGGAGTGATTTTTTTTTTACAGTTTCATCTGCTTTCTATAGCACTGTCAAATTTGATCTTTTCAACTACCCTACCTAAGAGTGTAATCACTTGAAAGGGTCTACTTTGCGTTATCGTGCTCCCCATTCACACTCATCCTGTTGCCTCTCAGAGAGAGCTCAACATTAAGCAGAAAACTAAGAGAGTTTAAAAAGAATATCTGACTTTTCTAAACCACATCCCCCCCCCCCCTTTTTTTTTTTCCTGCATCCACACTGTGTTGTGTTAGAACTTAACCGGAAAACAGATCACAGTTTTGTGCAAGGGTCAAGGGTGTGAGATGCGTGACACTCTTGTCTCGGAACTGTTCAGTCTGTGCTGACCAACCTCTCAATCTTCACAGGGGAGGCGAGTTTATCTGCTGCTGCTGGCTCTCGGGACGGGGAATTGGACAGTGGAGGAAAAAAGTGTATGTCAATCTGGGATAGGAAAAGGTGTCTTTTTGCAAAATCCAAATGTAAATTGAGTAGATTGCTTTGTATGTGTTGCCATCTACTTTTTTTTTTTTTTTACTTTTCTTTGAAAGGCACTTGCTGCATTCAGAGTCTGCGGAAATGGAAAAAGTTCAAAAAGAGTTTAAAAGTGAGTGATGTTCCATTTGAATCTACATAAAAAACGGGACCATGAGCATAGATGTCCTGTCCTTGCATGTGTGATACTGTAACTATAGAGCAGAAAAGTGTGTGTGTGTGTGTGTGTGTGTGTGTGTGTGTGTGTGTGTGTGTGTGTGTGTGTGTGTGTGTTTATATGCTTGAAAGCATTGCACTGAATTCCAGGGGAGGCAAACATGCAATCATCTAAACTGCAAAGGGGCTTGTGACTGCCTTACATCAGCCCCTGAATGACACAGTGAGCAGCATCATATTTGCATGGTTACAGCACATGGTCAAGTGACTGGCAATTTATAGGCTGGCAATTCCCCACAAGAGGATGACACCGTTTAAAGAAGAGGCAGAATTAGGGAGTGTCTTTAGGAGTTAGCAGCTTTTTTTTGTTTCTCTAATGAAGGAAAACTGAAAGTGAAGCACATATCATATATCTGTGTTTCCAAAATGCTGAGTGTGGGATGATTTCTCATAGTTTTGATCAGTAATCAAATAGACAGATTGCCTGGGCTGTCATACTATCTTTTCAAAGCGGTGTTTCATCTTAAGACATACAGAGCTCTTGTGCTTTACCATGTGACATGAAAGATGGATATCTTCTCTGCTTTCAGTTACACCAGAAAAAAAACCGAAAAACTTTTTGATGAAGGCACCGTTGAGTTACAATTTCCTGTAGATCCTCTGTGTGCACAAAATTAAGAGTTTGTGAACCAATGTCATTTATACACAACTTGGATATACACAGCCTAGTGGTGACTTTGTCCCAATCAGTCTACCATTCTTAGCGGGATTTTGCAAAGAGATTATGATACTGTTTAAAGCAGCTGTGTGGCTCTTACGGGTATAATTAACGTGTTTTTGCGTGTCATTTACAGTTTTAGGGGTAAAGATGAGGTGTAGTGCGCACAACACGAACAAAAGCTTACCTGATATTTCAAACTGAGGGACATCTTCCACAAGGAACCCCTTTCCTTTGTAAAACACCTTGATATCAGAACAACTCCGGGCTTTGCTCGTCCCTTTTTCCCCATAAGCTGGTGCCGTTAGAGAGCACACTGCCAGCGCCGCTATAATGAAGGAATCCATGCCGGCCGACCACATAGAGTCTAATTGTGTCTATGGACTCAGTCAAGTGCAAATCCGACCGAACACCGAGTTCTACTCGGAGTAGCAGACTCCCGGCTTCTTTAAATTGGGGTTGCTTGGCCCTGTTGTGCGTAAAATATCCTCCACCTTCCTGTCTTCCCTCTGCCCCTTCAGTGCGTCTGCTAAGTCTGTGTCTGCAATCCGCACACTGCTGCCGGCACAGGAGCGATTCCTCCAAGCGCAGAGGTCCCGTCTCTTCTCACTTCTAAAGCTGGCCGCTGTGAAGAGGGCAGGAGCTTTCTTTCCCCCCCCTCAATTAATCTTCTCACGCAGATTGCCAAAATGAGCGGGTCTCTTCTCTCGTATATCCAATGATTTTCTTGTCTTTTCTTTTTCTTTTTTTTTCTTTTTTGGCTTACCTGCTCGGAGAGAGGCGGAATATAAAAAAAAAAACAGGTTACCCGTTAGCCGCTTTTAAAAACAAAGAAACAAAAAAATAGTCAAAATTGCAACGTGCTGGTTAAAAACCACGCAGCTATGTTGTGTTGATTCATACCTACCGGTGACGAGCTGTGTAAAGAGATGTACAGAGGCAAGTACCGCAGCTCAGGGGTTTCTGGACGATGCTGTGCCAGCGCTACCACTCTGTGGAGTGAGAAGGAGGCGGAGAGAGAGGGAGAAAGGGGAGAGCGAGGGAGAGAGCGAGAGAGAGAGAGAGAGAGAGAGCGAGAGAGAAGGGGGAGCGCATTGGTTTCTTGATACTCTTCCAATTTTTGTTTCATTCTGTTGTATCTATTAGTTATTTTTGGACACGTTTCAGAGTAAACTTACAGTTTAACAGGTTTGTTTAGCTTTGTGAAGCCTCCGAGGCATCCTGGTAGTCTGTGCACGATAAGGTGGTCTGGATCTGAGTTAAAGAACGTCCTCTACGCCTCTGACAGCTTGTTAGCCACCGACCGGGTGTCACAGATGAATTGTGGGCCCGCCCCTGCGCCCAGGTGCCCACCCACAATACAGGTCAGCCCTGAGAAGCGTCTCCTCCAGTCTGCAGAGCATTTGTGTACATCACTCCTCAAGGTGCAATTACTCCGCCAGCAAGTCATTACCTGCCTTGATGCCGTTCCCGGCTTACCTGTCACCCGCTGAATGCCTTCGTTAACTTCATTTTCTGTACGTGTTAATATCAAGCCCGAGAATGAACAAGCCCGAGAATGTTTTTAAATTGCTTTTAGGCCTCATGTGACCTTTTGGGCATCAAACACGCTTTTATTATATGTCAAGTAATGACCCTTCACGTCCTATTGGTTTATTGTAGCATAGATGTCAAAATAACAAAAAGTTGAAAAGATAATCTACATTTTTAGTTTATTCATTAGATTTAATAGGATCAGTGACTTCAAACACTGCAGGCAGTGTTTCTTTTTTCCTTCCTTCCTTCCTTCCTTCCTTCCTTCCTAACAGCCCTTTCTTCTAACAGAAAGGGCTGTTAGAAGAGTGCAAGCCTCATACCACACCTACCACATAACCACACACGTGGGCATAAGATTAAAAAAATTAAAAAAAAAAAGATTATGGGGTTGTTTTAATGCAATACACAACTTTTTCAAAAAGCCTTCAACTGAGTCAAGGATATGGATGTCTGGATTTACATTGTGTCACATAAATTAAGAGACATATGCAGTTACTTTACTTAAAATAATATCCCATTAGTCATTTCAGTGCGTGAAACTGAATCAGACAGTATTTAATGGTGTCACTCCCGTGGGAGATGCTTTTTAAAGGCTTGTTTGCACAAGAAGATGCCTCTGCAAATCATCTCACCGACACATGGAAAAAAAAAACTCCCGTGCAGTCCGTGCAGTAAGTGGGCATCGTCTGACAGATAGAAAAACCGAACTGAAAGGCAGAGAGAGAGAGAGAATAGGAGAGATCCACATGGCATGCACAGTCATTTCCTGCCTCTAAATCATTCTATTTATGTAGACTGACTATGTTTATGAATCCATTAGGAAATGTGACTCTATAATTAGTCTGTTCCTCATCAGTGGATGAGTCCAAACAAAAAGGACAGAATCTCGGATATCACCAAATGACAAATGGCTGCGCTCGCTGCCCATTATTGCAGCTCTAAAGTGAGTGGGCATGAATTACACCTTCGCTCTGCAATGTCAAGTGTCTTCCTCATATTTGCTCATGTGTGGAGTTTTTTTTTTTTTTTTGGAAAATCACCATTGCAGTTAGTCTGCTAGAAGTTCAGGAATGTGCAGCTCTGTGCCACACAGCAGACCGAACCCACTCGCTAATTATGTGTAATAATGTTGCTTCACTTTTCTTGTTGCGCCAAGGGGAAAAGCAGGCAGCGCTAAGCACATGTGGCCAGAGGTTAAGTCTGGTGGGCTCAAAGTGTGTCAGCAATAATATGTCAGCCAGTATTATATATGGGTTTGTGTATGCCTGACCTTTATGTGTATATGTGTCTGTGTCAAAGGCGGTTGGTGTGTGTAATGTGAGTTTATGTGTCTGACTGGGACCCACATGTGGCCATAGGTCGGCAGAGCTGTCGGAGAACTGATTGGCCCTCTACTGTCTGGCATCAAGATTATGTAATTAATGCTCAGTAAAGCCACAGAACAGCCATGTTTTCTTCAGGCTGCCTCTCATTGAAGTTTTATTGGCTCTGACCATGAAAGGCCCCCTAATGAAGGGCAGGATGCTGGGGGAAGTTGAGGAGACAGGGGAGAGCAGATGAGGGGAGGCAGAATGGTAGCAAAGAAAGAAGAGAGCATGGGGTGAGAGGCCACTCATTTTAGCCTACTTGTGCAGTAATTATGTGGTGAGCATCTCTACAGAAATACTATAGATGTTAGACTAAATCTTCCTAGAAAAAAACCCTCGCGCTTGGTTCGAAACTGGATAGTTGTAAAGGGAAATTCTTACGCTTTCCTTCAGAAAAAAATTGCAGCAAATTAAACGTCTTTTCGTGTAAAAGACACAGCATAGTATAAATAAACTATGAAGAGAAAAGTATTGGGCCAAATATCTTAATCTTTGAATTCAGGTGTTTTTGGTCTTGTTGTCACATGATTATAAAGTCAAGCACCTAGCCGTGCAGTCTGTCTTTGCAAGCACATGTGCAAGAATGAGTCACCCTAAGAAAGCTTACCGAATTCAAGCACGGTGTGTTAATAGGATTGTGGCATCCATTGTGGCAACAAGACAGTTTGGGAAGTTTCTTCCTTTCTAGACATTCCACC
Organism: Aulonocara stuartgranti; assembly: GCF_965226115.1. Taxonomy (NCBI): domain Eukaryota; kingdom Metazoa; phylum Chordata; class Actinopteri; order Cichliformes; family Cichlidae; genus Aulonocara; species Aulonocara stuartgranti. The sequence continues at coordinate 20,345,086 of NC_138954.1, read as the reverse complement.
ATCAGCTGTAAGTGCAACGGGAAGGATTTAGGAACCACAGCCACAAAACTTTAGACCACATAAAGTTACAAAGGGGGGGTTGCCAGCTGCTGAAACGCGTAGTGCATAAACGTTGCCAATGCTCTTCTGGTTCAGTAACTGCATAGTTCCAAGCCTCATTTCACTTTAACATCAGCATGAACACTGAGTACCAGGAGCTGCATGGTGTGGATTTCCACAGCAAGCAGCTCCTGTAGTACTTTTGTTCATATACTGTGTAATAAACTGTTAATAGTTATCAGTAAATTGCCCATTTAAAAGGTTACTGCAGGTTACAAGAGTATGAAGAAATCACAGTAGTTTGTATTTTTAAGACAGTTGATCCATAACAGAGTTCATTGGGACCCCACTATTCCATTTTTTGTCCACCCAGTTGCAGCAACAGTAACCCTGAACCACAACTCAAGGGTTATCTTATCAGAGCTGTTGCTGTCTGTTGTCAGTACTTCCTCTCCTCCTTTGTCATTGCAACAGATTTACAGTTGGACCATTTTGTTTTTCGTTAGGGATAGCCATGTTGAAATGTGATACTAAGCATTATTAGGCTCACCTCTGGGGCTTTAACAAGTCATTCTCCCACTGCATTGCCTAATAAAAGATCAATAAACAGAACTGTAATTTGAAGGGAAACACTGGGTAATAAATCACTTTGAAACTGACTCATTTATAGTAATTAAAGAAAATGGCTTTGCCTTGTATAAATATTCATATTTAGGAAAGGAATTTTATATAAAATGGTTTGGAATAAACTTAAATTGTAATTTTATTTCCCCACAGCAGCCTTTAGATTACTGTACAAGGTTCTACTTTCTGCCTCTTAATAACTGGACTGAAATGCGCGTGCTAGAATTCATTGCTGTCAAATGCAAGACCTCTGTGTTTTCCAATTTAGTTTCATTGTTTGTATAAGAAAAGTAATTGTGAAACCTGCACATGTTAATGTCAGCTTTTCTGGGAAATTCCCCATTGACTGTAATGCCTCCATTGCGTGGCACCTTCTGAAAATGAAAACTAAAGGAGTGGAAAGTTGTTCTTGAAACCACATCTAGATTTCAACAGTGTGAGTGCACTCGGGTCTCAAAGGGGTTAAAACATTGCTTGAGAGTTTTTATGTAAATATAAGTGTGCTGTTTCAACAGATGTAATCGGCCTTTAGAGCGAGATCATTGTGTCCTCTCCCTAAAACCAGTCTCATCCTGGGCTCTTGCAGATAGCATCGATTCTGCATCCTCTCTGGGTTTTTATGTCAACCATTAGCCAGAGTTCAGCACATTCACTGGAGTGCTCAAGTGTGTATGCATCACTCACTTGATCTGTCTCCCTCCTTTCTTGTTTCTCAGTCAATGCCTCTTTGCATCAGTCAGTTTCATTTACATTTTCTCTCTGTTTTGCCATTTTGTTCCTTCCTTGTACGAGCGTGGCGAGTCCAAACGATCATACCTACATCCTTACACGTTTAAACACTTTAAAAAACAAAAGTTTGAGTTGTTTTAAAGCTTGTTTTTTTCTTCTTGCTAGCCATTTTGCATTGCCATTTTTGATCTACTTTATTGTCCCCTTGATCACATTTACCCAGCATCTGTCTGTGCACACGCAGCTTCCAGAAAAACCTAGATTTGCCCATCTCCAAACACGGAGCCCTCCACAGTTGCCAAAGACAGATGATGACAGAAAAAGGAGAAATGTTGATGGTTAGTGCAAAGGATAGACAGATTATATTGTAGAGAAAAATGAGAAATAGCGAAGGAAACTGTGGAGGGGGGTGGGTGAGCTTATGAGGCAAGATAAGGAGGGGAGAGAATATGATGATGGATGACTTAGGGAAAATGACAGAGAAGTGAGCTGAGGGGAGAAAGCGGCAGGGAGGGATTTGCATTCAGAATGGTGAGGATAAAGTGCAGGAAATAGAAGAAATAGAGAACTTTCAGTGAACAGGAGCGGGGAAAAAATAATTGGAATTAAGTGAAAATGGCAAATGGTCCTTTGATTCTTTGGGTTAATCTCGCAAACAGGCACTGTCGTGGATGAGAAATGTCCCCTGTGGTGTGTTGCGTTGTGCTTTTGTATGTCTCTGTGGGCATCCTGGCACTGTTGCTGCTCAGTAATCTGAGCACATTCCAGTCTTTTCCATGCATGGAGAAAATCTTAGGTACACCCACAAAATGCTTTCCCAGAAATTACCACCGGACAGAGCGGTGTCCATGAAGTCTAATTGAAACACCACTTTCAATACCTTTCAATAATGATCACTGAACACATTTTTGATTTTGTTTTTTGTTGACAGTATATTTTGCAGTGATATGTGACTTTATTCAAAAAAGGCAAAAAAATCTCTAATGCATACACAATGACAGACTCTACGAATGTGGCAGTGGTGTAACCTCATTCTTCCAACTTCATTCAATTACCTGCACACTATTTTTAGACGATCAGTTCTCCTTTTCTATTTCTCATATGTCTTTTCGAATGAATGAACTGCTCCTCTCATCTGTCTCTTGCTGTGAAAACTCATAAGCTTATGTGAAGAGATGACAAAATCTAAAATTTATGATAACCTCTTATGAATAACTCTCACACAAGTAATGATATATACTTTTAACCGGTGTGTTGGTAAAAGTCCATCTGGTCCTTTTTGGTTCCGATCCCTTTCATGTATCTAATTTAGGCTATTCTATGTTGTGTAAAGCTAAAAAGCATGACGCAGATTTTCCAATCTTATGTTGCTTCTGTCCTAAACTAACATAGTGGCTAACATAGTAACATTTTTCTTTGTGTGTTGATTTCAACCAAATGCAGTATTAGGAAACAAAATAGCAAGTTTGGTGGTTAATATTTTCCTGGGAATATTTTTTTTTTTACAGTGACCTTGATATCATAACAGAAGTTGAAACAGTGATTCTGGCTGCAAAACTTCAATTTTGATACATGCAAAAGGCTCAGAGTCAGCTAAGCACGCATATCTTTTAGTCTGCTTCAGATCTTTGTTCAGATTGGCAGCATCTCCCTCTGTGGCCTCGGAAACTGTGGGAGGCCACATCTCTGTGGTTCTCAGCCCCCCTATGAGAAGTCCTACATTAATTTCCCACTAGAACAACTTCTATCCTGACATTCCTTCAACATTCCTCAGGCCTCCCCTGTAATGAAAGCATTTTATCACATGGCTTTGCCTTCATTTCTCCAATTTGTTTATAAAAAGATAGATTGCATGAAAAGTGGGATGCATAAAGCGTTGCCTGGGTTTGATGAACAGACACATGTACACTAATAGACATTAAGTGCTTTTTCTTACCACAAATATAAATTGTCAGTATTCTCTCTGTTTAAAACAAAACGCTTTTGAGAGCGCCCGAGCTTTGGTCGTGGTTTGTCTTAAGCCTTTTCTCTCGCCCACACTGATCAGAGTGAAGCTGCTAATGGGGAATTGCCATTTAGATGGATTGTTCACTTAGCGTTCCCCCCTTATGGCTATGTAAACTGGACTCTAAAACAAATCTAGTCTGTAAATCTGTCAAGTGAGACACAGTCTTTCTTTTGTTGGATTTTAAATGAAGCTGTATTGATGTGTGTATACACTCCAGAAGTGGAAAAATGCTGGGTGCGTCACCACTGATGAGTTTTTCATCATTTACAGCAGCAAATGTGACTAACATATGGCTACACAGCATGTAATGTTGTCACCATCAGTGATGCATGTGTGCCCATAGTGTATTTCTTTGGGGCCATCTGATGGAAAAGAGGCACTTTTTATGTATGTCACTTCTAACTGCAAGACTATCTATAAGTACAGTTTGACAAGGAGAGTAACACGTCAAGTAAACTCTCCAATAGTTTGATTAATAGGAGGTTTTGGCAAACTTCTTCCATCTTAGCGGTTATGTATAGACCAGAGCTGGTATGTACCCAGTGCTGTTTTCTCCAATTGGGACATCAAAACTCAACTAAGTAAAAACATACAGTTCAAGTTAAAACTTTTTCAACAGGTAATCAGTGAAGAAATCAGCTATAGCACAGTTTTTCTTTAGCTACTTTTATATTTTAGAGAAAAATGTTGTTACATGTTTAGTTTACATTTTCTGTTGGATGTTGACTGCCTTTTGTTTCTCTGTCAAGATGATCCCTCACTACTTGAATAATGTTTAGGTCTGTGCTTTGGGGAGACCAATCCATGACTGATAGTGTGTTACATTGCACTGGCAGTGTGTTTGAGGGTCATTGTCATGCTGAAAAATGAAGCCAGTTTAGTGGATTAAAAGCTACCTGTTTTTCTTCCTTATTTGTCGATTGACAGCCACCTTTCCATTTCTGACGAGGAATCACCTCTTTAGGAATCACCTTGATGGTGTCAACATATCATTTCATGCCTGTGTGTTGTGTTATTGTTGTCATTGTTTTAATTTCAACTAAAGAAACATGATAAATTTATGTGTTTTAAGCTTTTTGCTTTGTGTAGACAAAACACTGGTTCATCGTGGTTTTTATGCTTGAATGATTCATAGATCAATGTTGAGTGGCTGAAAAAAAGAAGAAAATCTTCAGAAAGTCCAGAGTAACAGAAAGTATTGCTCACGATCAGTCCAACAAAATACTTGAAATTGCACGATAATTGCTGTCTCTCTCTTTTGTTCCATGGGATGTTAAGTCAACCTGAAACTTATGCAAGCCAAACTCCATCTGGTATGAAGAAGCGAAGAGAGGATATGTTATAAGTATGAAGGTGAAGCCCTAGTGGCTCTACAACATTGATTTTCTGTCTCACATCTCCTGAAGAGTCACATAGCAACAGAGACCTCTGAATCTGTAATCAGATCCAATCAATGGTGCTCCTGTCCTGGGCCACACACATGTGAACCACCATATAAGTAAATTAACCTGCACACACAAAGCATAACATCTATTCTACCATAATACGACACACTGACGTTAGATATACAGAAGACAAATGAATGAGGAAAGTCCAAACAAACTGATACAATAGTCAGCTACAATTTTCACCTCCACCCTGACAGGGACAGAAAGATGGGGATAGTGAATTGGAAAGGTGGAATGGCACCCAAGGGAGCAATGGAACATTCACACTGGTGCTCATCCATCTCCAGGACATGAGCAAGCTGGCTGCCTGTAGCATGCCAAACAGAGGACGCCTTATAGAGAATTCAACATGAGCTGTAGGCCAGCCTCGTATATGTGTGGCAGACGTCCTTTTGTACACACATACTAACACACACAGCTGCTTCTTAAACTCCTCGATCTTACATTGCACACCAATGGTGACCCCAGCGATCTAACTGGAATGGGTCTGATGCTGGTGGAGCCACATTTCTCTAGCTGGCCATTGTCACATGAAGACAAAGTTACACTGTTTTGGTAACGGCCAGACTTTCCTGTTGACAAATGTTCAAGCTTCTCTTCACCGCCTTACTAAGGCACACTACATTCTAATCATGCCCTCACCTTACACATCAGCTTAAAAACACTGATTTGAAACCTAGATTAGACAATAAGCAACCTTAAAATTAGGCTACAGCTTTTGTTTTGTTAGCTTGCTAAAATGGCACTATTATATCTAGCACCACTGCTCTAAATTGTGAGTAAAATTAACAAAAAACTTAAAACCACCATGCTTTTATTTTAATATTATTTATTTCATTTATAAATTCACCATCATTAAGTAAAATCCAACTGAAATATATAAAATAAAATGTTTATTTATTCAAATAATGAATCATTAAGGAAAATGGGCTAGGTGTAAACTAGCTGTAGATCAATCAATTGCCTTTCATTTGACCAGATTCCATTAAATTAAACATTTTGCATTATGCTTAGTTAAGAAACAAAATTAAGGATTTGTTTTTTAAGGAGTTTATTTCAAATCAAAACCTATAAAATGCAACCACAAAGTTGAAACATTTACAGATAGCAAAGCATTTTAAGACTGGTTTAAACAAAGATGCCATGGCAGTTACAGCATCTTGTTTACTCAAGCCCAGAATTTGCATTGTAATTCGCATAAAAAGTTAGCAAATGATAATGCACGATGCTTTCAGAGCATGCTCAGTTTGTTGCTTTTGTTTGTTGCCTTTCTTAATGTTGTAACACCAGCTGCAATGAGATTCAACAGCTCTTGCTCTAGTCACAGTTCTTTCTTTTGCCTCTTCCCATCTTTCCTTGTATGATACTGAAAAAGTGTGACAGGGAGCAAGGTCTGAAAAATCTCTTCCCCTGTGGGTCTTAAGTAAGTAAGTAAGTAAGTAAAATTTTATTTATATAGCACATTTCTAGATAAAAGATCACAAAGTGCTTCACAAGGTATAAAACAAAAACAGTCAAAAGTTGACAAAATGCAATTTTAAAAAGATGTGTTTTAAGCTGTTTTTTAAAAGTAATCACTGAGTCTGCAGATCTTAAGTTCTGAGGAAGAGAATTCCACAGTCTGGCGGCCACAGTAGCAAAAGCTACTGTGGCCGCCAGACTGTCTTATTAGTGAGTGTTTAAAAAGAGCGAGCTGTCCACTGCAAGTGTGGTGATTCAAGTCTGTCTCTATTTTTCTTTCATAACGGAGAGAATAATTTGGGATTCTTATGGGATAGGAAAATATTGCAAAGCTAAATGCCTGTTCATATTTGATGCTCTTCATACACAGAATGGCTGAGCAGAGGGAGTGATCTGATAAGTACAATGTTGAAAACTTTTACAGCTCTTGACATGCACAAAAGCTTTGTCAATGCGTGCTGGCTTTTATTCTGTTTTATGTTTCAGAAATAAATTGTCTATCACTTCACAATAGCATTTTCCCACTATTGGACACAAAATGACAACATCGTCATGCTCAGTGTCAAGAAAAATACACAATTTAATGCTGTCTTCTTGCCCACTGCCAGCAGAACTGTACATGATGTGAAACACAACTGACAAGTGAGGCCAATCAGTGGTTTGGAGACAAAAACAAAACAAAAAAAATCCATTATATCCTATTGCAGATTTGATCCCTGTCAGCATGTCCGAGGCTCTTCTTGATGCAATGTTGTGTTGAAAATGATTTAATTGGACTCAATTAGTCAGCTCAAAAACTCACTGATCATAATGCTAATTGGCCTGCGGAGCAGGGTGAAAGATCGGCATCCTGCAACGATGGCATGTGTTACTTTGTTGTAAGCACTGACAAACCTCTGAAGAGAGCGAAATTGATACATTGACGAGTGAAAGTCAAGAAGGAGAGCTGTGGTTAATGGCAGCCGCAGGTCCTCCTTCGTTTCTCCTCTGCCTCACCCAACTGCCCATTTTTGAAAAGCTATTTCCAGCGCTTTCCTTCTTCCTTTGCTCATCACTGTAATCCCCTTGCTGAAAAGGTAAGACAATCTGGGGGTGGTGGTTGGGGGTACTGTCACTGCCACCCTAGTATTGCACAATCAGCTTGAATTCAGAGAACATCTGAGGAGAAAAGGCAGGTACGAATCTTAAAGCTCAGTTTGCAGTCTGTGACGTGACTGTTCTTCGTCTCTGATTGTGTGAATTAGTGTTAGATCTACTCTTTACTATGCAGTAAAGATTTCTGCATGCATGTGTGCAGTGTGTGTGTGCAAGGATGTTTAAGTGTGTTCTGGCAAAGCCAGTCAGACAGAAGCGCTGATGTGTGCCATAGTTTAAAATAGCCCCGCCAGACAGACAGCTGAGCAGCTGTGACCTCAGGTCCCCTGCCCTGAACTTTCAGTTGCACTCAGTGACCACACTGTTTCTTTCAACGTGCGTAAATACGCAATGAATCATCTATAGTCTTTATCAAAACTGCTTAATGAATAAAAGGAGTGAAATAAAAGTTCCAAGCAATTATCAGACTAACTCTATTTTAGTTTCAGACTCATATTTTAGAGTCTTTCATGGCTTTGTTCATCCAATGGCAGGCTTTGGTTTTGTCAGGCAGGAACAATCCATCCCAATTACAGCTTGGGCAAAGAGAAGGCACGCTATGCACAGACAGACTGGGCACCCTCCTCTCTCTCCTCTGCAGCCAAGCAGACACTCAGTTTTATAGCAACAAGCATGAAATAGACTCCAAGGATCAAATACAGCGTGCGTGCAGTTGGAAGTGTGCATTTGCGAGACAGGGTGTGTGAATGAGATCATTGGTGTGTGTGTGCGTGTGTGCGTGACAGATGATTTTTGTGCACGTTGTGTGCTTTAGTAAGGAAAGTGCTATTAGTTATATGTTCCTGGGCTGATGGCTAAAACAGTGGGAGGTGCGGTAAGGCTTGAAGCGCTGCTGTCACCTGATGCATTGCCATTTTGCATTTTTTTAAAATAACTAAAGATCATTGTTACACTGGAGACCAGTTATACCATCAATTCTAAATCCTTCTGACACTATGTAATTATTCTGGCTACATGCAGTGATGCTAAAATAACTCCCAAAACAGCCTCAGCCTGACATACAGTTGATTTAAACCATAGCCTCACGCTATCTCGTTGGCGATTACCGTACTCTCAGCGTCATAGCACAAAAGAAACATGGGCTTCTGCACTCCTTGTGCGTGCTTTGTGTTTGACTAAAAACGATATCAAGACTTCAGGGACAAATTAAGGGTAATTAAACTCGACGAGTAGGCAAAGTTCCCCCTCAGGAGTGGTCAACAGGTCAGTCTCACATGAGTGCAGTGAGCTGACGTCCTCCCTGTCATCATGACTGACGGTGCCAAACTTATTCATGTCTTCTGCACACCGCCTTTGCCTCTATTCCTGGCACAAACACAGACTGATATGTTTAGCAAAAGGCTTCCTAGATGCAAATAGAGAAGGTCAGACTGAGACAGCTTGCCCTGCCCATGCCCTCATAATTCAATCCTTGTCACTGCTGACCAGCTGCAAGCATGAACACACACTTTATCCTAAAAGCTAAGCCCTCCTGGCTCTAGCTGGTGCACCGAGATGATAGCTAGATGATATGGGTCAAACCATTGGAAAACAAATTACATCAACCTTTTACAGGTTCAGAAAGTATCTAAAGTATTGTAACCACCCCCCAAGTTTAAAATTTGTTTTTAAGGAACCAGGGCAACAGAAGTTGAGGCAATACAAAAAAATAAAGCTCCTGATCATACACACTGGCCTTTGTATTTATAATGCAAATTGGGTTGAAGATGGATGTAGGTATGCTGAAAAGTGCATAGGACCAACAACAGGAAAGTCGGGGAAATGACCCAAGAGTATTAAATAAAAACACCTGTGTCGATGTGTAATGTGTGTTAGTCTCTAGTAGGAAGATCTGCTTTGTTCGTGACTGGTATTCTTTAAGGACAGGCTAGAGAAGCAAACGAAAGAGCAGAGCACTTTTAATAGAGCTCAACAACACTATATCATTCCCATACAAAAGAGACGAAATGAGACAAAAAACAAATGACACGTGATGCAAAATATGTACATTTATACACATGCGAGGGTATATGACTGTAAGGAACCAGTGAGTGCAAAGAACATTGGCCTGGAACAGAACATACAAGTAGGAAAACAACCAAATAAGATTACCTGACCCAAAATGTGAAACGTTTGAACTGTTGTAACCCACATAGGTGTGGTCATCTTTACTGTCCATTAACTACAATACTTTTATTGTATGTATGGCATGCCAGCACAATATAGACCTATTGAGTTTAGACACTGTGTCTGTGTAGCTTTTACATATGGCGTAGTCAGCATTTATACTGCATCTTCTTAACAGGGACCATTCATCATCCTCATTTACTGGTAATCTGCAGTGCTAGTACCAGTGGATACAACCAATCTACACAAGAAGGAAAAGATGTATAAAGAGCAAGCCACGTTACTTAGTTTTGGGAGTTTTTTGACACATTTTTCTTTTGCTCTCTTGTCATGCATGACCTTTGGAAACATCAATACTTCAACTTCATCAATAGTTTGAGACTCTCGGTTTGTTTTTGCTTTTGTATGTATATTTTAAGAAAAAAATGACAAAAGCAAAAGAAGATGGGCTCACAGGCTACTGCTGTAATGAATCAAGCACAAGTTGCCCATAACTTTGTAAAAAAAATGATTTTGTTAAATTAGAATTAAAGCAGTCATGTTTGCTCCTGTTTTCAAATTCCTATTATTTACCACCCCAATTCCAAAAAAAAGTTGTGACACTGTGTCGAATGTAAATAAAAACAGCATCCTATGATTTATGAAAATTAATGGATTTTTGTAAATCAACATATCTCATAAAGATATATTTTTCTTACAGTAGAACACAGAAAAACATTAGGTCAAGTTCAAGTTGATGGCAAGCAACATTTGTCAAAAATCTTGGGACACAAAAGGCTAGATAAGTAATTGCTACTAAAAAATAGCTGAAGGAAAATGTCACAGCTAAGTAGGTTAATTGGCATGAGGTCAGTAACATAATTGAGTGTACAAAGACCATCACAGTGTGGCAGAGTTTCACTATTTCACCATAAAATTGTAAAGACTTTGGATATCATACCATCCGCAGTGTGTAATATCAGGAAAAGAGAATCTGGAGAAATCTCTGTGCGCAAGGGAGAAATGCCAAAAAAAATCACTGCTGGATTCCTGTGCTCTTCAGGTCATCAGGCAGCACTGCATTAATAACGGACATGATTCTGACATAAAAATAACAGCATGGGCTCACTAAAACTTCCACGAATCACTGTCTGTGGACACAAATACAGGTTAAAGCTCCATCAAGCCAAAAAGAAGTGATCCAGGAACATCACTTCTTTTTCTGGGCCTAATTTGACTTAAAATGGGAGAAATGGAAAACTGTTCTGGTCAGACAAATTAAAATTGAAAATTCTTTTCAGGAAATATGGATGCCACGTCCTCTGGACTCAAGAGGAAAAGTGTTGGTTTGTTATCAGCACTGAGTTCAAAGGTCTGCATTTTTGATAGCATGGAACTGGTGGCTTGTACATTTGGTGTCCTGCAACCAGCCTCCTCAGTTCCTAGACATTTACAGATTGGTGATTGCTACACAGTGGTAAACAGGACCCTGTCCCAACTTTTTTGAGAGATCTTCCTGCCATCAAAGAAAAGTATATATACCATTTTACTGGGTTCTATGGTGAATCGAATAAGGGTTTATGAGATTAGCAAATCATTCTGTTTTCAGTTATAGTTTACAAATTGTCCCAAATTTCTGAAATTAGGGTTATAGAAAGGCAAACCTTGATGTCATGTCACCAATGAGAAATGGTGGGAAAGACTTTGATAGCTCTGTAGGTTATACATGTATTAAAGTGTAATTCAATGAGTAGATACACAAACATGGATGCACAATAGACATGATCAAAATCAACAATGTACAGACTTTGTTCAAATGTCCAAAACCGTCCATTTATGTCATAGGTTTAAGGAGGAAAATTATGCATATTTCTGCATCATTCTTGATAATGCATTTTTTAAAATTTTTTGCACCCTTTCTTATTTTGTACTGAGCGACAAGCACAGCCCATTCACAGCTAACTCAAAAGAACAAAAAAAAAGAAAAGAAAAAATACGAAAACTCTATTCAGCTCAGTCAGTTAAGAGCTTTTTTTTCCCCAATCAGAACCTCATAAACTCTACCAAATCTGTCCACCTATGTACACTTACATACTATACACACCTAGTTTATCTGCACAATTCAGCCATGCATGTGTGCCTGTGCTGTACCTGTGTACTTGTTACATTCTTATCACTGCCAAGGCACGCAGTCATTAGAGAATATCAAATCTGCTGTATGAGGCCACATACCTGGGATTGATCTAGCAGTCAATGCATTCCTTAATCCCCAAATATGAATGAGTTGAGTTTTCAAATGAGACGCAGTGCTGTGACGAGGTTTTTAGCATCAAAGGGTAAGTAAACACCAGCAGCAGAAAAAGAACAAAGCGTTTTTGGCAGGTGTTTGTAAGTAAAATCAGAATGATGGCCTTTCATTTTGGATCACAAAGGTGTGTTTGTTTAAGTGAAACAAGGACGTGCATGTTTGCATACACACGTCCAGCCTCGTAGCCTTGTAGATAAGCGTGCATAATATCAGCTTGTCCAAACACCCACAATTGTGATGCTGCAGGACACCAGTCTGCATCTGCCCTGTTCTCCTTTGTATCTATGTAGGTTGAGGATAGCAGTAAGGATTATATCTGTGATATGTATATGAGTTTTTCTGTGCATGTAGGTTCCTAAAGGGACAGAGGTGAAGGTTGATCCGCAGCCTGTGCTGGCATCAGAACAGGATCCACTGCAGGCAAAGTCCAGCAAAAAGCAGTGCAAGGCTGCAGCACTGTGTCCAGCTGGCAGATGAAGAACCCCCTATCATCTTCACTAAGGGGGGCTTAGAGGGGTTTTCTTGTGGGCTGTCACCTTCAGGATGTTTCCCTAATGGTTTACCAGCACTGGATGGTTCGGGTACTGTGGGAGACGAAAACAGAGAGAGACAACGGGAAAGAGAAACAGGAAATAACAAGTTTAGCCTCCATTGAATTCAGGCATATGTGCTTAAATGTTCTTTGGGTTTGTATATTATATTCAATAATCACTTAGTCAAGATTCCCATTACTTCAACTCTAATACCTTTCAAAGACTAGTGGCAGTGGCTGTTTCAGTTCAAAGTGCCCATAATTTGCTTTCAAAAATGCTTTCTTTTTTATTTATTTAGTTTAATTTAGTTTTTTTTTTTGCCAGTGCATTTATAGTGCTGCTAAGTTGCTTAATAGCTAAAAGTATTTTTTTTAATTACACACATAAAATAAAAACTGAACATTTTAATCCTTGACTTGTGAGAGAGGTGCTCTTTCCAGAGGCGGAGGCCTGCTTGTAGCGCTCATCTTAATGATTTACCCACAGAACTTCCAACTGTGGTAATGCAAAGGCCTGCTGAAGATTCAAAGGTTTCGTTAGAGAAGGCAGCTGACTTTACAAGCAGCACAACAGCAGGTTAGTGCAGAATGTCAAATCTCCAAAGAGAGCAAAGAGGAGTCATGTTTTTCTTTGGATGTTGACCTCAAAAAGGACAGCTGGACTACAAGGAAATCCTGCTCAAGATACAAGCTATTAACCAGAAACCTACAGTTAGTGGTGGGAACAGTCATACGGTTATTGTTCATGTGTCCAACAGCAGAGGGGAAGAAACTGTTCTTATGGCGAGAGGTTCTGGTGCGGATGGACCGGAGCCTCCTGCCTGAGGGGAGCAGGTCAAACAGACTGTGTCCAGGGTGAGAAGGGTCAGCTGAGATCCGAGCTGCACGCCCCAGTGTCCTGGAGGTGTACAGGTCCTGCAGAGATGGGAGTCTGCAGCCAATCACCTTCTCAGCAGAGCGCACAACACGCTGCAGTCTCTGTTTGTCCCTGATAGTGGCTCCAGCGTACCACACGGTGATGGAGGAGGTGAGGATGGACTCGATGATTGCAGTGTAGAATTGCATCATCGTCCGTGTTGGCAGGTTGAATTTCTTCAGCTGCCTCAGGAAGTACATCCTCTGCTGGGCTTTCTTGATGACGGAGGTGATGGTGGGCTCCCACTTCAGGTCCTGGGTGATGGTGGTACCCAGGAAGCGGAATGAGTCCACAGAGGTGATGGGGGTGTCAGTCAGGATGATGGGGGGGAGTGGAGCTGTGTGCTTCCTGAAGTCCACAATAATCTCCACTGTCTTCTGGGCATTCAGCACCAGGTTGTTGTGGCTGCACCAGGACACCAAACGTTCAACCCCCCTCCTGTAGGCAGACTCATCCCCGTCCGAGATGAGTCCAATAACGGTGGTGTCATCTGCAAACTTGATTAGCTTGACAGACTGGTGGGTGGAGGTGCAGCAGTTAGTATACAGGGAGAAGAGCAGAGGAGAAAGAACAAAGCCCTGAGGGGAGCCGGTGCTGATGGTCCGGGAGTCCGAGACATTCTTTCCCAGCCTCACATGCTGTTTCCTGTCCGTCAGGAAGTCAGTGATCCACCGGCAGATGGGATCAGGCACATTCATCTGGGAAAGCTTGTCTCGGAGATGGTCTGGAAGGATGGTGTTGAAGGCAGAGCTGAAGTCCACAAACAGGATCCTGGCATAGGTTCCTGGGGAGTCCAGATGCTGCAGGATGAAGTGTAGGGCCATGTTGATGGCGTCATCTACAGACCTGTTGGCTCTGTATGCAAACTGCAGGGGGTCCAGGAGGGGGGCCGTGAGGGTCTTGAGGTAGGAGAGAACCAGGCGCTCAAAAGACTTCATGACCACAGATGTCAGAGCCATGGGTCTGTAGTCATTTAGTCCAGTGATCCTAGGTTTCTTGGGGACAGGGATTATGGTAGAGGACTTGAAGCAGGCAGGCACATGACATGCCTCCAGTGAGGAGTTGAAAATTAACTGAAAGATTTGATAATTTTGATTTGACAAGGTTGACAACAACATTATTTGTTTTTGCTGTATAAGAAACACTAATAATGACAGTAAGTCATAAGAAAGTAATTGCACTTTTTGTAACAGACACCCCACATAATTTACATCTATTTAGACAAAAAATTCCCAGCTGACATGAAAACTGACTGAAATCTCAGTTGTCTTTAATTTATCAGTGTCATCGCACTGCTTCTGCCATCATATCTCCTTCTCTCTGGGTGGTGACAAAATGTTGGTGTGTGAGAAATCCAAATTACCCACCCTCCCTGACTGACCCAACCCAATAAGCACATCAGTGAATTACTGGGAGCTTAACAGCCTCAGTGCAACAAGTGCACACCCAGTCTCAGTTACATTCCAATTAACCGTCATTACAAGTATTAGATGTCTAGATTTATCTGCTAGTAGGGCTGCTCGATTATGGCAAAAATGATAATCACGATTATTTTCACTGAAATTGAGATCACGATTATTTGACGATATTTATTTAACCCTTTAAGACCTACTATAGAACCAAGTCCACCAGAGCTTATATTATTTTTATTTATTTTTTTACATGCTGTAGTGCCATTTGTGGGAGCATTTCAAGTTGCTATACATCAATACAACTGTTATAGCCCATATTTTAATAATATGTATGCATTAAGTGCATAGTAATTACATAAATTGCAAAAAAGTGCAATAAACTACAAAAAAAATTGAAAATCGCTTTTGTTTTGTTTACATATATTTCTACTTGGAGAAGTTTAAGAGGTTTATCCCTCAAAACTTTAAATACAATAAAGTTGCAAAAAATAGTTTCCCACCACAGGAAATTTATTTTGAGTGTCTTCATAGTTT
This sequence comes from Aulonocara stuartgranti, assembly GCF_965226115.1. NCBI lineage: Eukaryota > Metazoa > Chordata > Actinopteri > Cichliformes > Cichlidae > Aulonocara > Aulonocara stuartgranti. The sequence goes on along the minus strand of NC_138954.1, from coordinate 20,329,835 downwards.
TATTTTGGAGATACAGCAATTTTTATATACTGCAGGAAAAACAAAAAACAATCCTATGATGCAAATTTGCAAAGAAAACAGCATGTGCATCATTTCACTGTGGGAAGTGTTACGAACAGCTGATAGGAACGGCAAAGCGTGTTTCTGGAATATTATGTTTTTGTTCCTGCAAGCGCTTTTTATGCAATTTTTGCAAAGCTATATGTGGAACGAAACCGTGACCGAGGACAAGCTGATGGCATAAGATGTAAGTACAACTCCTCCGGTTTCATATGCAAAACAAATTATTGCGCTAGCTTACACGGTTCAGGTTCTACAGGGATTTAAAAATAGTTACGCAAAACGGAGCGTGCTGCTCTGACCGGCTTTAAAGGGTTAACAATGACTTTAAAAAAATAATATAAAATAGTGTGCAACACCACTGAAGTTTTTTTTTTTAAACTCTTTTCAACCAACGGCAGTCACTCTCCTCTCCAAATAACTTCTGCTTAGCTTTCCGAGCTTCCCTCGGGTCCTCTTAATCAGCGGTCTCCACCCTTTTTTGCGCCACGGACGGTTTATGCCCGACAATATTTTCACGGACCGGCCTTTAAGGTGTCGCGGATAAATGAGGGAGGGGCTAATAATCGGCTCAGTCATTTTTAATGATCGTTGAAAGCCCAGATCGTAATCGTGATTAAAATTCGATTAATTGAGCAGCCCTATCTGCTAGCAGCACTTAGTGATCCAGAAAGGCTTCTGTGGGCGCTAAGGGAGGAATACAACAGCATCCCATCGACATAAACAGAAGCAAACAGGCACAGAGGTTAAGGGGGATTGACTTTGGCATTGGCATCAGTTTATTTTTATAGAGAAACAGGCAGTGGCGGTCCTAGCCTGTTTGGCGTCCTGGGCGAACACTCCCTCTGCCCCCCCCCCCCCCCCCTCCCACACACACACACACAAAAAATATTAAGGATTGTACACTGATATAAAAATCTTCAATTCAATTCAATTTTATTTAGATATTTACATAGATACAGAGAAAAACCCAACAATCATATGACCCCCTATGAGCAAGCACTTTGGCGACAGTGGGAGGGAAAAACTCCCTTTTAACAGGAAGAAACCTCCGGCAGAACCAGGCTTCAGCAGCGAGCAGGCGCACCGAGGGCTCTCGCGCTCACTTTATAGAATTTCGAAAAAACATCGGTGCATATATAAGTCTGTATCATAATGTCTGGTGTTTTTGTGTTTGTTGGTTTTTTAAATTTTGTTTTATTTTGGAAGTTGGTTATTAGATGCTGCTCCAGCCAGCCAGAGAATCCCCCGCCGCCCCGGCCGCAAGCAGCAGGCGCATCTCGCAAACGGAGGGCGCTCTTACTCCCAGCAAATGGGCGATAGAAAACCGATCGGTGCCTATGCCATTCCCAATATGCGCTGGCATGATGTCGGAGCGGCACGAGTACGAGTAATTTTTTATTTTTATTTTTTTCCCATGCCCGTGATGCCGCCCCCCACCACAGTGCCGCCCCGGGCAGCCGCCCGTGTCGCCCGTATCAAAAACCGCTATTGGAAACAGGTAAGAGGCAATAAAGCAGAAGAGTGTTGGATAGACTGTAGTGATTTCTTTGGGTTTAATCAGATATTTATATGTTTACACCATTTTCACTGAAAGCGATTGTTATTTGGTCATGCCAGACTCAGACTGCGTACAAAAATCTCCATACATTTAGCGAGCAAACAAGAGATGACAAGATAACATGTGATGACAAGATCATAAGATAAAACAGAACCTGAGAGAATACTGCCAAATAACACAGCTGGTAAGTTGGAAACGATCCAAAGCCTGAAGGTGTTGCACTCAAGATTACCCCAGAAGTTTAGCTGACCCCTTTTGACTGAGATGTGCCAAAAAAGGTGTCGCTGGATAGCAAAATGGTACAAATAAACAGAGTGAATAGAATAATTTTTGTAGCAACCCCTTTATATAAGTTAACAAGTTAACAATTACTTCTGGAACTGATTTAGGCGAGGCCCTAGCACTGGTTGTGATGGGGATTATGCTCAATATCAGAGTCCCCACACTGAGGCAAAGCCTAATGCCAAGTGGTTTCTTTAAACTGTATCTGTGTAAATAGGGCTAGGCGGGGCTCTTGAGACAAAAGTGTTTTGTGTGCCAATGGTTTTTGTTGTTCCAGTAGACAATAGACAAAGACATCATTTATCCCAAATCAGATTGCTGTTATTGTTTCAGTGGAAATGGGCTGCATCTCATCAGGGGGGTGTAAAAAAACAGCATTTGAATAAGCCAACACAACACTAATACTGCTCTGCTGTTGGCTAACCAACTGGCTAATTAATGGAGAAAGTCCTCGCCAGGACAACCAATTATGACACATTCTGCAGTACTGCCAACCAGTTAATGTCTCCTGTGATCATTTAAATCAAAGAAAATTAGATGCAATCAGTTTTAAAAGGAGAGTCAATACTCAGTAAACTAATAATGTAACCAGGCCTATTTTTGTCAAAGTATTTAAGTGGTGCTCTGAGCTTATTTGACAGCAACTCAACCTGAGCATATTCCATTACCTTTTATAGTGAGGAGGGGGTTTTGCAGTAGAAGCTGAGGTGTTCAGGATGTTGTCTGATACATTTTGAAACTAGGATGGTGCTTTTCTGTGTGGAGTTTGCACATTCTGCCAGTGTCATGCAAGACTCCGGCAGACCAAAGACATTCACAGGCTTAGGCTATTTGGTCATTCTAAATTGGCAAGTTCAATGTGAGTATGAATGGCTATCTGTCTGCAATAGATCTGTGACCTGTCTAGGGTGTACATTGTCTCTCACTATATGACAGCTGGGATAGGCTCCTGCTCCACTGTAACCCTGAATTGGACAAGAGGAAGAAGATGGATAGATATTGAATATGGAGCTGCAAAGCAGGAGGAAAAAGAGGAAGACCACCACAGAAAAGAATCATGGATGTAGTAGGGAGGATTGGTGTGACAGAACAGGATGCTAGAGATAGGGTGAAGTAGGCAATCCCTAAAGGGACCACGTGAAAGAAGACGAAGAAAAAACTATGAAATCCCCTCAACATGTCGAGGAAGCACCGAAAATTTTTCAAACTGAAAAAAACAAACAAAATAAATACGGACAATGGATATAATTAATAACGCATGGCATTTTTAGAAGTTTAGATAAAACAAAAGAAGCACTATACAGTAAAAACGGGCATCACATTGAGTGGAAATGTTATGCAATAATACGATATGATAATATACGAGTGCCTAAGTTACATAGCAACAGGAGAAAAAAAATGTAATTACAATGGGAGAGAAAAATAAGCAGAAATTTAAAGGGAGAAAAAAGAGAAGAGTACTTGTTCCTTAAAGCCTCCAACAACTTGAGGCACAAAGAAACAGAAAACTGGGGGGCAGAAGACTAATGGAATGTTATGTTGTTGTTGTCATAATGAGACAATGTTAACAGATAAGCCATGCTTCATAAGCTGAGTCATGTGTAAATCCCCGAACAGTGGGGAAAAAGAAGGGAGAACAAGCAAGATAGAAAAAAAAAACACAGAGTGGGAGGGAGTGAAGGATGACATAGAGGGTTAGAAGAGGAAAACATTTAGTTCAGCTTTTCAGTATGAGGATGAATATCCATCGCCACTTGTATCAAGACAGATGGAATCAATCACCTCAGGCGACTTCAAGGCGATGCAATGGCACATCAACATACTTCTCCCATCACAACAGCAGTCAGTGACATATGTTCTTCATCAGTATATGACAAATGGGATTTGATTTTATAGATGTTTTTGTAATAGTCAACAAACAGGGACAGAGAAAATCAAATCAAATAAAAAAAAACAGAACCTAAGACCTTCGTGTCTGGGCAGTTTCTGGATATCGATGCATGGGTCTGTGGGGCCTGTAAACACTTCCATAATACTATAAATAATGTGCTGTAACTTTCAAACTTGCTGTTTAGGGATGCGGTAAACTGTGTCATTGAGATGAAGAGAAAATGGTTTGTGCCATTTTATACAACTGACCACCCAACTTTCACTCTGATATGTACTGCGGTTACTGTGTTACCTAACTACACATACAGTTTAACAACCTCATTGACCTCTGTGTTGGCTATGTGTGTGAGAAACAGTTCACAGTGTCCTCTGCCACTAATGCCTCTCCAGATGGGTAGCTTGTGTGTTTGGAGGAGCCTTTATTTCCCACTGGCCAAAGAGGAACAACAGCTGCTTCTAACAACCCAGGCCAAAGCTCCGAAGAAGAGGTGGACCTCAGGCTCTAGCCAAGAGGGAGGAGGGATGGGAGGGTAGCAAGAAAGAAATAGAGGAATAAAGGCAGGAAGGTGAATAATAAGAATAACAAATGTCTCGGCCATCAAAATTCTGAACGACCGAAAATTGCATGATAATTCTCCGGGCAACCGTGTTAGTTTTCTTCTTTCCCCTGCCTCCTCTTGGTTCCTTTTGGTTTGCCAGCACACAGTGGCTGCTGTCTCACAGATTAAATCCTTAAACATAGGTATGCAAAAGGAAGAACCAGACTGTTGTCAAACAGTTCTCTTTCTGTCTTCAGCTGATAAGATTTAGTCTCTCTCTTTTTTCCTCCTTTGTGTCATGTATAAACTACAGTTGGCTAGAATACTCACACCGACAGCATATAGGGTTGCAGAAACACACACACACACATTAAATAAGTTAACCCTGAAAAATTATGTCTACATTTGTGTTTTGCCTGCCTCTGTATGTGTGTATCATGAGGCGCGCATGTCTGCATAAAACTCTTGGCTCAACCCTAGCTGCAGAGCTGTAATCCAGCGAGGAATGGTGCTACTGTTTATTGGGGCTTAGAAAGTTGTCACACTACTTGATATCAAGATGACAAGACAGCTTTTCTAGACTGAGTACAGACTTTATAGCTACGACAAACATTGATAGATCTCGCTAAAGTTCATTTTATTATTTCACCATACTAAATATCCACCTAGAATTACGTTACAGCAAATCTATTTACAGTGTAACCTACTGTTGTACGTTGCAACTTGATCCCACACTGAACTTACATGAGTAATGAGAAGACTTTGACCTGTTTGTCATGAACTTTAAAACACCTGGTGTCAGTTCACACCTCTGCCCGCTGTGTAGATTTCTAAAGACATTTATAAGGTGAACTTATGACTTACAGTGCATTGATGGGGTGTGGTGAAGGAGAATTGAGGTCAGTATCTTGCTAACCATTTTCTTGACCTTGCAGCTCTTTGGCAACTGCATAGCAGTTAATTGGAGGTGGATGTTGGGGGTGAAGGTTGTAAAGAAGCTCATGGGCCTAGGTTTGGCAAGGCCTCTGGATCTGCCTTGTATTCATGTTTCCCTAACATAGGTGACTCCTTGTCTTTATCAGTTTTTGACTCCAGCTTAAATACAACACTTGTGAGCATGCATCAAAACTAACAGAGGCGCAGTTTATTCGGCTGCTCCTGTATTTCTACATAATGACACTGTCGATTTTCTAGATCAATCCTTATTTACCGTAAGACAAGATCTTTATGCAGTTGCCAAATATGCATTAGTGCATGGGTGCCAGCTGTCTGTTTCAATAATACACTGAACTACTGTAAGTAAAAATGATTTTTACCATTAGTCTGTCATAAATAGGAAGGAAAAACTCACACTAGATCCAGCCGGATTTGTAACGTTGTCAGATATTTGCTACGTGCAGTGTTTCCTTACTTGCGTTCTGCTTTGTTCATTTTTTTATATATGCTTTTCATATAGCACTAATTTCAAGTAAGTTCTGTTGCAGATAAACAGTGTGAAAGATGGACACTGTGACATCAACTGGTTCTGGACTCTGCAATTACACCATGAAGTGCTAACTCATTAGTCATGGCTAGCAAGTTTGGTTAGCAAGCTTCATCCGTAAACAAATAAGGGGAAGGACACAGAGGTATCTGGTAATTAGTGCTAATTACTAGATGAATTAAATACTACAGTTGTTTTTCTCACCGTCACTGGAACACAAACTTATTTGTGAGACCCTGTTACTGTGGGATCTTTAGGTTCCAAGACAACTGTTCCATCCACTTTGTACCAATGTACCAGTACCAATGACAGCAAAACAGGTCTAGAGCGTGATGCTACTTCTGGGTTTAAAAGCCTCACCTTTACACCAAATATGCCTCTTGTTATTGCGGCCTAACAACTAAATCTCTGTCTCATCTGACCATACAACTTTTCTTCAGAGGGCATTTGGCATTTCTTGGTCAGCACCCTCTCAAGCCAATGTAAAAGTTGCTTCACTGTGGAAAGTGACACTAGCAGCAGTTCCAGCAGTTTCTAGTTCGTGGAAGGCTTGAGCATTAGTTTGGTTCCTGGATTGTTTCGGACCAAATTCTTACAAATTTCCCCTCATCTTCTTCTTCTCAATAAGTTGTACTTACACACAAACTGACAGAACTAATGATTTTGGAATCTGCATTTTTTTTCTTAGAAATACTTTATGACTCTGGAACTGTCCCAATTTGTGTAAATATGCAAATCTCCTTCTTAGATCTTCACTGAGTTCCTTGCACTTCCTCATTGGTCTGCATATTGGTCAGTCCAATGAGTGTTTCATTTTTATGCTAGCAAAGAGAAACTACCAGTTGTGGTCAATCACGATCAGTTAACAGGCTCTGGCCTTGTCATGTTAAGACATTGCAGAACCTTCAGTACCACTTATAAAAAGATTTAAGTAAATGTTTGTATATATTTGTGCCCGTATATATAATTTTGAACCTGTGTGGATTAGGAAAAAAAGCTAAAAAGCATACAAACTTGTGCACCCAGTTCTTGTTTTGAAAGTCATTAAAGATTTATGCTAAACAATTATTCCACCCTTGAAGAAGAAAAGTTCAAAGAAATCATTAAAGGCCTAAAATTACCATAACATTCATGCCCAAGATGAGCGTAAGTAAATTTCTGACTGCAACTGTAGGTATAGCTTAAAAAATAAGAAATGGAGGGAATGACCTAGTTGAATCCCATTTTACCCCTTTAAAAAAAGATGGATACACACAGGACTGCACTTAAACATCTGGCAACTGAAGGAATGTAGCATATAACCACACTCAAAATGTTCAGAAAAAAAGTCACAGCTAATTTCCATTGTGGTATTGTTTAATTATACCACCTTAATCTTGAAGCACTAACTTTAAGAAGATCAAACGTTTTCTTGTTCAAATATACAAAATCCAGACCACACACCATTTAAGTGACCTCTTAAGGTTGCACGCTACATTGTTGTAGATGCAGCTTCACTGAATGTATTCCATGGCTGTTACACTTGCAGTCAAAGTTGTTGTTGTTTTCATGGTTGGGGAAAAACAACATTATTAACTAGCCATATCACTGTCTTCCAATCACAACTTTACACACAAAAAAAACCCAGCCATGCTGCTGTTACCAGCTACAAATCCTGGATATCCCGACGCTGTTTGTTAGAACAGGGAAATGTTAAATTTCTTAAGGCCTCATTTTCCTTGTCTCACATTTACCGTTCCAAGAATTTAAACAAGTCTTTCTTATCTCTTTTCACACACACATTGTCTTACAATGAAAGGTAAGGGTAGAGAGTAAAAAGGAGGGGAGGATGAATTCACACAGTTCATTACTGGCCATCCATCTCTGTGCTGTTGTTGTCCGCAAATCACTCTTTATGTGCTGGCATGTCAGGCAGGGGCTCCTCACTCATTCAAACTAATCTCCCTATTCTGTTTTCTGAGAAACACAGTGAATTCATGCACATCTCTGAGAACTGCCTCCCTGGTTCACAGGCAACCTGTACAACAGGACTGGTACAAGGTCTCTGGCAGGCCACTCAGGGGGCTAAAAGGGCCAAAATACTGGGGCACCAGTGGGGTACGTGTCTTAGCCTAAAGCTAACCTAGCAACAGGCACAGCAGCCTGGCAACTAGCACAGGGATCAGTGGAGTGGAATCTGTCCAGTGTGATTCTTGGCTGTACTAGACTATTAAGCTCCTTGGCAAGATTAAAATTTACACCCTTTACATACACACACAAACACATATACACAGAAACAAATTGGCAAATGGGGCCCTGGGAGGACAGTGACCTCCAGCAGTCAATGTGACAGATTCTCAAGATGGAGTGGAAGATGAGGGAAGTTTAATGCCCAAGACAACTCCTCAATCTCACAAACAAATACACACACCCATCGCTACACACACCAGGGTACTCAGAACACACACCACACCTGTGTGCACTCAAACACCAGCTGCCTCATCACATTGCCAGGTGTCACGTTGTCCTCGTAGAGAGACAAGCATGAAGGATGCAGAAATAAACTGCCATTTATATCCTTTTGCTCTCTCTTTTTCAATTGCATATGCACACGCACGTACGGCCACACACACACGCACAGACAAACAACACATGTTGATAGTTTTTGGGGTTCTTTTTAGTTAGTTAGTTAGTTTTTTAAACCATCAAAATGAAATGAACATGAGGCACAACTCAGGGAAACAATGCCCTCACATGTACCTACTAACCTCACACTTCTCCCCATGGACTTAACTTACTGGTACAGAAGCCTTAAAGGTTGAATTATCCAAAACTTTTTGAGTGATATTAACAAGTCTTACATGTCCCCAACAATGTATATTTCAAGTTTCAGCCCAAAATACCACACCACCCGGAATGCCCTAGGTTTTAAGACCCATTATGGGCTGTTTTAAAGTTTCCACAAGTCATAGTTGTCCCCCTGCTAACACTTACTTTGGCCACATTAGCCGCACTAGGCTACAACCAGACTTTCCTATTCTGGAGGGGACATTTTGATCTGAAGAGTCTCACTTTTTTGCTTTGTTTTTGTTGTTTAGGTGATGGGAAAACATGGGAGAGTTATTTGGTTATTTATAGACTGTATTTAGTTGTTTTTTTATCACTTCACTTGCTATCACACAGTACTTTTTAATATTTTACTGGAGCCATTATTTGTCTTGCATAGTACACAATAACTGGACAATAACTGGACAGGAAAAACACTAGCTTAATCTAAAAGAACACAGTGTTGCTGTGCGCTCTAGTTTTTAGCAGGTTTTTTGTTTATGGTTATACTCACAAACAAACTAACTAATCGATGCAGTGGTAAAGTAGCAGGTATGTGCTCTGAAAGGTCAAATTCCATTATTTTGTTGCTTGTTTTTCCGTCATGTAACTAATAAAGTTAGTTACAAAGCCTCGGTTCCTTGTCAAAAATAGCTGTCCGATAGCAGACCAAGCCCAGAAAACATATTTAATATTGGATACATTTGAACAGAAAGTGATTTTTAAGTTAGCATTTTGGATCAGTTAGCATCAGTGTTAGCAGCATGCTGTAATTCTCCCCTTAGCGCTGACACAGGAAGACAGATGCAACAAGGGAAAATTCTTATTGGCTTTTAAAGCTGGGAGATGGTCTTGTTGCCAAGGAGATGGGTCTTTTATTTTCTTTATAAAAGTCTCATAACACTATAAACCAAACCTTTAAGATTAATGCTTTCACATTTGTGATGTTACTATTGCAATTAAACAGGACTTTGTTTCATTTAAGCGTTCTGCTTTGCCTTGCTGCCTAGACAGAATGCATTACACATAACAATCTCTCCATAACCAAATAAATAGACTGAAATCATTATTTATATTATTTAGTCAATATCAAAAATATTGGCTGTCAAATATGTTTCATATTGTATTTGCTGTAATCCACAATCTTTCTGAAATTATCCAGACTAATTTATTCAGCACTTCAGTGCCTGCTTCAGTGTGTGTAAACTGTCACTGACACTATCTGCTTAGTGACACCAAGTAGCGGTGCACACATAAAAGTTAAGTGCACAGAATGGAATGCAGCCTTGTGTTGCTCCATGTGACGGGCCCCCTCTGAATTAAAGTGATTTAAGTGATACTTGCCTTCTCAACTTCAAAGTGTTTTCACATATCTGAGCGGGTAAGAGGGGAAAAAAACACATTGCGCTGTGATGTTATAAATGTTTGATTTTGTGTGGGCGAATCAAATACTTTGATGTAAACTCTTGGTTGCGTAACTGACTGCAGTTTTAGAATTAAATCACTTAGAACTGTGCACTGAGTACACTGGTCCTTTTAATCTGCAATCAGTTCAATCAGTCAGAGGTCAGCCCTCTCTCAGCCCTCTGGGCTGACAATCTGCACCAGGTTCACTTCTTATTGCCACATTACTTATGGATAAGGGAGAAGGACTTTGTTGCTCTCACCACAGATCAATGGGATTGGGCTCTAATGAAGTGACTTGTCTTCCAACGTGTGTCTCTCTGATGCTTACCTGTAAAGCCTGCACACAGACTTTGCACTCCAGGTAGTAAATAGACTGTTTGCTACCAGAATTCATTACCACTCATGCCATGCTAACATGCTTTTTGCCATCTAAAAACAAACAAACAAAAACAACATACTGTGATTGTCATTTAAAACAAAACTTTGCATTTTATACGTATTACAAAGGATTACCTTCCCACGTCATCAGTGGGAAAATCCCAGCCGATGTTTTTCCGTCTTTCTCCCCTTACCTACGTTGTATTTCCCCCTGTATACTAGGCTGAGATGAGACAGAGGAGGATCACACTCATCCCTGCTTATCCTTCTACTGCATTTTTCAATATCAGTGGAATGTCTGACTTTGTTTGCTCAGTGCTGTGTTACAGCAGGAATGTCATTTTCTGTGTTAGTAGCCAACAATAAGCTCTGGTCAAGGAAAGACAGTCAAGAGGGTCACTCACACCAGCAACGCTGGCCACTGACAACCCATTTCCATAAGTTCATTGAGGTTTACCAAATATTGTCTCAACAGCAACCTAAAAGTATAATCTAAAGCAGATTGGGGCTCGGGGGGAAGGGTGGTGTACCAGGTTTTTTTTCACACATTAAACATGAAGTTCTAGCCACTGCACCGCTTTCAATAAAGAACACTTTATGAGTCTGAGCCATCTTTTAAAGTCCATGTACTGCTTGGAAACATGTGCATGTAAGAATGTCTTGTAAGAATAAGAGTTCCTTCTGTGGTTCTGTTAAAGCTTTTATGTGGCTGTGGTATCAAAGCACTAGATCACTAGCACACCCTGTGTTCCTCTGATGATCTGAATTCTAGGTTTAATTTTCACTAATTTCTGTACATACTCACTCCCACCATTTCCTTTGGTTTATTACCTGTTGCCACACCAGAGATTCTTGGTGTTTCCCGACCAGGCTCCCAAAGGTGTGCTGCAAAAGCTCAATCATAAAGGCCTTACAGATACTGCTAAGAAAGGAAATGATGATGCTGGCTAATGAGAACCATTCTCCTCTGATGACCGTGCGCCTAGGGAGCCTTTCAAGCTAATATGCTTTCAAAGTGCTATAAAACCACAGGGTAGAATATGTCATGCAAGTGAGAAAAAGGAGCCCACTTAAAGGCAAGGTGAAATATGGTATAAAAGGGATGAATAGAGACAGCAGGAAATAGAAGACAGTTGTGACGATTGTAATAAAACTTAAGGACAAAAACTTTGCTTTGTAGTTTAAGTGATCAGGAAGGATGTATTTCATATGTCATTAACTAAACAGAAACTATGTTGACATTTCTCTAAATTATTGGCAAAAGAAGTATTTAGACAACTTTGCAACATTATCCGCAGTCTCGCACACAACAAATGGATGGCCCTGCATATCTGACCAAAAACATTTGACTCACTCCTCCTGCATCTATCCGCAAACCAGACCATTCTGCTAATCCTCTCGTTCCTTCTTCAACAACCCTACTCTGCCCTGCGGAATTCTCTCTCAGCCCCTTGAGCTCCAGATGAAAGGCTGAGGGAAATGGCAGTCATACTGGTAATATCCGCACCGGGACACAGCCACTACATCTGCAGGCCAGCCAGCTCTCTATGCACGGCAGTCCTAAGGGACCTCATTCAGCCCAGGACCTAGAAAGAGAAGATCTAGGGTTGGATTGGCTCTATCTAGCTTGCCAGTGCATACAACCACCAAATCCCCAGTCCACCCTTCTAACCCTTTACTCTCACGGTAGATTGAATCATAGGTCTCTATGTTGATTTCGACTTGAAAGCACCTTTGAATCTTTTTATTTCTCCGTTACCTGTGCTACAACGTAAAAACGGACAGCCTTACGCCTTTTACACTCAAGTGCGTTTAGTTTCAGGCTTTTCTTCTTTCCGTTCTCCTTCACATTTGGCTATTACCCTGAATCATCCAACTTGCAACAATCCACCCTTAATCCTTAGCCTTTTCGCCTTCTTTCGTTGTATTTTTGAACAAGAAAGGCAAAGTGCGTGCTGGGTCCTGGACAACAGCAGGCTGTAGCGGGACTGTGGTCGATCCAGTGTAATCTTACTAACACTAGTGCAGGTTGGCTGTATCCTGCCCAGCTATTCATTTCAGAAATGTAGCTCCCTTGCCAGAATGAACAGCTGCTACACACCTTTTTGGCCTTATAGGCTTTGGAGGAAAGTTCTTTCTATGCCTTTGACATTCAGGTAAAAATACACCACCAACAACAAACCCATTACCTTAGTGTGCTGATACTATGTGGCTAAGTTGAACACTTTCACCAAGGTCAGATTCAGTGTGTGTTTGCCTGTGAGTTTGAGTATGTGAGCAAAGTGAGAAAGTGAAATATCCAGCATTGATAGACGTGAGTGCAGATTTTGCCCCTAGAGGTAAATTCAAAACCTGTTGATGGAGGCCTTCTTGTACCATACAGCCACACCTTTTTAACTATGCAGCACTCTATTTTCTTAAGTAAAAAAGCCACCAATCTAGCTGCTGCTAATTTAAGTTAATTATCAGAATTTACAACCTAAGGGTCATATTTACACTCATGCACACACTTGTGGACACACTCACATCTCAAATAAGGGTATGCAAGGATAGACCAGATGCACAATAATCGACTCCTATAACTTTCAATCTAGTCAGATTTTGATAATTACATTCTTTGACAGGACGCCAAAGAGAAACAATCACTGCCTATGGCTTCATGTTAGACACGTTTACCCACTGAACTGTAAAGTTTGTGAAAAAAATGCCAGGGGGTGTTTTTGTTTTCTTGATGAGCTCACCAGCATTCCTGACAGATGGTGTTTGTTACCAAAAGAGAATTTTACTTTCATGGCTGTACGATTCACACTTTGTCACTGCACATCCCTCCGGCTCAATCACAGGAAATGTTTATCCATGCGATTACTCGTACTCCTCTGAGATGGATAACCTGCCTTCATCTCCTTTTTGTTTTCGTGACTTTTCACACAATACCTGGTAGACTGCCTCAACAACAGCTTTAACGCTATAATAACTTTTCTATTTGAAGTCAAATACAACAGATTTACCAGTGGGATGGAGGGTTTTTTCCCCGTTTTTTTTTCTTCCCCAAGTTCAATCTTAAACTTAAGACTTCATTAGAAACTAAAATCCCATTCTTTTAAACTTGACATTTCTCTACTCTATCTTTTCTCTCTTTTTCTCTGTTTCTGTGTGGATCTTCACAGAAAGCAAGAGACGACTGCCTAATCTGCCAGACTCAGACTATGCTAGTGGACAGACAAATAAAGCACTGTTCCAGCTTCTGATGTACAGAAATTTGGTGTCTCGTCTATTTTCCTAATGGAGAGATAGTGGTTTAATGTGCAATTGTGGGCATTTTAGAGATTAATACGTTAATGAGCTATCTACAAATGAATAGCTCCTTTGGAAGAAGCAGTGCAAGTGTTTCGGGTAATACAGTTAATAAGCCACAGTCACGCCACAAAATGTACCACAGAAGGGGCTCTCATAGCTGCAGGGGCGATGGATAATATGGTTCATTAAAGAATCACAGATTTATTCCCCTGTTCATGGCTGTGGCTATGGCAGTCCGAACATGACCAGGCCTTCCTTATCTGGCGCACAAAGTACACTTGTGTGAAAATCTCCAGGCGAGAGGAGCAGGATCTGAGCCAAGATCAAACCAGGCATTACATCATGCAATCACACTGCACAATGGTATGTCTGATAAGAAATTTTCTTTACCAAATCTTGCCTTGACTATTTGTAATGCTTTCTTTTTAGCCAGACAGTGTAAAGTAGAAACATTGTACTACCAGTTTATAGCTCAGTTTTTTAAAAAGCTGCCTAGTACAGTCCTTTAGTTTTTTTACAGTCATAAATCATAGAAACATCTGTATTAGCAATCTTAAACAAACTGCATTTTCAATATGCAGGAATTGTATCGTCTCAGTAAGACTTGCAGCAGTTTCGTGCCATCTGTGCGATGGCACAGACTGAGAATCTGTTCTCCACAGATTAGCGCTGTTCATTTGCTTCGTAATGAAGTCTCTCTTAGCAGAACAGTAGGCGGTCATGCCCCCTTTTAACATGGACCTTGGGAGCTCTGGCACTGTTATACAGTGGCAAACAACTGCAAAAACAGATGGAAATAAAATAATCTATGCCTACAATGTCCTTTATCTTGACCCAGCTGGGAAATTACTTTAATGGTTGCCAAAGTTGATGTTCGGATGAATGTTTAGTCAATATATGAAACGCCATAAAGGCAGTATCTACCAGTCCCACTTTGTTAATTCACAAAGATCACAGTAAGAAGTGAAGAAGAAGAAGTAACTTCGTAACAGTTAAAGAAAACTGAACTCTTAGGAGAATTTGAAAGCGAAGAATGTGAAAGAATGCCCGTTAGCATAGTTGATATACACCAGACAGCTTCAGCCAAATACAGTGGAGCAAAAAAGTATTTAGTCAGCCACCGATTGTGCAAGTTCCCCCACTTAAAATGATGACAGAGGTCAGTAATTTGCACCAGAGGTACACTTCAACTGTGAGAGACAGAATGTGAAAAAAAAATCCATGAATCCACATGGTAGGATTTGTAAAGAATTTATTCGTAAATCAGGGTGGAAAATAAGTATTTGGTCACCTCAAACAAGGAAAATCTCTGGCTCTCACAGACCTGTAACGTCTTCTGTAAGAAGCTTTTCTGTCCCCCACTCGTTACCTGTATGAATGGCACCTGTTTGAACTCATCATCTGTATAAAAGACACCTGTCCACAGCCTCAAACAGTCAGACTCCAAACTCCGCCATGGCCAAGACCAAAGAGCTTTCGAAAGACACCAGGAAAAGTATTGTAGACCTGCACCAGACTGGGAAGAGTGAATCTACAATAGGCAAGCAGCTTGGTGTGAAAAAATCAACTGTGGGAGCAATCATCAGAAAATGGAAGACATACAAGACCACTGATAATCTCCCTCGATCTGGGGCTCCACGCAAGATCTCATCCCGTGGGGTCAAAATGATCATGAGAACGGTGAGCAAAGATCCCAGAACCACACGGGGGGACCTGGTGAATGACCTGCAGAGAGCTGGGACCAAAGTAACAAAGCTCACCATCAGTAACACACTACAACGGCAGGGAATCAAATCCCGCAGTGCCAGACGTGTTCCTCTGCTGAAGCCAGTGCATGTCCAGGCCCGTCTGAAGTTTGCCAGAGAGCACATGGATGATACAGCAGAGGATTGGGAGAATGTCATGTGGTCAGCTGAAACCAAAGTAGAACTTTTTGGTATAAACTCAACTCGTCGTGTTTGGAGGAAGAAGAATACTGAGTTGCATCCCAAGAACACCATACCTACTGTGAAGCATGGGGGTGGAAACATCATGCTATGGGGCTGTTTTTCTGCCAAGGGGACAGGACGACTGATCCGTGTTAAGGACAGAATGAATGGGGCCATGTATCGTGAGATTTTGAGCCAAAACCTCCTTCCATCAGTGAGAACTTTGAAGATGAAACGAGGCTGGGTCTTCCAACATGACAATGATCCAAAACACACCGCCCGGGCAACAAAGGAGTGGCTCCGTAAGAAGCATTTGAAAGTCCTGGAGTGGCCTAGCCAGTCTCCAGACCTCAACCCCATAGAAAATCTGTGGCGGGAGTTGAAAGTCCGTGTTGCTCGGCGACAGCCCCAAAACATCACTGCTCTCGAGAAGATCTGCATGGAGGAATGGGCCAAAATACCAGCTACTGTGTGTGCAAACCTGGTAAAGACCTATAGTAAACGTTTGACCTCTGTTATTGCCAACAAAGGTTATGTTACAAAGTATTGAGTTGTATTTTTGTTATTGACCAAATACTTATTTTCCACCCTGATTTACGAATAAATTCTTTACAAATCCTACCATGTGGATTCATGGATTTTTTTTTCACATTCTGTCTCTCACAGTTGAAGTGTACCTCTGGTGCAAATTACTGACCTCTGTCATCATTTTAGGTGGGGGAACTTGCACAATCGGTGGCTGACTAAATACTTTTTTGCCCCACTGTAGTTGAGCAGACTCACAAATGAGTTCAGCCTTGTGTGGTGTGATGTGCGTCTCTGATAATGTTTGCTATCTCTTGGCATTAGACTTCAGAGAAGCAAAAAATTCTGTCTTACAATCAATTAATTAATTAATTCTGTCTTCTTGTATTTGTCTAATACAAGGGCCAAATGTGTAATATTACTTTATAGCCCATTACCTTGCCAAAAGGTGTGATTTGATGGAAAACACACTTATAAAGCTAAAAGACAGTAAACAATGGGTCATTTTTTGAAAAATTACTGGAGGTAGTTTAGGAAATCCCAGACAGCATTTTGCATTGATTATCTGGAATACTGGTGGTAGAACTCTGACCAACACTGGATTTTTTCATCCGCACTGTAACAAGGAGCTGGGCTGAGAGGATCTTTCCAGAACTGCGTGTAACTGGACTTTTTCAGTGATATTTAACTGTACCGTATTGTTTTATTTTCCTCTTTTCTTCTAAGTACAAACAGTATTACGCTGTTCTGATTAAATATTCCCTTACTTTGGGATTGTGCCTTCAGTGCAATCTTCAGGACCTCAGTTAAATAGAATTACTTTGTCTTGTCTTAAAAACAGGTAGAGAAGAAATTGCTAGCAGTGTCGACCTTGAGGTTACAGGGCTGAACTGAACAATATGGGTTGTGTTTGTTTCAATAAACAGCAGTTAAATGTCATTTAAACAACCTGTTAAAATGACAAAGCTTTGACTGCTGCAATCTAGAAGAAAAAGGCCATGCAAAAAAACTGCTGGGTGTCTAAAAAAAAGTGTGGCCATGTTGTGATAGTGTTAAGGGGTAAGTGAAAATGTAATGAAAGGAAACGGAGAAAGACTGACAAGCAGTATGTAAATTTGCAATTATAGTCACAATCGTAAATACACTTCAGTCTGTGTTGTACTTAATTGCTCGTCATTAAAATATATATTTTAATGTGCATGCAGTCATCCAAATGTACGACATGTGCTTGTCTGGGTTTGTGGTGGACAGAGTAAACATGGTACATGCTACATATTGAGAGACTGCTGAATCAGCAGCTGAAACGCTGGCAGTCTGAGCCGAAGAGGCTCAGCTTACTCAGCTGGGATTTTATTACTTTCCCTCTTTGTATTGCCCGTCCACTTCCTTCTAGCTCTCACTGTATGGTATCTCCAAATGGTCTATTTACCAGGTGCATTGAAAAAAAAAATCAGTTTTAAAGTACAACAAGGCTGACACTAACACTGGTTGCAGTTGTCTCTTTTTTCACTACATTGCTTGGGAAAAACAAAACACCATGGTAATATGGTGTTAAAAATGTAAAATCTCTGCAGGAGATAAAATATTCATTAAAATGAAAATGTCCAATAGAGTGTGTCTGTAAGTAAGCAAGCCATCTTTTTGATTTGGCATCTGGTATATAAGGTACTTATATGCCACCACCTTTGCTGGAGCCTCAGCAGAGTGTGAAAATGTGATTTGAGGTGAATATCCTTTGCCAGGTAGGAGATGAATAAAAGAGAGAGTTTGTGACAGTTCTTAGAAAACAATAACAGGGTCACTTAGCTGAAAAAAAGAAAGCACACTGTCTCTCCAGAGGCAGGCACTTCCTTAGTTATATAACGCAATTGATATTCTAAATAAACACGCAGACTTCGTGTGGAATTGTGCTTGTATAGTGAGTGTTTTTGCATGGAAAGGTGTGACTTACAGTGTTTGTCTTGACCGTCTCCTGAGGCTTGACAACCATCTTCATCATCACACTCTGTGGTGCTGCCCTCCTCCCTTTTCCCACTGCCCAGCTCTTCCCAGTCTTCCATTTCTGCCAATTCTGGAAACATTTCCTCTGTGTCCTGCATATGCACAGAAATATGGTTAATGCATAAGATTCCAATATCCTGCATGTGAAACACTGTGAGCAACTTTTAATATAGATAACATATGATATACTTTAACATAAGTTTCTTTTTGATACTGCAAGCTGCAGATCCTTCAAAAATCTGTCATCTGTTGGACTGTTGGATCATAGTGGAAGATCCCATTACTCCTGTATAAATCTCAGGACACTTTCTGAGAGCAGAAAGGTTCTGAAATGTAGAAAGGTTTGGCAGAAAACAAACCAATTATACAGTGGCAGTTGTTAATTCTTTTGGTGAATTATTCTAATTTATATTAGGTATTAGTCTATATACAGCTGAAATAAGACTTTATCAGCCTGGCCCATCAGGACCATATCCTTCCCTCCTGCTGTGTGGCCACCTAATTGGCTTTGTTGGCCCTTCATGCTGTCCATCATCATCAGGGTGGTCTCTGCTCCATAACACCATGTCTGACAAACTCTCATGACACAATAAGAAAACTGTACTTTGCACATTAAGTTCAAAATAAGGGCATAGATATCAGAACTTTGGAATATGTGAAATTATAGATGGATGCATTTGCACACATGTGTGAATACACTGTTAAACCTGCTTTACAAAGTTTACAAGATCATTCCTGGGACTAACTGACCTTAAAGGGAAGGCACAACCAGCGAAGACATGTTGAGAGGTGAATGAGAGGCATGGAGTTGGCCCCATTCCTCTCATTCACCTCTCGACATGTCTTCAGGTGTTGTGGGATTACAGATGTCTTTGCTATTGACACCACCCCAGTGACTCACTCATACACCTGACAACAGAAGAACAAGTTCTCTCCTAAGCCTTCAGTGCCCCAAAAGAAACATTTCACAAAACCAGACAAGTTTATTTATAAGAATTAGAGTGCAAAGCTTAAGAGAAACAAGACAGAGAATCAGACATGCTAGTGGTCCAGTGATAACACACTCATCCCACGTGATGTTTCAAACTACAGTAAACGTTAACATGCTATCTTCAACAAGCTTAATGTGCTTCTACAAAGGGTGGCTGTCAGTCTGCAACATGTTCCAAGTGTGTGGATTCAGGAAAAAAAAAGTTTCCTGAAAAGCTTGTTGTTCATATAAGTAACACAAAGAAAAACCAATGTTAAGTGGGCTCACCATGTAGGTCCAAAAAAGTGTCTGCACAGACTATCATGGAATTTACATTCTGCAAATTCCCACAGACCCTTACAGACTAACATAAAGGAATCTCAACTGTTAAAGGTATGTGTCTTAAAATGTATATTTTGACTTGATGATAGCACAATAAGAAAAGTCTCATGGTCCCAAAAAAGATGCATAAGGATAATCTAATAACCTCAACTAGCAGGAAAAAAAAGCAAGGAAACAGATTAATCGCGCTCATGGCAACTAATTTATTTGCTAATGGCAAAGAAAGGTTTAATTTTCAATTAATAAGATGTTTCATAAGAGGTTTACTTAAAACAAAAACTAGATGTCAAGATAGTCAAAGCCCCAAACTGACAAACAGAGAAACTGAAGCACAAACCAAGGAAGCTACACGGAACTGAATTTAACTTAAGATAATAAATAAATGCTTGTTTGGGTACCAGAGTTATTCAAACAGACATATTAGTATTCTTTTTTCCTTTTTCTTCTTCTATCACATTAGTGATTGCAGATGCTAGAGAAAGACATTTAGAATGGTTTTGACTCAAGCTGGTACTTTTACATGATAATCGGTATACTCATTACTTCCATCATGTTTCACATTCAACCACATTCAACCAATGTGAAAGTACATCTTCTCACTGTGGCCTGAGAGAGTAAAATGAGATGATACAGCTATAACCACTTAAGTACAGGCTGATAAACCAGATCTTGTACATTTCATTTAAAAGTGAAAGTCATTGGTAAAACTGGATGTCTTAATTTTCACAAGTGTGAATAAATTACAATAGGAGGGGAACAGGGTGAACAATATTTGACAGTTGTTAGAGTTCCATATTTTATAGTATGAGTTAATTCATATTACAGTTTGCTGACAGACTAATGACTGATAACTGAGACAATCTGGGAAAAAAGAGAAAGCAATGTTCTTGAATAAGATAAACCCATTATGATTTTTCTATCATGTAAAGCAACTAAATAAATTCAGTGTGCATTACAGCAGTTCACACCCAAATGCTCTGCTAAGCAGCATAATGTTCGCCATCACTTGATGCCAGCGTGATATTAAGCTTATAACTATGGCACTGAGTGGATGTTTGACACAGTGTTGCTTGGCCCAGCTGTCCTTAAAGCATGTTAATTAGGGAGTGAATCAATTAAGGTGTTGTTGCTGTGGAAACCACGGTTAGTATAATTGTTGGTTTGTTGCTGTCTACTGAGTGCAGGGTGTTGGGTTATTTTTGTTAAGTCATGATTGCTAAATGGTCAAACTAAAGTCCTTCCTTTACAATTGTAACATAGCGAGGAAGCAAATTTATAATTTGTCTGTGGAGCTAGAGACAGATATGAATAACATGAATGTATAATGTGATAGAAAAAGACTGCTTCTGCTCTGGATTTCAATGAGCATCTTAAGCACTTTCTTAAAATGGCTTGTATTTATTTAATTTTCCTTCTCGCTTTAGAGCAGAAGCCATCAACACATCAAGGGAGCGTTTGTTCACAGGCAGCCTGCTAAGCTGTGTCAGTTTTTTTCAAATATAAAATATGCTACAAAAAGAAAACAACAAAGAAAACCGTAACAATATGTTCAACAACACAAAGGTTGATCTGTTTATGAGAAATAACAACAACAACTCAAAGGGTCATCCTCCTGATCTGTCTCCAATGAGGTACAATGAGTAGACAAGTGGGAACAATATCTCAATAGCAGCAGACTTTACATTATGGATAAGTCAGAGATTTACTGTGCCTTTGAGATGCAGACAGATGGTTTTGTTCTAACATGACTCGTCACTCTCTCTGACATGTCTGTGTACCGTTGGGTTAGAACGACCTATTAGAATTGAGAACATGTATATGTATTTACATTTCATTTCAATTTAAACTTTCAATAGAAGACTGACAAGCTATAATTTGCGAGCGCAATTAACTTTACAATGTTTTATGATAATCAGAAGTTATTATCGTTAATGCCATCATCTATATATACTGAATGCCAACAGTTTCCGAGAAACAACAAAGACAAATGAAAGATTTTCAAGTCTGGGAAAGAAAACTGAAACATTTTGTTGTTTTTCTTTTTAAAAAAGGAGCACAGACAGGTGCTTGAACAACTTGCAGTTGTGTAAGCTGATGGGTACGGCGAGGGCACAGATACAAGATACAAACCTTTTCCTTTAAGGCTTACCTTGAAATTACCCTGGCATCCAAGGGCAAATCAGGTATTCCAAAAAGGCTTTGAATAAAATCCCAAATCATGAAATATTTTCTAGTTCCCCTCTCACAGTGCCAACTAATGCACCTCTCTCTTTCTTTTCAAAAGCATTCTTTAGTTAGAGGATGATGCGGCAGGTTTGAGAGAATCAAGGGCTGAATTCCTGCATTTTTTAATGCTTCCTAGTCACGCTAAAATCTGTACTGCCAGGAGTAACCAATCACCTTGGAGTCTAGAAGAAAGACTGAGCTGTATAGATTCTGCTGTAATGTAGACATAAATGGGACATCTAATCATGAAATGTAAAAATGTGAAATGTGACCACTTGGCATATGATGAAACCTACTGCAACAGTTACAGTAAGCATTTTCATATGGCTATGCATACATTTAGGGTATGATTGGCAACCTTGCGGACAAGGATCATAAGTCCTATCCTCCATGTGCCCACATCTGCTCTTTATCAGCCCTGTCTGAAACAGTATCACCTCATCGAGGGCAGTGGTGATAAAACTGCATATGCGGGCAGAAAAAAAGGAAAGCAAAGGAAATTCTGGAGGATACTGAAGGAAAAACTGACAGCGGTGAATGTCTGCATAACATAAGTACTCTCAACTTGTTGAATGAAATTGGCTACATTTTCTCACATACTGTTACGGCCAACAATGCTTTTAAGTAAAAACAAACATCAGCTGGGAGACAAAATATGAGTGTTTAAATATCCGTTATGTCTGTGTGTCTGTGGATGTCCCCAATTAAAGAGGAACTGGATGCAATTATCTCTATTTCTCACACTGCCTGACAAAGAAAAGGCGGCTGGGAGAGAGACGGAGCGAGGGAGAAGCTTCTTCTAAAAGTATAGGAATGAAAAGATGAAAACGGTGCATCCTAAGAAGAGTGACAGGTTCAAAACAAACTCTGGACAGCCGCAGTGCTCTGCCATCCATACCTGCAGTAGCTGTACTGTGCTGCTTGTGTATATTAATTATACCTGTTATGGTCAACAAGACTGTTCATAACTATAAAAGAGCCTTATCCATGTGTATGTAGAGCAATTGTTATTTTCTGATGGCAGCAGTGGTTTCATTATAATATAGTTTATCATAGCTTCGTTTTTATAATTTAAATTACTCCGTCTGTCTACAGCAGCCTTCATATTCCCCACATGTTAAGAGAGAAAAAATCATGTTTGGATGCAATTGCAAAATACAATTTGGGCAAATTTATAGGGGAAACACAGAGAAAAGCTATAGAAGGATCTGTCTTGGTGAACCAAATCTTGAATATAATGAGCCAGAGGTGTTCACATGGACTAATTTTGCATGACATTTTATTAAATCAGTATGAAATCTGAAAACAGATGCTGTTTGTGGAAAAAAAAGTCCACCTAAGTTTCTTAGAACTCTGAGCAATGTTTTCAACATTTTTCAACAACTGCCGAGCCACACCTCCACTACAAGCTAGCACAAGCTGATTGAGTTTGTCGCTGTTAGTGACACTCTGTTGGACATGCCCTCATGTAACCCCCATTAACCTAATCGCTGCATTAGATTGTCACACCCTGCTCCTGTAAGGTACTGACTGAAACAGCTCGTGTGTGGAATATATGCGCACGGGAACAAACTTTGACTTCTAACAGCTAAGTGATGGAAATGTTATTTAAAAATGCGTGGCAGTTTCGGTGACATCAGCATTTTTCTGAGTGCATGTTCCGACAGCTTCCTGCGAGAGGTGTGCGGGTCGAAAGACAGCGAATGGTGCTCATTTGCTGCTGGGAAGCAGATTTTTTAGACATGAAAATCGGCTTCAGATGTCCTTATAAAGGAGCAAAAGGTTTGAAGAGCTGACTTCAAGGCACCAATCCAGTTTACACACCATGAATACCAAACATTATCAGGATAATCAACCCACTTACTGGGTCAAATCAGTGTAGCTTCTACACTACTTGTGCTTTTACTAAGGCCAATATGCTGGGAAAATTAAATTAGATTGTGGCTTACTTTTTCTCTGAGATATCCATTTCTCTTCTTTTTCTATTTCAAGATTTCTCTTCTTACCTGAAGCCTTTGAAAATATGTTTATTTATCTAATGTAAAGTAAATTAAATCAGTGTGTCTCGAAATGAGATATTCAGAATCCCAACTGAAACAGATCAGGAATTTAGTGCCAATTTGCAGCGATATGATCAATTTCACTTTTATGCCCCATCATCCCAAATGGAAAAGTGAATAATTTCACATAAAAACCCAGCATCTCCTTGATTCAATAACATTTACTAAAAAGGAGAAGCCACATGAGTCTGTAATCCATCTTGGTGATAACCTTAAGAAAACAGTCTTTAATATGGTTTTACAAATGCATACCATAGCAGATTGAAAAAGATTAAAAAGGGGGATTTGGAAAAGGGATTTTTGAAACCGTGTCCCAAAAACACAACCAGCCACATATTTTCTTAACAGGACAAGAATCACTGTATTAAAATTATAACCCAAAAGGCAAGCAAATACAGTATTACCCAGTGAAGAAAAACATCCACAGTTCACTGAATTTTTATGAGCTTTGCATCTAATTATGGCATTTAAAAAAAAGTTATATTTAAATTACAGTCTGGGTTCATGAAGTCTGGTTGCCAAGTGAATGGAGAGCTCTGGGCAGTGAGACTTGTTGCTGTATCGTTGCCACAGCAGCAGTAAAGAGCAGCAGAGCTCCTGTGAAGACCAACTCCATCATCTTCTTCAAGTGGAAAGAATTTGTCCCCTCCCTGTGACAGGCTGCCAGCTCAGCCCGAGCTCTTTCTTCATCCCTGGACTCCACTAACTCTTGAGAGCTCAAACCCTTTCACACTGCTGCAGGCATTGCTAAATCATAAAAGAGATGTATACTGAAGTCAGAAAGTCCGCTGAGAGCTGTATATCTATAAAACCGATATACTTTAAAGAATCAGCTGTTTATCTGTTTATTTTAACCGTTTCTAAAAAGCAAGCACAATTAAGTCTATCTAACAAAGGCACATAGAACTCTGAGTCTCTGAGTCTGTGCAGCAGCTGATAGGGCCATGGACTGACTGGACCCAGAAAGAGGATATGCACAGTGTGGGTCTAAAACAAGCGTGGCTTCTCTGATGTGGAACCTATCTGGGCCACTGGCCAAACAAGACAGCAAAGCTGCAGTCAGTCCCATCAATCACATGTCAGCCTCACTATATTGCATCTTTATGCTTTCCAACTCTCTATCCTGCAACCGCTTTCAAAATTGTTAATGCTATTGCCCCTTTATAGGCGTGAGTCTGAGTGAAATAAAGATAGAAATAAAGCATGAGAATCAGCGTCTGAGTGTTTTGGGGGTTTTTTCCTACCCTGAATGTTGCCGCTGACTTTTCATTTACAAAAGTGCAAAGTGACAAACTGACAAATGATCTGGACTTAATAATCACATGGAAACAGATAGACCGTTGTGAAATGATCCCCACCCAAAAACAGCTGGACTGATGGCTAAGAATCAGAAATCTACTTTGAAGCATTTATTGTCCGGATTAGCAACCTTTACAGGCAAAAAGAAAGAAAAGGAGAAAGAGGAGAGTTAGAGGAGGTACACAGGGGAGGACAGGGGAGTTGGCCTACTCATTTAATGGACTATTTTATAGAAGGTCAAGATTTAGCCTTGTCCCGTGTGTGTGTGTGTATTTTAGTTTTATTTCTAGATGTTATGTCCTTGATTTAACGTGGAAATGTTGTGTGCATGTCCTCTAGCTCTATCCCCGTGTGTACTGTATGTGTAGGGTTGTGTGGGTGAAACTCACACACATACTCATTTTGTAAAGGGATCTGAGTGCTTAAACAGAAGGGTGCCATGGTTAGATGATGGGTCATAGTCTGCGATATATCAAGAGTAGTTTTCCAATCCTCTTAGTGCCACAGTGCTCAGAGTGTAACTGCTCTTCAGTAGGTAAAAATATACACGTCTTTAAGCCCACTAATCCCGGAAATTGAAGTTATTCAAATCTGGAAAAAGCTGAGATTAGACCTTCTCTGAAAAACCTGCAATATCTTTTAAGCTAAAAAAAAAAAGAAAATATGGATATGATTTAAAAGCAGTCGGTGTGCATTTGTTATTTGTCAGCATCTAATTTCCATTTAAAATGAAATAAATATCCACAGTAGTTCAAAGGATGAAAGAAGACAAACGCACGGCCTAATTATCCTCCTAACATCGACACACAATCGAAATCTTAACCTCACTTCTCACTTCTCCTAAACAGTCGTTTGAAGAAGTGAGGACTTAAAAGTGTTGCGAGCATCTGAAACTCAAAGGAGTTTTTGAAAAGATGAAAGTGGGGGTACAAGCATGCACGGAGGACCAACACTGTGCAGGCTATGCTTTGAATCATCTAGTCCATGAGAGTAAACCAGGCAGACTTTTTTTTAACCTTTTGTTACTGTCACAGTCACACATTATACTATCAAACTATTTTTTTGTTGTTTGTTTTAGGTTTGCTCCATGCTCCCAGGCCCCCTCAGCAGCCCACTGTATACAAAGCAGTGTGCGTCTTTCCAATAGCACACCTGAATCTCAGAGCAATGAAAAACTTCCTTTTCCAGTCCTTGTTTATGAATGCAGATAGATTTTAAAAAGCAAATTAATTTTCAGGTATTTCAGGTAAATTGCATGTTGCATGTTTTGTGCCTTTACTTATCAACTGTTTGCCAGCATCCAGCAAAAGTATGCTCAAAGGTTATTGATGAATTGAAGCTTCTGGTTCCAAAAATGTTCAGAACATTCAGAACAAAACCACTTTTATCTGGCCTACAGTATTTGTCTAAATAGTGACCATCTTTGCTGTCAGGCATAGATGAACTTTAAAAGTTAATATGCAGCATTTCAGAAAACATACAGTTTTATTTTCTCTTTTTTAGTGTTCCTATGTCTGCAAATCTGCATCTTAGCAAGCAATCTGTTCACACAGGTATGAGCACATGTGATGACTTGTGCTGTAATCTCTAGTTCGACTGGTTGATAGCTTGGTTGATATTTGTTTATTCAGCCAAATTCTCACTGATCAGCCAATCTTGTCACCTCCTGCGTGTTTTAGTAGCTTTTAATTTTCCCAAATGAATGTATCCTGTTCAATTAACATTTACATTTTGTCGGTGTTATTATGTTCAAACAACTTCCCCGTTTAGGCTCAAGGCTTTGAGTGCAAATACATCAGAACTCGTCGATTTCCGTGTTTGCCCTAATAATTCATTTATAACAGCATTCACACCAAACCACAGATTCACTAGCTCCTCGGTCTCGCAGGAGCACACACCTACACCGAGACCAAGCTGAACGTTTCTTCTCTTATCACCCCCCACCCAGTGCCGCCAATCGATTGGTTTGAGAGTAGTAACGATTCCAGTCGACCAAGACTTTCTTTGGTTGACTGTCACTTCATGCAGGCTAACACTCTGTGATACTCTCTCTTATCTGGCACAAACATAAAGCTCAGTCAAGCTCTGGCACCTAGTGTAGATGCAAGGTAGGCTTTTCAAGTCTGTAAATGTCAACAGGACACCCGCTCAACTCTGCATAGTTTCCATGACAACGAGGCACTTGACAGCCACCAGCACAATGGGATGTTGTGGTCTAACAGGAATGATCTTGAACTGCCAGTTAACAGGTTGAGTGATATATAGTGTGGCTGCTGTACAGATGAAAGAGTAACGAGTGACACTATCGACTCAAATAAGACTAAAACAAAAATACAGTTAATACAGAGAAAAAGGGAAATCCATAAGATGGAAGCATGGGAAACCACACAGGTATAAAAGTGGTCAAACGGAAAAAGCAAAGTGAGATATAGAGATAGAGCTCTAGTCATCGCTGCACTTTCTATCTGTGGCCATAATTTTTTCAGGGCAACAAAAGGGCAGGCGGGCAGAGGGGAACCAAATCCTGGCCCGTTTGTCTCCTCAAATGGCCTCTAGGGACTGTCTGAAATGGCCCTTTTCTTCTTGGTTCTTTTCAGCCCTAAACCCCATCTACATGACAAACAGTGTCACTTTGAAGCTGCCTGTGTCATCTATGCTATCTGTCACTCATTCATGACCTTTTGCTCCTGCCTCTCATCTTTCTTTTTTTTTTCTTTCCACAGTAATTCCCTTTTTTGTCACTGTCTCCCTTTCACACACTATCCTTTTCATTTATCTTTGATATCTGCCTCTGAGCTCAAAACAAGTCTTTGGATCAAAAGAAAATGGCAAGGACATTTCAGTAGTTCTTTTGACAATGTGTCATAGCATTTGAGTCCTTATAAGACTTTGAGTTGCATTTGTCCACAACCAACAATCATCAAGTCTGTATTATTAGCATTATTATTATCTTCTTAATTCCTCTTGTTATTAATTACAAAACACAACAATTAGACCATGTGCATCCATCACAGTTAAGCTCTTTACTCAAAATCAGAGTTTTAATGCTAAAATATAAATATTGTTGTTATTCATAAATTTTCAAACAACTATTTGACAAGAAAGCTGAAAAATTGACAAAAAGAAGAGAAAAAAATTATTAGATTCTGAATTACAGCTATTTACTTGCATTACTGAACAGACCAAAATGGGTTTAGTGGTTGAATGTTATTAATATGTCCAGTGTGCTGGCTCACATTTTAGTGTTAAAACATGAATTCAGTTTGTTATTCTACTAATGAATAAGCACACATTTTATAGTTGTAAACACATTTTTGACAGATTTCTATTAATATTTTCTTGTTTTTATGATAGCTGGTCTAATAAAAGAATTAAACTATGCATATGATAACTGAAAAATCCATCCTACCGTGTTGAAGTTCTCCAGCCTCTCCTTAGCTTCAGCGACTGTGCACTCCACATTGCGAACTTTGACCTCTGGGTTATTCCTCTGGGCATACAGACCATTTCCTACAACTCTGCCTGTATAACTGTGACAAAAAAGAAAGCCGGAATCAATTTAGTCGCCAACATCATCTTTATGCTGTTAACATGCAATGCTGAATGTATTTGTTAATATCAGAATATTGCTAATGTGTTATTGCTGTGAGTTGCACAATTTAATATGACTCTGTGATTTATCACTATGGAAATATACCTCGGACGCTACAACCAATCAGAAACACACACTATGCCAGGCTCCTGGTTAGACTCCAGCGTCTTTATAATTTGCCTCATTTGTCAACAACATATTGTTAAAAAGCTCCATTATGCATCCTCTCCTGCATCAACACTGAAATCTAATCCAGATCATTTAATGATGCTTTTCATGGTCTTGTGTGAGGAAATATTTTAATGATAGCTGAGCTCTGCCTTGTAAAAATTGTGATTGAGACAAATGCATGCTGGGCCTTTTAAACTCTGGCATGCTCTGTGGCCCTGAAGCTTGGCAGGAACTATAGCTGTTAATTTCTTCAGAGCTGTTGTTGAGCTGATGTCAGAGAGGCTAAACTTTTCTAGCGGCCAACCTGAATTAAATAGGAAGCGTTTTTGATGTCTAATAATAGATTGGAAATTTGTCCGTAAAGAATCGGTGATTTAACGTTTTACAGTTTTGATGGTTTAAATGCTGAACAGTTGGAGCTGATACTGAGCACTGCAGTGTCTCGCACAGGCGTTCAAAAACAACAAAAAACAACATCAGTGTGTGCCCATTTCCTGTAACCTCCACCAGCACTGGCTCGCTCTTTGTGTCATTAATCTTATTTTAGTCTAGTATTATTGTGGCCAATACCGTAAGCAGTTGACCTCACGGGTGAGGGTGAGATATACAAATTGACTTTCAATGATGCGATGCACTTATCCCTCATTTTCCTCCAAATTAATTTTAGAATTATATATTGATGCTAATCTTCCATACTTGGGAGATTTAACGGCACTGGAGAGGAGTGACATGTACTGGCAACAAATCAATTGATGCTTCAGCAGGCAGCGCGAGGCTGATAAAGTGATTATGGATGGTTTAAGCGAGCGTGTTTGTAAGGATGTCTTTATGGGTATGTGAGTGCTTTTGTCGTCGTGCTTGCATATACTTGTACTTGTGAATATGAGTCGAGGCAATCATAAAAGTGCTGACCCTTAAAAAATCTCTGGCCTGTGATATAAGCAGTGTCTTGATAAGGTCGGTGCTCCTTCATCTTGCTGAAACAGCAAAATGATGCAAAAAAAAAAAAATCCTGTGTAATCCTCTGACATTGCAGATTAACTTTACATCTCGTTGTTTGTGTATTTGATTTTATGCTTCATTTTCTTCCTTCAAGTGCTTATTTTACTTTAGGATATTTACCAACCAGATTTTCTGTGTGCCACACACACACACACACACACACACAAAACAAACTGCTTGGACAACAACTGAAAATTCTTATTTGCTGCCAACTCTCAGTCTTCCGAACATGGACGCTATCAATAGCTTTTGGACTTACAGCTTCTCCCCTCTGACACAAGAGATTAATTGAAGAATCAAACAGCCCTCTAAGCAGTGGTTTAAAGTGGGGGGCTGTGTCTTAGGGGTCTGACTGTCTCCAGGCTTGGCTTGTGATAAGAGTGTTGGTGCGGAAATGAGCTCATCAAATTGGATGCTAATAAAAGGGAAGTGTCATGGTGAGTCTGGCAGTGCGTTTGGCCTGGAACATTTCATTGCAGGGCTTGTTTGATACTACATAGGGGATGTAACCACTGACACAGCAGGATATCCCAGAACTGATTACGCGATAGACATACAATTAATGCAGCAAATTTCAAGGCAGAATTCAGATGTTATAAGTTTGCTCTGAATGGCAACAGTGAACTGTTTTGGAATAAATTTCACTCGAGCGCTATAACTCAGGGGATTAAACACTGAGCACACAGTACAGCACAAATGCTACAGCACCCAAATGATGACTCCTTCTTTTTTAGAATTAGCTCTTCTGCCCTTCTGGTGGCCTCAAATGCAGAACCTCACCAAGCATTTGAAAACTCTTTCTACACATTTATGGCTTCTGACTCAGAGCCCTTTTTCTATGGAAGTGACTCACTCCCCCGTGAATGCACAATTGATGCGCACTCTTGAAGGCAGCTTTGTCTGTTCGCGTCCTTTCCCTCTGCCTGAAGCACAGACTAGCAGTGACCTGTACTCCCTGATGCTGACCCCAAAATGAAATGTTTTGCTCTTTTCAAAGCCTGAAGGAATGCTCGTGGTCTTTGGGGCGAAGCATGAAAAATCATTATTCATTTTTAAGGTGTATGGGGGGGGGGGGGGGGGGGGGGGGTGTCATCTTGAGAATACCCAAGGTAAAGGATATTTTCATGTATATTGCATTAATTGAATTACAAGGATGCGTATTTGATCTGGAATTTGAATTGCCTTTTGCTACTGCGAGGGATTGATAGCAAAGTGACCCATGGTGAATCTGATTCTATTTTATCTGTTAAACCCAACTGCCTAAGCTTGTAACATTCACACATTCACAAAGGACTTAATTACTCTTCTTTTTGTTTTAATTTATTTATTTTTGAGAGCACTTGTGGCTGCTCTTGCTCGTCACATGAAAAGAAACATAAAACAACTAAAAACTACAGATCCTATCTTTCAGAGTTTTCAATGATTTATGACCCCAAAAGACTACTGTATAAACATAAAGCATCACTGGTAAAAGAGATTACACATCTGTATTTGCCAGGCAAATAAATGATTGTAGATCATTTCTTAAACGATGGGAGCTTTATTACTTCTTTTGCCAAGGACTCCTCTGGGATTGACATTAGGAATGAAGACATTCAAATGAATGGATAATCTAGATCTTTTCTTGATTCATTAGAATCATCTTATTTAATTTATGTACATGTTCATCAGCAGGACGCTTTGTGACATTCTCCTGAAGTTTATTAGATGCATGCCTTGTATCACCAGGATCCTATTATTCAATTGTGAAAAGACAAACACTGTGCAAGCTAAAACAGTCTCAGTGTGGATGTAAAGACTAAACAATACGTCTCCTACTGGAGAACAATCTTAGCACACATTACTGGTACTGAAATCAACATTAGTTTTTACTGGAGTAGACACTCACTCAAGAATTATGACTACTACATCAAAGTAATCTGTCTGGTCTAGTAATCTGTAACTGAAACAAATCTTCAAACTGAAAAGAGACTCTCACAGTTCATGGCTTACTTTGAGGTAAAGTTTCACTACAATATGTCTCACTAATTATAACAGTGTGCAGCACAGTGCACTGATTAACAGAATGTATGTTTAAACTGGTGTAGAAATCTCAACAAATTCAGTGCTTAGCATTCTGACCTGTTTTAGTGACATAAAGTCACAGTAAGCATTATTGCAGATTTAGCAACAATGTGGAACCCAGTACACAATCACTTAGATCACCTAGAATGAAGTGTTTTTTGGAGACAAGAAAAAAAAGTAAATGGCTTTATGCACACAAAATTAAGTCTATAGGTAACAGACACACATCTTCTCTTTGGTAATGTCAATATTTAACTCCAGTAAGTACGTGAGTGATTTAAACCAGAATTTCTAGGTAAATGGGCTTGACTAATATCAATCAATACAGTGCAATACAAACTGCAGCAGTCTCTTTTTTCAGTCCTATCTTTGTTCTTTTTTGTAATGTGGAAAAATGCTATAAATATTCTCATGCTTAGCTACTTAAATACCAAAATTACTGCTGCAAAGCTTTATTTTTGTAAGGCAAATGGAGCATTTCTTTGATAAAATGTGAATTTGTGATACTTGGCTATCTCTCCTCTCAATGCATCAGTGGAGCAGAATCTGCTACTGAGGCTCTGTTTGGGGTGCAGAATTCATGATAGACTAAGAGTGCAGAATCTGCTATCACACCAAAGCATTAGTGGGTCTGTTGCACACTTTAGCTTGATATTGCTTCATGTAGTAAGAAGACACACTGATAAAATTACAAAAACAAACATTTAAGGTAAAAAATATGATAGAAACATTTTAGCAAACATGGACTGCATTAAAAAAATAAAGGGCTGCTTAATAATACTGTTTGTGTGCATTATTAATGTTCCATTTCCATGCTTTCACGCTGAATTCCTTCCAGAACAATCCACCGTGAACTTACTTCTACAAAACATAATGTTAAAAAAATACAGAGCATTAGTGACTAGTTTGTGATTATTTCATTAATTGGTCTATACTAAATAGACTGGACATATAACTAAGCCCTTTAGTGCTCACATTAGTGCATGTTAATTTCCCTAGCTATAATCATTTCTGTGAAACAAACATCAGACTGAATTAGAGCAAGGCGAGGAGGGGAATAATGTCAGTGATTAATAACTGAGAGGAGAGGAGGCTGTTTACTATGACTGAGAGTGTGTATTTTTGTGGCTGTGGGTGGCACCATTTCAGCTGAAGAGGGTACTGCACTTGGGATGATGGTACTGCTATCAAGATAACCAGCAAATTGTCGGTTCTGCATGATTAATAAAGCTTTTCCCCACCCCCAGCTGTTGTGGGAATTGAACATGTGTTGAGTTACTCATGGGGAAGTCCTGTGATTAGTACACAGTGGGTTATATCAGCTGCTTTTTTTAAAGTTCTCCTGTTTGATGATTTATGTTTGTTATTTTTTTAAGACAATCATGCAATTTTTGCTACTTAACATTCAAAAAATGTCAACAATCCAATCTTAATAATTTTTTTTGTTTAAATAAAACTATTGCCATATATATTTAAATTTCCTAAATCACAGATTGAAAAAATAGTTAATGTCCAAGGTATTTAAAAGTTTTTCTTTGGAGACTCGCTTCTTTTCCCCCTCATGTTTAGTTCAATCCTGGTACCTGACCAAACGAGTCACTTAACAATAACATATTAATCTATGAAAAATGTCAAAGAAGGTGATTCTCAAATACATTAGGCAGAAATTTGGATATCTGAGCATGGGGTGCAGTGAAAAATCTGAGGAAACTGGACAAATGGAGGAAAAATGTCTTAAAAACCCATGTACAGCAGCTGAAGAGTATCTGAAAGTCAAGACACTTTCAGATACTTACTTTCACAAAGATCTGACACAGGATCTGAGAGATACACCTGGTCCTTCAGCTGCAATGGTCTCAAGGGAAGGGTGGCTGTCTAGAAGCCTGTCATTTTTAAGGAAGGGAAACAGGAAGAAAAGCTGAGGTATGCCAAATTACACAAGAACTGGACTGAAATAAGTGGCAAACAATCTTCTCAAAATTCATTTCATTCATTTCATTTATTTATTCATTTTCAGGCACAACAAATACCTATATTGAACATAAAATACACAAAACAAAAAACAAAACTTGCCTGAAAAAGGAGTGGGACGAAGAAAACTTATTAAATCCCACCCCTATACTCACTCATCAACAAAAAAAAACAATAAACTTCCCGCAGCTACGCCCATCATTGCATACAGACCCATCAACAGCCCCGGGCAGATACAAGCATCTAAGCGGCAGCTCGCAACCAACAATTAGAGCCTTCATAACTGAATACAGAATATATAAATTATAAATTGCATTACCACAGGTAACAGGCAGTAATAACTACAAGTAACAGACACACATACATATACATACATATATATCTACACACACAAGTACATATATGTACATACATACGCACACTTTATTTTTTATTTTTTATTTTGGAATCCATACCAGCAATGGTAAGAGGACAGACATTACAGAGCACACTAAAACCCATCATTGAGTATACTGTGACCAGACCAACTGTTTGTAGAGAAATTTAAATCTATGAATATTTTTGCATTGTTTCAATTGTAAACTCAGACTGTTCCAGATTTTCACACCACATACAGACACACAAAAGCCTTTACGGGTTGTTCGAGTTCTGGGTAATTTGAATTCTCCAAAGCCTCTCACATTATAAACCTTTTCTCGAATTTCAAATCTAGTTTGTAAATTTGCCGGTAAAAGTTTAGTAAAAGCTTTATACAAAATTATGGATGTATTGTAATTAACCAGATCCTGGAATTTAAGTAACTTTGCCTGAAGAAAGAATTTGTGAGTATGATCTAGATAACCAGCCTTGTGAATAATACGCAGTGCTCGTTTCTGTGACTAATGGATTAGTTGTATTTTTATATGTATTTCCCCACACTTCCACACAATATGTAAGATATGGAAGAACCAGGGTACAGTACAGAGTACGAAGTGCATCTTTATCAAGGAATTGTTTCACTTTGTTCAAAACTGCGAGGCTTCTAGAAATTTTGGTTTTTATGTGTCTGACGTGGGGTTTCCATGAAATTTTGTTATCAATTATAACTCCCAAAAATTTGTTTTCACTCACATTATCAATTGGTACACCTTCAATGATAATTGGTAATTCTATATTATATTTTAAATTACCAAAAAACATTGCTTTAGTTTTATTTATATTTAATGATAATTTATTTATGTCCATCCATTTTTTTATTAATTTTAGCTCCCTGTTTACAGTCATTACAAGATCAGTATAATCATCGCTACTGAAAAATATGTTGGTGTCATCTGCGAACAGTATGAGTTTAAGTACTTGAGAAACATCAAAAATATCATTTATGTATACATTGAAAAGTTTTGGTCCCAACACTGACCCTTGGGGAACACCACATGTAATACCAAGTTTCTCTGAATGGTAATGCCCTATGCTAACATATTGTTCCCGACCTGTTAGGTAACTTTTTAACCAGTTACCAGCTTTCCCTCGAATACCATATCTTTCCAATTTATCCAGTAAAATTGAGTGATTGATTGTGTCGAAGGCCTTTTTGAGGTCAACAAAAATACCAACTGCATATTTATTTTTATCCAGTGTATCAGTAATTTCTTCTACTGCCTCAATTATCGCCATTGAAGTGGTTCTTTGCGTTCTGAAACCATACTAACCAACATTTATTATTTGATGTTTTTCAAGGAATTTTTCTAATCTTGAATTAAAAAGTTTTTCTAGAATTTTTGAGAATTGAGGCAGTAGAGAAATAGGCCTATAATTGGTAAAACTGTGTTTGTCATTACTTTTATATAGTGGTATTACTTTCGCAATTTTCATTTTTTTTGGAAAGCAACCGGACTGAAATGATAAATTACAGATATATGTTAAGGGACTAGCAATATTCAGAATAACCTGTTTAACTACAGACATATTTATGTCATGATAATCCATTGAAGACTTACTTTTACATTTTAATGTGATATTTATTACTTCTTGCTCATTTGTAGCTGAGAGGAACAGTGAAAAGGGATTTGATTTTATATTACTGATATTTTCATTTTTATAACACGGGATGTCCGCTGCTAGTTCAGGGCCAACATTTATGAAGAATTTATTGAACCCATCGACAATATTACTCATGTTGTGATTTTCACCATTTGCATCAGTAAAATATTCAGGATATGATGTTCCAGAAGATCCTTGTTTAATTAAGTTGTTTAACACATCCCAAGTTCCTTTTATATTGTTTTTATTTTCATATAATCTTCTTCTATAATAAAGTTGTTTGCTCGTTCTTATAATATCAGTCAATTTATTTCTATATGCTTTATATCTTTGTTCCACTTCTTTTGTTTTTACTTTGATAAACTGTTTATACAGATTGTTTTTCTTTTTGCAAGCATTAATAATTCCTTTTGTGAGCCAAGGACTTTTTATCTTTTTTTTCTTTGTCATGTGTTCGTTTACAGGACAATGTTTATTGTACCACATAGTAAAAATATCTAGAAAATTATCATAAGCCTTGTCCACATCTGACTCTTCATACACCGAACTCCAATCTTGTTGTGCTAAATCGAAATTGAAGGCATGAATTGCTTCTTCATTTATTGTTCGCTTTGCTATCATGATCTTGGTATCTATTTTTTTTAAATCACAGTCACACAAAGTAAAAACTGGTAAGTGGTCAGTTATATCACAGACAAGCAGAC
Organism: Aulonocara stuartgranti; assembly: GCF_965226115.1. Lineage (NCBI taxonomy): Eukaryota > Metazoa > Chordata > Actinopteri > Cichliformes > Cichlidae > Aulonocara > Aulonocara stuartgranti. The sequence goes on along the minus strand of NC_138954.1, from coordinate 20,293,259 downwards.
CACTATTAATTTGGAAATCCATGACATTAGTAAAAATGTTGTCAATAATAGTGGCGCTATGTGATGTTATTCTGCTTGGCTTTGTTATTGTTGGATATAGTGATAAGCTGTACATTGTGTCAGTAAAGTCATCAATGGCTTTTAACCTTGTTGGATTTAGCAAATCAATGTTAAAATCACCACAGATAAATAGTAATTTTTGGTTCACCGAAGCAAACGTTTTTTCTATCTATTCATTGATGGAATTATGAATGCAGAGAAGTATCATCAGATTTGGATTCAACGGGCAACATCTGCTGTTTATATATTGCATTTCTGTGTATGTTTGCACATGGTTCAATAAATTACTGCACCTATTCCAATTCAATTCAATTCAATTCAAATCAATCATATATATATATATATATAAATTTTACATTTATTTTATCAACTTTTCTTCTGACGATGCTGTCTGTGTTGAGAGCTCAGTGGATCTGCGTTCGACTACTCCGCCTAGGCTGCACTGCCGAGTGCAGATCCACTAGCAAGACTGAAGCTAAGCTCGTTGCAACATGGCAAATTGAACCTCCCCCACCCTTATTCAGATCTGGCCTTTGGAACTATTTTGGTCTTCATGTGAAGTTTGACCCTGAAGGTAAGCGCATCATGGACAAAAGTAAAACAGTATGTCGGATGTGCCACGCAATGCTCAATTACATTGGTGGGAACTAGTGCGTTAGCGCAGTTAGCTTGTTAACGTGTTGACGCCGTCCAGCCCCACGCACAGGGCGATCCGCGGTAGCTCGTTAACGGAGATTTGCCGTGTTGTGGCGTTAACGTCATTTCAACAAGATTAACGCTGACAGCACTAGTGGGAACACAACAAATATGACTGCACATTTACACCGACATCATCCTAGTGCAAAGACAAGTGAAAGCAGACAAAAACAACAAGCACGCATGCTACAAACTTTACCCGAGTCATTTATACAACCGTTAGCACATGATTCTCCTTATGGGGACCTGATAAGTTTAATATGCTGCTGACAATATAGCCCAGAAGAAGCGTATAGTATAGCTTTTATTTTGTAAAGAGCCATTTCTCTGTAATAAACTCTTTTCCAAAGATGAGTGATTTCTCGATCAGATTGATTTACTTTTTATTACTTTGTTGTTTCAGCAACATTAAATTTAAAAACTGTACTTTTGAGTTAAAATATATATTTACAATTTTAATAAATGACAAATTAAAAAAGCATGAACATTTTTTTGTATCGAAAAAATATCGAACCGTGACACCAAAGTATCGAACCGAACCGAACTGTGAATTTTGTGTATCGTTGCACCTCTAATATATATATATGTACCAAATTAAAACAGTTCCCCCGAGGTGCTTTATACTGTAATGTAAAGACCCTACAATAATACAGAGAAAAAATAGAAAACCCCAACAATCATATGACCCCCTATGAGCAAGCACTTTGGCATCAGTGGGAGAGAGAAACTCCCTGTTAACAGGAAGAAACCTCTGGCAGAAGCAGTTTCGGAGAGGTGTGGCCATCAGCCATAACCAGTTGGTCCCATTCTCCAAGCAAAATATAAAGGAAGGAGAATTATCTACAGATATACACTAAAAAAAACGAGTTCTTGTGTGATGTTAATTTATTTTACATGTTTTTAATCAGTCTGCACAGTATATGCTGTTCACATAACATTAGACCCATACCGCTGAAAAAGAAATCTAGACCTTTCAAACAAGTGTGTGTGTGGGGAGGGGGCGCTGAGCAGATGCTTGTAGCCAGTGAACTTTACATGCAAGGCTTGGGCATATTGAAATACTCTGAACAGGAGGTTTTGTTCTGAAAGGCCAGACTGTTCTCACATGCTGTGAACTTAGTAGCCATTTACTGTATGGCAAACAGCCTCAAGCCCATGAACAGGCAACTTGTCAGAAGCCACTTGACAAACATTTACTCGCCATCCCACATAAGGTCATCCATAGGCAATAAACATAGACATGAGCAAACACATACAAATGCTCTAAAAATCTATGCCGTGTAAGGCAATTTGAGCCTATACAAATGGCAGTCTCGGGCTTGCCACAGTCCCTGAAACCCAACAGTTATTCCCAAAGATAACCGCACGCTAAAAATAAATGCTTTAAACGTCAAGCATTTAAAAAACTAAGCACTGATAAATTCTTTGGTTGATATCTTGTCCAATCTCTTCATAGTAGTTAGTGTAGTCAGCTGTACTCTAAGGACAACTGCACTAGACATCAGAAAATGCACAAGGGGAAACAGCACGCAAATCAGGAGAGGTTGTTTGCAGGGCAGACAAGCTTAAACAGTGTGGTTTCTATTCAATGCTTGATTACTCTTATCCACCATGCACCCCCACCTATTATTCTTTGTTCTTAAATGATCTCTCCAAGTCTACAACAAGACTTTTGTTGAAGTCATCTTTTTTTTTTCTTTCTGTTCATTTCCCTCCCGGCAAATACAGACACTGCAGAATCTTGCTTTTTCTTGTCGCTGTCATTTGTAAGCCAGCTGGTGACAACATGAACATGTCATCAGCAGCTCCAGTCACTTGGAGTTCTCAGAAACACCTGGGCAAGCGGCCTTGGATGTTTTTGTTTTGCTTCTGTTACTTTTTATCAGTATCCTCCAACCTCCTCCTTGTTCCAACTATCAGTTGGGTATTTAAAAACAAAAAAATTCCAGTTTTCCCTAATGATACACAAACCTGTGAAAAAGTTATCCCCAGTTCGATTAGAAATATGACAAAAATCCTGAAACATGACAATTGTACCTTAGTTGCCTGTAATACCCAATAAAGACAGACAATAGGATGGGTCTTGTACTGGGATTCTCCTCCTCCCTCAGACATGCTATGTGAACCTGAGCTCAGTTAAGTTCTACTCTGTTACTCATATGAATATATTCCAATGCCTCCTGCGCGATATTCGACTGCTTCCTTCGAGGGGTCACCACAGCAGATCATCTGTCTCCATCTCACCCTATACCTATCATCCTCTTCTCTTACACCAGCCCTCTGTAAGTTCTCCTTCACTACATCCGCGAATCTTCTCTGAGGTTTTTCTCTTTTTCCTCCTGCCTGGCAGCTCCATTTTCAACATCTTTTGTCAAATATATCCACTGCCTCTCCACCGCACATGTCCAAACCATCTCAGCCTTGGCTCTCTAACTTTAGCTTATCATACTTATAAGATTTATTTAAATATTTTTAAATCCAGCTCTTTTTGTACAGAGCTGGGTAATAATACAGCACACTTATACCACTCTATTCTGTTATAAATGATGCTGCAGAAAACAAAGTGAGTTGAGCTCAGTGGGACAAAAGCATTGAGTTCAGAAAAAACAGCTACCCATACTTGTGCTGCTTTGTTGCATATTCGACACCTTAAATTGACCGTTTTTTGTTTGTTGGACTACTGTGAAAATAGTCTTCATCACAATCTTTATTCAACAAGTATGCATCAGGAAAGAGAAAAGGTTAGAGGATTGCAGTTTAACCACCCTAGTCTAATTCAAGCCTTTGATTCATTCGGTCACATGAGTCAAGGCAGTTGTTCTTCTGAAGCTGAAGCTGATCAAGTGTGGAGAAAGGTACTGGTTAAGATGAATCATCTGCATATGATCGAACAGCCACATCACCTTCTGCCATTAACCATTATACCCGAAGCAAACCTATTTGGCTGTTTTCTGTCAGAAGACGTTCTTTTACTAATGCCTCTTTCGAACATGTGCTATCTTCCATTAATCTGACGACATCTGAACAGATTGGCTTCAAGTCAGCATCCTGTTGACTGTTTTTGTAAAACTGGGGGTGGCAGTCTAACAAGGTATTTACATCTATTCATCACATGTTGCCCACTACATCTGAAGGAAGGTATCATTACACATTCACGGTCATTCCAGCCAAGATGAAAGATTTTTCTCCTTCTCCTTCTCCTTCTTTAAAGTTTCGGAGTTTACCGGAGGCACATCACCTGTGCTGAACTGGTGGCATGGCTTTGTGGCACTTTAAGCCAATGAATTATGGCTGTTTAGGGCTGTGGGTTAGGTTGGAATTACACACCACTACGTAGGGCTCAACTGCTTTACCACTTCTTAAAAGGTCCCAGGGTGATTTTACCAAGACCGAGTTAGCTTATTGAGTGGCTGCACTGTCACAGCTACATGGCTGGAGGTCCTATGGCTCAAATTACTCGTGGCAATCGTGCACTAAAAGCCTGTCCTCTGCTGTGCAATGAAAGGTGTTACTGCACATGCGAATGCTCCTCTTCGTACTGTTTTTTTTTGTATCTTTTTTTAATGCTATTGAACACCTGTAAATGGCCTTTCTTGACTCACATTAAGCATCCCATCAGTATTTATTCTGAGTCCTATTTTCAGTTTGCTTAATTGCTGCCAACACTCTCTGAATACTTCTCTTAGAAGCTTTCACACCCAATCACTTGGGTCAGATTTGCTTTCTCGCTTTTTGTGGTGACCAGAACACCAGGTCTTGTCTCCATATTTTCTGTAGTCAATTATTGAGTGGACATGTCTAATAAGACTGTTGGGTGGATAAAGATAAAAGTCGACCCTACTCACAGCAGACCATGATCTTATGATATAGGCAGGCTGGGATGCTTCTTAGCATTGAGATAGCCGAGATGGTCCAAGATGGATTTTTTCTTTTTATTTTAAAAAAACTAAAAAACATTTTTTTACCTGGAAGAAATCCCAACTAATCCAACATTGAGATTACTGGTAGGAATTGCAGTTTGGGATCAAGTTGGCTAATGCTAATATGTTGTCAAACAAGCTAAAGAGATACTTGATAACCAAAATATATTTTCAGAAAGAAGAGCTACTTCAAAAGAGTGCTGCATCTGAAAAGGCAGCTCCCTTTGCTCCACTGTCTAGATGAAGGAAGCCAAAAATTGAACTTTGGGTCCAGAAAGTTTGAAACCACTCCTCTATAACATCTAGCTTTAGGCTAATCCCGAGGATAGTCAAGGAGCTGAAGACACTAAGCAAGAGGAATAGAATTCAGTTTTAGGGTAGAAAGAAAGATGGGGAAATGAGATATGGCAAGCTATTGTGAATCACTTAGAATGTGCATATACGTACTGGTAATCACATACTGTGATTATCTTGTAGCTTGGAGGTGTTTGATGTCATTAGGGTTATTCTACCCATTTATTTCTATTTCCTACTTCGGGCTAGGTGAGACACTATCTCGTTTGGCTCATCATCGGCCCATTACTATCCTCCAACCAGCCAAGCATATTTCATTTCAGTGCTACTCCAGGCTAATGAACATGTATCGATTTATCTAACAATCGCAGTAACTGCAAAGAGCTGAATTAATTTGGTGTAATTGACCTACTCCAAGCAACTGACTGCTCTTGGTCTTGGTTTCTTTCTCATATTCCCCCACATACGCTCTATCTCTGTCATCCCGATGGCCGTGTAAGCAATTCCTGACATTAGCAAATCACAGCTTGTAGCACAGTGTAATATAAGCACTCTTGCTCAATAAGTGAAGGAAACAGATCTAACATGTACTCTGTAAACTTGTTTCCTCCTCCAAACCCTGATATACCCATGAGTGATTAATCTACTTTGTCATTTGGGGGGAAAATACATGGTGTATATTTATGAAGCTGGACTGCATGTGTAATATCTTCAGACTTAGCAGATTGTCTGGTAGAATATGCTTTCACACTGCACCCATGTGGCCACTATTATGTACTGAAAGCATCCAGCATCCAATGAAGCATCAATATTCTGAGCTTTAAGAATAAGCTGAGGGTATGACAGAACTGATACTGTTATTCCATTGACGTATATCAGCATAATTTCCTTTGAAGCTTATATTCCAGTCTGTCATTCATGAGCCTTACAGACGGACATTATAATAATAATAATAAAAAAAAATTCTAACTTCTTTCTCTGTGCTTGTATAACTGGAACCAGCTGTGGAGCAGAGACTTTCAGGTCTCTGTCAAACAAATTTTAAACAAACGATATTTAATCTTTTAAATGCAATTCACAAGTCAAATAAGCTTATTACAGCCTGTGTTTGCAGAACAGTTTATGATTCATAATTTTTAAAGCTGTTTATAGAGACCATGTTTCCAGGAAAATATGCAAAAGCTCCTTTTTAAGAAATCATACAATAAATTCTCATTAAGTTCAATTGTTTAAAAAAAAAAATACAATTTCTATGACAAAAAAAAAAAAGAAACCTGCAAAATGCGATTTTGTTATTGTTTATTTTCCACTTGTACTAAACCAAATAATTAACATTAAAGCAACGAAATTTAAATTGACGTTTTTATTTTCCTCTAAGTGGAAGGGCCACTATGTTCTCATTCAATAACTACAAATTTATGTCATTTCTTGGTTACATGAAAGTTAAACAAATTACAAAATAAATGGTGGCCATTTGTCAAAGTCTGTCTCTAGTTTTAGAGACAGACAAATGGAAACATACAGTGCAGCTATGGAGTTTAAAGCTTTAATAGCCTCTGGTGGCAATTATATAGATTACAGCTATAATTGGCCCGTGGTTTGCTTTGAGGACATTCCCAGGCCTGAGTGTGTCTGTCACTGGGTGTAACTGTTCTCCACCTCAGTGTGTCGCCTGCCTCGATGTACCAACAGACATACTGTAGGCTGACTCAATAGACCACACAGACTTCTGGGAAAACATTATGCAGCCCCATTAGATTGGAGGAACACGAATGTCATGTCCAGGATGCCCACACACGAAAATCACAAGCAGGCAAGCATCACTTCCTGACAGAGAAAACTATTTTTTGCACATTTGAAAAGTCACATACACTTTTCTTTGTATTTCTTACAAACTACAAATAAAAAGCAATAGAAAAGCAATAGAATCACAATACTGTGTAAAAGTCCTGAATCACAGTCATTGCTTTGAATTTTGTTAGGAAGATGGGAAACAGGTGCAGTGGTTTATAAGACAAAAACAGAGTATTGAAAGTCAATATTTGGTATGACCACCTTTATTCTTCAACACAGTTTGAATTTTCTTGGGCTAGCTTTCTTGTCATTTCTTTAAGGAGCCTTAAGGAATAGTTCTCCAGGCTTCATGAAGAACACCCAAAGCTCTTCGTTGGTTTTTGACTGCCGTTTGTTCTGTTCTATGTCAAGATGCTTCAGTAGCGTTGAGGTCGTGGCTCTGGGGAGGCCAATCCATGACTGATGCTCCATTGTGTGTTTGGCTATCCAGGCATGTTTTCACTGCAGTGTGCTCGGCAACATTTTCATGCTTAAAAATGAACCTGTTGCCAATCGGATGTTTTCCAGGATGTATTCCATGGTGTATCAAATTTTAGCATTTTTTTCACAATTAAAATTAAGATCCCCAAGACCACAGCCCCAAATCGTGGCAGTGCTGTGTTTTACAGCCAGCTATAGACACTAACGGTCATACCTCTCTCCTAACCTCCTCTGTACAGACTGATGATGATTTAGGTTTCACATTTGGATTCATCACTCCATCAGACCTGTTGTCACAGATTTTTAGTCGATTTCTTGTGTGATTTGGCATATTCATGCCTTTTCTCCCTGTTTTCCTTCTTTACAAATGGTTTCTTGGCACTGACACCACTAATGAAGGTTTGGCAGACAGTAGGTCAATCAACTGATGGGCAGGATGCATCTCCCAGGTCTTTTCTTCCCCATCTCATAAAGACATAACCTTCAGATACTGGTCATCTAATGCAGATTTTTTTAGGCTTGTCACTTATTCTTTTGTCCTCGAGTTTCCCTATTTTGTTTTTTATGGACATAATTTATGTGTTTTTGTGACAGGTTGCTTGTAACAATGATGCAGCCTAAAATGTTTCTTGGCTAAGTTGCCTGTTATGTGTTGACATAACACTGGTTCATCAGTTGAGATTTTTGTGTGTGTGTTTGAATGACTCACATGTCACTGTTAAGTGGTTTATCGAACAAAACAAACAATTGGTCAGGACTGGACAAAAAATTAGTAAAAAAGGAGCCAATGCTGACAAATCTAGAGACTAGAGACTAGAGAACCTCTGCCCAAGACCATTTTAAAGAAATTACAGGAAAGTCTGGCTCCTTGGAAACAAAATATTAAGAAGGTGGTTCAAGACTTTTTCACAGTACCGTAATCACTAAGATCTTAAAGTTTAATGAAGGATATAGAAGTTCTGAATCAATAGAACCTATTACAAGAAGTATAAGCCAAGTGACTTATAGTACAAATGCCTAATACAAACATTGTCCACCAGGTAGGGAAAGCACAACTAATGCTGTACTTTCTCAGGAAACTACATCAGGCCCAGTTACCCCAGAGACTGTAGTAAACTTCTACCGCTCCACCATCGAGAGTCTTCTGACTTACTGCTGCACACTCTGGTTTAACTGCTGCACCGCGGAGGACAAGAGGAAATTGCAGCGGGTGGTGAGGGCAGCAGAGTGGGCAATTGGCACCTCACTAAGCCCCCTCAGAGACATTTATAAAGGCAGACTTCAGCAGAAAGCCAACATCATCATCAAAGACCCCTCGCACCCTGGACACTCACTTTTTTCCCCACTTCCCTCTGGTAAATGGTACAGGTCCATCAGGACGAAGACAAACAGACTCAACAGAAGTCTTTACCCACAGGCTGGCAGACATTGGCAGACACCCTGATTGGAGGATAACTGCACTGCCAACACTCATGGCCATTACATCTTATTTATAATCCATATTTCTATGTATACTTTAATGCAACCAACATACCTCTTTAAACTGTAGTTATTATAACACTATTTATTATAGTTGCAACAGCACCCCCCCCCCCCCCCCCCCCAACGCCAAACTGCCATTGTTTTTGTAACAATGACAATAAAGAGCTATTCTATTCTATTCTATTCTACCAGTAGGTGGTAGCATTGCCCAATACACATTTCACATGGTCGCGTAGATAAGTCACTGGTCACAGTTCAAGAATAATAATGTATGTGCATTAGCAACAATGGGATGAAGGATGAACAAAAGAGGAAGTGACAGAGAACTGAAAACATGAGTAGGATCCAACTCAGGCGTAAATGCACATAATATAATACAGAAAGAAAGAAAGAAAGAAAGAAAGAAAGAAAGAAAGAAAGAAAGAAAGAAAGAAAGAAAGAAAGAAGAGTGAATGTGTGAAAAAAGAAACTGTTGCCAGACCTAATTTGATGAATGTAACCCCTCCTTCCAGTCACATGCCTACATGCCGAGGAGAGCATGGATAACTGAGGCCAGAGGTCTGGGGGGAAGCTAGTGGGGCAGTTGGTGTTTGGAAGGCAGACAAGGGCAGGCAGGAGCAGAGCCAGGAGGGTAAACTATGCCACAGAGGACAGACGGGTGGAGTGGACCATGATTCTCTGGGGTGGTTCGACCACCTGTTTGTCTGTCTGTCTGTCTAATCCGGGTCAGAATGGCGTGATCTAATGCTTAAGGTTGACAGCTCCAGGGTAAACTAAAACCCAGTCATGGGGTCCACCACTCGTAAGCTGAATCTGCACAATCCACATTTTATATTTTTCATATGTATGTAAAAGCTGGCTTTGTGTTCACATAAAGGTTCAGTGACCAAAATATATAAGACACAGGGACAAAAAAAAGAGGAATGGATAATGTCACATACTGTACTGTAGGCCTCCATATTCCCTGTATATGTAAAGGGCATTAAGTGGTAATGTTCAAGGCATTAAAAAAAAACACATCTTCATATGCAGACATACCCACGTACAAAGTAGAGGGGATTTGTGGGAGTGCTGACGGAGGAGGTCGTGGTTCAGATTCTCTGCTGCCGCAAAGGGCACATGGGAGTCAAACCCATCGTCTGTCATGAACCTATGCACACCCACTCAGAGCATGCACAGACGGCCACAAAGTACATTCACTGTGTCTATATGCAATCAATATACAGATAGATAACCCACAAGCACTCATATATCAATAGCGATTGACCAATAGAAGGAGTCAGCTCTAAGTGCAGCTTACTGACACCAGAATAACATATATATATCACAATGTTGTGCAAACTCTTGTAAAAGTCAAGAAGTAAAACAGAGTGACTGTACTGCAGGCAAAAAGAAGAAGGGCAAAGTTCAGGGAGGTGTTATCCAAATGAAGTCACGCAGATGGTAGCACTGACAAACACATTGACAAAATGGCTTTCTTGGCAGAATTCCCAGCCATAGCTATCATGTTTGTCATGAGCAGGCATATGTGAATAGCTTTAATAAGGAATTAATCTTCTTAGGTGTCTGTGATTTCATTATCATTCGTCAAGCTGGTGGTCTTTTGGGACTTTAGTAATGTCAAAATCTTGATTTTACACAGATATGCAAATAGATGTTATTGTATTCTGACTTATAGTTCATTACAGGAGATATTTTAAAAGCACTGCTGCATGTGTTGCAAATCACTTAATTATCTGGGCCAAAGCACATTTCTAATCTTCATGAAGTAAGTAAGTAGCACTGTGAAAATCCTAAGGCACTCAGGCTTTAAGGTTCTATGTGCTGTGCTCCAGCTTACAGGAAGTGACTAGAGGCACTGCACTGCATTGGCCTTTGAAACTTCAATCCTTCTGCAGTCTGACTCTGGCACTCTCAGGGGAGATTCCTCTCAACCAGGCTTGTCTGCATGTGTTCTGTTTTGTTCCGCTCTCTCTATGCTAAGTTATTTGTGTCTTTGGTGAAGTAAGCTGCTTTTTCTACTCTTACAAACTTGTGCTGTCTCTCTCCTTGTTGCAGTGTGTGATAGTACCTTTACTCATGTGCTTGAGCCAGATCCTAACCTGAAATTAGCCCCACTTTAAAACCTAAAGGGAACCACGACTGCACCATCACCGCTGATGAAGCTGAACGCCACGGGGAGCTGGAGGATATATGAGCTGTTACTGGGCAAGAGGCAGGGCACACCCTGGACAGGTCAACAGTCTATCGCAGGGCTAACACGGAAAGACAGACAACAAATCACACTCACATCCATACCTACTGCTGATTTGGAAACACCAGTTAACCTAACAAGCATGTTCTCACACTGTGATACGAAGCCTGAGTACCTAGAGAGAACCAATAGAAGCACAGCGAGGACACACAGAATGCCCCAGCCAGCAGGTTTAACCCAAAACTCCTGATGCGTGGCAACAGTCCCAACAACTGCAGGCCAACTGTGAGCTAAAAATGCTAATTTTTATCTTTTATCTTTTTAAATTTTTGTTATCATATCATTAGGGAAATTGGTCAAACCACATAATTTCACATGTTACTGGGATTAATAAATGAGCTCTGTATGTCCCTCCCCCACATACAGTCAGCTACTGGACTCTTATCTGATGCCTACTGCACTCTGTTAGCTCACCTAGGCACAGCACACCCATCAATTAAGTGTTGTATTGAGGTTCGCTTGCTTAAATACATTGTAAGTCTATGATTGTATGCCGTTTGACCTAGTACCTGAATTACAAGCTACTATTATTATTTAACAGTTATGGCCAAAGGGTTGATTGTGTTAATCTTTTGTTTCTGGCGAAGAAAAGAAATTAGCTAACTGGAGCTCTGTTAAACTGAGTGCTGTTGATTCTCCTCAGCAGGGGGCCATTTGTGAAGCAGCCAAGTCAACACCTTATATCACTGATCAAATCTGGCAGTTATATTATGAACCAGATCCAATTTTCATTTATCACTTGAATCCAAAATCATAATTGTGAGTTCCTGTTTCTCTTTATTCTTCTACCTTATTATTCTAGTTGCTCAGACCTTTGCTGGCTAACTACTCCCTCAGTTTTCAGCCGATTTTCACCATTCAAACTTTAAACTGTTCTGCTCCTTCTGCTAATTCCTGCTGTATCTTTTGGTGCTCATAACTTTTATACTTTTTGAGATATTAAGCTTTTCATGCCATTTTTTGGCCCATTTTGCTGAATGGGACCACATTATCAGTTTTGCCTGCTGGGCTGATTCATGTTTTAGCTCAGTGAGATGAGCAGCCGTTCTCAGAGCAGGAGGGCGGGGTTCGAGTCCCGCTTATAGCAACATTTTTTTCAGTTAAAAGTTAAATCTTTTCAACTCTTTTCAATGCAAATGTCAGCTTCTTCAACACTTTTCAGCAAAATTTTCAGTGTTTTCACCTCTTTTCAGCACAAATTCCAGATTCTTCAGCTAATTTCAGCACAAATTTCAGCTTCTTTACCTCTTTTTTTCGAATAAATTCTGCTAATTCACCTGTTTTCAGCACAAAGTTCTGCTTCTTAACCTCTTTTCAGCAAAACATTCTGCTGATTCACCTCGTTTCAGCACAATTTTCAGCCTCTTCTGCTCTTTTCAGCACAAATTTCAGGTTCCTTATCTCTTTTTTGCTGACCATTCAGCATTTTCACCTCTTTTCAGCACAAATTTCAGCCTCTTCAACTCTATTCTGCACAAATTTCTTTTTCTTCACCTCTTTTCAGCCCAATTTTTTTGTTTCTTCATCTCTTTTCAGAAAAAAATTCAAAAAGTACACATCTTTTCAACAGAATTTTCAGCTTTTTCACCTTTTTTTCCAGTTACTTGAGATCCAGTTTGGCTCAGTGAGATGAGTAGCCTAAAAAATTTCAGCCTCTTCTGTTCTTTCTGTTCTTTTTCTCCTATTTTCAGCACAATTTCAGCTTTTTCACCTGTTTTTAGCATACAGTTCTGTTTCTTCACCTCTTTTAATCACAATTCAGCTTCTTCAGCACCCTGCATATTTTTTTCTCTCACCATATCTCTCGTTGGGACAAGAACTAGTTTGGTTTGATTAGGTCAAGACATAGAAACTAGTCAAATATATTTTGAATATATAGTTCATGAATTTGTTTTCAGAAGTGTTCTCCTTTACCTTTATTTCATGTATATATTCCTTAATTGGTGTGTGTGCGTGCATGCATTTACATGGCAGCAAGTGTATATGAATGTATGAAAATAGGGCGGGACTTTCCCTTTATTCTGTTGCTCTTCCGTGGCGAGGCCACATTCCCAGCACCACTCAGGGGGTTCCAGTGAGCGAGCCATGACACCAAACCCACCAGGAATTCTAGGAACGTTTTCCCTGTGGTTTCAGGTTACCACATACACACACTGAACACAGATCACAGGCACACACAACAGCCTCCACAGTAGTGGACTGTACTTTTGTTGTTTGTACAGAGCTGGTTTTGTTAGCTTTCCTTCTCTCCTCCCGTGCCGGTCATTCTTTTTCATTTTAAATTCATATACCTTTACAGTGGGTTTCAGTAAAAGCTTGGCATAACTCTTAAACTTGTAACTAGACTCAAAGCAGACATCTTGCTCACATTCTCACTTTGATTATAAAAACACTCACTGGAAACTGAAACTTGTACTCACATTTACACAAAAACTCTACAGGGAATGTTGCCAATACTCACTGTATGCCCTAAATTTAGGCCTACAGGTAAACATTACCTCATACAGCAGGAAGATATATGTGTACATATATATCAATGTCTTGCCTAGGTCAGGTCTGTATTTTATGTGCAAGGTCTGATGAATCTGTTGGGAAAAATGATAAAAGTGTTTCTATAAATAGTTATGACAGAGGTGCTTAGCTCTGAAAGTCAAATTTGATCACACTGTGTGATGCAGTTGTGTGTTGGATGTATTACAGTACTTAAGCTACCCCTCATGTCTTCAAATAGCTGCAGTGATTTATTGAAACGTGCAAATATAAAATAAAATACACAATACAAGGCGATAACAGAGCTTGTTATTGCAAATGAGCTTGAAAGTCAGTATTTGGTATGACCACTTGTATTCTTCTACACAGCCAGAACTTTATTAGTAAGCTTCCTTGATATTTCTTGAAGTAGCCTTCAGGAGTTGTTCTCCAGGCTACTTGTTCTGACCTCTATCTTTATAGATATCACACTGCTTCAATAAAGTTGAGGTCCTGGCTCTAGAGAGGTTAATCCATGACTGATAGAGTTCCACTCTAACCATGCATGCCTTTACTTCATTAGTGGTGCCTTTGAGATCATCTGTATGGTGAAAAATGTAGTTGCTGCCACTCTGATGCTTTCCAGATAGTACTGATGGTGGATCAAAATCTGACAGTACTTTTCTGTGTAAAGTATCCCCAAATCATGACAGAACCTCCACCTTGTTTTACATAAAGTTGTAGACACTCATTGTTGTACATCTCTTCTGACCTCTTCTGTCCATATTGACAACAATTTAAACCAAAAATTGGTCACTTTGATTCATCACTCCAATTCACTGTTGCCAGTGAATTTCAGCTCAGATCCTTTTCTCCTTATTTTTCCTGCTTTATGAATGGCATTTTGTCAACTACCCTTCCACTGAGACCAATTCTAACGAGTGAGTGGTCCGCAGGTGCGCATTTCCTGTCAAAATAAAAGACGCGCCACAGATAAGAAGTTGCAATGCGCGTTTGCGTACATACGATTTTCTGGAGGAGGACAGACATTTGTTTAGAACTCTTAAAGATGTCGAAGAAGCAAGCTCCTTTAAGCAATTGCTTTGGTGTTCCTCCACCTCCAAAGAAATGTCAGAAGGAGTCCGAACCGCAAAAGAAGTGTATTCTCGGAAAAGTGGCTGCGGGAGGTGAGCTGGCTTCAAACAAATGATGAACGCACAGAGATGTGGTGCAGAATATGCCGTGAAAATCCCACTCTAGTGGACAAAAACAGTGCCTTTTATATGTACACAAATGTGCGTTGCAACTTCTTATCTTGTGCGCGTCTTTTATTTTGACAATGAATGCACACCTGCGGACCACTTATGTGCACCCATAACTATAGGTCTTTGTTGGATTTTTAGCCTATTTCTTAAAGACACAACTTTCAGATACTCTAGCTCCTCACCTTCTTGGTGTAAAATTACTATTTCATGCCTGTCACAATGCGTTGTCTTTGGCATTTATTGCTGATTTAACCAGAGAAATATGAATGATGTGTGCAGGGGGGTCATATATAGACAGAGAACTGGAAGAGGACTGTATGAGGTGTGGTCTTGAACCTGAAATACAGATAAATGATTTCGAATTTAAAATTGATTCTTCGTTAAGTTGCCTGTTATGTGCAGACACAACAATATTGCACTCCTTGAGTTATTTGTCTCTTTTACGCTTGAATAATTTATAGGTCAGTGTTAAGTGGATTAATAAATGAAGAAAAAAGCATTCATCTGAAAATGCACGGGTAAAAAAAATAAAAAGACAGAAAAGAAAGAAAAATCACTTCAGAAAGAACGAAGAACTATTGCTCAAGATCACGTTAAAAAATTACAAGAACGCCTGGCTCCTTGGAAGCAAAATATGAGGAAAGAATGAAAGTTGGCTCAAGACTTTTCTACAGTACTGTATGTGTGCTGTCAGCAGACAACAAAAATTGTGAAATCCATATAGCCACCATCATCATGTGGCCACATAGATATGATATGTCTGCCTGGAGTAGATTTTCTATAACGCTGATTAGTGCAAACTTTACATTGAACATGAGAATATGAGTGTGTAGTTCTGATATAACTGTCTCTTACTGTGGACTGTATTACTTGAGATAAAGTTTTGTCTTTGTTTTCTCTGCAATATGCCCCTTTCATAACAACATGTCGCAGTCGCACATGTGTAGCACTGAATGGCAAAACAACTGTTTGGTGTGGTAAAACTCTATAAATATAACTGTGACACATGCTGTGACCTTGGATTTTATTATATTATAGCAAAAAGTAAGTGAATTCTCATTATAAGTTCTTTAACAATAGATATGCACAGAGTTGTGACACTGTAACATGATAATCATGGAGTGTATGCTAAGTGAGTGAATGTAAATAAGAGCTTCACTGAGTAACTGTAAAGTCGTTCAAGACACTCCGATACCGTACAATAAAACTTTGTTTCAAATGCATCCCCTTTGGTCCATTTAACTGCATATTGCAGCGGTGTTGACATCATGGAGATTTAAGCTTTCTTTGTCCTTTCTTCACTAGTTCTTTACACTTAAATGTCAAACAGAATTTCTTGAATGCACAGTACTCTCAAACACACACAGAAGACAGTGACACACTGACCACTATTGGCTGCCAACCAGAGAAACAGTGCAAACTTCAAACAGGCTCATAGAGTGAATTAAGCCACAAAGACAGAGGGTTCTCCTTAAGCTGCTGCTTCCTGCTGCCACTGACCTATATCTTCCTTTTCCCCCTCAACTATCCATGAGTTCATCTGCCATTCCATCCACTGTTTTCTCTTTCATACTTCCTTAACCCTCTCCCCACCACACATATCCTCTCCTTCTCATCCTTTCTCTTCTGCTATGAGTTTGATGCCTTGCCAGTGGGCAAGCACTGAGGTTAGTGAGTGCACAGTGTCTACCTCGCCCAGTAGGAATTGCTCCAGTAAAACATGCCAATCTATTGTGGAAATTTAATTATATTAGCTCAACCGAGTGCACTGACTGACTCTAAGGGAGAAGTTGCATCTCCTCTATAAAAACAATCAGAATAAGACTGAAAGAAGTTGGAAAGAAACTTTATAAATATACAGTGTGCTCAAGGCACACCATAAAACCAAAACTTGAAGAGACTGAAACTCATAAACACTTTTCATGCAGGAACCACATTGGCAAATAGCTGTATATGCCAACAGAATTACATCTGCTGACATCTAAACTTGTCCCCATTTTTAGAAAATCCATGAATCCAAACTCAGAATCCAAGCATTTCTTCAGAGAGTATAAATACCTCACAAATACTGAAATATGATCACTGTTGTTTTCTCTTTCTCTCGAGTGTGCACACATATACACACCCACACCACAAAGACGCAGGCCCAAAGAGAAAAGAGTCAAAGCAATGCAGTGTGGGTCATACTAAGGTCCCAGGAAGTAGACCAGGGTTATGGGAAAGGAAGGGGCTGCTGAATAAGAGCTTAGGAAGTAGAATAGGGGAATTGAGGTAGTAAAAAGGGAAGCTGTTGCACACAATGGCAAAGGGTTAAAGGGTAGGTGTAGAGGCAGAAAATGTAAACATATGTAGGCAATTTCCAAAATGCTCCACTTTTTCTCTGCAAACAAATCATGACTCTCACAATTCCACCATGTCTGCTTTATCATATTATTGCAACTTTACATTTTAAATACAACGAACTTCTATCGTCCTGCTTGTCACCAAAACACAGGTCTTGAGGCACATATGTGAAGCACACAGACTGCACACAAAGCGGGGAATGTCTTCCCTCTGCATATGGTCATTAATTTATAGTTCCCTCTTTCATTATCCAATTCGCTCGCATTTTTTGGAACTGAACTCTCCTAACCCGAGAGACAGACACAGAGAAGGCTATAACTGGATGGGACCAGAAGGCGTGAAGAAAAACGAGTGAGAGCATGAGGGGTGAACGTTTTGCCCAGCGCAGCGCTCTCTCTGTTACTCTCTGCAATAACAGAATGGATTCCAGATGTCAAAATGATAAACAAATGGATTGTCATAACCTTATAAAAATGCAAGGCATTCAGAAAGACTCACACTGCTGTATTGTACGTGGACCATCTCTTGAGCTACTCCCAATACAGTGGAATCGTTTGTATTGGGTCATATAATATAGGTGATAGAATTATCTATTCTTAAAAAACTTTTATAATAATTAGAATAATACACTAAAAAGCACCTACACCTCTCTCTGCAGAATTCCATAGCAATGAGGATGCACTTATAGTATAAATATGAATAAGTTAGGTATACATGAATATTGCATTTTAAAAAAAAACCAATGGGGGTTTGTGGGATTTACTGTTACTGTTGCAATGATTATTGCTCCTCATAAAGGCCAATGCAGAGAGAGTGGGCTATGCAATAAACACAATGATTTCTGACTGCAGGGAACGTGGTCGTGTGATGGTTAGCACTGTTGCCTCACAGGAAGAGAGTTTAAGGTTTGTACCCGCTGGCGACTGGGGTTTTTTCTGTGTGGTATTTGTATGTTTTTGCTGTACCTCCGTGGGTTCTCTCTAAAGTCCAAAGACATGCCTGTTAGGTTAGCTAACTATAGATGCGAGCTCTTATCCTTGAATTGTGAGACAGATGATTTGCTGTAGCGACCCCTAAAGGGAGCAGCTGAGTCTGAATTATTGTTTCTCTGTGTTAGACTTGTGATAGACTGGGAACTTTCCAGGAAGTACCCCACTTCTTACCGTATAGGAATAGGCTTCAGCACACCTGCAACCCTAAGTTGGATAAGGGATCATGTTAGCATTGCTGTCATGCTAACATGTTTAGCATGTTTAGATGCCATGGTAACATGTGTAGCATGGTAGCATCCTCCTTAACATGAGGACGCTAGGATCCATGAAGGGACAGCTAGTATGAAACAGTTTGTTTTTCTCACAGAAGTATTGTATGCAAGTATCTCCATCTCTTTTCTGAAACAGTCTAATTACCAGCTGGAGCTGTTTTTTTCAGACATGTGTGCCTTTCAGCCTCCTTCAGATTAAAGAAGCCACGCTGTTCGGCAGGGGTTGCCATAATAAATAACAGACAGACCAAAAATCGCTTGGAAGAGTTCAACACTAGGTGGCTAAGATTTGTGTCAGGTTAACTTCTTAAAATATTTGTAGAAGCATACTCACAGAGCAAATGATTCCCTTATGTTTTGAAATATATCCAGTTTATGTGTCAAATATAGTAAACCCCCCAACTACAATTAGATAAGTGAAGAAAATTAATAAAGCATCGTGTGAAAACATGCACACAGTATCTCTAAGCATACCTGTAATTATGTAATTAAAGTGAGTTATTTCACTTTGTAATAACACCACCATAGCTATCGAGTGAGTGGCTAACCTAAAAAAATAGTAAATAAAAAAAGAAAACTGTGATCATTTTGATTGAGCTTATTTTTCCGGAAAAGTTGAAGCAAAGTATTCGCACCTGTGTCGGTGTAAATATTCTGAGATTTTGAACATTTGCCAAAACACATTTTTAGTTGTTAAGTACAACTGCTTGCCCCCCGCTTGCCACTCTGTTATCAGTTGCTGAATAAAGAGAGGAAGGGAATTTCAATCCCAAATGCCTTTGATGTACTTTGAAGTATTATAGCTTGGAAGTGTGTCTGTATGTGTGTGTGAGTTTCCACATTTAGATGTGTGTCTCGTTGCCTGAGCACATTATGATTGTGTCTGAATGAATGACTCCCCTGCAGTTGACTAGCATATGGATCCCATGTGGACTGATATGTGAGAGTGTCTGCATCTGTGTCCTGTCCACTGGGAAAACCCGCTGAGCCCCGAGTGGCTTTGTGTCCACCATACAGGAAAGAAGACTATCATGTGGACAAACACAACAGCACATGTCCATAAAGGATAATACTTTTTTTTCATCTTCTTGTATTTTTAAAACAAATCGTTTCTCTTCTTTGTTTCTCACTGTCTTCATTTCTCTCTACTTCATTGCCATTTTCATACAACTTTCCCAGGCATGGTCAGTAGTGGCAGTAAGTAATGGCAGTGATGTCCAAGCCTTTCCCATGCAGCTTCATAGGAGGGTCTTTGTTCACCCTCCGGGCTTTGGGGGTCCCCACAGCAGGGCTGTGCCCCTCTCCACTGACTTCACAATGGATCTTTATGCTGCCAAGGCTTCCCTCGCCATGATCACTACACCATGCTTCCCTCATCAGGGGCACTCCAAGGCACAGGGGGCACCACGGCACCAAAATGGCAACCCTTTTCATGCCCTGTCCTGCCCTCCTTTCACTGTAATACATGCCAACTGCGTCAGATACAGTGAAAGAGGCTAGCTGAATAGCCACTGGCCAAGCTGAA
Source organism: Aulonocara stuartgranti (assembly GCF_965226115.1). NCBI lineage: Eukaryota > Metazoa > Chordata > Actinopteri > Cichliformes > Cichlidae > Aulonocara > Aulonocara stuartgranti. The sequence goes on along the minus strand of NC_138954.1, from coordinate 20,273,413 downwards.
CAGTTTATGAGTTGTGCCAAATGTCTCAGTAGGGTACTGTTTTCTTATTCAAACCAAGAACACTTGACACCATAAGGAAAGACCTGGCACCCACCAGGGAGTGTGTGACAACAAACTATTATAACCCATTACCGTTGCTGAAAAATCTATAGTCTTCATAGTAGTAGTAGTAAAATGACACGCACACACTGTCAGTAAATACAAACAAGGATCACAACCACATTAGTTAGACTCTCTTGTACAGGGAGTGCAGAATTATTAGGCAAGTTGTATTTTTGAGGAATAATTTTATTATTGAACAACAACCATGTTCTCAATGAACCCAAAAAACTCATTAATATCAAAGCTGAATGTTTTTGGAAGTAGTTTTTAGTAGAGATGGCACGATACCACTTTTTTATGTCCGATACCGATACCGATATCATAAATTTGGATATCTGCCGATACCGATATGAATCCGATATAGTGTTTTTTAATCAACAAAGCTGTTTTTTAAATATCTTGCTGCATTTTGTATAAGTTCATACTCAAGTTTAAAACAACAACTACACTAAAGCTATTCTGTTATACCTGTATGCAAAAAAAAATATTTCATAGTTCAGCAATACTGATCAATCTAATAAACTTAAAAATGCACAGAAATCAATTATTTTTCAAGAAATATTAAATAGATTCAACATCTTTCTTCAACAAAATTGCAGACTGCACAGATAGTACCTTCCCAAAGGAAAAAGTACTATAGCTTACTAGGGTATATACAGTATATATATATTAGACTTAATAGTCACTATATACAGTAATGGACTTCTATTCATTTTGCATCAAATTAAAACTTTGGGTGTCAGATAATTATTTATTAAAAGCTAGACATTTTAAATGAGAATAAGAAAGAAAAGTATGTCTTTGTGCCCCCTTTTCCCTGTTAATGCCCTATCGGCCCCCCTGGCTAAACTTTGCTAGATCCGCCCCTGCACAGTTACCAACGTCAGCTACGTAGAAAAAGATCCTCGAGTAGAAAGTAATATTAAATAAATTCTAACAACAGCTGATCAATCTTAAACGTGCTGCTGTTGTTTATCCGCTGGTTTCCTCTTTCTGGTGCAAAGTGGGCCAAAAGCAAACTAGAGACACGGACTCGCGACAGAAAAGCCGATCAGCTGATCGTTAAGCAGTTTCATGATTGAAGTAGCAGCAGGAGAGGCAGTCGCTTGTTAAGCTTAATGCAGGAATGCTTTACAAACATTCAGAGGTGGACTTACACACTTGCTTTACTTCTCTCGGGATAACTTTGTCGGAGATGAAATGCCGGGTTGCTAGCGAAGCTCCACATGCTATCCAGACCACCACAGGTCCCGCATGCCACAGCCGCTCTATCACGTGATGCATACTGCTCCGACGTGCTAACGTTCTGAGGCGAGTTACGGCGTGTCGCAAGTTTTGTGAGCTGCTTTCGTGATATTTAATGGATCGGATTACATTTTTTATTTTTCTCCGATATCCGATCCAGTAATTTAGGTCAGTATCGGACCGATACCGATACGTAATATCGGATCGGTCCATCTCTAGTTTTTAGTTTGTTTTTAGTTTTAGCTATTTTAGGGGGATATCTGTGTGTGCAGGTGACTATTACTGTGCATAATTATTAGGCAACTTAACAAAAAACAAATATATACCCATTTCAATTATTTATTTTTACCAGTGAAACCAATATAACACCTCCACATCCACAAATATACATTTCTGACATTCAAAAACAAAACCAAAACAAATCAGCGACCAATATAGCCACCTTTCTTTGCAAGGACACTCTAAAGCCTGCCATCCATGGATTCTGTTAGTGTTTTGATCTGTTCACCATCAACATTGCGTGCAGCAGCAACCACAGCCTCCCAGACACTGTTCAGAGAGGTGTACTGTTTTCCCTCCTTGTAAATCTCACATTTGATGATGGACCACAGGTTCTCAATGGGGTTCAGATCAGGTGAACAAGGAGGCCATGTCATTAGTTTTTCTTCTTTTATACCCTTTCTTGCCAGCCACGCTGTGGAGTACTTGGATGCGTGTGATGGAGCATTGTCCTGCATGAAAATCATGTTTTTCTTGAAGGATGCAGACTTCTTCCTGTACCACTGCTTGAAGAAGGTGTCTTCCAGAAACTGGCAGTAGGACTGGGAGTTGAGCTTGACTCCATCCTCAACCCGAAAAGGCCCCACAAGCTCATCTTTGATGATACCAGCCCAAACCAGTACTCCACCTCCACCTTGCTGGCGTCTGAGTCGGACTGGAGCTCTCTGCCCTTTACCAATCCAGCCACGGGCCCATCCATCTGGCCCATCAAGACTCACTCTCATTTCATCAGTCCATAAAACCTTAGAAAAACCAGTCTTGAGATATTTCTTGGCCCAGTCTTGACGTTTCAGCTTGTGTGTCTTGTTCAGTGGTGGTCGTCTTTCAGCCTTTCTTACCTTGGCCATGTCTCTGAGTATTGCACACCTTGTGCTTTTGGGCACTCCAGTGATGTTGCAGCTCTGAAATATGGCCAAACTGGTGGCAAGTGGCATCTTGGCAGCTGCACGCTTGACTTTTCTCAGTTCATGGGCAGTTATTTTGCGCCTTGGTTTTTCCACACGCTTCTAGCGACTCTGTTGACTATTTTGAATGAAACACTTGATTGTTCGATGATCACGCTTCAGAAGCTTTGCAATTTTGAGACTGCTGCATCCCTCTGCAAGATATCTCACTATTTTTGACTTTTCTGAGCCTGTCAAGTCCTTCTTTTGACCCATTTTGCCAAAGGAAAGGAAGTTGCCTAATAATTATGCACACCTGATATAGGGTGTTGATTTCATTAGACCACACCCCTTCTCATTACAGAGATGCACATCACCTAATATGCTTAATTGGTAGTAGGCTTTCGAGCCTACAGCTTGGAGTAAGACAACATGCATGAAGAGGATGATGTGGACAAAATGCTCATTTGCCTAATAATTCTGCACTCCCTGTATAGGAGTTGAATTATGGATGGCGTGCACAGTTTTTGCTTTCTCGTGTATATCTGATCACAAGCATGTGGCACACACTTTGGCTTCTTAGAGAAGAGAAGAGAAGAGAAGAGAAGAGAAGAAGAGATCCAAATAAAAACAAATAAGATTTGAAAGTACAGCTAACTTCAATGAAGAGTTTTATCAAAATACTGCTATCCAACGAGGATAATAAAAAGGTTCTTCTTAGAATGTGAGTCATCTATTCCTGCACAAGATGTTATTCCATGTACTCGTGTCCATGTTCCATGTACTAGAAAATAATGCATACCTCAATCTGGGCCAAAAGATCTGATAAGCACTCATGGGGGAAGCCATCATTTGGTCCTCTGTTTTTCACTGTCAAAGCTAATACTCCCATAACAGAGCACTAAGTTGAAATGCCAAGGGGGGCCAGTTTAAGGCCACCACAGTAGAAGCAGCACATAATCTTGTCATAATTGTGGACCAAGCTTTCACAGCTTTTAAGAATCAGATCCAGCAGGGGGAATCATTTACAGACTCGCATTGGCTCTGTTATCTGTATCATTTGTCTGTTCTTCTTATGCTGATGGAGTAATGCATAACCACACACAGTACTTAACCATGAACAGGAAAAGGGTTTTAGGGCCACACCTATAAATCAGCAAAAAATAAATATCTCTTAAACTATTGGAAAGAGAGAAAGGCATAGTTAACAACTCATAAAATGACTCCAGCACAAAGGAAAGGAGCGCCTTCCAACCATTTGTGCTGCCTGCATTTATTCAGTGCAGAGACTGATTTAATGACTTACTTATTTCCACAGTGATTAGCGAGAGCCAGCCACGCTGACTCATAACATTATTCCACACAAGCGCACAAACTTAAACACAGAGGTCACTTTCTGTCAAATCTCAGGCAAGGTATTACATCTCTGTTTGAAATAACACCAACAAGCCTGCATCCATGCAATACTGCAATGTCGTTTTGCAAAAAAGAAAGCTCTTATCTCTAACGCAACACATTTCTCTTACCTTTTCACCACTCCATCTCTGCTCCAGCAAGTGGACTCATCATTCGCCACTTCGCATAGAAGCTCTGGTAACATGCCAAAGAAGGACTTATAGCGATCTAGGGTATTCAAAAAATACCTGGGGAAAAAACCACAAGTATAATTTTTATACAGACGTATATCTTCCTCTTCACAATCAGTACACTTAAAATTGAAAGTTTAAAATTGAGAATTGCACCGTGCAATTGTACCATTAGTGGTCACATTTTTGGGGCAGCTGGTGGTGAGGCACTGTGTTTCCGTACAATGACACTAATAACCAGTGTTGGGTAGTAACGGAACACATGTACCGCCGTTACGTACTTAAAATACAAAATATGAGTAACTGTATTCCGTTACAGTTACCGTTTAAAAAGGTGGCATTCAGAATACAGTTACTTTGCTGAAATAAAGGGATTACACGGCGGTCTTCTCCTGTTTCATATGTTAGGCTATGCCATCTCTATTTTTGGTAATTCCACGCCGGTGGAAACCCAAACAAAACACGCATTAAGAGGCTCAAATGCCTGTGTCTCAATCTCGCCTCTCATAATGACGTAAAGAAATATTTTTAAAAATTATTTAATATGAAGGCTATAGGCAGAGTGTTACAGGCATAGCCCTAAAGAATGTAGCCTCATGGGCAGTGTAGTCCGTGTTGCAGGGAGAATGGACTGCCATAACCGTTATGTGTCTGTGAGCGAGGGAGGGAGAAAAAGTGGAAAAGTACGAGCTGTCAACGAGCAGAAACGGGAGCTGGAAGCATGTAAATATAATAATAACCACTGCAGCCAAGAAGAGTGCCTGACGAGCCCAGTTTTAAGTAATCTATTAAGACTCGACTGTACGCTGTGTTCGTGTTTTCCCCCGAAACAATAAGTTTCGCTGGAGCAGCCTTTCAACGCCTCTCTCTGTCTCTCACTAGCAAAGTTGACCCAGACAACAAAGTAAAGCTAGTTTTCGGCTACGAGCCCGACACAGAACCGACCCATTAGCCAGAGGTCACTTTACTACGGTTCGGAGCCGTGGACCTGTTTTATATACGCGCCGAATACTTTTCTATACGAGATGACTGCAAAAAGTGCAGCCTTACCTAATGTCCACCTACTGTTACTCATTTTATATTAAGATTTAAAAATCTAGTTGGTATTATGGCGAGTAACCTTCAGTAATAGTAATAAATCACACAGCAATACTACATTCATGTAGTTGTAAAAAAGCATGATAATATATTAAGTAATCCAAAGTATTCAGAATACGTTACTCTCATTGAGTAACGTAACGGAATATGTTACAAAATACATTTTGGGTCATGTATTCTGTAATCTGTAGTGGAATACATTTTAAAAGTAACCTTCCCAACACTGCTAATAACAAGCATGAAAGCATGACCTGCACCCATGTGATGATACTGATGGTGGCAGGAAATGAATGGCTTTGAATGTGACCACTTCACTGCATCAGCACATTTTTCTCAATGATGCTGTGTGGTAATTTCTTAGCTTTCCAGAAATGCTAACAGATGCTATCAATATAGACACTGTCATCATGAACAAAACAATGGCATGATATTTTGATTGGACACACATTGCCGCCACCCGTGAGAAAGAGGCTTAAAAACACATGGGGTCATATAGGGTAATGTGTTGAGTCCATTGATAAAACCGCTGTTTGTAAGACATGCAATATGCACCCATCTCCCAAAACACAAAGTTAATCACCTGTTAGCAGTATCTGAACAATCTATACTAGCACAATACTGTACCACCTTCCATTTCTAAAAGAAAAAAGTGTGTCTCTTGGGTTCATGCTTACCTAGAGAGGATTTCCAGATTTTGTTTATTTTTCTTGAAATGTTTCGGAGGGAATGAACTGGGAATGATGGGAGTTGGAGTCCCGGTGAGATTGTTGCAAGCAAGGAGGATGCAGGGAGGTGAAATGGGGATTGAGGGAAAGAAAAAAAGGGAAAAAAAGGGTGACATGACAGGAAACACGGGGAAGAGGGAGAAAAGACAGTCATTTGACCCTGGAAGAGAGTGATCAATCATGCACATGCAGACACTGAGTATACCACATATAAATCGAAACCTATTTTTCCCCACACCACATCAAAATTGAGACAGTAAATGGAATGAATTTGTCAAGTCAGTAAACAAATGCATGCAAACATATGCACATGTGCAAAGATTTAAATATATAATAAATATAAATGTTGTTTTACTCTATCATGTTTCATATTTTTCAGCTGTACACGAGTCTCCCTTTACTGCGCTTGGTGCTGCCGTGCCTCTGATGTGGTCAGCACTCACATGTGCGCTGGTCAGTGTTGGCAGCAAGCAGTGAGCTGGATTGTGTTGCCATGAATGGTGGTGCTAGTGCCAGGCCAGACCTGTCAGCTAGGCTGGCATCACTGCAGTGATTCATGGTAGACAACACTGCAAGAGGGTGTCTGTGTGTGTGTTTTTGTGAGTGCTGCTATGTAATCGAGGCCGGCTAGTGTGCAGAGTTGGTGGTATGGCTGTCTGGGTAAACAGGAAATTGTTGGTCCGTCAACATTAATCTTACCCACACTTCACCTCACTACCAGCTGCTGTGGGCACAGGATGGTTGCCTCAGACTGGGCCAGGTGGAGGGCATGGACTGTGCAAACCCCTTTCAAAAAAGCTGGACCAGGCACTACATTTACAGTGTGTGGTTGTGAATTGTATCCAACTAGCCATTTGAAGAAAGCAAAAAGTGACAGCTGTGAATAGACACTGGCCAACCCCTTAGGTCGTGTCATATAGGCCTAGTCAATTTTTATTTAAGTGGAGTTTACATTCCATCTAGTAGTGTAGCTAAGTAACAAGAAAAAACATTGACTGTAAAAAATGAAGAGCCAGTAGTAAAGTTTGGAATCTAACTAAAGGATTGAATGTTTGTAGCTTTGCCTTACCTTTTTAAGTGACCTAACTGCCCCTGCAACTCCTCTAATGAAGGATGGGAGGAAGGGGAAGATGGAAAAGGAGAAGATAAGGTCAGTGTCGAGGCTTTGACCTCAGGTCTAGTAGGATGCATGTGTGTGGCTTCCCCTGTAGACAGGTCACACACCTTGTCCACCTGTGGGGAGGACAGATAACAAACACCTGTTAAGAAAGAAATCTTATAAAACTATGGGAGGAACAGCAGTGAGGCTTCGAAACCACCCACTGACACCTATACAACTCTGAGAACTTACTTGCAATTAAGGTAATACCTTTCATCGCACTCATACAATCACCGCTTTAAATGAAGGACAGCTATATTAAAGTGAATGATAACAGAGGGAAGAAAGGTGAAAAGAACTATGGAACAGCCAAGTTCAGAGTAATGGAGAGCATGGGAAAGGAGTGGCCATGAAGTGAGGGATGCGATGAAAGAAACAGTTTGATGAGTGAGTTACTGCCAGGAGGTCTGACAGTAAATGCCGACTATTCCACTACTTCATGGAGGTGAATGCATGTGTGCAGACTTGGAAACATTGGCAAGTATTCCCAGCGGGCTATTAAAGCCAGCGGCAGAGAGGAGGAGACAGCAGGGTCATGAATAAAGGGGCGTGTGCCGCAAAAACGATAGATAAAATCAATGACATCTCATTGGCTTAAAAGCCTCTAGGCAGCGTTATTAAGTGAGCCTCAATTAGCCAGAGAGACCGACTGTAATGGTTGGTGCAAGCTGAACTAAACAATTCCTTACAGTGATCAGTGCGTATATTGCTTTGACTAGAAAGATGAGTCACTCTACCGTGTAAGGACATCCAAAAAGGACTACGTAATATTTAGCCTTACAGTAAGAAACAGCGGAAGAGAGTCAGTGACCACCTCATTCTTGGTAAACAAGGTAATTTGAATTTACAGTAAAGAAGATTTAGACTTTAGAATCTTAGAGAAGCAAATCCATCCTGGCGACATGTGTGTTTAAATTTTTGCTTGAAGGGGTGTGTCCACATGCTGGGAAGAGTTTGGATTAGTTTTGAAGCAGCTGAAATATGTTAACAGTAACAAAATGTGTCTCGCAGTTGCACTAAAAATATTCTTTTCCCTCCACAGTGAGGCAGATGTGTCAGCTCATGTGCTGTTTAAATGAAAGCTTTCACATACCAACCATGCAATAGGCCCATCAGTAGCAGAGGACTCAACAATGACATCCCAATAAGTATCTGATTTTTTTTTTCTTTTTCACTAAAAACCTTCTACTTTATCCATAGTTTATTTCTTTACTGCATTCTCGTGTCAAATCCTCTTTTAAGGCATACGCTGGGCACGCGGAAGGTGGTTTTACTGCATTAACCTTAACTCCCTTTGGACCCATAAAACACGCTCACATGTGGACGGCCTCAACCACACAAGAGAATGGCCGCACATATGCATGCAAACACGACACACACATGCACTACATTGCGGCGGTGAGAAAAGATAGACCATAGCAACTGTTTTGACCATGTAGCCTGTCAGCACTCTGAGCTAAATGCTGTTTGCATGCGCAGCAATGCTTCTGTGGACAGTCATTGTTCATCTCGTGTGCACACGCTCACAGTGTGTTTAGAAATGTATTAGAACACAGATTTGAACATTTCAAAATAAAGCCTGACAAATGAGATTATTTGATTGCTCTGACCAAAAACACAGTTAATTCTAGGAATTACTACTGTTATAAATGTCACGACAGTTACTTGGCCAATGCAACAGCTCCTGCTGAATTAAACAATGTGCCTCTTTCTCATTTAGCAAAATAAATACAGAAATGAATAAAGGAATAATAATCTATAAATCCAATTCCAGAGATTCATTACAACATAAAATCTTATGACATCATGTCCAGACTGTAGAGTTTGGGAGGTCTACTGCACTGTGCATATGGAAGTGTGTGTGTGTCTGTGTGCGAAACTGGGGAAGCTGGCAAGCCTTTGCAACAGCCATGTAAGCAAATGGTGGAGCAGAATAGTCTGTAAAAAAAGTTACAGGTTTTGCTTAAGAAAATAATGTAGTTATGATGCATTAGTTGGATGTTTAATGCTCATTTTTATTATTTGAATTTTTTGTTAGGTTAATGTAACCTTGTTATGACTGGCTAGGAAGAAAACTATTCTGGGTAAAAATAATAATAATACAGGGGAAAAAACCACTACATACCATGAAGGAGTCGCCATAACAGAAATAATAAGCACAAAGTGAGTGATAAAAAAGAGACAAAAGGGGCCTTTCTGACTGCTCAGGACCTCAGAAAATACACTGCATATATATATATATATATATATATAAATGAGCTGAAACTTATTAACAGGACATTTTTTTATTAATACTTCTATTAGGAAACTCTCTCAAAAGTTTTTTTCTTTAATCGCATGAGACCAAATGTGCTAAATAAAGTTCAGTGTGTGACAAATGAGGGCAGTGCTACAGGTTATCACAACTCTGCAGTGGTGAGAAATTAAGATAGGGTGTAATCCTGTCATTGTGAACTTTTCAAAGTGCCATTTCTCATCTGCGTTTCTCAACATTGCGCTATTCTTTCAGACAAAAATGTAAACATCTGAGTAAAATATGAACATCAAGAGGGGGTCACTCTCAGTTTTGTTTGCATTACCCCATTTTTTTGCATTACCAAACCACAGAGAAGAGGTTCAAATGTTATACTTTTTGAAGAGGTCCAAAAGAAAGACCTACATTTCAAAACAATAACACTAACACAAATCATTTTTATGCCTAACTAAACATACAGTGTAAACTGAACACAAAGTGACTGTCAGGAAAAATAAACAGGATCCTCTTAAGGATACTCTTGAGAAATACAGACATGCTCTTATAGATTGGCTCTGATAACCACATAATCCTGAAAGCCAATCAGATGACAGGCTGAATAATGACATGAGCTAAAACACGGCCATAAATCAATTATCTCATGACCTGATGATGGCGTGAGAATGGAAATCCCATTTGGGCCCAGCGTGAGTTTTTGGTTTTGAGTGTGTATGTGTGTGTGACCACCTGCTTGCCCTTGTTATACCTTCACAATTTCAGCTATTTTACAGAGCATTCCTTATATGATTGCCTGAAGACAGAGACTGATGGAGGGGGCAGATTGATGGGATGGATCTTCTCCACGTGGAAGACTTTAGGGAAATACAAGGCATGTATTCTATGTGCATTTGAGCTACCCAGTGAAATTTGATTTCTACTGCTGCAGGGAGGGTGGATTAGTGTTTTTACAACTACACTGCATGTGTACAGTATGTTTTACAGGTGTGGATTTACAGTTTTGCATATCAACACAGTTGCACATAACCCCTTTCCAAAGTGGATAAATTTATTTTATTTTTTTTAAAATCTCACAAAGGTCTAAGATATGATCTATTTTCATGTTTTCTATGTTGTTCCAACTTTATGAAGAACTGTGCATTACTTAAATATCTTCCTAAAGTAAGAGAGTGAAAAACAGAGAACAGCAAGATAATCGCTTCCAAGCTAGCCAAGCCCATTGCCATCACTTCTCTAGGGGAGTATTAGCTTACAGATAGCAGTGGTGGTCTTTCCTCCCAGTTTATTTATCAAGGGATTATCCAGTAAAGCCTGGAGAACTTTCTCAGCCCCCCTGACCCCAAGCACAACACATTGTGAGATGAGCATTAGCTTGTCTGTTCAGTGAAGACCCTCTTCTTCCGATGGGGTATGTGCTAAATGTGCATATAAACAATCACATGTCATTGCCTAATGCTACCAACTGTTTCTCTAGGAATCATACCATATTTGCAAGCGGCGCCAAAGTCATCGTCAGTTAAATGCCCTTTCTAGGTGAGCTCAGAACTTCATATAAAATATTTCCTTTTCATGGCTCTGATGGTAGATGAGAGAATTGAAAAAAATAAAAATAAAGAAATTTTAAAAAAGGAGCCAAGATTGGATTATTCCTGACCTAAGTTCCTGACCTAAGATCAAACAATGTCCACTTTTGAACCATCTGACAGAATTATAAACTATCATGTACACTAATCTCCATTATGCACACTCTTGGCCTCTACTGGAATACTTTGACATCACAGTTCTGATTAATCCTTGTTTATCTTACACTGGGCCTTAGTGCAGCCTTTTGTTCATCAACTATCCGAAACTAAGCTATTTCAGCAATTCTCCCTGAAAGCCAAATTTCTTGTGAGTGCCTGTCTTTTGATTGGGAATTTGGAAGTTTGTATTCGTAATCAAAGCATCCTGTGTGAGATCAAGAATATTCCCTCTGTTTTATAATACTTATATAAAAGTAATGAACTGCCTGATCCTAAGCATTTAGTGCAGCCTGAAGCCTGACTTTTTGAGGTATAGAAGTTTTCAATACTGAAATATTAGCTACCTTTGACGTGTTTATCCAACATTGTAACAGAATATATATGAAAACAAATAAGGAAACTTCCACTTCAGTGATTATAGCAAGGAACTTAAACTTCAAATTTCTTTCGTTTTTGGTGATATCATTAAAAACTGCTCATAGGATCAAACCATCATCCAATCCTTTCATTGAAGTTTAGAAATGGCACACCAACGTGTAGTAGGAGAAGAGACATTGCCTTTGGAACAAGAATTTAATTTCATTTCATATGAATGTTTCAATGAGCATTATGTAACAAGCTACCAGGCTGGAAAAAGCACTTGCAAGATCAAAAGTAAAGAAGTTGTTAAATTAATTGACTTGATTCACTGTGGTTTCAGACTAAAGGAAAACAAAAAAGAAAATACTCACAGTAGTACAGTCCTATCATAACAGTGGGAAAGCAACCAGCCACTGGTTAAAATATTGGTAACATGGCTGTATATTATATTTATTATGTTTTCCCCAAAGAGACCGCAAAGAATTTGTGCCGTTGAGCAGCATGGTAACTATGTAGAAGAAAAAAAAAAAACTGCACCGCTAATTGCTACACACATGAAAACAGAAAAGGAAGGCTCATTATGTGCGCACAAGTGTTTACATTTCTTTTTTTGCTGATTAAACGTTAATGTAAAAACAGAAGAAATACATAGACTCTAAGGTATCTTTTGTTCTCCCCCGAAATGACTTGGTGAGGAACAACACTGGGCACAATGTGTGAAAGTCTGTAATAACAATATAACATTATCCAAAAATAACACATAAACATGTATGTATAATACGGACTTTGTCTTTATTTTGCCAGACTAGCGGTACTGTGGCAGAGGCCTCGTGGTTAATGAAGCAGGGTTGCAACTGGATACTTGCCAGTTCAAACCCTGACCCCTCTGGGAACATGTGGGTGGGTTAGGGGAATAAGAAAGCCTCTCTCTTCCCTCAGCAGCACTGCCAGGCTGTGTTATATGGTTAACCACACACTGACACAGATCTAGGCTATAAGGTGTTACTGTGGCATCAGACAGTCTATACAGATTGATAAATATTGCATTATTATTATTATTATTGTTATTATTATTATTACAAGATCCCAGGTTCAGTCCAGGAAAGAGATACAATTCCCTTTTGGGTTGTGTGGAGCTACCCCCTACCCCTGTTGTGACCCCTTGTTAATAAAAGCTTTCTATTCTTGTTGTTGTTAATAATAACAGCAGCATAGCTGGGTCAAGGCATGTATGTCAAAAGCTGATTATCCACAATGATTATCTATGGTTTCTTTTGTGGATGAAGGAGATTGCTTTGTAAATAATGTGTTGTTTCCATAAACTGGAATGTACAAATTATATACATCTGCATACCTCAAGATGAGCTCTTTGCTGGTCAGGGTTAAATATTGTGATTAGATCTGCTTATGATGGTAAGCTACCAAGTTTTGAATGATAAACAGAAAGCAGCATTTATAGTTTGTTTACAACATATTTAAGCTGAATTTAAGTTTAAATATTATTTATTAGCACCATTTCTTTTATTTTTAAATTGGTTTTAATTTTAGTGGGTTTTCTTTTCCATATTAATTGTGTGAGCTTAATAAAGCACCTCTATGTAAAAACATTGTGTAAAAGCTGACCATGAAACATTAAGCCACGTATACACAGGAAGTGATTTGAAGCTTGCTTGCAGACATCCCAGGCTCTGGTTACTGTTGTGACCTTATAATATATTTATTACCTGGTCATATATCAATAAACGGTGTTCTGCACTTTCATTGGCAGTACCTTCAGTTTCTAACCTTGAAGTTAAAGAGAGTTTTTTCCACTCCCGCATATCTTTCTGTGGTCTCTCACAGGAAATTGTTTCCAGTGTGTAACTGGCTTTATGCCGCTATAGGTGTAGGCTGCTGGAGGACTTCCCATGATGCACTGAGTATTTGTCCTCCGCTCACCTCTTTTCAATCCCCACATCTTTATATGGCACGTCATTAACTTTTTAACCGACCATTCGCCGCAGATAGCCACACCTCCCTGAGTCTGGGTTTGTCAGCGGTCTCTTCCTGTTAAAAGGAGATCTTCTTTTCCACCATTGCCAAGTGCTGCTCATAGTGAATGCTCTGTTTGGTTGACTTTTCTGGCATCTTTAGCAGTTTGTGATGTTTTTTTTTTCAGTATACAAATAAAACTGAATTTAACTGAAGTGAGTATGATTATGTGTAGTAGCTAAAAACAAAATGTTGAATAACCTACTTTTCTTTCTATAGCAATCCTCCCACTCATACAGGAAGATCTCCGACAACCCTGACTAAAAGAGTGTAGACAATTTACACTGTTACACGTCTCCCCCTGTGTGCCCTTTGCCTCTCTAACAGTTCTTCATTGCAGTCTTTGTGGGGCTCCATTCATTTTGTCTAAATCATTTTGTCTATTCTTTCTCAGTCTCTGTTGAGCTGTCCTCCCCTCTCTCCTTTTTCCGTTGTCCAAACGATGTCAGTGCTAATTAAAGAGAGTTGCAGTCACTCGTATATCACAGGAAAAAGTCCTTCAGATTGCAGTCTGTAAGGAGCACACTGAGTTCCTCTCTCCACACTGAGGCTTGTTTACCCTGATTAAATCACTCGCAGATGATCTAAAAATGAGAGCCTCTTGTTTTTTTTGTTTTTTTTTTTTTCTTGTGAATATGGGTGTTACTGTGGAGTTTGTTGACAACGTTTATGCAAAACTGTAAATACATTTCTGAGAATTACAGATACCGAATGTGCCAAGACGTCTCAGTGGATTCAAGTAGTGTTATATATAGAGAAAAAGAAAAGAAAGCAAGAGAAAGAGACTGGGAAAGTCAAGTGAGTTCATCTTGTCTGTCTCTACAATATATTGTGGAACATACGGCCACAGGGAGAGAAAATAAGCATCTAAAGAGAAACTGGGAGCCCATGTGTTCATGAAGGCTTCTAATGGGCCAGCGTTTACCATGAAAATCATAACACAGATGCAGCAGGCACTTGTGTTAACATTGCAGCAGCTGCTGCCTGATATTATTATGGTAGCTAGTTCAAAATACAGGATTCAGGAAGCACTATAAATAAGAATCACTGAAGTGTGATTTTTGTGCATTCAGCGTCAGAAAATGTGTTTATGTTTATTTAATTAGGAGAGACGTCTAACTTTTGGCTTAAGCCACGAGAAGGTATCAGGAATTTGTGTGTTGTAAAGAACAAAAAGTCTCATCAGGAATCCGACTTTTTTTGGATCAATATGAGAGGTAATATGACTTGATGAGGTATTCTGATTTACTATGTAATAGACAAAAAAAATAAATAAATAAACAAACATGATTTTATTACATTGGATGGCACTATTGAAGTTTATTACACAAATCTGGACTTTGATTGGAGAAGCTTACAGACTATGATCAACATACCAAAGTGCTGGAAACATTCTTTCATTTATTATACTGATAAAGTTTCTTTTTGTTGCCTGTTTTCTGTCTGTACAAACAATCCATCCAGTAGCCGACCACGAGCTCTGAAGAAAAACCACACACTAGATTCCACTAGATTGATCCAAGATGGTGTGCCTTCTGAAACAATATGATTCTGTCAATCCATCACTCCAAAGTAAAGATTACTAGAGAAAGATATTAAACTGAGTGCAACTGCTTTGTGTTCAGAGGCAAAGGCATTCCACTCTCAATCACATTTATGGCTGTTATAACAACATTTATTTATTCATTTGTTTGTTTTTATATTTCTTGTTTGTTTGTATATTTGTTGTGGTGTGGCTGCATATGATCAGCATACAGTATTACAGTGAGAGAAGTTGAGAGTGGCAGAAATGTGTGAGGGCGACTGAGGATAAGATGGGCTGCATCAACCATCATTAGCTAATGGACTGCTGACTAAGTCAGTCACTCCGCCTGATGTTTAGAGGCGTGCCAAAGGCACACGCAATTTAGAAAGATGGTTTAAGCATATAGATTTGCCATCTGCATTATTTGGCAGCAAACATTAAGCTAACAGTCTGAAATATCAGATACAGAAAGTATATATAAAAGCCTGAGCATGTGTGTCATATAAGATGATTAAAAAAAAGACCTTCTGAACTGTTTTCATCAGCATATCTGAAACAAATGATGAAAATGGTCTGAAAGTACATATTTTACATATAAAGTAAACATATTTTTTGGCATCACCTCCTTTTTAATCACCTTTCTAATTGTTTGGGAACTAAAGATTTCAGTTCCTTCGTGTATTACTATTAAAAAGGGTTTGATCTTTGTACTCTCTTGGTCACAGAACCATGTGCTGTTGCAACATGTGCAGAATGTAGTTTGCTACTGTCCTGCTAAAATAAGTAAGACATCTGAACGACAGCACATGGTGCTCCTAAACCTGTTTACATTTTTTCAGCAAGTGGAACTTTCACAGATGTGTGGGTTACCCATGCCACGTGCACTATAAAGTACCTAAGACGCTGTCTTTTGAACCACACACTGATACAGAACAATGTCTTTAGACCAGATATTCCATTTAACTTTTAAGAACAACAGTTCTCCACTTTGCCTAACTCCAAATTAAATGAGCACAAACCCAGATAAGATGGTGGATTTTGTGGATCTTCTTTATATCTGACTTTATCTTTGCATAATAGTTTTAAATTGCATTTGTGGATGCAGCAACACAATAAATTTACTGACCTTTTTCACATGTATTCCTAAACCAGTGAAGCCACATCCACCCCAGAACTGTGTCTATTTTTAATGCAGCACTGCCTGAAGATTTATCTCGATTCTCTATTTTAACAATACTATAATAAAACTATCATATAAAACATTTTTAAAGCTAACTAAAAAGACATAAAGATTATTTTTAAATAGCTTAACTATTTGATGAGACAACCTTTTACAGCTGGGTGAATCGCTCTTCATCTTTACTTCTAAAACACTCAGCCTCTTTGGTTTGATCATTTGTGTTACTACTTGTTGACAATTAACCTAAGTAGTTGTAGGATGGATCCATGTGTGTTTTAGTTGCAATCAAATTTGTAATTAGCATACTTTTTAATTTAAAAAACAGTCCAATTTCTCAGTCGCAGCATTCAGTTCTTAGTCTTTGTTCTATTTACAATGAAATATAGGCTTCAAATCATTTGCAACTCGATAAATTCAGTTTTATTTATATTCTGCCTACTATCCCAACTTTTGAAAGTGAGGTTGTATTTTCAAACCAATGATAATCCTTAATTTTATTGTTGCCAAGTGTAAAAGAAAAAGTGCTTGCTATGTAAACTTCTGCAGTCTACTGAGGTGCCGCGATGGTAAATGGAAAGCTTCCAATCAACCCACGAGCCCTTGTTTCCATTATCTAAAGGCCCAGTCTGCTATTATCATTCCTCCGTAAGACCGTAATGAGAAGGTGTGGTAAAACCAACAAGCGGATAAGGTAGACCTGCATATAAACTGTTCTAATATGGACCACTGTTGCTATTTTCTCATATACATACCATAAAGAGCTTAGTAAGCAACTGAGTCACTGAATGAATGTGTGAGAAAAAAAACATGCTTTTATGTGTTAAGAGTTATCCTAGTCTGGCCATCATAACCACACATGAAGATATAAGGTTTCCCTGTAGGTCAAATGAGCCATATCATTTTTGTAATGATCTCAACAAATGGCCTCAGAAGCACAGCTGAATCTGGAGAAACTTTAAGATGAATTAAACACAGCTGTATTCTGAGAAAGCCTCACTGAACATTGGTGCTGCTCTTTGCATCAATAAGAGTAACTGTTTTACTGCATATTTGTTCATATTTTCCCTAATGGTGTCTACTTCTCATAATCCAACTCTAGGATCTACCAAAATCTATAATCACTTCCCTTCAACCCACCCACAGTTAGGCTCTATATCAATAAAAGCAGGAATGTGTTAGACCTAGGTTGCTAGGTTGGGCTAAAAATGTCATCCTTGGGCAATCCTCTGTGTATGCGTTTGTGTGAGTTTGTATGTACAATGTGTTGTATGGCAACGTATATTGGAGACCATGTAGTCTGCAGCTAACAGAGTAAATGAAAGCGCAACCACAAATGGCTTGGGACAGCATCCCAGAATTAAACCGCACAGTCAGAATAATTCCTTTAATAACAACTCCATATAATACTCTGACTGGGCAAAAAAGAAGCAGAGTTCGTTTTTTTCAACTCGACTTTAGTTAAGCACATTTTTGCACTTGTACCACAGTTTAACATTTTTTAGTGGGTTTGATGGGTATTTCGTAGAACTCGTAGGCCTTTTAGTGTGCGGGTGCGTGTGTGATGATTTTTTACACATGGGTGCTCATGTTTATGCTCCAACCTTGGTGAGTGTTTACTCAAACATATGAAAGCCACTAGTATCCAGATCCTTTTTTTGTCAGCTTACTAGGTGTAGATTGTATGGCCTAGCTGGAACTCTTTCAATTCTGTACCACTTGTCCTCATGCTGCTGAGTCCCCTGCTCTGGGCTTGCCTGCCACCCTATGAATACCAAGCAGGCACACGTACGCACACATGAAATACAAGCTTGGTCTCTCTCCCCGCATATTTTTATTAGGTCAGTCTTTAAGCCTGGCACCTAACTCTCCTCTGTTACACACAAACAGAGAAAGTTATAAGCATCTGTGCAGGTTATAACTGTCTATGCATTAATATGGATCCATTTATGTTTTGTAGTATTCCTCCACAACTAAAGAGCCACACTGCTGGTTTCACATGTTGAAGCACATAAGTTACTTACTTAATATGCTGCTGGCCATTTGTCACCAGAATTGCTACAAGTATGAAATATGTTTTTCTTACCTTCTAGATAAATATTATTTGAAGTTTAGGCAAAGAAAAATTATTTACACAGATGTTGCTAGGCAATTACAATCTGGTGCTTTGAACTTGTGATAATAATGGCCTGATTCAAAAGCTATTTTGTCTGAAACCAATAATCAAAGAAGACTACTCAATATGTATTATAACCTCTGTACTACTTGCTAAGTTGCCTAACTAGGTACAGCTTAACTGTAATGCTTGCTGTCATAAAAGAACAGGTTTAGCTTCAGGTTTCTCTGGCAGCAGTTTATAAAACTCTGTATATGCTGTTGACAATATTAACTTGTGCACACATATTGCTTAAACCATATGGTAGCATTTATAGCATGCAAGTGCACTCACTTGCATACGCTTTATCCACTTTTTGTCTCAGGTTCACCATAGTCAATGAGCAATATTTCCACAGTCAGAATGTAAACAATGGAGATTTTTAGCTGCCTTACCATTTTGAAAAATTATTCCTCTAGCCTCAGTTAACTTGGTGGGGGCTAAAGTTCTTTTCAGTATAAACATTATTTTTCTCTGAAAAGTTTCAACGTAGCAGAAACATTAATGTAGTGTGTAGGGTTCTTTGTTGCACTGCTGGAAAAAAATAAGTCATAACTGACAAGCAAGCTGCAAAAGCTTTCCAATCAATATATTAAACTTTGCCAAGGTACATGTTTAAAACAAAGATATTAAACAAACAAACAAAAAAAAGAAAAGTTTTGGAGGCCTTTTCTTGTGCATTAAAACCTATGATCGATGTTTCACCAGTGTGTACTCACCGTGGCAGTAATGAGTGGACCATGAAGCTCTGTATAAAGCAAGGCGTCATTAACGTGCCCTCTGACGCCCAGCATGGCCAGTTCCAAACTGTGCTGCTCGGCCATGGCATGGGTAAGTTTCTCCACCAACCTAGTGTATCTCCTCCAAGGCTGATCCAATTCTGACACGCAAGCCAAGCAGCCTCGCATTACATTCAGACAGTAGCCCCCACAGGGCTTGATCAACGTCAGACCTCTGCAGTGGGAGCAGTACATCATCTTCACCAGGGACTTTACGCACTCCTTGCTCAGTCTGGCATATTCGGTTGCGTTCATGACCTCCAGACCTTCTTCCAGGGCCAGACCGAGTTGCCGCCCAACCCCCAAAGCCCCAGCCAGCTTCTGGGCCATGACGACAGAGTGATTACCAAACGGGTTGATATCTGGCCGGATCATACGGAGACAGTCACCCATTTTACTGCCCACCATTATGCTGCCTTCAACGCCTGGATTTATAAGGCGCGTGTATGCAAGTGGGAAGAGGTTGTTAAAAAAATGGTGGACTTCTCCCTCCACAGAGACATTACCTCCACGGAGGTAGAGGGAGAGGGAGGAAAAAAGCTGATTTACATGGGGTAGTGCTTGCTGGGACAGAGATGGGAAGCTTCCCTCCAACAGCGAACTCAGGTGGCCTTGAGAGAAGGATAATAGGGACTGGAACATGTCTGAAAGGAGAGAGACACAGAAATAAGACAGAGGGAAAGTAAATAACATTTCATTACTATCATCAATAAATCTTAAATTACATGATCTACAAGCTCACCAGGAATTGCATAAGGCATTTCAACTGCAAACACATATCAAAACCCTGGAAGCTAAACAGTTAGGCTTGGTTTATGTTTATCAAGTTGAGGTGAGAATTGCAGTTGGATAAAGTTATGGAAAATATTCGCAAAGTATGCATGTCTTAGAAAAGATGCCTCTGTTTTTCTACAGAGAGAGAAATAAAGATTTAATAATATGCTGACCATTGTAATCTGCTACGTTATTAAGTACATACTTAATACAAATTAGCAGGTCTACGGCTGAGCTGCAACCAAATTAATTTTCTTTCTTTTCATTTTACTAAAATGTTGAACTTTTTCTCTGCTAATTGATATGATTTCCCATTGAATGCAACTTTAAAAAATGTTAACATCAATTATTTCATATTGCAATCTGAAATCTGAAGGTTATTCAACCTATTTCACCTACATGACTCAAAACTCTACACTGCGCCCATGATCTTACTTCCACCATCTTTCCATATATTTTTTTTCCATGTAAGTGTGTGGGTTCCTGTGGGTTTCTGTCTGTATGTCGAGGACTCAACCCTCCTCTCTTGGTGTGTGATGTCACCTTGAAAGCATGACCAAACATAAAGGCACAGTAGCAACTGTACAGACACTGAGAAAAGAGAAAGAGGGGGCCGACGCACATATTCTCACTCCAACAACCATGCACACACGTGTATGTAGGTACAAACACATATACATGTACAGTAGTCACTGAAAAGAACATTAGTCTCCAGTACCTGTTCAGTACTGTATGTGGGACCGAAAACAGACGAATAACAGATGAAGAATTAATGAGGCATTTTGGACTTTTAATTTTATTTATTTATTTATTGATAAACATCCGGAATTATGTTAACTTAACAAGGATGTTGATTCATCAGACTTCATTCACCAAAGCAAATCTATGTGTGTGTGTGTGTGTGTGTGTGTGTGTGTGTGTGTGTGTGTGTGTGTGTGTATGCGTGTGTGTATGCGTGGGTGTGTGTCCAGCCCCTCCCATCTCACAGACAGAAGGATAACAACAGCCATGTCCTCCTCAACAGCTGCACTAATATGACCGCCGTCTGTGACACACTGGGACTCCCCACAAGCCAGTAAAAAGCACAACTCATTTGTAACACACCCGATAACAACATCACTGTGATCGGGGCTGCTCCCGCTAACATTTAACGTTGCTGCCTATAAAATTGGCCTAGAAAACAAAAGAATGTGTGATTGAACTAAGGGCGAGAGACATGGGGAAAAAATCCTCTGTTAGGTAATATGACTGGAAAGCTAAAGGGTGACAAGTTATAGCCGGATTGCTTGCTGAAAGCTGTCAGAAAAGCCTTCAAAGAGGTCCTGCTAAAAAGAGATGTAGAAGAGAAGAAAAATAGGAAGCCAAGAGAGGGAGTGGGCAAAGAAAAAAATCGCAAGACTGCCAAAGAAGTTGTAAAGACAGCATTTTAGTGCCATTTCACTGTCTTCTAAGCCTCCGGTCCTGGTCTACAAAGTTGTTATCAATGTGAGGTCTGCCTGCTTGCCTGCCAGTCAAGGCCGCAATGCTTAATGGCCGCAGGACATTTATACCACAAGATGCAACCATGGGTTTAGATTACACGGCATTACATAGTGTTATTATAACATTATCATGCTCCGAAATACCGTGGTTTAATCTTTCTCTCTGCGAGACAGAGCGTCTTTTCTACATAAGAAAACAGAAGTTTTCTCAAGACAAGAGGTGAACAAAAAATGTCTTCTAGCTCTCAGCAGCCCCATAAGTGGATGCAAATCATTCAGTGGGTTTATGACAGGATCACTGAATCCTTAAGACATTCCATACTTGTTAAAAGAGCTTTTCATATTTGCCAAGAGAGTGACACGGAGAAAGAACACGAAAGAAGAAAAAGGGAAGAGAGTGGGAAACTGCCAGGAAAAATGGAATAAAGAAACGACTGAACTTTTAAACAAGGAAAAACAACTACCGTACAACCCGACTCCACCTTACGAACATGCTCTGACATCTGGATTCATTTGGCCCCTGGGCTCATTGGACTCCCCTGTCTCTCTGCGGCTCTTACTTCAAACGTGTCCATGTCCGAATATATAGAATTGGAACAAAAACCCACCTTTCTTCCTTTCCACACTCCCCGTGACAAACAATAAGTGATAAGTTATGACTGCTATGTTATGTTATGATTCTACTCAAACCTCTCTGGGTGACAGCTTGCAGTGAGGTGCGGTTTAAATTATTCAAACATTCCAGCAGTTCAGATTTTAAGCAAAGCTACGAGGCAGGGAACACAGTGTTTTACCTCATTCTTATCCTTCTGGGGGCAGAGGTTATAGTTATAACCTATCATTGCCTTTTGCTCGATTAACTTGGTAGAACAACCCACACATATATTCATGCAGCCACAAAAATCTGGAGGCGAGTCATATAAACATAAGCTCCCAGGGAGTATTGTAGATTCACAATACATAATTGAAGGTACAATTTATAAGTTATACCTAGAATGCAACTTCAGTATAAGCTGTAATTTAACCTTCAAACGTTACTGTTCACCTACTCATTACTAAGATGCAAATCTTCCATCTTGTCACTCAGCATATACCAGATAAGAGAAGGGCTGCAGACTTGTATAAAGGAAGTTTATATAACAGAAGCCACAAAAGACCTAATGCACTAACAGCAAGAACCATGAAGGAACCTGCCTCCATAGAAAGGTACAGTGATGACCAGGCACAGTCTGGTTTAGGCATAAGCTGCCTTATACCATACTCCACAAGCATTTGATTTTTCATATACAGTGTGAACTGGATCCCATGACTCATTTTTAAATTTTTATTTATCTGTGATTTTCGAAAAAGTTGTCTCCTATGGTTAGACAGATCTAGATTCTCATTCTGTGATAGGTCAAGCATGACTGTTGTGGGCTTCTCTGCATTTTCCAGTTCTGGGAAATATACTAAGAACAAAAAACAGGCCACTTTTTAAGCCACAACTAGCATTGCGTGGAACTCAGTGGGGTTTGATTGTTCTGTCTAACCACTGTACCTAATTCTGGATTTGACCACACTCAGTTCAGACACACACTCGTGGGTGGCTATCATTACTATGTCACAGCCTCCCATCTGTGATCCTGTTGGGAAATGAAGCCTTACTGGATTATTTTGGAGGATATTTTTTTACGAGGCAATTATCTTTAATTTGCTAGGAAGTCCTAAAACACTGAAATTCAAAACACATAATTGTCACGCTAACTCTATGGAAACAAATGAACAGACCTTGTTTGTCTGTGGCCGTGTGGTGCAATCTGACATCTTCTCCGTTTGGAATAAACAATGTATTAAATGTGTAAAATAGCAGCCAGCGGCAATGAGGAAGACGCCTTTGCCCTACAGTGGCTTAAACTGAGAATGTATTTATGACTCTATAATAAGGTATTGCACCACATCCAAATGCTATGCCAAGGTCATTCTCTAAAATACTGGATTTAAGTCATAGGAGGTTATTTCCACTTTACATTCTGCATGCCAACCCTTTGTTTAACTGTCTCAATTAAAGCTAAAGTGTCACTATGAAACTGCCACAATCACCAAGTCAAAAATAAGCACAGCACTATGGTTTTGTCACAACTGGCGTTTCTTGCTTTTGCTACACAGTTGTTACTGTATGGATGGATTCCTCAGTCTAAATCACAATGCACGCATGCAGAAGATGTGCATATGTTAATTATTAAAGGTTAATTATTCTGTCTGACCAGTAGATTGACTGCTGTTGCATTATAGAGGCTATTGTTAATTATTTAAAGACTCTGTGAGCAGTCTTTGAAAATTCCAGACTTTCTTTCATCCATTGGTTTATAGATTATAGACAATGGGTTGCTGGTGGACATTCCAGGATACATCTGAATACCTTGGGTGACTCTCTAATAAATAACTGTTAGAGCAACTATCTGTTGCTCGTTAAGGTAGCATTTCAAATGTTTGCCTACTGTTTGAAATAGTTTAATTCATAAGTGCTCACTTCACTAACAGTTCTTTTGCCTGTTCACTTCACATCACTGAAACTCAGGTTGCTGCACCGCTGATAGTATCCTCTTGAAAATTATGAATTCGTAAAATAACAGGCAAAATTCCACCAAATCTGCTACACAAATACTACGTCCAGTTCAGTTATAAACAGGAGAGAAACAGAATAAAAGGAAACATATTAAGTTCAAGGTTTAACCCAACTCCCAACCTAAAAGCTGGGATAGATTCCAGCCCCCGGGTGTGCCTAAATTGGGCAAGTGGACAAAACAATGGATGGATGGAATTATATATGTTTGCATTAGGTAAAAATACTCCAAAAAATGTATTTTGTCCCCTGAGGGTATATCTAATAATGGAAGTGGCATGCTTGTAGAGGTGTTGCATTGCAATCTAACTTTGTTCTGTTATCCTGGCAAATTGAGTTTCTGCCAGAGGTTTCTTCCTCCTAAAATGGAGTTTTTCCATTGTCACCAAGTGCTTTGATTGTTGGGTTTGCTTTGTATTATTATAGTGTCTGTACCTTATATAAAGCGACTTGAGGTGAGTGCTGTTGTGATGTGGCGCTATATAATTATAATTCAATTAAAATTAATTACTGTGGGATAGCTGGTGGATAAACAGTAATAAAAACAAGTGTTGCATGATGCACTTGAGGGCTCAAGTTCTTGCGTGTGTGTGTGCATAAAAAACTTTGTAACCCTACAACCATTATTGGACTTTACATCCAAATCCCATTATGAAAACCTGAGATACAGGGTATCACAGATGACACTGATTTCAATTTTTGCGCGAGCACAAGCAGAGAGAATCTACATATTTGCTTCTATGTATGTCTATTTTCAAGCATCTATATGTGACCCTGTAGATGTGTGTGTGCTTCCGTGTGCTTGGAGATGTGGTAATACCGTGATAATGAGACCGGAGACACTGTTCTCATACCATGGAGTTGTGGGTCATTCCTATCTTGGCAATCAGTCCTGACTGAACCTGACCAACCATGTTCTCAGGCAAAGCATTTTAATCCTACACGCTTGGGTTTCAGACAGGTCACCACACAGTTATGTGACATAGTGACATATGTGTAGATTACATATTCTTGTTTTAATTAGCAGAAATACTGTATATAGGTCCATCATCGCCCACTCACTGCTGGTCATCTTAGGTTACATGGAAGAGCTGCAGTGTCACACAATCTCCCCGTTTAATGGTAATAAACTATTAATAAGTCTTTGAATTAATCTGTTGATTCATCATACTTGTGCAGCGAAATCATACATCTAAAATCTAAAGTGGTAGCATGACTCATCTGTCAGACACCAGGCGCAAACATGCTGCTCACATAAGTTTGACCTAAAAGAATCGGAAAACTGCCCCTTCCCAAGAACACTTTGAGTTGAAAAACCTCTTTGAAAGCCCATATACAATCAAAATGTATGTGCACATAATGTAGCTGACCTTTGGCTCCAAGTCCCAATTTGCCTGTCTTGTCCTATCAGGAGGTGAACGTTTGGAATAATGAGGGAGGGGTGTGGGGGCTTTATATTTCACTGTAAGCATTCCGGGAATCTAAATGGCAACCCTGCTGTGTCAATAGGTAAGGAAAGAAAAATTTAAAAAATGAAAAATTCATATCCTGCAGTGTCCACAGTGCACTGCCCTATAATGTGGCAGGGAGGCAGACTGAACATGGAGACTGAATGGTGGCGGAGGGGGGGCAATGCTTT
Organism: Aulonocara stuartgranti; assembly: GCF_965226115.1. Lineage (NCBI taxonomy): Eukaryota > Metazoa > Chordata > Actinopteri > Cichliformes > Cichlidae > Aulonocara > Aulonocara stuartgranti. Next base: position 20,247,819 of record NC_138954.1, on the reverse strand, counting down.
CTGCTTTGGCAAAAGAGGGGAAACATGATCGACTGCAGGGAAATGAGCAGATGAGCAGATGAGAGAACGACAGGGACAGAGGAGACAGAGCTCAGGAGCTGTGGGTGAAGGGGGTGAGGGGAGAGTGGTGGGGTGGTTGCTAAAGTGGCTAATACCATAAAGGGGAAATGTAGACAGTCAGCACTGGTAGACACTGTTGACAGATTGATGGACAGAACCTCTGGTACTTATCATTAAGAGGGCCATAGGAGTTTAGTCATGTCCCATTTTCTCTTTAATTTATTGGTATATAGATTACAAGTATGCGCATCTAAATGCAGCAAGTGTTACTAGAAGTGTGACCATAGCAACAAAATATATTTTACCCAGTCAACACCATGGGAAAAGTGATTAGACAGCATCCATTCTGAGTAACTGTATGACGAAAGAAAAGAGAAGGACCAGCGAGTGACATACTTTTTCTAACTCTGGCTTAGATTGTGAAAAATGTAGCATTGCTCCATGCAGTAAGAACATTAGTTCATACAAAAGTTTCAGATTGTGAAACTTTCTAAAGATGTGAAAGGAAATGAAAAGGCTAGGGAACACAGTGGTTGGGATGCTGATAGGGGGCTGCATGAGTGCAGAAGGTGTAGGGATGGTCATATACGCAAATATTCAATAGAAAGACTGATTTTTCTTTCCCAGGATTCATGCCACCAAATTATTGCCTTTAACTCTAAAAGATTAAAATTCTCTGTTTATTGTAGTTCACTAGCAAAAACCTGCTCTATGTGCAGTTTTTGCCAAACCTCCGGCGCTTTTTCAAAGTCTTCACTTTGTATTTAGTGGTGACTCAAACAAAATTCCATGGCGTATGCCAGTGGTTCCCAAACTTTTTTTGCTAGCCCCCCCCCCTTATTTTACAAGAAAAATCTTTTTTTTTTTGCGTTTACTTGTGGACGAGGAATACAGAGTTTGTCATGCAACGTCAAAGGTACAAGAGATGAATTACAGAATGGCAGATAGAGACAAAATACTGTTACTGTTAATCTGACTATCTTCAGGTTTTACACGCTTACATATACACACGCAGTTACTGTCCCTCCATTTAGAAAGGTGTAATTAATTTATGTGTAGTTGTTTTTTTCCTGTGTAATAATATTCAACATTGCTATCAATACATTTTTCAAAAAAATGCCTCTCTGTACAAAATGGGTTCAAAAACAGTACAGTAACTTTACTGTATAAAGAGCTAACATCTCCAAACTGTCAGGAGTAGTTAGTCATTACAAGAAGTGTTTGTGAACTAAAAATCAAGAATGTTTGATACTGTTTGTCTGTGATTTGGAGAGCCCAGCGCGTGCTCCCGACACAGGGAAAACCAGTTCTGCAGGGGAGACCTACCTTGGCACTTGTGCAGGTGAAGCCAAAGGGAAGATATGCTTCACCATATTTTCTAGTCTTTGGCTTGGAAGAAAGTTGGTTTGGAAACATATTTGGCCATGCCTCATCTCCTGCTTTGCGTTTGTGTCAGGTTGTGTTAAAAACATGTCCATTGTGTTAGCAGTGTCCAAGTGTCACTTTGTTTTTTCTTTTCACCCCCCCCCACCACCACAATGGCCGCACCCAGGGGGCGGGCCCCACACTTTGGGAACCTCTGACATATGCTAATTTTGGTTCAAGTTTGTAAAAATGCTGCAACTTCAGTGGTGTGGAACTGGTTTGGCAGATACACACCAAAGCACATTTTTTGGTAGAGCATGCAAGTGGGCTGTCGTTATTACCGTTATTACCGTTATTACCGTTATTACCGAACCGATTTTATGTCGCACACGGCGCTTAAAAATCTGTCAAAAATTGTTTTAGTACGACTTTGCTAAGCTATGAACCCGCACCGCTTGATGGATTGTCAGAGCATTGCAGCTACCGTAGTCAGGAGCCTCGTAATACCTACGGTGCTTCAACATAATATTACCGTATTGTTTGTGTATAAGGTCTTTTTAAGTTTTGTGGATATTATACATGGTTATGCTGAGGATATGTTGGCCAATTTCCACTGGAAATGCCTTTTGATTAAACTGTCAGCAAGGAATTTGCATTTGCACTGTTACATTTTTATATAACTTTAATGCACATAAAAAAACAGCTGCTTGTTTAAGTGAAAATACATTGATGGGTTTTTTTTTTTTTGCACTAATAAAGTTGTGGAGTTGTAAAGTAATTTGTCCTGCGTCAAATATATTGTCAGTTATATCGTTATCGCAAATTTTCAAATATATATCATGATGAGTATTTTTGGCCATATTGCCCTGCCCTACTTGGCAGTATGCCTTGAGCAATCACAATACACAGAAACAGTTTGCATTGACAATCAAAAATTTGCATAACCGTATTGCACTTACAATATTATGGAACTTAATGTTTTATTGCCAAAAATTAAGTAGTGAAATGATTCCATTTGCAAAAGAATATAGGTCCGGTGCAACCTCAAATTAGCCGGCGATGCCTTTTTACATACACAGGTAAATTGAACAAAAGTGCCTAGCTAAACCTAACTAAATGCATGACTCTCTGTAGTTTGTGACAAATTTTAAATATGTCCAGGTAATAAACCATTACTTAAGTGGAAACTGATGAAGACTAAACTAGAGACAGCCAGGGAAAGAGACTGGACTCCAGATATTCATAAAAAAATGAAAGGAAACATTTAGGCTAACATATGATTAACATGAAACAGACCCTTAAACGGACTGAGGTGTTAAACAAATCCAAGATGAAAGGGACTCTAATAAAGAATTTTCCACTTTTCTAAGCAGGTGTGGCCTCTGTTTTCATTTATCAGCTTTATCATAAATCAGGCATACAGGAAGGTGCAAGCGTATTGTTTAAATTAGGGGCCAAAACTGGTCTGTATAAATGTCTAAGTCCAGTACGCTATGAAAACAAAATAAAATGCTTGTATTTTCTGACTACAATAAACAAAAGGATGATACTAAATAATCAAGACCTACGCAAAACAATATTTCTTAAGATAAGATAAGATACCTTTATTAGTCCCACGAGTGGGAAATTTCATGTTAAAGGGCAAATTCCCATCACAATCCCAAAACCCAAAGTGGTGACAGTTTACCAATGATAGACTGCACTGTGCTTGACTTAAAGGCTTAAACCTGTGTTCATCTTGGCTTACAATGCAGCAGATACAATCTATCACTGATCATATAAAGAGGACACAGCTGGAGAGAGTCAGAAGACCATTTTCATCATTTACTGCAACTCCTCCCCTAATACAATGGATGAATGACCTGGGAATTTGTGACTAAATCCCACTGTGGGGACTCGTTAATGGTACAAAGAAGCCACAGAGGCAAAAAGGAAACAGAAGAAGCAGAGTGTCTATGACAGGGTGTAATGAGCAAAATGACTTGACTTGAATGTGGAAGTGATCTGCTAAATCATTCCCACACCCAGCTGGAAAAGAGGCACAAGAGAAAGACAGCTAAGTCCAACCAAATTTGGGCTGAAGCAAACATGTGAGTCATACTACAGAGGCATATGCTGATCACAATGTTGATCCACTTATGCATTAAAAGCATACATTCTCCCACAGGTACTGGCTGAAAACAGCTCTCCTTCACAGGAAGTCTGGCCAATTTGCAAAGTACAACACGCCATTCCCCCAAGCTCACCAATATCCCCTTATGTGCCTCAGCATGACCTTATTATGGTCGAATCCACATTATTAATCTCCCTCAAAAATATCTCCTCGTCCTCAGAGATATTAAACCGCTGTGGTAAGGGTTCTGGTTATTAGGCATTTTCTCAAAAACATTTTGACTGACAGCTGCTGTGTAAGGACACATGTACTCACATCTACATCTAAGCTTTGTGTAAGCAACCTTACTAGGTCAGATCTAGAAACATTTAGCAATCACTGTACAAGCAGTTGGATTAACAGATGCATTCAAAAAATGATTCTTGGCCGTTATAAACATGAAGCAATAATTCTCGATAAAATGTAGCTGAAATATATAAAATCAAAGGTCTATTTATTCAAATAATTAATCATTGAGTGAAATATGCTGAGTATACACTGAATATATACTAATCCCGCACATTTCATTTAACCTATCCCATTAAATTTAACATATTGTACTGTATTAATGTTGCAAAATTACATGGAAAATTTACAATCAAATTACTTAAAGTACACATTTTGGGCATAAATATTGTTTTTAGTGTAGACATGTGGGGTCGTGCAAGATTATGACCCCACACCCAAAATTCCTCAATAGCTCAACAGTTTCTTAGGAACTCTGGAGGCTTTTGGCTGAGACGGACAGTGACTTGAAAAGAGAGGGGGTATGCATTAATGTGAAGAGAGTTTATGAAGACAGCATTTATGAAAAAGCAAGCAGGCTACACAGATGGCAATGTGGAAGGTAACTCGTGGGTCTCAGACTCTGAGCATGAATCTTGACGTCTCAGACTAAGGTCTTCAGAAAATCCTAAGCAGGATGTCTCTTCTTTTCTTGACAACCTTGACCCTCACAGCATCAGATGCCACAGTACGGTCCACTCTGTCACTTTGATTATGTCTGAATGAAGTCATGTGAAACGTAACATAGAAGTGACCTATGCCTCAGCAATGTGAGTTATCCCATGTCTGAAAAAAACTACATCTCTCTCTCTCTCTCTCTCACACACACACACACACACACACACACACACACACACACACACACACATCAGCCAGTGAAGCATGAGTGCAGCTGAGTGAGACATAAGAAAATAACATAAGAAAAAGCCAGGCTGAACCTATCAGCAGCAGAGTATGAATCCTATCAGCCAGACAGACAGAATCTGTTCCAGAAAAGCCAAACTGTCTTGGACTGGTAACAAGCACTGGGAAATATGACTTTGTCTTATTATCAAGTAATTTCCTGAGTGTGATGCTTATTGTGCTCTTAGTCTTACCAATAGCCTCACAACTATTTCTAACAGGAATGTAGGAAACAGTATTTATTAAGCAGCCTCAGAAAATAATTTGTGAGAAGGGGAAAAAATTGGATATTTATCCAAGGTTCCTTCTAATCATTGCAATAGAACTTGGCACAAGGCTGGACAGATATCTAGACCGCTATGGTATTTGCTTAGGCATTCAATCTAATATTGTGATGCATGCGTGCTTGCTGAGGAAGATGGTGGCTAATGAAGAAAAACAAAAGAAGACTTTTGGATTAAATATGACAGCGGAGAACAGAGATGTGTTTATGGTTATGGTTCTATTTTGCAGAGTGCACTGTTGGCAGCCATGTTATCTTTAAGACATGAGAGCGCTCTGCAGCACACATGCCAGCCAGCAAGTTCAAGATACTGGCATGCTGCCCACTTGGGCCCAGCATGCTCTTGTTAAGCAACCAATGCTGACAAAGCACGGTTCACAGAAAGCGAGAGAGAAGGAGAGAGAGACACCCGGGACGATAAAAAAGGAAAGTTGTCAAGAGGGTAGCAGCACGTAGTGACTCTACAGAGAAAAAGCCTGTTCACTCAGTGGTTTTAAAGGTATACATATGCATTAAAAGCATGCATTCTCCCACAGGTAGACACCTGACAGAAGCACATTCAAACACACCTGTGCACACTTCACTGTGCTCCTTCCTTTAGCAACAAGCCCTCCCTTCATCTTATTTCTCTCTGCTCACTTTCAAGGCCCCAGTCCCTGCTCTCTGGGTTCTCACACATTCATGAGGTGAGAAGGGCAAATGAAAAGCAGAGGTAATTAGGACAGATTTGAGCCCAACTTCAAGACTTTATGGCACGTTGAGCTTCTCCCTTGCTCCTCCCTCTTTTCCTTTTGTTATTTCCCACTTTTCCCCAGTGAGGCCGAGTTCTCCAAACTCTGAAAGCATCCTTCTTGCATCCTGTCCTCATGTGTCATGTTTACTCAGGAGACTAGAAAGGCATTGCAATAGAAACACGCTTAGTACACACGCACTTCGAAAGACACAGTGCATTTGCTCCAATGTTAAGTCTATAAACACAGTCTCCCTCCACCCTGTAGACTAAATGAGACATGTAGGGACCGATTCCGGATATCCTCCCTAATTTGAGCATGAGCTCATAGCGCCGAGCAATGTCATTCTGTGTCCAAACGTCAGCCTCTAGAGCAATAACCCTGTCGTTTAAAACATCTGCAGAGAAATATACACGCAGACGTGAAGTGAGAGAACAAAAATGATGATGTGAGAGAGGACGGGATAAAATTAGTGAAAGACATTGCAGACAAATCCAGAGATTGCAATAAAGATAGAGGGACCTGAATCTGATGGATAAACGATGCTTGAAAACAGGATGTAGCAGTCAAGTGACTCACTCTTCCAATCATATGCAAAAGCAATAAATCAAATCAAATACATGCAATAAATGAACCTGTTGGCTCAACAAAGGCTGCGTTGTGTGGGCCACCCAGGATGATTCTGACAGTTAAAATAAAGAAAGCATTAAGCAAACTTTTTAATTAAACTAAAACGCTTCAGGCTAGGTATTCTTGTTTGCCTGTCAGTGCTGAGAGAGAGGAAATGAGAGGCATGGGGTTGTGAGTGCAAAGAGCAACTAACATGGAAACTACTGTCTAAAAAGGCAATTAGAAGAGCTGTAAATTCCCAAAAGGCAGGGGGACAATTACTGTAGGCAGAACTAAGCCACCTGGGAAGACAAACAATCTCACAGTGACTCACTTATTATTGTGCATTCCCATTATCTATTCCCCCCATTAGTTCGTCTTCTTATTCTGCATTATGCCTTTAAAAGCCGAGGCCTTCAAGTATCTTCAAGTCTTCGATTGTGGTTTTCGATCACATTGGGTCTGAAATTCATGTGCTGAAATACACGCGCACACACACGCACACAGAAGCACACGCATAGCCTGCCAGGCGTCTGGAGAGTTCCTGGATGATGAAACAAGGATCAGCTAATTATGCCACCTCAGTGAGAAAAGTAATCGTTCTTTATATGGCGTGGTTTTCAGTCCCTGTCACTCTTTCTCAAATTAACTCCTTGTCCTCAAAGGGCACGTACTGCAAAGTTTCAAATGTAGTGCACTCACTTTGTATGATATTTAAGCCAAGAGAGTACATTTCTCTGAAAAAGTATTTGTCAAGTCTTGTGAGGACAACTTGAGCCTCAAGGTGGCCACAGTGTCTAGTGAAGGTGGTAAATATTGTACATGCTTACATGTCTTTGGTGCATATGTATATGCTCACACACAGACACACAATATCCTGCACATGTAATATACACATGTTCAAAATTTCTATATTACACAAACATTAATGGCCTTTAGCTGTGAGTCAGGCCCCCCCCCTCTCATATCGGTGTCACTAGTGATCAAAAGTGTCAGCATTTTCCTGACATCTGCCATCCCAGCCTCGTGACTATATACCCAGATACCTACTCTCTTGCTCATCATTCCCACCTGTCGTTCACACTCTCACACACACGCAGACACCACACACACAGACAAACAAACACATGAAATTCATTTTCCTTTTCAACAGCTTGCAAACAAGAGTTCCCTGAACAAGAATCTACTAAAATCCTAGTAAGAATCCTTTTACAACGAGCAAGAAAACATTAGGCCACAGAAAAGTTTCCAAGCGAGATCACGCCAGATCTGATTGGCTATGGCAGGGTGACAGCCGAAAGCCCTTGATGGCAATTTTAAGCTGACCGAGCTTAGAGCGGGCTCTGTGGTTCACACCTACCAACCATCAGTGCCCAATGACCATTCCTTATCAGCTATGACATGGATTAGACTATGACTGTTTGTGCTATGGTTGAGAGAGGGAGAGTAGTGAGCTGACCTAGGTGTATCTGTGAGGATCCTGTGGGAGGTTTAATGTTAGGAAGAATGAATGATAAGGAAGAGAGGGGCTGATGCCTGAAAATTAATAACCTGGCTGTGGGTTTTAGGGCTGTGGGTTTTACTGGTATGATGAGGTGGAAGGACTATAGCTAAGGTTAATTGTATATTTTCAAGATTTTGAAGCTAGCAGGCAAACCTGTTTATTCACATTATTACAGGAACACAAGCGCACATGTGGTCTGCATTTAGGGGGTCATACTCATGACATGGCAACTCCCACATAAGACAAAGCACAGTAGGAAATTTAAGGCTGTCAAAACAAACGATGTCCAACGAAAGCACATATACATGCAGACACACTCCTCACACACCCCCATGTAACTTCCAGTGTGCATATCCTTTTGGCTAACCTTACCAATCAGCATGAGAGCTTTGAGTTCAAATAATATGAACAACAGTGTAAAAAAACACTCAGACACTGCACCCGTCGTGAGATTTGCTGCACACACCTGAATATAAGCTGAGAGCAAACAAAAAGAAATAGGAGGAAAAGGTGATCCACAGACAATTTCCTATCATTTAGAGTTTAAATAACAGCACCAATGTTATCAGACAAATTCATATTCTTGTTACTTCAGTATATGAGGCACCGGCTACTTCACATTCCACTACAGGCTCTCAGACAGCTCAGAGACTGTCCTTAGAAGGCCTTGAAAATTAAAGCCTAGTGACATCATCATTTTCGGCACCATCCAGTTTCTATTGTTATTCCATTGTTATTTTCCATCTTGGCCTTTTCAGGATATGTTGAACATCTGATCTTCATTCACGAGGAAGGCTCAGACATGAGGTAAGGAGGGAGGAATAATAATAACCCTGAAAAGGACAAACACAGCTATTTCACTTAATTGGTTTATGAGCATGCTGTAAGAGGAGCTTATCTCTAGAAACGTTTAAACACATAAAAATGCTTTGTGTTCAAGCAGTGGAATTTCACATAGCTTTCATTTTAGTTCAAGAAACATTATGGGGATGAGTATACACTTTCCAGATGACATACATGAGTTAAACGTGAGCAGTAATTTCCATGGCATCGATGTACAGGACCGTTCCCTTACCCGTTATTACTCCATTATTTCATATTAGACACCAAGACCAGCAGTGTTTCTTGCTTCCTTTGTATCAAAAATCTGGCCAATGCTGCATCAAAGCAGTTTGTGGCCATATAAAACTAATTGCATGGTACTAAAATTCCTGTAGCACTAAAACATCCGAGGCATGTTTCCTACCGAGTGGCATTGTACTGGAGGAAAAACCTGGTCTGTTTTAGATTTGTTTTTTTTATTTAAATGACACTGCAATTAGTGGAGGAGGGAGGGCAAACTTGGGAAGCTGGTGCACTGCTTGATTTAGTTGTGTGTAGCACAAAGACCTTTAACTTCCAAGATAGGCTTTTATCTACAGCAAAGATTTTTTATATCAAAGAGGCATCACAAACAAAAATTATATAAATAAATAAAGAACAAAAGCAAAAAGAACTATTACTTTCAAGGATTGTTACACCCTACTTCAAAACTACTATAATTTATTTTTCCAAGGACTGCAGTCATTGTTTTACTGTCCCAGGAGCAGGACTGGACCGTTCTGAAGCAGACCATCTTCCACAAAACACTAGAGGCTAAGAAAAAGACCTCCATACTCTCTTTTCCCGTCTACCCTCAGTGATCCTGCTTCATATTTCTGTTGCTGCCAAACCCAGAGAAGAAGTGGGACCATGCCCATTTCCTCAGTTACACTTGCCTGCACGCCAGTTACCAAGGTCCTGGGAATCTGAGTGAAAACTTACAAATAAATATTCTTGCCTGGAAACAAGCAAATAAACTTAGATATTTGCTTATTTTATTGTTTAATCTGGATTCTAGTAGAGGAAATAAAGTTCAGTTACAGGTCAACAAACGCTGGGTTTTCTAGCTTGATTCTTTGCAGAAGCCAGCCTCTCTGGGCTATCAGTCCCATGCAGTGGCAGGTACAGTGTGCTGCAGGTATGTCATACGTAGGTGAAGCATAACAACTTACCAACACGCTGAATAATTATACTATACATAAAAAACAGTTTCAGGTCAATTCAGCCCTAGCTTGACCCCCATTGTATATGAACTTACCCTGGAAGGCATCGACATGGAAAGCGATCACATGCTTAATCTCATGGGTGTAGGCCTGAATGTTATGGAGAGTTTCCCGTTTTACAGCAAACTGGTAGCTCTCCTCCATCTTCCGGGTGCAGCAGGATGGGCCTTGGTGCTTACAAAACAACAGATCTGCATCTAAGAAAGTAAAAAAGCAGGTTTAGTTTATTTGCTCTTCTCTTTTTTTGGTCAATCCAAATTTAGACAAGCTATAACGTTAACAGACAGAAGAGCCAGAGGACAGGAAGTGAAAGTCATCATCCATGTTTCCAGCCATAATATTTTCCTGGTAAATATATTGTTGTCTCAATTTGATGTGACTGAGCACATCGGTCATATCAGGATGTACACTGGTGCAATGCAAACACACAAAGGTTTACACACAAGCACAAACACAAATACAAGCAACAACGGTGGGAAATCACATCTATAAAAAAACCTCCTGTTAATCACAATACTCCAGTTCATCAGCTAATACAATAAAAAAAGAACAGTTTAATTACAATTTAATTACAAGCACATAGTTTAGTTCAACTAGAAATTTGTACAGTAGTACTCTACCAGTGTTACCTACTTCTCACCAGTGCTTTTAATACTTTATAAATACAATTACAATGTCACTGAAACGGCCCTTTCCCACATTTATTTGCAAGACTGCACATGCTCATTTTCCATTTTCATAATGTATAAGTCTGGTATGATAACTCATTTTACTGGGGGAAGGGCTGAACAGGAGTGGCTGGAGGCAGGTGTTGTAACCAGAGCCTAAAGCATGGCCTAAGGACAGACCACAAGACCAGTGCCTCACTGTCCAAATCCCACCATGAAACACAATAGGGTTTCATTCTGAATCCCTCTTTCCCTTCTCCTCCCTCCCTCCCTCATCCCCATTTGCCTGGCATATCCTTGTGAGGCCTGGGTGTCTCTTAATTACCCAGTGAGGCTCCATTTGTTCCCATCTCAGAGCCAGATGAGTGAAGTCATAACTGGCTGTCCTGCCCCTTACAGCTCATTATCTCTATCTCTGTAGCAGTCCAGCCCTTCTGTATTGGCCCTGGCTATTATTACATGGAGCCTAATATTGAGATTCTAATCACTTTAAAAGCCCAAATCAAATCAAAACGCTCATATAAAGCTCAAATTGGGTAAACAGACCCAAATTGATCTAACATTTATTTGTTTGCAGAGGGGTAATTTAAACATACACATCCCATCTTCCAACAATGATTGACTTAAAGCTGACATCCTCCACTGCACAAAAGTCATGAACTTTCTGAGAATGAAAAAGTTAAGAACCATCCAGCAACTACTACAGTAAACAACCTTTAAGAAGCAGAGCAAGCATGTGCTTAGAGTTAACTCGTTTGTTCATTTCATACACTTTGGATTAAATAGGTCAGTCACTGTATAGATTTTAAAATCTCCACCCAGTTCGGACCTCTTTAGCGTGGACAAACAGTTGAGTTATAGAACAAATGACATGCAAAAAAAAGCTCAAACTGTTAGTTTTAGAAGTGCTTCACAAACATTTGTAGCGTTTGATCCTGTAATAAAACATCCAATAACAATTTTAGTGTCATTTATTACTCTGGGAAATACTTGAATTAAGCTTAATTTATGCTTATTTGACATTAAAAATACATCAAGTTTTTCTTTAAAGATTTCTGAAAGGACAAAGTATTGTTTTTGCTCCATTTTTAGGCTAAGATTTCCCTATATGTGGTGCATGTCCTCTCTCCGTTTCTGTCCCTGACCCTGCTCAATTCACTGGCTGGCTCCTTCTCTCTTTTGTGTTTGCGTGTTATCTGTGATATGAAAGTAATATCCAGGGACTCATAGTGGAATTCAGCCTGGCTTCTTCGTCCACTGAGCGTAACTGTGTGGAGTAAGTGATACTCAGGAAAACTTTGACTCTTAAAGCCACCGCAGCAGACAGGACAGGCTGACTGTGTACCAAATATACTGAGCCATTTCCTGCAATCAGCCCATGCCACTGCTTCCCCCCCCTGTCGTAGCGAACAACTCCTGAATTTGTTCTTTTTTATCTTTTTGAATATTTATTTGGTGCTTTCTACATGAAGGAGAAGTATGGAACCTGTGAACGCAGGCCCACGACTCACTGAAGTCTACAATACAGGACATATTGTACTGTATGTATCAATTTTCATCTTTGTGAAAATGTTTTAACCATAATGCCTTTGTAATTGCAGTATAGCCAACATACAAATCTTTAAAACCCATCCTATTTCTGTCTTTCATTGCTGCGTGACTGGTTAACATTAAGTCACTTGAATGTAGCATGGGTCTTAAAAGGCTGCTCAGTTACAACATGAATGAAAACTTCTGCAAAGTCAAAAAACAAAAGGACACATTCGGAAAAAGCAACAGTTGATAGCAACAATAGCAAATTTCCCCCATTATACTTGGCAAACTACCCAGCTCTGTCAAAGTGCTTGAGGATGTTGACTTAACAGCAGTTTCCCAATCATGCCTCAAACCTTCAGGTGGAAGGATTCATATGTTGCACAGTGTCAACGCTGTTGCCTTTAAGGCATTCCTGCATAAAATCACATCTATATATAATTTTTTTGTCATTTGGCTCTACGTCGTCACAGTGCATTTTGAATCAGATAACCCAAATTTGAGCTTAACAAACTCAAGCAAAAACTTTGTAGGATTTACAGCCGTTTTATTTTATTATTTATTTTATTGCTGGGAAATAAGTAAGTGTCCAGATTTTGTTTCTCTTTTCCTCTATGATATAAAACAGCAATTGTCTCTGCAATCTCAGCCACGGCTCGCAGCTTTACACAAGTATCGTGGTGGTCACTCAGTACTGACCCTTCATTATGTAATTGTTAATTTTTTGTAACCTTGTTATGAGTTTGCAATCTTTGTTCATCTTCATGATGCTGTTTCTGTCTAATTAAGTGCTACTTTTTTAAATTCCTTACACAAACTTTTGCAAATCAGTGACTCCAATTCTTGATTACTTACCAGTGATCCCTTTTCAACTGCTATGCCCTTGTAAGTACAAATACATTTTTTATTAATGAATGAATGAATAATGAATACTTATGTACTGATGATTTTCTTTGTACCATCAAAAACACATTGCAAGGGTGCTGGAAAAACTTCTTTCACAGCGCATCTGCCTCCACCTCACCCTATCCCTATCATCTTCCTCTGTCAACCTCTGCATGTTTGACTTCCATGAACCTCCTACCTGGCGACTCTGGGGTTTTTTTTGCCTTATATACTGTATTTCCACATATGTTTGCACATGTTTCAATAAAGCACTCTGCCCATTCCAGCTTAGCTTCCTGTCTTTTTATTAGTGCCAGCCTCTCCAAACTATACACCACTCTACTACCTCCACTCCACCCAAAAATGAATTAATTCATTGATTAACTGCATATTTAGTATATCTTGAAAATCTACAAGAACTGATAAACTCTCATACCAGCCTTTCCAGGCAATCAGAATGTTATATAAGAAACATGCAGAGAATACTGCGGTGCAGAAATACAGCAAGATTTTCTTTGTACATGGTCTACAAGTTGAAGGTATGTATTTTTTATGTGATTCTACACGCAATCCAATTGGCCATTATACTGAGCTCTGTAATTAGTGCCTAATCTACATACTGCTCATTCTGCCTGGCTGAACTTTAACACACCCCTCTAGACGTCAACTTTGATTTCTAATCCCCTTAATTGTCCTCAGATGACAAATACCTCTGGGGTAATTTACCATTAATGACATGGCTCAGGGGTCTTGATTTGTTAGCCATGATCCCTTCAGCAACATCTCAGCACCCTTCATTGAACAAGCCAAAACATCTGAGTGAAGAAACTCTACTGCTGTTTACCACTGTTCACATGCCATGCCTATGTAGTACTAAAGTATCACATTTGAGTTTTCTACAGTATAATGCTTAGAAGAAGAAGATATGTTGCACCAACTCTGGTACTAATTTATTCATAGGTAGCTCACATCGCCTCAGTATGGTATGGAAATGTTGTTTGGATTTGGTATGCACTAATGAGCAGGCGGTTTGTGGTTTCCTGATACTGCTGTTTTTTTTCTAATATTTTTCTGAGAACAAGAATAACTTTGTTAGAAAGTGAGAAAGTGAGTAATTAATGCAGTTACCCTTCTCCTGCCTCAGGAAGTTAGTTCCCTTTGAAATCCAAAGATCCACTGAACTTTCAGGATATTTGCTCTATACAGATTTGTGATGCTTTGGATAGGCCATGTTGAACCCAAACACATTTCAAAAGGGTCTCTGCCACATACCTGCATTTTTGGACTACTTTGAAACTCAAATGAAATGTTTAACTTTCCCATACCCCAATCTGGAACAGCCTACAGTGAGAGTCTAAAGAGTCTAAAACCACACTAAAGGGCACAGACAGAGCAGAAAGAGAGATGTTAGGCTGGCAGGCAAACAGATGCAACCTGATGAAGCAGCATAATATCAGATGGGCATGCTTGTTTATTTTTCTGTTGATCATAATCAAGTAGTTCATACATACTAAATACTGATATTCAAGCTTGTTGCAATTGCAAAAACTTTCTTGTTGCCTTATATACTATATTTCCATGCATGTCCTAACATGTTTTAATAAATCACTCTACTTATTTTCCATTTTCCTAGGAAAATATAAAGAAATGTGAGGTGGCTTGAGACTTTGCACAGTACTGTACATGGTTATATTTGAGAGGTAGATAAAATGACATCATAAAATCACATTTTCTCCCACCACATAAGTGAGCCAGGAGGGTAACGTAGACCACAATCATCTGAAACACAAGACTGGGTCAGACTGAAATCCAATAAGATGGGAAAACCTACTCAGACAGGGTAATCTCACCTTCAGTCTGGACAGCACTGGCTGGAGTATCTAAGTAAAGAGATCAAAGACCATGCAAGATTTTTATTTTATTTTTACGATTTTACATCCTCAGTTTTAAGAAACTGGAGATTTTGGTTTTTTTATGTTGTTATTTGTTTGATTTTCATTCCAACTTGGGGGAAAAAATTGGTTGAGAAACTGCCAGACAGAAAATGGACTAGTGCTCAATAAAGTCTGTATGGAGTAGGTGTGCTCCATGTGTGCACAGCTTCAGTAAGAGAAGCCAAGTTAAAAAAGTAATCAACATAGCCAGAGCCAATCAAAGACTGTGGTGCACTTTGAGAGCTTGCCAAAGCCTTTAACACTGTAAACGGTTAAGGATGTGGCGACATGTGATAACACACTGAGTTCCCGTTCGCCTTTCTATTAACACGGCCTCACCCCTTTTGCATTAAACACACAAGACACTTTCTCTTTCTCTCTAAAACAGTTGTTAATGACTCAGTGAATTAGCGTGGCGATACGAAAATGGGAGGGAAACGTGAGTGTGGTGCGCATACAATCCTGATCAAATAGCTTGCTTAAAAGGTTTTAACTGAGCTGTAAAATACTTTGATCATATCTAAAGAATTTATCCAGGAACCCAATTCATCAAGTTATGTGTCTGCGAGCAGCACTTCTTGCTGTCTACTTTCCAAATGATCTGTCTCCAAAAGGGTTATATCAGCATGCCGTAGTAATCACAGTATGGAGTGTTTGGCTCTCCACCACTGCACCTAAGAGGCCATAAATCAGAGGATAAGCAACTTCATGTCACTGATTATCAAAGTTCCTTTGATGATGAATCCAGCATTGAGACAGTCTCTCCTTACACTATAAATTGTAGCCAGGGGAATAAATATTGTCTAAAAAGCAAATTGTTTGGTAATGAAACATCATATTGGTGTTAATATAAATTTGAAAACATCAAAGTTCTTTTAAAGTCTCCTCAATTAATTCAGCCAGTCCTTACATCTTATATTACTCACTTGGGTTTTACACAGAATTATTGCTTCATCAATGCAGTTTTAATTTCATAATTAAAGAATATGAGTCCTTCTTACGCCACAACTTAATTCACTTGCTGTCCTTGAAAACAAGAAATACAGACTAAACAAATCTGCAGAAAACATCTCTACTGTAAAGTACATCTATCTGAAACGGGATCATTCAATTGGACGGACCTCTGGCTGCCACACTCCTGCCACTTTGTGAGAAATCAGTTCACCACACATGAAATGCAGCACTGTATCCTAAAGCAAATATCAGACTGTGAAAAGCACTGAAGTCTTGCCACTTCAAATTTCAAGCGTTGCTTTTGTTGGCGTTTCATCTGAGAACTGAAGCAGAGTAGCATAATTGTGTACACATACACACATATACACCAGATCTTACACTCTGACAACCCCATCCATTGGTGAGCACTTTGAAGACAAGACTGCATCTAACCCAAAACACCCACTCAAAGAAAAAAAGAAAAGAAAAACAAGCTGTAAGCCCAAAATGCAACAGTGAAACTAAAGCAATGTTTTATTAACTTATGGTCCAGACTAAGGAGTTACAACTGCCTCATTCTGCAAAATTAAAACTGTTACAGTTAAGAAGAAAGACCATTTCATACCATCGCATCGCTCTGTGTAACATCTTTTATTCTCAGGTGGCAGAATGAGATATTTATGTAGCTTCTTTGAGAAGCTGAGCGTGCAAAAGTTTGTGACAGAAGTCTTGTCTCAGACTGCTGACGTGCTTGGAAGGTCCTTTCGTTGTCATTAAGCGCTAACTACTGCTTGCAAAGGAATATTCTCTGTTGCTAATAGTGACACCCTACTAAACAAACATATCGAGTGGTTTGGATGCACCTCTTGGTATGTTTACCACTCAGCTATCAGTTGCACTTCTCCCAGTTACAGCATGCAGACTCTAACTGGTTGATACTTAAGCTGCCACCAACCTGCATGTGACTACTGCACTGAGCATTCTGGCCTGCAGCAATATACAGACATTGAATGCCAAATAATGATCACCTCTGGTCAAATAACATACCGGTAACTGATTTTTGCAGTGACAAGATAAAAATGCCTCATGCAGCAGACATACATCAAATGTTTTAGTAATAATAACAGTACCAATAACATAACACACACACACAAAAAGAGTAGAATAGGGTGAAAAGGACATACTGATGACTGTTAAACGTAGGAGATTGCTTTGTTGAATTAAAATATATGCATTTAGCAGCCACATTCTTCTGCAACTCTGTGTATTTAAGCATGGTCAAGACAAACTGAGCATCAGAAAGGAGAAAGAAAGGTGATTTAAGTGACTTGAACGTGGCATGGCTGTTGGTGCCAGATGGGCTGGAGTGAGTATTTCAGAAATTGCTGATCTACTGGGATTTTCCCACACAACCATCTCTGGGGTTTACAGAGAAAGGTCTGAAAAAGAGAAAGGATCCAGTGTGTGGCAGCTATCTGGATTAGAATGGCCCTACTTCTTCAAAATGATAGGAAGGCAATGGCAACTCAAATAACCACTGTTTACAACCAAGATAAAGAGAAGAGCATATCTGAAAGCATAGCACAGAAGCAGAAGATCACACCAGGTGCCACTCCTGCCAGCTAAGTAAAGAAAACTGAGCCTATAATTCACCCACGCCCACCAAAATTAAAAAATAGAAGTCTGTCAGAATTGGTCAAATCAAATCTGCCTTATATTAGGCTGGTGTTGGTGTAATGATGTGGGTCTAATAGTAAAATGCAACATGTCACAAAGCTGAGATCACCTCAACCTGGTTTCTGGAGCATGCCAGTGAGTTCACTGCACTCAACTGGCCTCCACAGTTACCAGATCTCAGCCCTTAGAGCGCCTTTGAGCTGTGGCACAACAGGAAATTCTCATCATGGATGGGTCGCAACTGTGTGATGCTATCATATCAGCATTAAACCAATTTTAAAAATCCCTGAGGAACGTTTCAGCAACTTGCTGAATCTGTGTTATGCATAATTAAGGCATTGTGAAGGCAAAGTGTAACTAATATAGTGGCCAGTGACTGCATATAGTCACTGGCCACTAATTTGCTCCATCTTAAAACTGACACCATCCTTATTTAATAGTGACAACATATCACAGTATTACTACCAAAAAAGCAAAATTACCACAGCAGGACTAATGTCTAAACTGGTTTATAAACGTCTCCAAGAAAAGATTGAACTGATGTTTATCCTCATAAATTAACTCTTTTTGTTTTTCTATTATTTTTTTTCGGTGTGCAGGAGGAAAGCACAGACCCCAAAACCTTTAAGGCTTTTAAAACAGTTTCCAAGCACTGCTGTAGCTATGTAGAGAAATTATTCATATAAAACGCTCTAAGTTTGTGTGAGTCAATCTTTAATAATTGCAAAGAAACCAGGAGATTTCAAATCAATCACTATTTTCACTGTCCTCATCATATGATACTATTTGCGTCACACTCGATCTGTTGTAGCTCACAAACCCTGTCTCAGCTGGATGGCACGTGAACCTGCAAATTTTATAATATTAGACCAATTAATATCAGACAAGACTCACACATATATGAATAGCTTAAATGTGTACATAATAGCTGAGAGATATGATTTATAAAGAAAACACAAACGCAAGAATGCAAGATGACAGACATATTTGACTTGAAAGAACAGACAAACATGTTCAGACAGACTTCACTCACTTTAAGATCATGTCAGATTTGTCGGTATGTTACACTGTTTAGAACAGAAATCATCCTAGGAAAGTGGACACGCAATCCATCGTATTATTATATACACATGCTCTGGTCGAAACTATTTCAAAATTCTCCATCTAATATGACCAATATGGTAAAAACAAGATAGATGCAATATCTTCTTTCACCTCAGTGAACTTTTAACTCTTATAAGGCCATTCACAGTGATCCACATTCGCAAGAGCAATGTAATCGATATCAGGAGCCCATTCATTAAAGGACTTTTATTTATTTATTTTTTAAATTAAAGTCAAATCCTGGACTGATTTAACATGACATCATCTACACCTTTTAAGTATGGCGTTTGCTTTAGTGTTATGACTTCACTCGTTTTAAGACTAAAATGCTTCTGGAAAGCTATCAGACGCACATAGTGCGCTTTAGCCAAAGTGCTCCACGCCATGGGTGCCAAACCCACTCGCTCACCTGTGACAGGTGTCTCCGGTACCCGATTCAGCGGCCCGACCTGCTGGAAAGCGGTCCTCACTTCATAACAGCTGTACGTGTCCACGTCGATCACTTTCACCGCAAACGTGAGCAGCGAGAAAATCCAAAAGCATCCGACAGAGTTTACGCGTGGGCATATTCCTCGCGACATTGCCGCATCTCACACCAGGTATCCTCGTGGATAGCGTACTGTAACCTGACTGTAAACTGTGTGACAAGGTTGGGAAGAAGAAGAAAAAAAGACGGTACGTGTGTCTAATGAAGCGACGATTAGTTTAAACATCTGACAAACTTCTCCGTCTGGTTTTCACATTATTGGTGAGTGTGACCGCCTCACAGCAGAGATTCGGGGTCTTCTCCTGGACAGAGGAAGAGTGGTGTGGGCTAAACCCTCTCTGTCCCGCGCTTAACACTTTGCATTGGTCTACTGCCTGCATGCCTATTTCCAAAGCCTTGCGCACTTTCCCCTCCCTTGCATTTTACTTCAGCTAAGTGCCCTTACTTAAACTCACTTCAACACTGCTACAGCAGATCGAAGCGTCTCTATCCCTTATGACATTCTAAATCCTTAATAGTAAAATATTTAAGATGCCACTTGCTATCAGTGCTCTAGCACACTAGACTTAGGGTAATATTTAGGCTAAATGGACCTCTCACCAGCATAATATCTTTAAGACACACAGAAAATTAAATGAATGTGGGGTTAAAGATGACCAGACATTCTGTTCAATTTGAAAGTATCACAACTGGCTCCCAGTAGATTCTACCTGCATTAAGGAGCGCTGGGATAGAGCTTTACTTGTTTAATTTACATTGGCGCCATCTTCTGGCGAAATGTTTAGTAGATGTGGTGGTGGCATCAAGTGTTCCAAAAAAACTGTTACAAAAGATGTCGATTATTAATAAATAGCAAATTAAAATTAGATGGAATGAAAACAATGCAATATGAAGTGTTGGCTTGTTAGAGCTACTTTTTTATTGCATATATTTTAACATGCGACTGTGTGGGGACATGTATTGGTTTACACATCGGCCTAAAAGACAAAAGCTCCCTGATTTAAACCTGGCAGGAGACACATTGGATTAGGGTTGTGTAAAAATGTGCAAAAAATCATACAACTGCTGTAGTGAGCAATTATGAAGAAGGGTAAAGCTGCAAGGAGTTCATTTTAATCTGAAAACTTTTCTGTAATAATTACATCTGCTAATATTTTTGTGGCACAAATGATTGAAAAGAAAATCTTCTTAGGGAGTTGAATCCATTGTTTTCTTGACCAAAGAGGGGATGTACTTACTTTTTCCGATGACTGCATATAGTCACAGTGTAAATGTCACCCAATGAAACCATCTTCAAAGCTTGATGTAAGAAAAGCAAATGGCGTGCAGCGCAGGGGGTGATGACTATGACACCTCAGAAACAGTTCAATGGGAGCACCTGTAAAGAATTTGGTCACTATGGTTTCTGAGCATCAATAACAGCTCACTCACAAAAAAAATTCCCAATAGTATATTAAAAAATGTTTTAACAAGTGCACATCAACAGAATGTCAGCTCTTTAAATGATGGTATGTTTTAGGTCAATACCTAAAATTATATTTGTGACTTTATACTTTACTTTTTTTGTAAGATCTGACCACACCATGTCAGCATAGATAATGTTGTATATAAACAGAGAATTCCCTTGTTTTTTCCCTCAGTTTATTGATGTTTTGGGGCTTTTTTTTCTTTTCTTTTTTTTTTTACCCCTGCCGCTTTATTAGTTACACTTTTTCATTTCCAGCACCTTGATGAATCTACGCCATGAATAATTAAGCCAGCTCTAAAAGCAAAAAGGGGTCCAACCTGGTTCCAGCAAGGGGTACCTAATAGACTGATCAGTAATTGTATTTATTTATCATTTTATTGTTATCTGAATGTTGGCCTGAATAAAGGTACGATTCTGAGTTCCACAATAAGATTGCACTTCAGTCCAGTTCACTTGTTCTGAACTAAACAACTGTGTAGGGGAGTTATATGAACCCTAGTAATGAGAAGATTCAGACTATATAGCATATGGTCCTGGTACCATACCCTTCCTGTCTAGTTTATAGATACTAACAGCACTGGCTCATTGCTATGTAAAGTAGAGCAAAAGACTGCTTGGCAATTAGGTATACTGTTAGGGAAATACTGGAGAATTATTGATTCAGAGGTCATGTTCTGCCCCCAGTAGCGTTGTAGAGTCTAGTAACACAAATACACATTACTAGAATGCCCTACCTTCCTACATAAATACATTTTTTAACTGGAAGCTGTAGCTGTATGTCTTGGCCATACTCTCCAGCTCAAAGGTATTTGCTTCAGGTCTCAATATGGATTATGTACATGGTCAATAAACATACTAACAATACTACTACAAGTAATAATAGCAGTAATAATATTAAAATCAGATCCATGTCTACAAGAAAATAATCTGTCACTAAGAAATTGCTTGAAGTGAAAGGCAGTTGCTGGTATGAAAAACATTACATTTTATAAACAAGTTTAGCAGTTTTGGGTCTGTCTTTGTTCTCAGATGTATGAGTATTGCTCAAAGTAACCTGGGGTAATTTGAGACAACTACTGGAGATAACATTAAAATTCTGCATTCTGAAATTCTTTGGTGGAGGTAATGGCATATTTTCTTAATTGTGCAAAAGTATGTTCACAAGAAGATGAATTATGAAGTTTCTCACCAGGTAGTTATATACTCCTGCGCCCCTTATGTATAAAGCTTGTGAAAGTTTAACACAGACAAAAAAAAAATACCCCCAAAAATCAGCTGAGTCTCAGAATTAATGCTACTAAACTGCTCAAACACCTGTTCAAGCTAGCTAATAAACACGACTAGCTGTGTTTTTGCAAGGATGCTAGCAGGTAGCGCAGTCTTACAATAAAACAAGCGAGGTAGAAGATTTGGGGGGCTTGAAAATCTGCCATTATTTACAAAAATTGACAGCTATGACTGCTATGATTATAAGCAAACTAGGGCTTGGACCATACACTACTCTACACAGGTGTTGCTAAGCTAGCGTAATGAACGCTGAACAACAAGAAAGGTGAGAGATGAATATTTCCCCACCTATGCACTCACACACGCACGCACACACATTTGGCCACTGATGTTTACACACAGATAGACAAAGATATGCAGAGTGCAAAGGTTGTTGGGAAAAGGTAAGAAATAATGAGTTTCTGCTATTTTTACAGCAGATGGCGCCAGTCACCTAACTTGTCCTCTTTCAGATGACATTCAGTCCCCATTTACCCGCAGGTTTTCTCTACAAACATGTATCACAGTATAACAAAAAGCTCAACTGGAGGCACGAGAATACCATGTTTTGTTCTTTTTTTTTTAAATTTTCGATCGTGTGTTTTCAAAAAACAAACAAACATCTGAACTGAAATAATCTCCTGTATTCTAACACAGCTGTGAGCAGTGAGTCATCTGTCACCTCTGGTATTCTCACAGTCATTTTAGGATGAGACAGACATGATAAATAACATCAGCTGGTGATTACAGAAGAACAATATGTTCTAGTATGTACAGTGCACCGTAACTAGAAACCAAACCTCAACCAAATCATATCGTGTTAAAAACTGATGTATCTGATCCCGTTGAACTCAGTTCTGTCTTATGACTTATGTGAAACGACCAGGAAGCTGCAGCAATTATGTTTGTCATTTGTCCTCATGCTGTGTCTGAGACCAGCAGCTAGTACACCGTCTGTGGGGGCTTTAGCCCATCAGTCCTGGCCCTCTAAACTGGGGATTTAAGGGGCTTACAGGGGGCTAAACCCCCAAGATTGGAGCCCTCAACCGCCTGTTTGAGAGATTACAGTCTTCAGTCTCTTATTTTCACCTCTCTGTCTTGGTGGAACAGCGGGAAGTGCGGAGGGTGGTCGTTAGAGACATGCCTCAGCTTGACATCTCCAGAGAGAGGAAGTGCAGATAATTGTTGTGTTAGTGTTAAGAAGGTTGATGAAGACTTTTAAAAACAAAACAAAAAAAACAACAACTTTCAAACTAAAAAGCTTTTTAACATTTCTAAATATATTGAGTTTGGAGATGGGAAGAGGTGTATATTATTGTATGCACATATGGATCAAGGCCGTATGTAAAAAAATATATATATAATTTCTACTCCTATAATAAACAATTAGGTTAAAACATTTACAGTGGGGCAAAAAAGTATTTAGTCAGCCACCGATTGTGCAAGTTCCCCCACTTAAAATGATGACAGAGGTCAGTAATTTGCACCAGAGGTACACTTCAACTGTGAGAGACCGAATGTGAAAAAAAAATCCATGAATTCACATGGTAGGATTTGTAAAGAATTTATTCGTAAATCAGGGTGGAAAATAAGTATTTGGTCACCTCAAACAAGGAAGATCTCTGGCTCTCACAGACCTGTAACGTCTTCTGTAAGAAGCTTTTCTGTCCCCCACTCGTTACCTGTATGAATGGCACCTGTTTGAACTCATCATCTGTATAAAAGACACCTGTCCACAGCCTCAAACAGTCAGACTCCAAACTCCGCCATGGCCAAGACCAAAGAGCTTTCGAAGGACACCAGGAAAAGTATTGTAGACCTGCACCAGACTGGGAAGAGTGAATCTACAATAGGCAAGCAGCTTGGTGTGAAAAAATCAACTGTGGGAGCAATCATCAGAAAATGGAAGACATACAAGACCACTGATAATCTCCCTCGATCTGGGGCTCCACGCAAGATCTCATCCCGTGGGGTCAAAATGATCATGAGAACGGTGAGCAAAGATCCCAGAACCACACGGGGGGACCTGGTGAATGACCTGCAGAGAGCTGGGACCAAAGTAACAAAGGTCACCATCAGTAACACACTACAACGGCAGGGAATCAAATCCCGCAGTGCCAGACGTGTTCCTCTGCTGAAGCCAGTGCATGTCCAGGCCCGTCTGAAGTTTGCCAGAGAGCACATGGATGATACAGCAGAGGATTGGGAGAATGTCATGTGGTCAGATGAAACCAAAGTAGAACTTTTTGGTATAAACTCAACTCGTCGTGTTTGGAGAAAGAAGAATACTGAGTTGCATCCCAAGAACACCATACCTACTGTGAAGCATGGGGGTGGAAACATCATGCTATGGGGCTGTTTTTCTGCCAAGGGGACAGGACGACTGATCCGTGTTAAGGACAGAATGAATGGGGCCATGTATCGTGAGATTTTGAGCCAAAACCACCTTCCATCAGTGAGAACTTTGAAGATGAAACGAGGCTGGGTCTTCCAACATGACAATGATCCAAAACACACCGCCCGGGCAACAAAGGAGTGGCTCCGTAAGAAGCATTTGAAAGTCCTGGAGTGGCCTAGCCAGTCTCCAGACCTCAACCCCATAGAAAATCTGTGGCGGGAGTTGAAAGTCCGTGTTGCTCGGCGACAGCCCCAAAACATCGCTGCTCTCGAGAAGATCTGCATGGAGGAATGGGTCAAAATACCAGCTACTGTGTGTGCAAACCTGGTAAAGACCTATAGTAAACGTTTGACCTCTGTTATTGCCAACAAAGGTTATGTTACAAAGTATTGAGTTGTATTTTTGTTATTGACCAAATACTTATTTTCCACCCTGATTTACGAATAAATTCTTTACAAATCCTACCATGTGAATTCATGGATTTTTTTTTTCACATTCTGTCTCTCACAGTTGAAGTGTACCTCTGGTGCAAATTACTGACCTCTGTCATCATTTTAGGTGGGGGAACTTGCACAATCGGTGGCTGACTAAATACTTTTTTGCCCCACTGTATATAAAAAAACACTTTTACTTATGGAAGTCGCCTCTTTTCCTTTTTCCTCAAATGCAAGTTTATTATAATAATTAAGTAAGAATCAAGTTCACACTATTAAATCATAGTATAAGACATGCAAGTCTTTAAGACTATATGAAACACTGACATTTACTCTGTTATTTTCTGCTTCTCCTCCATTTGGGAGTGGTCAGATGTCTGCAGATTGCTGGTCAGAGCATGAAGCTTATGCTCTATTTCTCTCTTAGAGATGTGAGGAATGGAAGTAAGCCATGCTGCATCTTTAATGGGAGTCTGACATCTTTAGTGCCGCTGTCTCACTATCTGTCTTGCCAGTGCCTTCTTCAGCATCACCTTCATGGCACTTCCAGAGCGGACAGAATACAGAGAATGCCACAAAGCATCACAGGCCCTTTTAGGCATATGAATACCGCCTCACGCACTGTTGAGAAGTAGAAATCATTTTCTAGTTTTAGATAGCAAGAAACAGCACCTAATAAATCACTGGAAAGAATTGAAATGATTCTGTCTCCTCAGTGACATTTAATTGATTGGCATAATGGTTTTTATAGACTCTTCATTAGCCTGTTACAGCACTGAATCAATGCAACATCATTACAAGCATGATTGAACTGAGTACCAGGCATCTGCTGCAGGGCACATTGGTCTCTGTTTGTACAGTCATTAATGTCTCACTACACACATGAACTGGCAAGGTTATATACTTTACAAGTGACTTGAATCTGAATGACTGAGTGCATTTTATTGGCTTGATACTAAATGAGGAGGATGTAGTCTAAGCGCTAAATTGACAACAACAACAAACAAAGGACATCTATTGTTCACTAAATAGGGGTAAAAATGCATCGTGTCCACTGGAAATATTTATTGACTTTGTTATTGTCACATTTAAAATTCTGTTTTCGTTTAATTAGCTTTTTTCCCCCTCAAAATTTAGCATACAACAACTGCCACTGAACCTAAGCAACTTTAAGCTCATGCAAATGTAACCTTATATTTAGTCTTGCAATGATTGAAAAAAATAAGGTGTTAAGAGACGATTAAATTAAATTAAGAGAAATGATTATGGAATCTAGACATCAGCATAACCACACCAAAAGCTTTAAATTGTGTTCTTTATTTCCACAGTGCAAAAATGATATATTCATTATCACAATCTAACCACCTTACTTCATTTCAATTCAGTAAAACTTGCTTTTAAGCATCTATTTAGGCATTCTTAATGCATTTTTATGCAAGTCATTGTGTGTCTGTAAGCGTGCGTGAACTGAAAAGTTAGAGGAATTGTATCCTATTTCACCCTCCATTCTGTCCCAGAGGGAGTGTCCTCCACTGTTCACAAAACAAAGTACTCCTGCGCACGTGGTGGAAAAATTAGTTTAACCCATTCACCCCTGAGATTTCCATACAGTCTGTGTTCATTGAGCTCCGATAGGATCTAAATACTTCTTTTGAGAAGTACACAAAAACCATGCACTAAGGTCAGAGTGACCTTTTTGTATATGTGCATGTTTATGTGTGCGTATGCTGGATAGAGCGACTTGCTTTGTGCATGATCAGTCGACCACATCCCTCTCAATAGTCAGGAAAAAGGGGTGTCTACCTTTCGACAGCTGATTTTTATCTAAGCGAGGGCGTAGCAGTTGTCTATTTGGGACATGCAGCATGATTTATCTAAAAGTGTGTTTTAAGTGAGTGCTTTTTGCCCTGATTTTCTTTTCCTGTATTAACTTAAAAACAAATGCCTAATTTGATAATCAAATGCAGGTCAGCACAGCACAGCGTGGTGGACTCACTAGTTCCATTGCTGGCCTTTTTTTAAGCCTTCCCTTCCTCCCTAACCTGACCATCACATGTTTGTGAAAAAATCATTTTGTTGCCTCCAACCCCCCTTTTTTTATACCCCCAACAAAATATAAAACACAACCTGGCCAAGCTTGTGAAAACAACGAAAACAACAGATCTCTGCTCGCTAATCCTTTTGTGTCGATGGTGTTAATCCATCCAAGCAAACCCAGCCCCCCCCCCCCATCAACCTACCCACCAACTCGAACAGCTCACCCTCCTTTAACCCCTGATTCATGCACCATAGACCAGGCTTTCTCACCACTGAAACAACTGACAGCGCTACTGAAACCAATACTTATCCCCCAGACAGTCAAGCGGGGGTGCACAACAGTCACAGTAGCAGCACCCCCCACCTCCACCCACCAACAAACATGCAACTCGGGCTCAACTCTGTCCTTGTTTTCATCCCGTTCATCTTTTGTGGCCACTGGGAACAAGTCTCTGCACTGCATTGCTTGTTTTGTTCTTCTATGCAAAACATATTTTAAATTTGCATCAGCAGGTCAATGTGTGTGCGCATTAGAAAGGGAAAAGTATTGTTGTTTTCTCTCTTTTTTTTTGTTTCTTGCCTGCGTGCATTTATTACTCTTTGTTTTGACTACTGTACATGTAATGAATGAACTTGAAAGCAACACAGCAACACCGCAAGTGGGTTTTTTTTTATATGTGTGTGTGTATGTCCTGGTGTTGTTTACGAGCTGTGAGAGAGAGAGGGAGGGAGGAAGGGGGTAGCAGGGAGGGGAATCGCATCGGTTGCCAGGGGGAGAGGAGGTTGTGTCTAATGAGGTCACACCCTGGCAACCTGGTGACTCCTCCCACTCAGGCCCCCCCTCCATCCCTCCTCCCTTCTTTCCACTTGGCCCCCTTTGAATGTGCCCACCCACTCAACCCTCCACCCCCCGCCTTCGCCCCCTGACAGAGAGAGCTCTCCGTGGTGCTGAAAGCAGAAAAACACGATTCAGTTACAGCCCAGTTGCTAAGGGAAGGCAGGCGAGGCACACAGGACGAGAGCATAAAAATGACTAACTGCAAAAAGAGGCTGGGGTATGAGTGCTTTTGAAGATGAGTTGAAAAGCACACAAGAGAAAAAAAAGAAGAGGGACAGAGGATGACGCTCTAGTGGAAGGTGGCTACAGTAGGCAGTGGGCGTGTTCTTCTTGTTGTGATCTATAGTTGGGAAGCCCAGTGTCATCTGCTTAAGCACAGTGTGAGCGTGCAGACCTATCTGTCTAAGCGGGACGGAGGGAGCAGGCAGGGAATGCCTTACCTGGAAATGCACATCACTTTGCTCTACCTCGGTCTGAACCTTGAGGGCACTGTGGATAAGGATTCCTTTTACCCGGGCAGCACTTTGACATGTTAAAGCAGAAGGAAAGACATTCTGGAAATTAGAAAGACTTTGAGTGCCTGGTCTGTAACTGCAAGTGGGAGCTTCATGTCAGAGCGTGTGAGTGTGTTAGTGTGCATTTGCGAGATGTATGCGGGTGCGGTCAGCTGCTATGCTGCATCTTCCTTCCATCTTTAGCATGTGCAGATGTTTGAAGAAGTGAAGCTGACATCTGGCTTGAACTGTGGAAATATCTGGATTGGAGCGGACGCGTCTCCCTTTTTTGCCCAGGGAAGGGAGCACTGGGCCAGGTACCCAATGGCCCGGCTCCCTTCTGGCACCAGCCTTATCCTGGGTCACAGGCAGTCTTTCTAGCTGGCCAATCAGTTGGATCATACAATGGATGGAAGTCTATGTGGCTTTAAGTGGAATAGTGCACTGGTGCTGCAGCATAGCTCAGAGTTCATTAGTGTACAGTGGACTTGTCAGGGGAAGACAGACCTCACATTGGTCCACAAACCAGTAAGGACACAACCCTATTGTAAGTATGCATCAGAACTTTTTTTTTATTCACAGCACTGACCTACAAACCCACAAAGCACTGACAAAAAATGCCTGCTTGTCTAATGCTACTGTGCACCCTTCTCAAGTGCCTATAAAAATAAATCAAGTGTAAAGACATGCCAAGTGTTGCATCAAGTAAACATTAGCTTTAACTTGGTCCTAGAATGATTGTGTGTGTCTGTGTGTGTGCGTGTGTGTATATGCATACGCAAGTACCCATGCATGTTGTCACCAGATTCTTGCCCTTGCAATCTTTCTTGACAGTGTGTCTCTAGAATATCCATGCTGGCCTTCTCCTGTGACATGGTTGCTTAGAAACAGAAATGGTGTGCCACTATCATTTAAAGCAAAGTGCACCTCTGTGTTCCAACTGTTGCACCCAATGTCAACTAGGGCAAATGGAGGTATAAGGGGCAAGACAGAAAAGAGAGAGAATGCATCATGTCACTGAGCAAGGCACTGAGCAAAACAAGCTTTGCTTAAAAAAAAGAGAATGAAAATGTTCACTGAACTGACAGGTTTTATGGAGATGAAAAATTAATAATAGCTTTTTGTATCATTGAGTTGAGGGAGGACAATCCAGTGAGAAAGGTTTGGTTGGTAAAAACACTGTGATAAACAAGTTGATTCCAGTGCAGAGTGCTGCTGCAGGCTTACAGGGATTAGGCAGGCAGGCTTAATTCAGCTCAAACACTGTTTGAACTGTGCCTTCCCGTTGCCGTACCTCTAACTGGTGTGCTTCGTTTTCCCTCAGAAACTGTGATTTGAAAAAAAATTGGTATTTGTGCAGCTGTAGGTGTTACACTGTGCCTGTGCATTAGTGATAAAACCTGATTATCAGGAGAAAACATCTCTGCACCACTTGACACCAGGCATCCTTGCCCTAGTTTGAACTTTGCTCTTGAGATCCTGTGTTTTGGCTCTTATCAGTCCTCTCATCTTGCCTGTAAAAGCCTATGCAAAACAGTTTTGAGATGCATCATGGATGCTGAGGGATGGCCAGACAATGGCTAGCCTCTGAGTTGGCCATGCAATCTCCATTTGGCTGCCCTCCAAGACCCCCCTTGCTCCCCTTGCCTCTCTACACACACACACATGCACATGCAAACATATATCGAGATATCACAAGCTCCCTCCCCCTCCCCACGCGAGCTCACACTCAGTGCTTGTCTCACACGTAAACAAGCATGAGTCTTAGGTTGATCTGAAAACACTGACCTACATAAAAGCATGCTCTGTCTTCTCCTCTTCCACCACTGCCCTCTCGAAATTCACATTTGGCCGTTGCACATTGTATGTACTGCGTTACATGCGGTTGCACTTGTTTTCAGCCAAGTGAACATACATGCAGACTGAATCGCATCATTATCTGCTTCGTTCTGTGCCTCGACTTTAAGTGGCTGCAAACGATTGCTTTTATAAACTAATTACCGTCTAGGAGTGAATCACTGAGTAACTGCACAAGTGTCGACATTTCACAGAGAAGGCTTCTTCTCACTTTTTTCATTAAGAACATTAATGTTATCACCGACTCAAAAGGCAGGACTCGAGAAGAGAGTATTTGAGGATTTAAGAGACAAGATTGATGATATTTATAAATGTAAAAGCATGCTTCATAGTTTTGTTTCATTTGTGCTGATCTGATTGCTTCCATGAGTTTTATGCTTTCCGAGTCCAGGCTATATTATGACTGCAGAAGATGAAAGCCCTTTTTCACTCTCATTCACACACTCGCTTGGTTAAAGCCAGTAATTTCAGCCAGAAAATGTGCAAACACAACTGAGAAAATTAGCAGCCGCTACTGTTCCACACTGAAGCAGAAGGTTATGAGTAATTGTTGCTAAATAGTGAGTCTTAGCTCTTTCCATGTGCACATGAGCTTTTGTATATGTTTGCATGTGCGTGTGTTTTTTTGTGTGTGCGTGTGTGCATCTGTGTGCAGAGTGAACGATAGAAAAGGATGTTGCAAATCTCCAGGGAAAATACTCTTCTGGATCCAGACATGATGCAAGGCCCACCACCTACTCTACAGCAACATTCAGACATATTCAAAATCAACATATACTCAACATGTGGCACTAACGTGTGGCCTGTGAAATCCAGCTTTTCTCATGACTGGCCCACTCTTGTATTTTGTGACCCTTCTCGAAGAATAATTATGACTGATATGTCTTATATGCCCCCCAGAATGCAGTGGAAATACTTGAAGAATGATGAGCTCCAAAGAGGAGGAAACTCTCAGCTTTTTCCAATATGTTGAAGAGAATGGCCTGAGAGCCTACAACGGCCTGGTAGCTCAGAACTTGGACCACGCCAGGAATGAGAGAAACAAGATATTCCTGAAGGAAAAAAACGAGAAGAAGAGAAAACAGGAGGAAGCCATAAGGAGGTAGGATGAAAAAAAGTGCTTGCAAATATGAAAACCTCAATAGTATGTTTTGAATACATTTAAAGCAGGGAATATGGGAAAAGAGAGGGGGGGGGGGGGGGGGGGGTGACATGCAACAAATGGTCCAGCCAGCTGGATATTGAAACAGGGGACTTGATGCTCAAGGGCATTTGGACCCGTGTGGTATGAGCCCAAACCACTTTGCCTTTGGGTATCCCGTGCTTAAGGATGAGGAAATTGGGACAAGTAGCCAGAGGGTTTGTTAATTTGCTATGTTATGGAGTTTACAAGTGTGGATCAGTGCACTCTGTGATCTATGGAGGATAATTAATTTTTCACTTTTAGACTTATTTGGGACTTGTCCTTGTATGGAGGTCATCACTGCTCTATTTTTGAGATGGCAAGCTTTTACAATTAAGAAGGAATGAGGTGGGCCAGGACAGTAAAACACCCAGGAAGTTAGGAAGTGAGGGTGGGAATTATGATGATGTAAGTGTTTTGAAACACCTTTATTTAAAAACCATCTGGAAACATGGAAATGTGTGTGTCTGGGTGTGTGTGAGAGGAGGGTTCTAACCAGCTTTATGAACACTCGCATGTCTGACTGCACTGTTTTTTAGAGCAGTGCCACTGAGCATGGTGAAACTGTAACTTCACTAAATAAAAGGCACACGCTGTAAACATGTGCCTAGCGCGTGGAAAAATCCTGCTTGCTGGGTGTTAGAGAACCACTGGGTGTTAGATTATCAGGAGATGATACCAGGGTATTTGGAGGGATTTTGAAAGTTGTTGGTGACAACATGGACATTTGCAATCCACAAAAACAGAGAGCAGATCTTTACAATCATGGCATAAAAAGAAACTATATCCATCAGGCATCATACTGAGTAATATGATTTTTTATTAGGTCTTAGAATGATGTCTAATCTATTAATTTAATCTAAAGTTTGTCGTAATATAGGACGGAAAGAAGCATGAGTGTACACTGGGTACTTGTAATTTATGCTTTCCAGTGTTCTCAAACATTCTAAAAATAATTTTACTTGCTTTAAGTCTTTCTGGCTCAAAGTATTTTAGCAGCTGATGGCAATTTTAGCAGCTCATCAAATAATTAAGGTGCTTTTGGGGAGTTGAGCATTTATATCTGACCAGATGTGGCTTTTTAACCTATTTATCCAGGAACACTTTGATCCCTGTCATGCTTCTCTCAATGGTCCATGCATCTCCAAAGAGCTCTGTCTCTTTTTTTGGCTCCCAGTATGACTGGATATGCAAATGGCACGTCACTTGCATGATCAAAGCTCAACTTTACACTGCTGGCATTAGAAAAACAAAGTGGCATTTTTAGAGAAAATTCAGAAATCTTTCTTTGCCTCTATTTTTAACTTACCAGCAAGATCTCAATGTCCTCATTGTTATGCAGTCCTGTACTGTAACTTTGGTGAATGGGACAGGGTGACACCTGAGGAAAGTGTCATCTGCTGTTCACTTTCTTTTAGGTGTTGCCAAACCTAAAACATTAATTCACAGTCACTGGAGAAAGAGACAAAAAATAGTTGGATTTTTTATGAGACCTATAAGTAGGTCAATGAGACGACCCATTTTTTTACAGTAAGTGAAAGACTATGAGAGTGTAAGAATTTGTGTGTGCATCCTGCGTACTATGTGCGTGCATGGGCATGAACAACTGGAAAAGGGAATATATTATTATTTATATTATTATTATTTACGAGAAAGGGTTGGAAAGAGCAAACTGACAGTGTGATCGTGTAAAGGAAAAAAGAGCTTGTTAGAACAAGTGTGTTTTAGAGTTGGGGGGAAAATGGGGGGAAAAATGTTAAAGAGAGATTAAGTGTGAGCTCAGTTGCAGGAGTTGGGTTCTGCCTGGTAACAGCTGGAGCAGCCATAGGCCAATCAAATCAGCACGTTTGGTTTGAGTGAGGCGGGCCTTCCTGCCTAGCACACTCTCACTCTGGTTTTCTTTTATTGTATTTCATCAGAGGGAAAAAAGTTATCCACACAGTCACAGACATACAAATCCATTTAAATCTCTAAGAGTCTTCAAAACGACCCTTATCCAACGTTCATGCACACACACGCACACACACAGATGCACACGCATTTACTTATGTTTGCATATGCATGCAAATTCCCAACGACTGCCCTGCCCTTTGTGCACACGTGCATGCAGACACAAACAGAAGTTTTTCCTTCCTTATTTCTCAGTATGTCATTTAGTAAGTGTTTGTTTTTTTGTTTTTGTTTTGTTTTGTTTTTTTTGGGGGGGGGGGTTGTTTGTTTGTTTGTTTTTTTGGGGGGGTGCCTTGTTTTGCCATCCCATGGTGTCACAGTGAGACAACCAGAGCTGCTCAAAAACAAATCAACCCCAACTGCGCCTGCTGCACCTGTGGTCTGTCCTCTAGCCAATCACTGGGCAAATATCCTATAAATAACCCAGGCACCAGTACTCCAGTCACACCCAGCCACCCCCACACTACCAACCAATGTATATAAAAGTGCACGTCACAGCAGATGCATGCCCAAAACACCTGTGGCTGAATCTTGTTGATAAAGAATTTATAATTTCTTCATTGATGTTTTTTTTTCCATATATATATATATTATAGTTATTTACATAAACTTGTGATTTTTAACTTCTGGGTTTGTTCATTCTGTGCCTCTACATGTTTCTGCAGGTCCCTTTTTTAAACTTATATCAGCAGTATACTATTAAAACAAACCCTGCTGCGGTTATCATGTGCTTATGGTGTGCACGTGTGCTTTATTATTGTTGTGCAGTGGCAGCTGGTTTTGTGTCTGGTTTCTATGGGTACCCTGTTGCTAGGCAAAGTTAAGCCCCTGACCAATGAACCCAACCCACTGAGCACCTTCTGTTCAGCAGCTGGCCAGAGAGGGAGTCATAGTCAGCAAAGTAACAGGCTGAGAGGTCACCCCCACATACATCCATACCAACATGCATGGTTGACAATGTCACAGATGCAAATGTGAGATTTTTCAAATAGATGAATCTCTGAAATGAAGTTTAATTCTGCTGTCTCTTTAATATGATGCTAAAACACAGTCAGAGCTTGAACTCATTTACTCACCCATTTACACTCAAGCACACACTTCCCTTCACGCCATTATTGCACAACACTCAGACATCATTAACACTCCATTCAGCCCAATCATCCGTTTAAAGGGATTGATTGTGTGTGCTTGTGTGAGGGTTATCAGTCATATCCAGGGTTAAACTCAAATCAATGCTTTGCCCTGAAAGAAGCCATCCTGTCAATGGCACTAACACATCTGTTATTGTTAACTTAGTGCTCTTGTCATTTTGACCACCTGCACACAATGAAATGCACATACCTACGTGCGCATACGATCAAATGAAAGACGTTTGATTGTAATGTGTTGGATTGTGGAATGTCTGTATTTCTGTGTCTTTATCTTTTTTATTCTTTGCATTCCACATTTATTCATTCTGATCTCTTAACCCTTCTCTTTGTCCTTCCTCTTTCGCTGTTTCAGATCGGGTGAGGAGATAGCAACTGAGGGCAAGCACTTGCGTATGGGCTTAAATACCATGCCAGACCCCCAGGAACGCATGCCCGTGCCCCACCTGCACCCTATCGCCTGTGGGCAGGGCTTCTCAGTACGCTCCCAGTCCCTTCACTCGGTCGGTGGTGGGAACACTGGGGGTGGAGGAGAGGAGGAAGTGGGAAGTCCAACTTCTAGGAAGCAGCCCCCGCCTAAGCCCAGGAGAGACCCAGCCACCAAGCTGAGCATGTCGTCTGAGGCAGTGGACCATAGTCCCATGTCCACCTGCCGCGGGGAGCGATGTGACGGTGAGTGGTGGTGGCACTTCACACAAGACTGATGCACTATATATAGCTGAACTGCAGGGACCTCTTCAACATTGCTTCTCTCACAATGACATGAAATTTAACTATTCAGTGTATGCTTTTCACTGACCTACCATAGGTGTAAACTGATATAAGATGAAGGGTGTAAATACAATATGGGATTGAACTGTGATTAAAGTATTATATATCATATATATCCATATTTTGGCTATGCTAAACAACATTGCAAACATGACAGCCTGAAGCACATGTATAATAATAAATGAATATTTAAAGACATCTGTGCTGCAATATGTTCTGATGGTCATGGTTTTCCATTTCGTGAGGGCTGACCTACTCTAGCATGCATTTAATAACATACCGCAAAATGAACAGGCCATATAAACTGAGAATACCATTATAATACCAAAGAAAAATTAAGAAGTTTGGGATAGGTTGTAGCTTTGTTTGAGTTTTCATTCTCACAGTCCTTTTTTTCTCTTGTTATCAAATTAGCAAATGGTAGTTTGCATATTTCTGCTTCCCAACAGATAAATCAGGTTGCATGTGGTTACTACCATGTAGAGACAGAGATGGAAGTAGTCACTTATAATGCATGTGATTGTGTGTGTATGATAAGATCTTTGGAGCACGTTGAGATTATTTATCCTTGTGCATGTAATCATCAGGTGTTGCTCTATATACAAACTCCATCTCTTGCTCAGCATAGTAGGTTTCAGCTCAGCAGAGTAATAATAGTGCTGCTTATAGAAGGTTATTGCCACATTGTTAGTAATTTAAGCTGTTTCCGTGCATCAACTGCTTTGACAGTTCTAACCTTGCTTAAAACTCCTCTTCAAATATGCCTTGTGTCAATGTAAGACCAGTTTAGAGTAATTTAACTGAACATTATTATCCCAAGACAATTTTTCTTGCAACAAATGCAAGCTGCACAGTACTGTCTCGGGGGGGGGGGGGGGGGCATCACAATACATGCATTTTGCAAAGTTAAACTGATAGAGTTTTCAGGTTGCATTAATAACAAAAAGATTTAGAGTTTGCAGGGAGCATTGACTCCATTCCAGTTTGGAAGCTTTGCTGCCAACGTGATGTTTAGGGAGTCACCCTGCCTGGCTCAGATTGGTGGGGATCACTATGTGCGCACAGATCTTCCTGGGCACCACGGCAACCATCTCACAGAAACAAGACCCCCTGCAGCCCAGCCAATCCCAGCATTACTGAGCAGCTTGGGCCAATGAGGTTCCAGAGATGCTGAAAACTAAGGCTTCTGAGCCAATCAAATTGAGAGTGTGGGGGTGTCCCTGGCTGAGGGGAGGGTTGCGTGCTCTGTAGCTGGCGCTTTAGTGGTAAGGGGAGGAGCTTGTCAGAGTAGAATTCATTCAGGAGGAGCGATTGACCTAGATTCGTTTTCCCCAGGAGGAGCGGGAGGGGGGGAGGGTGCTGCGGGTAAACACATCCGCTGCAAGGGGGAGGTGGGGTAGAGGGAGCAGTGGAGAG
This sequence comes from Aulonocara stuartgranti, assembly GCF_965226115.1. Classification (NCBI taxonomy): domain Eukaryota; kingdom Metazoa; phylum Chordata; class Actinopteri; order Cichliformes; family Cichlidae; genus Aulonocara; species Aulonocara stuartgranti. The sequence goes on along the minus strand of NC_138954.1, from coordinate 20,211,362 downwards.
AGGAGAAGAGAAAGGAGAGCGATGTTTTGAAGGGGTGGATTCATCATCCATGCTGAAACAGATCTCAGCATTAACCATGGAAACCTGCTAGTGTAGTAATGTAATTTGCTGCTGTGGAAACGAGGAAGAGGAGCACCATTATGTGCCCATTACTGCCCGCACATATATACACATGCATGCCCACACAAAGACAGGAGAGGAGCATATGCAGGAATCTCAGTATCATAGTCCAAAGAAGCACATGCCAAAACACATTTGGGCTTAACCAAATCTTGTATTAGCACATTATTAGCAAGTGTTAATTAGGAGAGAACACCATCCCAAAAGACCCAAGCATCCTCTGTTCAAATTAGTTTATATATATGATCGTGACTAAATGTATAGCATGCAAAAAGCAGAACAAAATTGGATGTTTTGTTTTAATTTGTAGTCTTTACTTTTGGTTCTCGCACTGGATAATAAACCTAACATTGAATTCATTTTTTTCTCAAATAATATTATAAACAAGAGACATTTTTATAAACGTGCAATACACTGTATCCAATTTTTTGCAAAAAAAAAAATGTAAAAAAAAAAATAGAAAAACAAAACAAAAACAACCTAAACTATGAACTGTACATATCAGTCCTAATTCCTCTCTCTTAAGGTGTCGGCATCTTTAGTGTGTGTTTGTGCGCCTGTATGCATGGAGTAAGGGTGGTGAGTCATACAGTTACTGGAACTAGGAGTGTGTCTCGGCCATCTGCCACATGAATTATTTAAGGTATAAAATTTGCAGTTTTAAAAATTTTAGACATACTCCAGCTCTTAACCACATTCATCTCCCACTACCTGCCAGTGTGAGGGACACTTCTATCCAAACATCTCAGTATTTGACCTAGAAATAGACTCAGAGCAAGTTGGGAGCATAGAGCTATGGCTACTCTCTGTAAGCTACTGTAGTGGTACCGCAGTGTATTTTACAGTACTAGCTGTATAAATGCCTCTCCGCACCACATCTAAAGAGATTCGCATTGCAAAGCTACGTCACCACTATCAGAAAGAAGCTCAACAGTGTGTGTGACCCAGATAGTATACTCGCATGCTGCCATATATGTGACCTAGAAACATGTATATGCCTCAACTATTCCCACATATCTGACTCAAGATATTGCGCTGAGTAGTACATATAGACCTACAACTGACCCACATTAATAATTAATGACAAATAGATTATAAAAACTTGAATTTCACCCAATTCAGTAATCTATTATATATGACTCAATAATTATTTGACTCATACCTCAACAAATTAGATCTTAGACTTTTTTTCTCTCTCCTTTTGAGCAGTTCAGGGATGCAGTGAGGACTGCAGGAGGGTGCCACCACCCAAACCCAAGAGGAACCCCAACACACAACTGAGTGTTTCCTTTGATGAGTCCTACATTAAGAGCCATGGAGGCAGTGGGGTTTGCCCCTCCAAACCCCTCCACCATGTCACTTCCCCTAACGAATGCAACCCATCACCTCCTCAAAGTGATGACAGCCCTACGGATGACTGTGAAGACGAACCTGTCTATATAGAGATGGGTGGGATTGATGTTGGAATGCGAGAACCCTTGAAGAGTGAGGATGAGGAGCCAGATGAGTCTGTGTACGAGGAGATGAAGTACCCAGCTCTGGATGACATGGAGTACCGCACCGACCCTGTAGGATGTCGTTCTGCGTGCCCTACCCCGGCACCCTATGAACCTGAGCCTCTCAGCCGCTGCTCCACACCTCGAAACATTCCACTGTGTGACATTCCTGCACCCTTCCCCAATTTACTCACTCATCGACCTCCACTGTTGGTGTTCCCACCAGCGCCTGCCCAGTGCTCCCCTAACTCAGATGAGTCTCCCCTCACCCCTTTAGATGTAGCCAAATTGCCCATGCTGGAGAACCAGTCATACAGCAAATCTCCCACCTCTTCCACCGAGCCACCCTCCTCCGCACACATCCGTAGGGAGCTCACAGCCACCCCAACTCTCACTGTCTCTGGACGCTCCTCTGCGCCTCCTCTGCCCTGTACCCTTTATAAATCCTCATCATCATCTTCCTATCAGCGTAGCCACTCTGCTTGTCCGTCGCCAGTCAGCATGGGTCGCTGTCTCACCCCTCTCAGCCTCATGCGTACACCTCCCTTTGATGCTCCGATGCCATTCCCTGGGGGTCTGCCCCGAAGTGCTTCTGCTACACCGCATGGAAAAGGCTCGCCACCTCAAGATGGTGTCGGACGACTTCATGGGTCTATGCAAAATGTATCAACAGGCCGCTCAAGGACACCCACCAGCCCTCTGGATGAACTAACCAACCTGTTTACGACAGGCAGGAATATGCTAAAGAAAAATTCCAGTGGAAGAAAATCCAAGGAGCCAGGAGAAAGTAAGTCTTGTGATTATGAAATGTAGTTACAAAAAGATACTAATTCAAAGTATTGCAAACTTTCTGGTTTCCATATGAGTGTAGATAGTTTGCAAACCAAGGGCGTAGATTTGGATTTGGCATTGGTGGGGACGGATGATTCAACCACCGAACTCTGCCCTGTTTCTTTTTTTTCCTTTTCGTCTTTGCTTCTTGATTAAAAAAAAGGAGAAATATACTTGCCTACATATGTTATTCTACATGCTTTTAAACCATTTAAAATTACAATTCATAGTTTTATATGTGAATTGTATAATGTTAAATTACTATTAAGCAAATGACTAAAGTATTTTAGGCTTTAGTTTACTTCAGCCATATTCCATATAAATCAGGTATCATACAAAAATAAAAATAGCTTCAAATACAGTCATGACAATAAAAGAATATGACTTTAAGGACTTAACAACATTACTTCAGTTATAGTACACCAACATCTCTTATACATTAGCACTAAGGGAACACTGAATGACCTGGTGGGTTTTGTCCATAAAACTACTCATTTCAGATTACCACAAAGTAAAAGATCTCTCAGCAAAATGATGCAACATTTTAGGCACTATTGCCCCGATCAAATCAGTGAGCTGGGATGTTTTATTCTAAACATGAACTACTGTTACAGCAACACACATGCACTACTGGTGCCCCACACAATAACTCAATGTCCACTATGTGAAGCAGCCAAACACATGCCTTCTTCTCTCGTTAATCTATAGCACCAAATCATCAGTCAGTCACCTGTGACCTCGCCTCTTCACCTCTGTCCGAGCGACAACATGGCAGAGCTGCCTCTGTCACCTGATAAATAAAAGTGAGACATTCCAAATACATGCAGTCACACATGTGCTTCAAATACAGTAATGAACCATCAAGTCATGATCCAATTTCACCTTTGATCTTGTATCACCATTGCTCCGTGAGCTTTGTGTTGGTTCTTCTGTCACCTGACAAATAGGACATACATGACAATAAGAATAAAATGTGCAGCTGCTTCAGTGCTTCTGTCAATTTGTGTAGATCTTGACTCATCAGTGATGTTTGTAGGGTGAGTGCATTTTTAAAACAATTTGTGCAAACTGCACTACAAGGTGGAATATTTGCAAAATCATGACTATTCATGATATTTTGTCTCAAAAATTAACCCTATGAATATGTCAGTGCCATTAGGATGAAATTATTGTGTCACCAACATTTTAACGTTAGACATATAATTTTAACAGCCTCTGTAAACTAATATCCTGGCTTGCTCGAGGCTGCCGTTTTCTCTGACAGTTTCAATCAAAATTAGAAATGCTGCTCTGAGACTGAGAGAATGTGCTGCCTGTTGTGTAGTTAGTTTTGAAAACTCCCTGAAAAGCACAGCCAATCACATTGGCCATATTTGTCACATGAGGTAGGACTCCAGTAGAGAACGTAATTTAACTCTTTCTGCACCGCTGGGTGAATGAGACGTTGACAGATCGTTTTTTTTTTCTTACTATTGGGTTTGTTTTTCTTTACTCAAAGAGATCAAATTATTGGTGGGGACAATTCAATAATCGCTGGATATTGGTGGGGACACGTCCCTTCCGTCCATGCCAAATCTACATCCTTGTTGCAAACACATGCCCATTAAACAGCTTTTCCGCCCTGTCTACTGTACACACATTTGTTTCATGAGAATGACAGATTTAGTTAGAAAGCAGCACTAGAAAGTAGGATAACAAACTGAAGAGCAGAGGTAACACAGAAGTGTGTCACTGGGCAGTGTGCACTGTGTTAGTGTAAAGAGATTTAGCGACAGTAAACCTGGCAGCAAACATAAATAAACACTTTTTAATTCCTTAATCAGTCCACATTTAGGGTTAACAAGTTTGATCCTGCAAAATCACGAGTTTGTGCATTTAATGCATCGCTTTCACAGCATGATGTTTGCAGGGCACTTTGCAGTTTGCGTTTGTTTAATCTAGACCTGCCAAGCCAAGTCTGATACAGATCGTATGATTTAATCTGAGAGGATTAAAGACTAAAGCGGGCCGTAGGTCTCTCAAACCAACCCATGGCATTAGGCCATCAGGCAGCATTACTTTTAAATATGTAAACATCAACATTTAAATACAGATATTATGGCACACTCAGGAAGACGGTGCCAAAATATGTGCGGTCGGGTAGGAAAACAAACCCCTTGCTGCACAAATTGATTTACGAAAGAAGAAAGATATAAAAGCAGGATCTATTTCTGAGTCTGGTGCCAGCAGCATTATCAGTCAGTCACAAATTGGCCTTCTCATTCTCAAGCATATTGCAACCTTTATTTTTCTGCTTAGATTCATTTTGTAGAGGTGTGTCATACTTTACTGGAGTCAGTAACAAAGTCAGATGGAGTATGCAATCATATACAGTGAAGATGACATGCTGTTTAACCCTCAACTTCACATAACTCTCCTCATACCTGAGTTTCACAATCTGAAAGAATTTAACAACAATTTAACAGCTTAACAGTTTTCTTTAATGTAAATACCACTAAACACAGCATTTATGCGTACATCATAAATCATGAAAAAAAACAAAAAACTACAAAGAATCCACACATCCATCCTTACTCAGTGCTCTTAGCAACTACAACATAGCAACAGTGGAAGGAGGAGAAATCCCTGTTTCTTATTTGCAGATTCCCTCCCCGTGGGTAATGCAGCCAATCACAGCTCAGGGCACGTCAGACTACAATGCATGCTCCTGATAGAGATGTTATGCCTCTGAACTCTATTCTACACCTGATCACAGGATTTCAGATTCCCTTTTCTGTCCAATCATCACACACATATGTAAGCCAATCGGGCAGCAGGAGCAGCTGTGCAGATGGGGACGGTGGACGCTGAGAGAATTTATGATTTCTTGCCATTTTGACTGTAATGAGATATACATGTTCATGCATGTACCAAACTGGTATACATTTTTTGCTTTTTCCAGAGATTGTCATTATTAGCTGCTGAATAATGTGCTTTTAGTTAGAGACTGCATTTAGGTGCGAGGATTACCCTTTGATTTCTCATCAGTGAGATTTTTGGTTTAGTTGGTGCAAATGTCACATATGTTGTGTGTTGTGAACATGAAGGTTATGAAGGAATGGAGGATCATTTTGTTCTTTCCCTTTCTAAGGCAACAGGGGCAGCAACAGCTACCCTGACCCACTTACCAACTGGTTAATCACCACACTTGCTCTCTTTTACTCTCCCCCCCAATACACACATCAGCATAAAACTACACATATGACGCATGCAGGCATGACAGGGGATGCTTCCACAATGTATTGTAGGTTACAGCTTGTACGGAAACCATCCAGAGACAGGCTCAGGCCAGTGATGCATATGTCTATCTATCTATCTATCTATCTATCTATCTATCTATCTATCTATCTATCTATCTATCTATCTATCTATCTATCTATCTATCTAGATAGATAGATAGATAGATAGATAGATAGATATCTCCATACGGTGGTGGGATAAAGTTTTTTAAATGTTTAAGATCATCAAAAAAAATGATAAAATGAAGTTTCTAAATGAAGTTATTTATTTTTAAGAGGTCAAAAACCTACATGGCCCTGCTTGAAAAAGTGATTTTCCCCTAAACCTACAATCAAGTATTTGTGATAACTGGCAATGAGTCTTTTAAAGCGCTGCAGAGGAATTTTAGCCCACTCATTTTTCCAGAATTGTTATAATTCAGCCACACTGGAGGGTTTGGGAGCATGAACCACCTTTTTAGGGTCATGCCATAGCATCTCAATTGGATTCAGGTTTCAGGACTTTGACTAGGCCACTCCAAAGTTTTCATTTTGTTTTTCTTAAGCCATTCATAAGTGGACAGGCTATCTGCCAGATGTAATAAGATATACACCTTGCAAAAAGTTCAACTTTTGTTTTGTGGATCCACAGAGTATTTTCCCAAAAGACTTGGGGTTCATTAAGATGTTTTCTGGCAAAACTGAGAGCAGCCTTTATGTTCCTTTTGCTCAGCAGTTGCTTTTGTCATAGAACTCTGCCATGCAGGGCATTTTTACCCAGTCTCTTTCTTATGGTGGATTCATGAACACTGACCCTAAGTCAGTTACATTGTCTTTTATTTGTTCCTGAATTTCCTTGGACCGCAGCATGATGTCTGACTTTTGAGGATGTTTTGGTCTACTCCACTTTGTCAGGCAGGTTTTATGCAAGCGATTTCTTGATTGAGAACAGGCACAGTAGTAATCAGGCCTAGAGAAATTGAGCTCATCTTTCCAAAGATGTGATACACAACAGTTAATTTATCTTATAACAGGGAGGGGCAATCTTTTTTTTATCAAGCAGGGGCATGTAGGTTTGGATTTTTCTCCCCTAAATAATAAACATCTTCATTTAAAAACTTTGCTTGTGTTATCTTTGTCTAATATTTAAATTTGTTTGGTGATCTGAAACGTTTAAGTGTGACAAATGTTAAAATAATAGGAAATCAGGAAGGTGGCAAACAATTTTCACACCACTGTATATGTATATGGCATTCAATCATTTTGTTTCAACTCCAGAGGTTTACAACTCCTACCACAGCTTCTTAAATGGGTAGTAAGGGACACCTAGTGGATAATTGTTTGCATTGCAGTAACAAGTCGGATTCTGATGATAATCACAGTTTGTCCCACTGTTTAATTATTTATTTATTTATTTTGTGTGTTTTTTTTATCCAGTTTATTTTGATAGGTACATCAAAAACTGAATGTCTATTGATTTGCCTAATTATGTGTTTTTTATTTTTACCCCCCCCCCCCTTTCTTTGGCAGCTGAGTCCAAAAGTAAGTCTCACAGTGAGTCAAAGCGAGAAGGCAAGGAACGTCACAGTCACAGCAAGGAGTCCAAGCGTGAATCCAAGGAGCGTCACAGTAAAGAGTCTTCACATAGAAAAGACAGAGACAAAGACAGAGAAAAAGACAAAGAGAGAGGAAGCAGCAATGCAGAGCCTCTGCCCCACAGACGAAATAGTAAAGACCGTACTTGTAGCAATGTAGATGCACAGCTGGTTCGCAGGGATAGCAGGGACCAGGCCTGCAGCAATGCAGAGCCCATCCCTGTGAGGCGGGACTCCAAAGATAGGGGCAGCAGCTCCATAGAAACAATCCCTTTGATAAGAAAAGACTCCAAGGACAGAGGGATTAGCAATGGTGACCTATTACCAAGGAGAGACAGTAAAGATCGAAGTGGGGGACATGGAATGGAGTCTTTGCTGAGACAGGAGAGCAAAGACAGAGACAGACTGCTTGATCAGCCACCTGAGCTGTTGCCAAGGCAAGACAGCAAGGAAAGGGCAAGAAATCCTGTAGACTACAGACATGAAAGCAGAGAGAGACTGGATCAGCCACCTGAACTCTTACCCCGACAGGATAGCAAAGAGCGAGCCAGAAATGGTGTGGACTCAAAGCACGAAAGCAGAGATAGGCCCCCTGAGCTTCTTTCCCGACAAGAGAGCAAAGACAGGGTTAGAACCGGACCAGAATACAGGCATGATAGCAAAGACCATCGTCCCGATTTGTTACCCCAACAGGAGAGCAAAGAGAGAGAAAGGAATGACACGGAGCACAAATATGAAGGTAGAATAGATCAGCCACCAGAGATCCTTCCCCGACAAGAAGCATCCAGAAGCAGCAACAGCAGGGACAGAGTTGGTTCCAACTCCGAATCCAGGTATGAGGGGAGAGATCGAAGCTGCCACAATAGTGGAGATCTTCCTCCTCCTCCTTTATCCAGGCAGGACAGCAAAGATCTGAGCAGAACTGGCCTTGAAGTGAGGCGGGACAGCAAAGACAGAAGTTTGAATGGCTCAGAGCATCATCATTTTGACATCAAGAGCACCAAGAGCCCTTCATCAATGGAATACAGGTGTGATAATAAGGAGCGAGGATACAGATCAGATGGCACCCCCCGACGAGATAACAGAGCAAATTACAACACAGACCAGTCAAAAGCACAAGAGAGGAATGGCAGCACAATATCAGGACAGCATTCATCAACAACAACACCCACTCATCACGGAAGGTCATCAGGTAGCCCTCCGATGACCATGGGAACAGGAAATGGTGAGTGTTAGGACCTAAATTTTAAGGCGGCATTAGACAATGCATATAACTATTCAAATGGCATACTACTAAATGTGATTTTTTATTCCTTTGTAGATCTGAAAGCAGCATCTAAGTATGCCCGCTCACCGTCTAAACCTGCTAATCCTTCCCCAGTGGGAACTCCACAAAGGAGGGCAACAGAGACACATCAAAGTCAGGTATGCATATCTGGTTTGTTCTTTCTTTTGTTTTGTTTTGTCTTGTCTGTCTCTTTACCTGAAGTGTCAGTTTCTTATAGGTCCTGAAAACCTATTTCTTAGTCTGGTATGGACCAGTTTGGACTGTTTAAAGATATTTTGTTCTAGTTGGTCAAACTGGTGTGGGGATTCGAAATCTAACTCTTTTATCTCAACAATTTAAATTAACTGACTATTCAATTGATTGACTAGTTAACTATTTAACAAAACACTAATTAATAACACTGATTAATTAGGCATTTTTCATTAGTAATGTGAAAAATCTTCAGTTTATTAAAACATAGTGGTTACAACTGAAGATTTATTTAAAAAAAAAAAAAAAGTAAATTGTTTGCAAAGACAGTGAAGAGAAATCCACAGCAGGTTTCAGAACTTTCAGAGAGATCTACATTGTGTTTAACTCTTCATCTTCTGCCAGATATATCAATTGTATTTTTTTTAAACTGATTTATTAAGTCATAGTGTAGGGTGAAGTTCATGAGTAAGGGTGCTCCTAGCACAGCAATTTGGTGAACATGATTTTTGTCAAAATCATTTTTCTATTTTTTTTCTTTTATTACCTAAAGCCGGGAACACATAAATGGGTTTACCATTCTCTCCATTAAAAATGATCAGTACTGGTGAGACGCTGGGTTACACCAAATCAAATCAAAAACCACACCCATCCGCCCCTGAATTCATTTTTTGTGTTATATGATCACTTAGTCAATTGTGAATGACATCAAAAAGAAATTCTAGAAAGAGTTAATTTGTATTTATTTCACGTGGTATGTTAAATGTGTTGCTCAGATGCCCCAGATGCCATGGATATGTGGAGACACCACTATGCTAGAGCAAATCGAGAGGAAACGCACCCTATGCATGGAAATCCGTTCCAGACAGCATCCGCACTTGCAGAGATCTCTGGAGAGGCCTCCTCCTCCTCTGCCAGACAGGAATGAGGACAGGCACCAGGAACGAAGTCAGTGCAAGCAGGAAAATACATCTGTCCTTCCAAGCTGGGGAAAAAACGGCGGGACCAAGAAGATCCGTCCTCCTCCATACCCCACCCAGACAACGGTATTCTGGGATACCGCCATCTGACATTTACAAGGCATTTCGAACACATAACCCACAGTTAACCACTCCCTCTCCTCCCTAAAACATCACAGGCTTCAGGGCGGCCGCTGAGAGGACAAGAGGGATGATGCTCACTGATGTCAAAGGACAATGGTGGTTACCACAGCAATATTTCTGCTTGTTCAGGTTGTCATGTTTCTTATCATCACTGGTGATATTTGATATTTTTCTATTTCCTGTGACTGGACTCCTGTATTAGTAGAGTAGATATTTGATGATGAATAGATATTTTCTAAATGAGATGATGGGGATCAAAAGGAAACTTAAATTATGTATAGTAGATGTAGATGCAATCTAATATTTGTTTTTATGTTATTTTTGTTCAGGTTATTTTACATTTCAAAACATAATCTATCGATACTTGTACTGTAGTTGCATAATTTTCTTATGCCAAGCGCTTTTTTTTGTTTGTGCTTAAAAGCACTAAAATGAATGGACTATTTAATTCTGTCTATATATACTTTACATTTTCACTGTTGTATTGTAAGTTGAGGAGTTTACGTCGCCGTGCTTTAGATTCCAGGTCTGTCCATGCCTGGTCCAGGATGTTCTAGAATGTACAACAGCTGGTCCTAGAACAGAAACAGGATACTACTTGTGCTTCAGTTTGTATTTAACAGTGAGAAACTGTGTGGTCACTACGTCAAAGCCTTTTAAAGCTGTTTCGCAGGAAAGCCTGTTGGCATTTGTAGAGGACAGAGATAGTGTGTAATGTTTTTTGCTGTATTCTAAAATACACTATGAGAGCGGGGTGGGGAGGTAGCAAATTAGAACATACATTATAAACAGGATCATTTTCCAAGACCAGCCAAAGCCTGTAAAAGCGAGATATGGGTGTGGTTGCACTTTGGATGCTTGGTTATTTAAAATGGGATTAGTGGCAATAGCTGGCGAGTACCAGCATCTTTACATTGCCATGCACACTGCAAAGCACCGTGACAGTGTAAATACTTGACGCCAACGACCAGCCCGTACAATCAACACCTGAGCTTTTAGATTTCTTAATTTCACTGCAGATTATAATAGCCATATGCACTTGCTTAAGAAGTAACTTTCAAGTTTATGCTTATATATATTTTTTGAAATTGTAAGGAATAGTGAGTTGTGCCATGTAAGTTTTGATTTATTGGCTGAAAGGTAAAGCCTCAGGAGAATGGCTGGGTGTGTGACATACACTCATCTATATTTGGGTGTCTCTGACAATGTTTCCAATCCAATTCAATGGCTGGCAACCATTTTAGAGATCAAATTATTGAAGGACCTATCACATGACAACAGCTTTAAGCTGTCAAAAATGACGGGGAGGGGTTGCACAAGGGCCTGCAATTCTGTCAGGCTACAAAAAAATAAGTGAACTGCACTAACTCTCATCTTCCTTCACATTAAATCAGGCTGGTTGCATACACATTCATCTCCCCCTGCTCTCTCCCTCTACCTCAACCTCTTATTTGCATGAATTCAGTTGGTTCTCTTTTGCACATTAAAAGGCAATGTCAACATTGCCAAAATAGTATGGGTTTAACAACAGCCCCTAAAGTGCAAGTGCAGTAGCCCCTCTCTATGAGAATCAACGAATCAGAAACCTTTGTTGGTACCAGTATGCGTGTGAGGGAGAGAGCTGTGCGCGTGTGTGTGCGTGTGTGTGTGTTTATGAGTGTGTGTACCTGGCTACACTGTATGCAAGTTGCTAGTTTAAAAAAAATGATTGTCTTAAGACATTCACTTTGCCCTCATGATGTTGGTGGGTGAAGGTTGGAAATGTAACAATGATGATGATGTACAATCTTTTTGTGTGTATAAACGTGCACTGTGAAAAGGTAGAGAGAGCACCGCACCGTCAGTCCTCTGTCTTATTGCACTGAGTGTTCTCTTGTTTTGCGTAATAAAAAATTAAAAAAAAAAAGGAATAAACATGTTTGAGGAATAAAGTACTGTATTCTGATTGTCACTTGGGTTCTGTTGAGAGAAATAAATAAATATGGACTTGAAACCTGCTATGGAAAATGTGCATCCTGTCAAAATGCTTCTTTTTCTTAAAATTGTATTTATTTATTTAGTTTTTTACATGACGTGTCAAATTAAAGTCTTATTTTAAAATGACAAAATGAAAAACAACTTAAACACAATAAAATAATAATAAACACAAGAAAAGGTCATTTCAGAGAGGATTACAGTGCTAGTCTGACAGATTATAGCACAATTATAGAACATAAGGAGCTTTTTTAGAACTATAAATGGTACCTAAGTGAAAATAATGTTAAATGTTGAGGTGTGCAAAACATTTATTTTAATACATTTTTATTATCAACGAACATAATCAAATTCATCTTTAATCCTGAGTGGTATGAGTAAGGTTTGGGTAATTGGGTAAAAAAAAAAAATCATAATCTTAGGTAAAATGCCACAATGCTTATCCTTCTCTGTGGCAGACATTACACTGGCTGGTCCTGTGTCGCTGTTGGTCGCTTGCTTTGATGGTGCCAGGACTTGCGGTTATGAACTGCTCTGCTGGGCTTACAGTAGTCAGCCAATAACTATAGAGATTGGCAAAGTAGTGACAGGAACCCCGTGCCCCTTGGCACTCAATGAAGGGATGAGTTCGGAAATCCTTAAGGCAGCTACCAGTAGAAGCCAGTGACTGGCCACCACCATTATTTCCTGATCCTGTGTGCTACAGACAGCAAGCCAGCAGGTACACAGTGAGGGGAGTTAACAGAAGTTTTCCTTTGAAACACTTTAACATTTTTTTAATGTACTTACCAAGAGGAAAGAGTATCCCACCCACAAACTCCTCCATCCAGGTGGGCATGAAGGGAATGTATGATTCTGGCTGTGAAAAGTCACCACAGGTGAAATGGTCTCACACACCACACAACGGCTGATATGGGACACAATATCCTGGCCAAATAGCGGCATCATGGGTATGGGAGCAGTTGTGGAGAGCCAATAGGATTTGTCATTGCGACTAGAATAAGAACAGGCAGCTTGGTTACAATAGGAGAACGGCATGGTGGAGAAAACAGGGAGGCAGGAGCCAGGCTGGCCTGCAAGGAAAACAGATTGAAAAAAACAAAAATAGATGTTATAAAATATAGACAAGGAAGGGTTTTTAAATTTTTCTTCAAATTTCTATATACCAGGGATGAATACATTTCAAGAAATCAGCAAAATGACCATTTTATGCGGATGCTTACCCAGATCTTGTGTTTGAGCCTTTTCTTGTGCCTCCAGGTAAATGAGACTGTGTCCCACCCAAAGCTGAGTGGTATCTGCTGGGCACTGTGGGACCTCAACTGATTGACTATGTATAACTAACAGAAATCCAGCATTCAATATCCTCCTGTAGCTTGGCTGACCCTGGTCACCAGGAGGACCTGGGATACCTTGAAGTTGTTGTGGTTGAACAAAGAGCGTGTGTATTAGGTGACGAAAGCATCAAAGTGAGGATCAAAAAAAAGCATATCAGAGCTATATTATTCATATTAGTACACCAGAGTGAATTTCCAAATTTTATCAGGAAATTTCCACACTAATTTAGTGAGCTATCTAGAAAATATGAATATTTACCTTGAGGTCCAGGAAATCCAGGCAAACCAACATCTCCTGGATCTCCAGCTGGACCATTACGACCAGGAGGACCTGTTATACCAGGAAGGCCCACAGACCCCACCGGACCCTTCTCCCCTGAAACATGCAGATAAAAGCAAATGAGTAAATACAGCCATGTATACAGGAGTATGGATTTTTTTGTTTGGCTGTTAAGCCGCTTTACACTGACCTATAAAACATTAAAGCATAAAAATGCTTCAAACACATAGCAAACTTGTCAACACATAGCAGACAACTTAGAACCAAAGACCCAAATTTCAATTGTAATTTTAAAACACTATGTTACTAGCAACCTGTTACAAAATCATGCTATTTGTTACAATTTCATTATCTGAATCTATGAGAAATGCCAAAGATAACACAATTTAACTGGGGATATATTTTAACACCAACAAGGTGATTCCCAACGAACTTGTAGCCAAAAACTGTCATATCTCAACATGATGTGCAGTATGCCTTAAAAAAATTTGAGGTAAGTAGAAAAGTAGAGGACAAAGGAGGAACTGGCAGGGCTAAAAACACTACATCAGATGAAGAGTATTTGAAAGTAATGGTAAATGGACTGGTTCTTATACAGCGCTTTTCTAATCTATCCGAGCACTCAAAGCGCTTTATACAACTCATATCCTTAAGAAATTAAAAAAATACAGTAAAGACCTGACAGAGGCCCTGAAACAGGCTCTCTCGTGGTTTGGGGCTGCATAAACGGAACTATGAACACAGAGAAGCACCATCAGAGTTTTACAATACCCTCTGAAAAGCATCTGTTGTATAGGCATACCTGCTTATAAAAACACATAATTGAACACTATCAGTCATGGACTGGACTCCTCAGAGCCTGGACCTCAATATAATCTTGACAGAGAACAAAAAAAAAGAACAAAATAAGACCTTTGACTGTCCTTTAAGAAGCCTGGAAAACTATTCCTGAAGATTTCAAGGAATTAGAAATTAGAAATCTAATTTGAAGAAATAAGAAGTTTACCTAAGACAAATCAAACTATGGTTTTTCCTCTTGGACTGTACTTTCACACCTATTTCATATTTCCTTGTAAAATATAAAGAAATAAAGAGTGGATGAAGACATGTACAATACTCAAGTTGGACAGACAGAAACGAAATATACACTTATAACTGTCCAAAGACTACATTAGGTTTACCTTTACGACCTGGAATACCAGGGGAACCCATGACACCTTGGAATCCTACACATCCCGGGCTACCAGGAGGACCTGGAGGTCCAGGGGGAGCAGTAGCTGTTAATATACTGACAGAATCACCAAGAGCACCTTTGACACCTAGAAAAAAAAATTGATTAGTACATCTACTATAGGAACAATTACAACTTTTAAAAAAAATCAATTTATTTTGCTTTGAACTGTGAAGTCTTGTATATTTTAGTTTCTTGTCTACAGTACAACTTACCCTTATTTCCAGGGTGGCCAATTTCTCCGCTGGGGCCCTGGGGCCCAGGGGCACCTAGCTGACCTTTGGGTCCAGGTAGGCCCATTAGACCAACAGGACCTTGCTCACCTGTCAAAGTGTGGTAACATTTGGAGTATAATCAGTTGGATAGCTGCACTGTAAGTTACTGATGATGTCTATTGACCATTGTTTTGTTTGTACCTTTAGGTCCTCTAGGGCCTTGGTGGATAGAAAGTCCAGGTGGTCCTGGTAGGCCCCTTCTTCCTCGAACACCTGGTAAGCCGTGGGGGCCAGTTGGTCCTGGGTCTCCTTTGAACAAAAGGCTGGAGCCTGGTATCCCAGGTTCTCCAGGAGGACCTAAAAAAATTAAAAATTTGAAATATGTATAAATATATTTAGTGGCAAACATACACACAGTTACATAGGCACAAAGCACCATCCAATTCAAAAGGGTCATTTGTTGACAGTTGCATTTACTTATTTCTCCTTTTGTGATAGTGATGATGTGTATTGAATAACCCTCTGCTTTGTTTGTTCATTGTATATTTTCCCTTTTACCCCAGGAGGGGGTTTAATAGGAATGAAATAAAGTAGAGAAAAGTAAATTAAATATGACCCAGCATACACACATACCTGGGGGTCCTGTAGGTCCTTCAAATCCTTGACCTCCAGCAGGTCCCTGCAAAGGTGTTTGGCAGATTATACCAGGGTAACCAGGTTCACCTGGGAGTCCTGGGAGGCCTAAAAGAAAAAACAATCTACCCTTAGCAACATAAAAAGTTAGTTTCAGTTGCTCCCTTATTCAATAGGGGTCACCATAGTAGCATAGTCGCTCTGCATGTTTGATTTGACAGTTTTTGTGCCAGATGCTCTTCCTGGCACAACCTGACACAAAATTGTATCTAGTGCAGACAGAACTGTTACAAATAAAAGTCATGATACCTGGATTCCCTGGTGGGCCCCTTTGGCCTTTAGTCCCAGGAATAGTAGTTCCTGGAGGTCCTTGGTAGCCCCTGGCCCCTTTGACTCCTGGAAAACCATCTGGTCCTCGAGGGCCAGGGATATCTATGCCTGTATTATAAGTGAGTACATATAAAACATAGCATCACATTGTAATGTGCTCACATTTGATTGTGTATCAAGAAAAACAATTTAAAAATTAGCAACTACACATATTATTACTAATTGTAACAATAAATAATGTGCTATACGACTGGCACCCAACGGCGACAAAATTCCTACAGTCCTAAAAGACATAGAAAAGAAATAATATTATATAATGCTCTCTTACCACTTGCCCCCTTCATCCCTTTTGGACCTGTAAGCCCATACAGTCCATCTAGACCTGGTGGTCCAGGGGGCCCTAACATAACAAGCACAGTGTGATGATGTGCAAACTGTCTTGTTTGGTCCTATGATTGCAAAATCATGCTTCTTGTTTCAGTTTTTTTTCCATCTTGTATTCTATTATTACATATAATTAATTATTATATGATATATTATGCTATATGATCAAACAAATAAATGAAGAAAGCAAATCTGTTCATAATGTTCATAACCCTTTTAATGTTTTACTTCATTATTAAACAATATGAACACATCTAAACTCTTGGATTGAGACAATTATGTTTGTACCTGGGGGCCCATATCGGCCAGGGGGGCCTGGTAGTCCCACACTTCCTTCATCACCGGGAAAACCTGGAAGACCTGGATGGCCTTGTGGACCACGGGGTCCAGGGGAACCTGTACGTATACATAGGTATACACAAAAGAGCTCAAACAAGCATTCATATATAGGAAACAAATCAATGTTAATTGAGGGAATAAAATCAAGTGTTAAATTGCAGAAACTGATTATTATTGTAGATTAAATTAATGTTAAAGGAGCTAAATTTAAATCCAGATTAAATTATTTTAAATTAAATACACTCAAAGATTTTATACAACTGAATCCAGTTTCTGGCTGACACATTACATATTTACAATATTTTATGTGAGAACAAAATTGAAATGGTTACTTGCACAGAATTATTTCTTCCCTTTAATGATGGAGAAAAAAAAGCTAACGACAAGGGGAAATTTATTTTTCTCCTGAATCAAACTATGAATAAGGTAAACATTGGAAACATCAGTTTATTAATTGTGCTGCTGAAGTACATCCAGAAAGTTCTAAAATCAAACCTATAGGGATCACCTGGTCTTCCTTGTATTCCTCGTTCTCCTGGAATGCCTGATGGTCCTGGTCGTCCTGGGTTTCCTCTGGGTCCCAGATCACCTGGGTCTCCTGGTATCCCTCGAGGTGCTAAAGAAATTATCAGCTTTTTCTGGTTTTGTATGCAAACTTTATTTAGCCAATGAAACTACCATATATCTTGTAGGATAAGTTTTTTGTTTTGTTTTTTTAAGATTTGGTATAAATTGTTTTTTTGGCGGGGGGGCTTGAAAAATAACTTTAATTTACCACTGAAGCCATTCTCTCCTGGGATGCCTCTGGGTCCAGGTGGACCTGGTTGTCCATAAGATGGTCCTGGATCACCTGGAAGAGATTTGAATAACTGAATAAATACATAACAAAATGAGACTGTACTGAGAGACTGGGCTACATTCTTGACCATATTTGCAGTGACAATGTACTTAAATCTTTTTTTTTTTTTATTGCACTGATTCTGCGTTTTTTACCGAGGTTTCTACATAGAATTCCCACTGTTTGTAGCTAAATTAAATCAGCTATTTAGTATGTTTTAATAAAAAATGCATAATTACCCTTGGCACCAGGAAAGCCTTGTCTCCCTGGAATACCTGAATATCCCACAAGCCCTGGATCTCCCTATAACATACATCAAAACAATCCAATAATTTAACACCAGCATTTGTAAGTCTGAATAATTCCACTTAAAAACGCACAATATTTAAATCCTTCAAGCTCGGGTCCTCTACCAGAGGCCTGGGAGCTTGAGGGTCCTTCGCAGTATCTTAGCCGTTCCTAGGACTGCGCTCTTCTGGACAGAGATCTCCGATGTTGTTCCTGAGATCTGCTGGAGCCACTCGCCATACTAAGCACAGATGTTTCTGTACACTATGCCGGCCACTTGATAATGGCGTTCCATGTATGCCCTGCCAGCTAGCATCTCGCACCTTGCTGTTATGTGCTGGATTGTCTCAGGGGCATCTTTACAAAGACTGCAACTGGGGTCTTGCCTGGTGTGATAGACCCCAGCCTCTTTGGATCTTGTGCTCAGAGCTTGTTCCTGTGCTGCCATGATTAGTGCCTCTATGCTGTCTTTCAGTCCAGCTTTGTCCAGCCAATGGTACAGGAGGTGGCTGACAGCTGCTCCATTCCGTAGTCAGTATGCGTAGCCAGTCATCTCACTGAGGGGGTCCAGGCCTATGCAGAACAGCAGTGGGGACAGAGCATCTCCTTGGTAGATCCCGCACTTGATGGTGACTTCTGCTATTGGCTTTGGCCTCTAGTGTTGTCCGCCACATCCCCATCGAGTTCCTGATGAAGGCTCTCTCTCTCTCGCTATACATCAGTGCTATAATACTAGAATATAGTATTATATTATAATAATATACATTAGTGTAAGTATACACTAATATATTATATATTAGCGTATACTTACCTATTAGTAATTTTTTTAAGTTGTATTTCACAGGAGAGAGCCTGTGTTAAAAGATTGAAGAAAACTATTCAAATTCTCTTTAAATTTAAGCATACATTCTTTGTGTTTATTCTGCATTTACTTCATTATATTCATTATATTGCATAAATGTCTGTTACAAACTTGTAATTGCAACCAGGCTATTGATCAAGTAATTGCAATTAATCGCAATTAATTACAGAAAATTGTGAGATTGAGTAAATTTTTTGAATCTATTGGCAGCACTAATACATACATATATATATTTACACTGCTGTGATCAAAATATGCAGACAATAACTTCACAGTATTGGTGCAGGGTCTCTACCTTACTGTACAAAATGCCTAGAGGTCACTGCTATGATTTGACGCTACATAAATTAAATTGAATTGACTTGAGTACCCGATCTCCATCATTCCCAGGATATCCTCTGGGACCAATGAAACCTTTATTCCCAGGGTCTCCATGAGGTCCTGCTCTTCCTGACCTGCCTGGAACTCCAGGGATACCCTTAATTCCTGGTGGACCAGGCCATCCATCAGGTCCAGAGTCACCTGGCATTCCCCATGTGCCCTTTGGACCTATAAATTACATCACAAATTGCTAATTGTTTAGTTTTGCACCGTCTATCACTGTCCATCTATACAGTCTTTCTACCAAAGAAGAATAAAGCTGTTTTCTAAAGACTTATGCAGGTTAAATTAAAACTCCATTACCTTGAAGTCCAGGCGCGCCAGGTAGCCCCATCCTTCCTGGATGACCCAGTGGACCTTTCCTTATATTCACTGGACTTGTCACTCCTGGATCTCCAGGGTCTCCCCGTAAACCTGAATAGACAACAGAAATGAAATGCTTGCCATTTTCTTCCATAAAGTACACAAGAAGTGAGAGAAAATAACTTAAAGAAAAAGACTACATTTGGTACTTCCAAGTGTCTTTACCTTACAATAAAAAGGACCTTGAGGCAACTACTGTTGTGATTTGGCACTATATAGATAAAAGTGAATTAAATTATTTGATCATTGTTGTGAACAGGAGCCACAAGCACATCAGAGTAGATTAAACATACAAAAATAGGTATTTTGATATTAGCCATAACTCTCAACTCACAAACCTCTGACCATCACATTTGAATCTCAGAAAACAAAAAAACAGAAGA
Source organism: Aulonocara stuartgranti (assembly GCF_965226115.1). NCBI lineage: Eukaryota > Metazoa > Chordata > Actinopteri > Cichliformes > Cichlidae > Aulonocara > Aulonocara stuartgranti. Next base: position 20,191,645 of record NC_138954.1, on the reverse strand, counting down.
GAAATCAAGCTTCTCCAGACTAATAAAACAACAATAATAGTAAGTAAAAAAAGTTGAGCATAATTATTTGAACCCAACAGAGAAGACAGCTTCCCATTATTACACTCCACTCCATCTTAAAAGTTTGCCTAGTGCCTGATTTCTGTGTTTTCCTTTACATACAGTCAGATATTTCCACCATTTGTCAGAAATGGTACAATACAACCTGGTCAAGGCTCCAACAGGAAACTGTGCTATATTTAGTATATATTTATTTCTAATGGCTGCATTTTTAAATTTACTAAACAGAAAAATTTCCTGCAAACCAAATTCCTTTAGAGGATCTTCACTCGTAAGAATACGTGTGTTTTGCTTGTCGTAGACTTGTCTAGAGTTTGAATAGTACAGGTACATAGTTCAATATATTTGATTGTTTCAACTAATAATAATAATAATATTCAGCTTTTTGATCAAATATTTAATAATAATAATAATAATAATAATAATAATAATAATAAATATTATTATAAATAAAGAACAAAAGGCTAAGATACCCACAAGTTTAGGTTAGGAAAATAAGAGAGACACGACACATTTACAGACTTACCTTTATTACCATCTGGTCCTGGATACCCTGGGGAACCTGGGCGGCCATTAAGGCCCCTTTCACCCTGTTTACCTCTCGGTCCAGGAGGTCCAGGGCGACCTGGAAAAACTCTGGCTCCAGCCCTGCCAGGATACCCCCTTTCACCTGTAGAATTGAACAGAAAACCTTGCTTTAATCAGCACACTGAGGTTCACAGATTTAATTAAGCATGCTGCTTACCAGCTAGCTGTTGAATGTATAAGTGATGGGCTATTAAGTTAAACAAACTGGATTTTGGAAACTGAATGGAATTACTTGTTGAATTTTATAAAATGCTTATAAGGTTTTAAATAATTATCCAATAAGATACCATCGGCTGACCTTTCTGTCCTGGCCACCCATCGGTTCCAGGATCTCCTGGGAGGCCAGTGGAGCCTGTTGGTCCAGCTGGTCCTGGTAAACCAGGAGGACCCTGAACACCTTTTGATCCTTTCCATCCATGTCCAGGTGGACCAATATCGCCTCTCAGACCTATCTGCCCAGTGTTTCCTATTCAACGTCATAAAATTCAGTGACAAAATATATGGTTAGATGACATGGATAAATGAGCATGAATATACTCATATATTGACACAGAAGTTGATTGACTGTTCCTCCTTATGTATGGACATACTGGCCACCAGAGGTCAGTGTTGTTAGATTAGCAACTTATGAACATCTGAAAATTAAAAGATGAAACAAGTATTAAAATTAGTGTTACTCCATGTTTCTTTATATATTACAGTCCACAAACTGCAGCTATTTGTCTTTGACGTGTCGATATAAAATATATGATCAGTTTTATATCACACAGAGAATATATTTTGTATTTATATTTTTTGTTGTTATTGAAATTTATATCAATAAGGAAACTAGATAAATAATCATTATTAACATATGGAGCAGAAATGGGATTTGTACTTCATCCAACTTCTTTTCTAGTGAAACTAAACAGATGCGAAGCAATTTTGCATTGTCCTGTATTTTGCTTTACGTTTCTACTTTTACTAAATAAGTTTTTGCAAACTGTTTATATGCTAAAAACAAAACAAATATACTATTTATCGTGACAATAGTGTGGGATATTCATGTTGATATGAAAATTGAAGTACTCAGTGTAAACAAATGTAAAGTTTTAAATTGTACTTGTATTTGTAAAGCTGTGGAAGATAAGGTAGATATGAATAAAAAGACGTGACTATCCATGATTTGGGGTATAGCTGCAGTTTGCTCACCTGGTATTCCCCTCACTCCAGGATTTCCTGGAGGTCCTGGGGGTCCGGGTAGGCCGATGAGTTCGCACTGTGAGCACGGTGGGCCTATTGGTCCAGGGACTCCGGGGTCACCATCGACCCCTGGCTCTCCTTTATAGCCTGGTTGTCCAGGTTGGCCTTGTGGGCCTGTAATTGCAAAAGACCAACAGTCAACTAATCTAAATGTACAGAACTAATGCAAAGCACATTGTTTTTGTTCTGTTCTTTTGAATATTATTGTAATACAGGCCATGAATCCCATTTGCTAGAGATTTGTTTGAGTTCAGATTAAGTTAATCTTACCTGGTATTCCTGGGTTTCCAGGAATTCCACGGAGTCCTTTATAGCCTATACTCCCAGGAGGGCCAGGTATGCCAGTTGCACCTGGCCTGGTTGGGAGGACATCTCCTGGAGGCCCTTTCCTACCTGGTGGTCCAGGAAAACCAGGAAGGCCAGGAAGGCCTTCTAGACTAATTCCCCTGGAACCTGGTTCACCTGGTTCACCAATTAAACCTGGAGGTCCTTTTATAATTAAGAAAGATTTATAAGCATAAAAAAAAACTATTTTTTTTAATTTTTTTTTTTTTAGAATTAATAGATTTAAGGAATAGTCCCTACTATATGAATAACTGATGGTCCACAAGCTTCAACAAATGCTCTGTTTTTACAGCCATTACCTGGTGGTCCAGTCCCCTGAACTCCACCATCATCTCCCTTCATGCCCTTAGTGCCTGGGTATCCTGGCTCTCCGGGAGGACCATTGCTCCCTGGCTGACCTGGAATCCCTATAAGAGGCCAAAAAAAATAAAACAAAACAAATCACTTGTAGTAGTAACTGTAGGGTCCATTCTGTGTAACTTTGAAAATAATGAAGTAACAAGCTTTATAAATAGAAAGCACTAAACAATTTATTAATGACATTTTTTTTAAATCTAGATTTCTGATTAAATTTAGTGTTCCAGATGAAACATGTGAACATTTTTAAATAAATAATTAGCACCTGCAAGACTTACCTGGTGAACCTGGCTCACCCTTTGGACCAGGGGGACCAATCTCACCTTCAGGACAGCATCTCTGTGTTTCTCCTGTATTCAAATACAGCTTTTTGTGGTTTGTTTGTTTGTTTTTAAATCCCATGACACTTTTCTTAATGACAAATCGTGAGAAACCTGACCTGGAGGTCCTGGTCGTCCAGGAATTCCTGGTATGCCAGTAAGTCCCTGATTTCCGTTAGGTCCTTGTTCTCCCTTGGGGCCTTGTAAACCATCACCCGGGGGACCTGCTTGTCCAGGAAATCCTTTAGGTCCAGGAAGACCTGGGTAACCTTTAGGACCAGGTAATCCTGTATAACCATCGCCCTGAAAAAACACAACATGATCAAAAGTGTAGAAAAGAGTATCAAAGTGGATCATTTTTACATATGCAGTGTCTTTGAGCGGAGACCTTTAAAAGATTTGTCACATGATGCACAATACTGGACTTTAATATATAGACTCACTGGTGGCCCGGGTTCTCCCACAATGCCATCTCGTCCATCCTGTCCTGGCCCACCTGTTCCTCCATGAGGACCACCATATCCTGGGTCACCTATGTCACCCTTGGCACCTTCAAGTAACAAAAGCAACCAATAGAGATTTGGCTTTAAACACTCCAGAAAAACAAATACAGTCTGTATCTAATTTAAAGGTATAGTACTATTAAACAGTCTTTACCTAATCCAATGTGCAGTGGTTGCCATCGTAACTGAACCAATTTAAATTTTTGAGAGGCGCTCACCTTTTACACCTACTGCAAAAGCATCACCCTTTTCTCCTTTTTGTCCCTTTAAACCAGAAAATCCTTGAAAGCCCTGCAAGCACACATAATTGTGGGAATAACAAAAATAACACAAAAGACATTTATTTGCACATGCAGTTTTAGTCCCACTGTTCTTACTTGTGGTCCTTGAGAACCCTCATTTCCTTTCAGACCTGGGTCCCCTCTTGGTCCTTGATGTCCAGGTAATCCTGGCGGGCCTGGATAACCAGGTGGACCATGAGACCCTGGGCTCCCCCTGCCAGAGATACATTCACAAATCCCTGGACAACCTATAGAAGACAAAAATAACAACATTTGGTTGAATTTAAATTTAGTCCCCAGACCTGCTTATACAGACTCACACAGATGTTTATATTGAGAAATGAATCACTGACGCTCGTCTTCCACCACATGTTGCTTGTGAATTCAACATCAGTATTCACAAAGAAGAACAGAGTCTTGGCTTATATGATTAATGCAAACAAACAGCCACAGTTCACCTTTAATTCCCTTGAGCCCTTTGTTTCCAGTAGATCCACTGGGTCCAGGATCACCAGGGTCCCCAGGGTCACCGCGCTCACAGTAGTAGTCTTTGAGATTAGTTGAAAATAAGTTATTCATAAATTAAAAATTATATTAAATTTAAAAAAGGTTTTAATATTTTAGATAAAATATAATAAAAAAAAAATTACCTCCACAGCCTAATCCAATCCAATAAGGCACGTACAGAGACATACAAACCAGAAGTTAAGTCATCATTAAAGTGATCACATATAAAAAGTGATGACAATCCAAGTAATAAAATAAATACATCAGTGAGATTAACTTCTGCACATATGAAAGTCTTGTCCTGTGTATTATATACGAAGAGCAGAGAGAGCATACCTGGGGGGCCTGGAGGGCCTGTGGCCCCTTTAGGTCCCGGGAGTCCTTTAGCTCCCTTGGGTACGGCAATGGAATAGTAATCATACTTTCCCGGCTCTCCTTTGTAGCCTTTAGGACCAGGGGGCCCTCGTGGACCAGGCAAACCCTGGCCCTCTATAAGGGTGTGAGATGAAAATGTAAAATTTAAAATGATGTAGGATCAGTTTTCTAACTGTGAAAACACAGACCATCAGTAGCAGAGAGAATCTTTGATTACTGACATAGTAATTTCCACAGCAACAGAGTATTTTAACAACTGTCAGGTTGCAAGAATTATCATAATTATTACGAGTGATATATACGGCACAAGTACTAAATCAAAATACACAAGGCTTCGCCATCAAAGAAAGGAAGCAAAGTCTGAAGTCTGACCTGATAACCCTGGTGGGCCAGAGGGCCCAGGAATGCCCATGGACCCAGTGTCCCCCTGGAGTCCAGGTTGTCCTGGAAATCCACGGTCACCTTTAGCACCTGAAACATAAAGTCATAAAGTAATTATTGTTTTACTATACATTAAGGTGAATCGGACTACAAACTAAGTTGCAATTTTGTACATCACCATGTTGGATTTTAAGTCCAGATGTGAGGAAAATGCAGATTTGCATTTAGACATGTTCAGGGGCTCAGAAGTAATTGGAGACATGCAGTTTCATGGCCAGGTGAGGCCTGTTTACTGATTACTTTGTGATCAAGGACGCAGAAAACAGACTTTGAGTTCATTCCAAGTCATTTCCTTTTCAGAAAGGCTCAAGTATTTAAAATATCATTAACTTGTCCAATTACCTTTGAGCATCTGAAGATGGAGAACTATATATATGAAAATGGTTAATGCTAATTTATTTGTCAAATCCCTTGAATAAAAGTACGAACTTTAATTCCATCTTAACCATCTGTTTTAAAGTCAGTGCCTCCGGTGTTGGATTTATGGACCTATTTGTATTTGAACCATAAATCTACAAGCAAAACAGTGACTTAAAGGTGTTTATTTAAAGTGATACTCTACATATATTGCTGTGTTATTTTATTATTTTAGTAAATATATAGTCACAGTGTAGTGTAGTTGTGACTGACATAATTCAAGCTGAAAACAAGCTGAAAGAAGCCCTTTCACAACCACCAGTATTCCCCCAGTGTGTAAGTGTAAATATCACACTGTACAGCTCCAGTGAACCACTTTATTTAAATCTGTATTTTGACAGTGATAAATAAAAGAATAGCAGAATAGCAGCTGTTGCAAACTATCAAAATATTGGTAGCTGCCTGTGCTACCCCTCACCCTCCTAGCAGATGCACCTATGCTATCAACTAAAAAATTCCTACATCACTTTGTTGTTGAGTTATCACATTCGCAAAACTTGAGTGCTCCACCCAGCAGAGTGACAGAATTTTTTTTATTTATGAAACTAATATATTGTTACATTTTACATGTAAACAAAAACGGGGAAAAAAATGTAGTAATAAGAGTACAGATGGAGCTGTGGTCTCACCTCTCACATGACTTCCATTAAGAAGGACTGTATCACCAGGGAGACCTGGATCTCCTGGGTAACCCTGTGTAAGATGGAAAGAATGGTTAGGAAAAGAAATGGCACCGATGCGCATTTTTTCTACAGGTGAGAAGACGGACCAAGGAATTTCATTGGAGTTTTACAGTTAGCAACCCTTTCCACTAAGTAACCACCAGATGTCAGTAATTCATTTACAGTCCTTCTCTAAATGTATAGCAAATATGCTAACCACGTGTCTCCTGAAGAACCAACAACAGTGTCTATATCTATATCAAACCAAGCCTTTTAACTTTTTCTCCCAGTGGCATTCTGTTTTTCTTAAAATTGTAATACTGATTTCACTGATGTATAAACAAAAGTCACCTTTAGTCCAGTTCTTCCACTGATGCCTGGAAGTCCCCTCTGTCCTCGAGAACCCTGAAAATGTATTAATGTATTTAATATGAAAGAATGCCAAAGTATAGTAAGACATAATAACATCATATGTAAGCTGCACCTCAGGTCCTGCTAGTCCCTCCCTGCCAGGTAATCCTGGAGGACCCTACAGATGGAAAGAAGGAGCTGAAAACGTTTTTATGTATATTCACTTGTCTTTGTCTAAGTGTATTGTCCAGTGTCATTTAAATCATTTACCCGAAATCCGACAAATCCGAGGACTCCTTGCTCTCCCTTCAATTCATGAGGGTAGTAGTCACCACTACCACCCTGGATAGGAAAAAACAATAATTGAGTTATTTGTTTTTCCTCTGACACATGACTTCTAGGTACACAGGCATATCAAAACCCACCTTTAAGCCCTTTAGTCCACATAGGCCAGGAAAACCTTTGTCACCCTGGGAGAAAGACCAAAAAAAAAGATGAAATTATAAAACAAAAATCCAGATGGAAGAGTAGAGTTTGAACTGCAACTTGTAAATTAAAATAAAAAGCTATATGGATGGGTAGACACGAAATGATCAAAAACATGGATTAATATTGTTGCATCTGCATAAAAAATATGAAGAAGTTAAAAATCAAATGCTTTAAGAAAAAAAAAAGGCTTCACCTTGCCTCCTTTTGGTGAAAGAAATTGTGGAGGATATTCTACAACTTCTTCTGGTCCTGGTGGGCCAGGCGGGCCCTGTTCGCCCTGTAACATGACATTTTTGAGGCATTTGACTGTCCATATACATCAAAATATACAGCATCATGAAAAAGCATTTTCCCTTTTCCTGATTTCTTAGTTTTTCGCATCATTTATAAAAGGAGAATATATATTGCCAAATACTTGACCGTGCCAGCCTTGGCAGGAAGAAATACAACCAAGTGTTCACAATAACTGGTAATGAGTCTTTCACATCAATGTGGAGAAATTTTGGCCCATTCTCATTTGCCAAATTGATTTGATTCAGCAACATTGGAGGGTTTTTGAGCATGAATGGATTGTTCAAAGTCATACCAAAAGCCCTACATGTTGTGTTTTTTTATTGAACCATTCATAGTGGTGTTTTGCTGTATTTAATTGTCCTGTTGCATAACCTGACCATGCTTGACCTTTAGGGCACAAACTATGGCTGGACATTCTCCTTCAGGATTATCTGGTAGAATTCGTGGTTACATCAGTTACGGGAAGTAAACAAAGGTTCATAAGCAGCAAAGAAGACCCACACCATCACACCATCACCACCATTTTTGGCCATGTCTCAGCAAGTGAAGCCTGCAGGTCTTTAGATGCTGTTCTGCAGTTGTTTGTGATCTCCTGGATGAGTCATTGATTCACTCATGGAGTAATTGTGGTACCCTGTCCACTCCTGGGAAGGTTCACCACTGTACAGGTTAATCTCTGGCTCTCTTCCACAGCATGTCTTTTATCCTGCCTTCCTTCTCTCACCCCAACAGGTTGCAGCAGATGGTCGCCCCTCCCTGAGCCTGGTTTTGCCGGAGGTTTCTTCCCGTTAAAAGGGAGTTTGTACTTCCCACTGTCGCCAAAGTGCTTGCTCATAGAGGGTCATATGATTGCTGGGTTTGACTTTGTTTCTTAGTTGTTCTTGAATTTCTTGGGGTTTTTTTTTTAGACCTTTTAGCCTACTTCACTTCATCAGGCAGGTTTAAGTAATTTCTTTATTCAGCAGGTCTGGCAGCAATCGTGTCTGGGTGTGGCTAGCAGAGATGGGCAGTAACCCGTTAATCCGATTACTTTTTTCGAGTAAAGTAAGGGATTGCTATTGCAAAAAAGGCAATTAGATTACTGTTACTTTCACATAAGCACACTGCATTACTAAAACCTTGATTTTTTTGGGGGGAGTGTCTCATGACAATGACGTAAGCGAGTGAGACATTCTGGCAACAGCTGTGTGCAGATCAACAATGGATAATGTAACGAGTGCAGCGTTTAAAGCCTGGAAGTACTGACCTTACTTTGAGTTTGATTCCGTAAAAAGTGACAAAAACTTAGCATTCGCTGTTCACTGCATGGGAAGAAAACTTCTTTTTACATCGAAAAAAAACCCTAAACATCTGAGCAAGCACCAAATATGCTGCCGCTGGAATGTGAAATTCACAGAGAAACTGCCGTATCCTTCCACTGACCGCTGCGGCACACCTGCACCAGGGCAAACCTGCCCCACTCCTGCTATACAGGTGAAAATAGAGCAACCGGACCGCTGAGTCTTTGATTTTATTTATTTTCTGCTGTGTTTTACATGAAAGAGTGAGCGTAAACACAGAAAACTGTTTTATTTTATATGCTGGAATATGCAGAAAATAGGTTTAAATGTTAAACAAATTTCTTCCAGTCAGAGAATGTGGCATATAATTTAATGTTTGCTTGATGTATAAAGTTAAAAGATTAAAACTAATAAAACAAGTTTTAAAAAGAGACTTTTTCATTTGATTACATTTTATATGATGGATTATGCAGAAAAAGTAGAATTGGGCTGAAAGAGCTATTGCTTTATTACCTATTTAGGAGATAAATCATGTTTTTTAAAGTAACTAAGTTACTAATTACTTTTCAAAATAAGTAATCAGTAAAGGTGGTTAGCACTGTTGTCACACAGCAAGAAGGTCCTGAGTTCAATTCCACCAGCAGGCCAGGGTCTTTCTATGTGGAGTTTGCATGTTCTCCCATGTTTGCGTGGGTTCTCCCCGGGTACTCCGGCTTCCTCTCACAGTCCAAAAATATGCAGTTAGGGGGGATAGGTTAATTGGTCAATCTAAATTGCCCATAGGTGTGAATCTGTGAGTGAATGTGAGTGCGAATGGTTGTCTGTGTCTCTATGTGTTAGCCCTGCAACAGACTGGCGACCTGCCCAGGGTGTACCCCGCCTCTCGCCCTGTGACAGCTGGGATAGGCTCCAGCGCCCCCCGTGACCCTGGAAAGGATAAGCGGAAGCGAATGGATGGATAATCAGTAAAGTAATGGGATTACATTTTTCGGGAAATAATCAGTAATTAGTTACCGATTACTTTTTCCAAGTAACTTGACCAACACTGGTGGCTAGTGAAACCAAATTCACATTCCAAAAAACGTGGCTAATGATAGATAATTCATGATTACCAAAAAGGTTTCTTACCTCATCACCTGCGTCACCTGTCAGTGATCTTCCAGCATCACCCTGCCCAATAACCAAAAGTGTAGTAAGTGTTGGCTTTGCATATGTGTATCTCCGTATAATAGTTTTCAACAAGCACTGTCAAATACTGTGAAGCTTATGACTCACTGTTTGTCCTCTCACGCCTGCAGCTCCCTCTAAACCCTAAATGCACACAGATGCACAAGTGACACTCAGTGATATATGATACTGAAATAAAAGATGCATAAATATTTATCTATTTTTATGCATTTATTACCTGAGGGCCAGGAGGGCCAGGGGGACCACTGTAACCTTTAGGACCAATAAATCCGTGTCTTCCCTGTTTTAGGAAACCATGCAGTCATGTTAAAAATGCAGTGTTCGGGTAGCAGTTGGTATGAAGAGCACAATACGGAGAGAAAGTTTTAAGATATTTATTGCCTGCTTTAATTTTTGAAAGTGTTTCGCAGAGAATTGTTCAATTGTTCAAATTTAAAAAAACATACAGGAGGGCCAGGCTGTCCATCTCGCCCACGCTCACCCTGCAAATTAAAATAGAAAAGACAGAAAAAGAGGATAGCATTTTTACAGACAGGGTACATATATATTACAAATGATTCTGGAATGCACACAAAGAGGGGTGTTAACTGTAGGAGAACTTACAGGAACTCCCGGAAGTGCATCTAAATATGAAGCTTCTCCTTTATCTCCTTTAGGCCCAGGTAATCCCTGACAAAAACACAGTTAAAGCTCATGATATATTTAATATTGTTACAATGGTCACCATTTTTACAAAGGAAACTGCCACAAAGGGTCTTTTAGGCAGTTTAAAAAGAAGCAAGAAGAAAAGAAGAAGAAGCAGCAACAAGATTCTGCATATGTGTCATTGATAGATATTGTTCTGTTTAAGTATCATACTACCACTTGTATTGTACTGAAAGGTAGTTGAGTGTAGAGATACCTAAAACATGTCCACTATGAGTAATGTAACTCTTTTTTTAAACCACTAATGAAATGTCTTCAAAGAGGATGGTGGAACATCTGAAGGTCTCGCCATTGAATGAATAATTTAAAACATGAGTATTCTACTTACCGGTGAGCCATGGAGGCCATCCAAACCAGGCAAACCGGGGATTCCCGGCCTACCTTGTGTCCCGTTACAACCATCTAATCCTGGCAACCCAGGCTCACCACCTGCTCCGGGGTGACCCTGAGAAAAACAGCACAGTTGTGGTCACGTACAAACACAGAGTGTTGGAAATGACAGTTGTTGTCTTCCTTGTTAATTTAAAATGATATGTACATATCCTTTACAGCAGTGATATCTAAAGGCCACTATAACTATAATTATATAGTGGTGGATGACTAAGTAAACCAGCATACTGAAGATACAGCTTCAAGTTGTAGTGAAGAGAACCACACTGGCACCAGCAGTGTGTATTATATTTGTCCACTAGAGGGCATAACACATGAGCCTCCAATATTTTAACTGCAAGAATTGGGCAGTTACACAACTGCGGACACCATATTTTCACTGACAGACTGCCTGATATTGATTACTTCTTTGACACTGTAGAAAAATAAATGATCAGCACATAAGAGAAGTCCATCTATCCATTTTGTCAGCTGCCAATTCAATTCAGTGTCGAGGAGAGCTGGAGCCTATTCCAGCTGTTATCGGGAGAGAGGCCAGCTACATCAATCAATCAATCAATCAATCAATCTTTATTTATAAAGCACTTTTCATACAGAAAAAATGTAGCACAAAGTGCTTTACATAGTTAAAAGCAGCCCACCCCACCCTCCAACTCACTCCCCACACTCTCAATACACATATATCCCCCCACCCCCACCCACACACACATACACACACGCGCACACTTAAAGAGTAAAAATTGGGCTGGGCTCGCATGAGCCAAGTGAGGAAACATTATAACAGAGAGCCGTCTGCACCGGGAGCCGGTCACAGACCGCAGCCTCCGGGCTGGGCACACAGCAGGAGGGAGGCCAAGGAGCCCCCCAACCAGGCTGAGAGGACCCCAGAGACCCAGCAGCCACGGTCAATAACAGCCCCGGTGCAGAGAGCGCCCTCCGAGGAAACACTGGAGATATGACGCAATACGATATATACAGGGTAAAATGATAAAATAAATAAGAACAGGATACAATATAAATATAAATAGAGTAAGAAGATTAAAAAATGAATAAGAATAAAATCAAAAAATATTCGGTAAATCCTAAATTAATAATAGAGTAACAGGATAGAATAAATAAGCATAAAAAATAAATAAACGCTAAGTAAAAGCTAAATTAAAAAGGTGGGTCTTGAGCCTGTTCTTAAAAACATGTACGTTCTCTGCGGCCCTGAGCTCCTCCGGCAGGCTGTTCCACAGACGAGGACCATACCACTGAAAAGCTGCCTCTCCGTGAGTATGTGTCCTGACTTTAGGGACAATTAAAAGGCCAGCACCAGAGGACCTCAGGGTCCGCGAGGGTTCATATGGTAAAAGCAGATCTGAGAGATAAGAAGGCCCAAGACCATTAAGACATTTAAAAACCAATAAAAGAACTTTAAAATCGATCCTGAAACACACGGGGAGCCAGTGCAGCGATTCTAAAACCGGTGTAATGTGGGCCCGCCCTCTGGTCTTCGTCAGCACACGAGCTGCCGAGTTTTGCAAGAGTTGTAAAGTTGAAATATTCTTCTTAGGAAGACCAGAGAGCAGGGCATTACAGTAATCAATGCGACTGGTAATAAAAGCATGCATCAGCATCTCCGTGTTGGCCCGAGAGAGAATAGGGCGGACTCTGGCTATATTTTTTAGATGATAAAATCCAATTTTGGTTACATGTTTAACATGTGGGATAAAACCAAGCTCAGAGTCAAAAATAACACCCAGGTTTTTCACTTGTAGCGAAGGACATAGTGAAAATGCCTCTAATTTAGACAAGAGTTTCTCTCTCTGAGCCTCAGGACCGACAATTAAAACTTCAGTCTTGTCCTGGTTAAGCTGTAAAAAGTTTTCTGCCATCCAAGATCTTATATCCAAGATACAGTTAAAAAGGGCATCCATTGGTCTGGTGTCATCAGGAGACACGGAGATGTATAGCTGCGTGTCATCAGCGTAACTGTGGAAGTTCACTCCATGCCTCCTGATGACACTGCCGAGAGGCAACATATACAAATTAAAAAGTACAGGGCCTAGAACCGACCCTTGAGGCACACCACATGTCATTTTATGGATCTTAGAGGAGCATGTATCCATACTCACCATAAAAGATCTGTCAGAGAGATAGGAAGTGAACCAGTTGTGTACAGCACCAGAGAGGCCCACCATGTGTTTTAGTCTGTTTAAAAGAATAGCGTGGTCTACTGTATCAAAGGCTGCGCTTAGATCCAGTAGCACCAGGACTGAGAGCTTTTGGGCGTCCCAGTTACATCTAAGATCATTTAAAACCTTTAGGAGAGCCGTCTCTGTGCTGTGGTTCACCCTAAATCCAGACTGGAATATCTCCAGGATCTGTCTATCATTGAGAAAATCAGTAATCTGAGTAAAAACAAGTTTTTCTAAGACTTTACTTAAAAATGGTAAGTTGGATACAGGTCTGTAGTTATTAAAATCATTACAATTCAAATTGCTCTTCTTCAGAAGGGGCCTCACCACCGCCGTTTTAAAGGCAGCAGGGAAGACACCCAACTGAAGAGAGCAATTCATCATGTATAAAAGCTCAGCCTCAAAAAATCCATAAAGTGTTTTAAAGAGTGAAGAAGGAATTGGATCTAAAAGACATGTGGTGGGTCTCACTGTGGAGAAAACCTTCTGAAAGTTCTCAGCATTAACCAGGACAAAGCTGTCCAGTGTCTCCTCAGGTACAATCGAGCCCTCAGATGTGTTTACAATCATATCGCGATTAGATAAAATATCAGATCTGATGGCGCTGATCTTTCCCCTGAAGTGGTCTGCAAACTGCTCACAGAGTGAGTCTGTGGGGGTTCTTTTGGAGCTTTTAAAATCAGGGTTAAATAAATGATCTATGGTGGAAAAGAGGACCTTGGGATTATTTTTGTTAATACTGATTATTTTGGCGAAGTATGAATTTCTTGACTTCCTTAATGTATTATTGTACATTTTAAGTTGTTCGGAAAATATTTGATGGTTGATATTATTTTTATTTTTCCTCCATCTCCTTTCTGCTGCCCTGCAATTTCTTTTGAGTTTTTTGACTTCTTCGTTTCTCCAGGGTGATGCATGTTTTACGTTAATCTTTTTGGTGGTGAGTGGAGCAACGGAGTCAAGGCTTTTCTTCAGTTTGCTGTTAAAATAACTAAAAATCAAATCGCAGGGTGCAGGTAAAATCACAGGGGGGCATTTGACTAAAACCCTGGTAAAATTTGCAGCCACTTCAGAGGTTAGATAGCGCCTCCTCACAGTTCGCACTGAGGTCTTCCGCTGAATAAAACCGGTGATGTTAAAAAACACACAGTAGTGGTCAGAGACAGCCAAGTCAACAACAGAGGACACGCTGGTGGACAGCCCATGGGTGATGACCAGGTCCAGAGTGTGTCCTCTGTATAGCTCACATTCACCCTTACAGCCAATTTAGAATCACAAGTTAACCTAACAAGCATTTCTTCTGTACCAAAAGAGGAAGCCAGGGTACCCTGAGGGTAAAAAGACACTTGCCTACTCACATGAAATTAGTTATTGCTGTCAGTATGAGATGTTTATTTTTTGACATTTGGAATTAAATCTATAAAAAACAGTAGTTTACTTACTGGTAAACCACTTCTACCAGGAAAACCAGGAGCACCAGTCTTTCCCTGTAATATAAAGACATTTATTGCAATAGCTATTCATTCATCCTTAGTCTCAAAGAATAAAGAGGAAATTCATCATTTAACATTTTTGGCATTATTTTGAACCCATATACATATATATATATATATATATATATATATATATATATATATATATATATATATATATATATATATATATTCACACCAACATGGAAATGAACACTAACTTGACTTCCTTTAGGCCCCTCTGGGCCATGTGATCCAGCTGCTCCCTTCCTGCCTTTCTCTCCAGGAAGCCCTTCACGTCCCTGCAGTCCCATTAGTCCCCGTGGACCTTCCTGGCCTAGTCTACCAGGAGCGCCCTACAAAGCAAAAACACTGTTAAAATAACACTTTTTCCAGTGAAGATATTCATGGCTTGTATTTAGAATAACAACAATGCAGATCTCTGTGTGACTTAATTAAGTTTCACTCAACTGTTTTCTTTTTTGCCTGTTCTAGAGATATAATCATCATCATCATCATCATCATCATTATTATTATTATTATTATTATTATTATTATTATTATTATTAGAGAAACTAATGATTTGCTAAATCCACCCCAACAGTAAAGCATCCTGCATAACAGTCCTGACAGACTAATGAAGACAAAAACCCTTTCAGTTTAAAAACCAAGTTAAGTTTCTGTTCCATTTCATAACGTTGTGAAGAGAAACAGTCCATACCCGTGCACCTTTGGCAGGAAGACACCGACATACAGAGCAGTCTCTACCTTGACACGGGCCTTCAGTGTTTCCCTGAAAAAAGAAAAGTAAAACAAACAAAACACAGGTGCTCGTAAGCATTAGAAGAGAACAGCAGGCTGATTATATTTGCTGATTCTCAGTCTTGAGAAAAAATATAGTTTCCTATAGAGACTGAACAGTGCAGATTAGAAAGCTTTGCACATATCAGTGTTCTCACACTGATGGCTGACCTGACCTTGATAAGAATTATTTTGTCTTGACATTCTACTGAAAACCTGTACTGAGTTCAAACATCAGTGTGTGTGTGTCTTCTGGGAGTGTTGCACCGCAGAAATATCTGTGTTGAAAACATTAGTAATGTTTTCTCTAAGGCCACTAAATATTTACACTGGTGAAAATTAGTGAGACCCTTCTGCACATCTGTTGATAAACCTGTCTGCTTTAGATCTAAACTTCATGGGATGCGCCCCAACTTTCAGAAAATGAAGTGCAACGGTCAGTTATACTTTTAATAGGACAGTGGGGTTCAGTGTAATAACCAAATGCACTTTGTGGGAATAGAAAACGCTGGAATTTTTCTATTGCTACAGAAAATATTTAAACAAGTAGTATAATAATAATAATAATAATAATAATAATACATTTTATTTGAGGGCGCCTTTCAGAAACCCAAGGTCACCTTACAAAAAACACAATTAATAAAAGGAACAATAGTCATAAAATACATAAAATAAGTCAAAATTACAAAACAGAGCGTGACAACAGATAAAATCAGCATTAAAGCGAATAAGCCAGTTTAAACAGATGTGTTTTGAGCTGTGTCTTAAATAAATATTACATGCATAATATTTAATGTATTTTGGATTTTGTCTAACTAACACAGGGTCAGAATTATATAGAGAGAGTCAATTACAGGGAGTGCAGAATTATTAGGCAAATGAGTATTTTGTCCACATCATCCTCTTCATGCATGTTGTCTTACTCCAAGCTGTATAGGCTCGAAAGCCTACTACCAATTAAGCATATTAGGTGATGTGCATCTCTGTAATGAGAAGGGGTGTGGTCTAATGACATCAACACCCTATATCAGGTGTGCATAATTATTAGGCAACTTTCTTTCCTTTGGCAAAATGGGTCAAAAGAAGGACTTGACAGGCTCAGAAAAGTCAAAAACAGTGAGATATCTTGCAGAGGGATGCAGCAGTCTCAAAATTGCAAAGCTTCTGAAGCGTGATCATCGAACAATCAAGCGTTTCATTCAAAATAGTCAACAGGGTCCCAAGAAGCGTGTGGAAAAACCAAGGCGCAAAATAACTGCCCATGAACTGAGAAAAGTCAAGCGTGCAGCTGCCAAGATGCCACTTGCCACCAGTTTGGCCATATTTCAGAGCTGCAACATCACTGGAGTGCCCAAAAGCACAAGGTGTGCAATACTCAGAGACATGGCCAAGGTAAGAAAGGCTGAAAGACGACCACCACTGAACAAGACACACAAGCTGAAACGTCAAGACTGGGCCAAGAAATATCTCAAGACTGGTTTTTCTAAGGTTTTATGGACTGATGAAATGAGAGTGAGTCTTGATGGGCCAGATGGATGGGCCCGTGGCTGGATTGGTAAAGGGCAGAGAGCTCCACTCCGACTCAGACGCCAGCAAGGTGGAGGTGGAGTACTGGTTTGGGCTGGTATCATCAAAGATGAGCTTGTGGGGCCTTTTCGGGTTGAGGATGGAGTCAAGCTCAACTCCCAGTCCTACTGCCAGTTTCTGGAAGACACCTTCTTCAAGCAGTGGTACAGGAAGAAATCTGCATCCTTCAAGAAAAACATGATTTTCATGCAGGACAATGCTCCATCACACGCGTCCAAGTACTCCACAGCGTGGCTGGCAAGAAAGGGTATAAAAGAAGAAAAACTAATGACATGGCCTCCTTGTTCACCTGATCTGAACCCCATTGAGAACCTGTGGTCCATCATCAAATGTGAGATTTACAAGGAGGGAAAACAGTACACCTCTCTGAACAGTGTCTGGGAGGCTGTGGTTGCTGCTGCACGCAATGTTGATGGTGAACAGATCAAAACACTGACAGAATCCTTGGATGGCAGGCTTTTGAGTGTCCTTGCAAAGAAAGGTGGCTATATTGGTCGCTGATTTGTTTTTGTTTTGTTTTTGAATGTCAGAAATGTATATTTGTGAATGTGGAGATGTTATATTGGTTTCACTGGTAAAAATAAATAATTGAAATTGGTATATATTTGTTTTCTTTGTTAAGTTGCCTAATAATTATGCACAGTAATAGTCACCTGCACACACAGATATCCCCCTAAAATAGCTAAAACTAAAAACAAACTAAAAACTACTTCCAAAAACATTCAGCTTTGATATTAATGACTTTTTTGGGTTCATTGAGAACATGGTTGTTGTTCAATAATAAAATTATTCCTCAAAAATACAACTTGCCTAATAATTCTGCACTCCCTGTATATACACATACCCCATTTAATATTTGGTATAAATGTCCTTTGGTGAGTTATACCTTGACATGACACTTTTCATAGCCATCAACAAGTTTCTACCATAATTCTGTCCAAATATTTCACCACGCTTCATGGAAGAATTGGTGGAGTCCATTTAAAATGGCTGGTTTCCTGGCACAGACTGAGCATTAAGGCTCCATCCAGCCTCTGAAGTGGAGGTGGTAACTGTCATTCTCACCACGTTACACTTAGGTGTAAACTGCTCTAGTGCAAAAGGGACCCTCAGGTTCCCGTTGAGTGGATTCGAACCCCCGACCTTCTAATCATGGGGCAACCATGCTACCTACTGAGCTATCCCTGCCCCTGCCACCTCTAGCCAACAAACACCACCAAAGTTAAAGTTTTCCATCACCTGTCTACTCTTAGAATTTCTGTCCAGTAAAATTATGAACAGAATCGGTGACAAAGGGCAGCTTTGGCAGAGTCCAACACCCACCAGAAATAAGTCTAACATTGTCAGCAATCTGAACCATGCTCCTGTTGCAGTTGTACAGGGATTGAACGGTCTATAGCAACAAGCCAGACAGCTAATACTCCCGCAGCACCCCCCACAGTGGGCGCTACTCAAGGAGCATTGTCGAATACCTTCTCCAAGTCTTCAAAACACATGTAGACATGTGTAGAGTGGTTTGGCAAATACCTACGCACACTCGAATATCATCAAGAGGATAAAGAGCTGGTTCTAGAAGCTTTTTGTTAGCCTTTCGATATGTCTAGGATCATTTTCTTGTTGGACGACCTATTTGTGTTCAAATTCATTTCAAGTAGTAGTCCTCTTGTTTCATTGTTCCATCCACTTTGCGCAATGTGAAAGAAATCATTAAAATGACATCCATGTATGTCCATGATGAGTATATGTAAACTTCTGACCACAGCTATAACTGTTTGCTTGCCAATGGTGTCATATGTGAATAATGCTAAGTATTAAAACTCTGTGAATATTAAAGTTAAATTCTTTGTGCAAGAAAACACAAAGTGAGACATTTGAGAATATCAAATGTGAAAGTTATTATTAGTAATTTTTTAGTATTAAACACAAACTATTGGATAACAACATGGTCTTTTTACCACTCGCACACTTTTTTGGCAACAAAACCACCTGCCCTGTTCTGCTTGCTACAATAGTTGAGCCATGATTATTAATTAAAATAAAAGGCTTTGACTTTGGTCAGTGAGTTAAAAGTATAGGAAAGCCCAATGCTCAGCTTGGCTACCTGGTTCAGAAAAATATTGTGATACTTGGAAGTTGATCAGTTTATTTGTTTATTTTAAATTTGTTTATATATATATATATATATATATATATATATATATATATATATATATATATATATATATATATATATATATATATATATCATCTAAGTAGCTACTATAAACATACTGTGTATAGACAAAAAATAGGCAAAACAGGAACTCAACCAATACATTTGTCACGTCCAGTTTAGCATTTTGAAGTATTTGTGTGCAAAAGCCCATAGTATGCGGCTTAACATAAAGTACCAGGGATAAACAACATCAACAGATAAGGAGCTGAACAGTCTTCCAGGTGCAGTGAGATTCCCCTGGGAAATACTTAGCAAATCCTAACTTAAGAGTCTATCTGTTTGGTATGTTTGTTTGCATAGTGACATACAGATTGTGATAAGCAATAACATGTTGAGTTCACTGAACAGCAGAGTCGGGGCTATGCTTATGTTACACTGATAAACGGAACATAAAACTACAGTCCTGGCTGCTCTAACAGTAGCAGTAGCACCGGCTGCATTAAGGAAAATGTAATTCAAGTGTGTTTAGCAAATTACATGAAAGAATTCATTCAAACCTGAGCCACTGTAGTTGGACTAAGCTCTGCAATGGATGGGGATAGCTATCTAAAGCTAATGCTAATATATTTAAAGTAAAATTAACATGTTTAAAAATGTGGCAACAAAAATTAATGAAATGTGATTTTCTTAAATTAAAATTCATTACTATTCATTACTCAATGTATAATTTATTCGCAATATAGTACAAGAACTCGGAGTAGATATGCTATGTATAATAGTTATGTTAAGTATGAATATAAATGTCTATAAAATAATTCTTACTGCCTTGAGCTGCTGCACAAAGAAGATGAGGGAAAGCATCCACCTGTGAAAACAAGAGTGTTAAAAGGTTAGCGCTTTTCTTTTTGAGCACCTACTGGATGCTATTACACAACTGTAAATGACCAAGAGAGAGACCCTTGTATGGAGTTTGATCTATTAGTCTGATATGTTCTGAGCAAATCTTTCCCACTCACTGTTATCACCTTGGTGTCCACTTAGTATTTGAAAGTGAAAGTATGTGCCTCTGTGCCTGCCTCAGAGCAGATCTTCTTTTTACTTCTAGTATACAAGCATACAGATGTTTGCATATTTGAATAAACAGGCCAGAAGAATGCCTGTCTTCAGGTAAACACACTTACAGAGTTATTAATGTGAGTGTCATAGCTTACGTTCAGTCAAAGAGGTCTGAGTGGAATCTAAAGATAGCAAGGGTTAAGGACTATTTTTTTGATTCAGTCATAAAAATTTGCATTATTATCTGAATACTCTTACCAAAAAGCTAACATGTGCCTCATATTGAGTTCTGCAAAAATATTGTAGTTATTAAAAATATTGGAGTGAGACGTACCAAAGAGCAAACAAAGTCGCAGGAGTAACCGAGGATTTCATCTCTCAAGTCCACTTCACAGCTGCTTGCTGGCCTCAGTGCTGCCACCTGTGGATTAAAACAAAAGAATGAAACAGCAAAAACACCTGTTAGGCAAAGGGCACTTTGTATGAAAGTGAGAGATAAGGTAGAAGATACAGAACATGCAGTTATGACATTTAAAAAGTGGGAGCATGCAACTGATTAAGGATTTTTAAAAGACTAGTTCCACTATGCACAACAAGTATTTGCTACTCACCCAAATTCAGAGCCCAAAATGATTTTCATGAAGTTCATTTAGCTCTAGCCAAGTAGCTTAATCCCTAACTTGAGATTCCATCTTATCTCCTGTCCTCATGCCAGTAAAAAACCAAAGTGAGAAACGTCCGCTGCAGGGACCAGTGAGAGTGAGATGAGAAGAAGCGTTTTGACTGGGAATAAACACAACAGAAAATTCAGACCGCCTCTCTATTCAAGGTCAAGTTAAACAACTTCTCCGGGCTGTACTGTCTAAAGTCATAAAGTCAGATGGGGAAACCTTGATTGAGGACTGCCGTCACGTAACATCACCCAAAGCACTGCGGTAGATGAGTGAAATTTGAAAGCTGGTTACAGAGGAGAGCACTCAAGGAGACACCTATCCCCCCTGGAGTGCCTGTGGTTATTCCCAAACTACTGATGTAAATGCAGAAAGAAAAGCCATGGGAACTCCAACATTCATAACTCCAATAATCTTGTTGGCTGCAATGCTGGTGATGACTGATGGAAAAAAGGTAAGATCCTTCTTATTTCTCCTTATTAGTTTTATTGACTGTTTTAAATTAAGCTTTGCATGCACTGATAATCCATCACTGCACTGACTGTCTTTTTTAAAATATAAACACATGGGACATGGTCTCTTTTGTGGCTGACTCTGGATTAAAAAAATTGTGTTGCTTTCCTTCATGTCACCCTGCATGGACTGGGCTTGTTGTTGAGCTGTACTGACTTATTAATCGACATTGCTCGAGAGAAAACCACATAACAACTCAATTCTGTATCTAAATACAGTGTTTTTCTTTTCCTCTAAAAAAATATAGGTTCAAGAATGACATTGAATATTTTTCTCAAAGCTGTAGATCAGTAACTTCTTAAATAGTAATGCCGTATAGGACTCTCTTTTTCTCTTTTTGGTAACTCTGTGAGGACCTTAATGACTGTTTACTGGAAAAAAGCATCCTGAAACCATTTTTTAAACATCTTCCAAAGAAATGTGATGCTTTTTTTTTCAGCCTGTTTGCTGATGCACTCCATTAGGTAATGTGTACAGCACTCTTCAGTGTGCTATGTTGGTGGGCCTTTTTATGGTAGGTCATGGAAAAGTTTGATGTTGTTTCATGTGCAAAAGAAAAAAAAAGCTGAAAAACTGAATTAATTATAGCTTAATGACCAATGTAATAAATTTCCAGTAATTAGGTATAACGGTTTTATCATTGTAGCTGTTCTTGCTAAGCTGCTTTTGTCTCAAGGGTGGCCTAATATTTAGACTACAAACAACACTGTGCAGATTACTCTTTTTCTATACTTTATTACCCCACTTTTTAAAGTCTGTTAGCTTCACTAAACCTTTTTCACTGCTGACAAGCAAATATGTGTGCAGCTTTCTAATTAAAGGCCACCGTGTTCAATAGAGACTCAGGAGGGTATTAACACAGCAGAGTGTCAAGTTTATATAGTGGATTGTCATTTATGCTTAGAAATATCTACTCATATATGCTTAGAGTTTTATAATCAATGTCATGTTGGTAGAGGTTTGATCTTTAGTAGTCTGTGGAGACTCTGTGTGCCTCCCAGAGTGTTCTGGCATTCACACGGTCGTACCTTCTCTTATTGTTTTGTGGTAGGATAAACGTATCTATGTCTGTTTTAGTCTACGTGCCTTTTGTTTAGATGAACTGCTGGACTTCCAGACCAGCAGGTTTAGGGAAGTCACGCACACACACACATACTTACACAACGCACAGGCAAGGTACTCTTTGTGTGTATGTAGACGTCATATGTTAATGAACCTATGTAACCTCAATAAAAGAGCAGTGTTACGGGGGAGCGGACAAGAGCAACTGGGGTCAAGCGAAGGAACGGCGTTTGTCCACTTCTCTCCCCTGCGAGAAACATCAAGAACTTTGCCTACTCGTGTCTTGCTTTGCTGTGTAGTTAAATTGTCTTGAACGTTCCAGCGAATAGGTTTAAGCTACAAACCCATCACAGAGATGTTATTAAGGCAAATTGCTTTAAAAGTGGTAATCCTCCACAAATTTGCCCCAAGTACAAGGAATATCCCTCACTATACTAGCAAAAAAAAAGTATGATTAAAAACTGCCTTGAGGACCTGTAGCCTGCAAAATCAAAACAAAAATCAACAAAAAAGGAAAAAGATTTTACACCAAAGCTACGGTGAAAAAACTGAGAAATCACCTATTTATGCTTTTTTTTTTAAAATGCAGTATATGCAGGATTATGCAAAATGAAAATACTTTACAGTCAGTAGGACAACTGACTTTGAGGAAGCAGCATTACATTACAAATATTTGACAATTTGTCAAAAACACAATTGTTTTTATTCTATTTTGCTTTTTTTATTTTGTGCATTAGAAATTAAAAAATGTAAACTTTCTTCTAGTGTGTGTGCAACGGAAGATCAAGGTGCCGCTGTGATGGAGTGAAAGGCAGCAGGGTAAGTGTCTAATTCACTGTCTGTGTCAAAGACTCAGTTCATCCTCCTGCAGTTTACAGCTACTTATTTCTTCTTTTCACAAAACTTTCATTCTTTTTTTTTTTTCTCAAAGCAAGATTTGTACTTCCCGTGACTACGGTGTACACCCCACTAATTAAATAATTTTTCAAAGTAACAAATAATTTAATTATGAAACACATCTTAGAATATATGCAAATAGACACATTCGTCATAGAAATATAAAATTCTCTAGTCATTCATTACCCCCTAAATGTAATGATGAAGTAAATTGTTTTCATTTTTACTGTTATGTAGACTGTACAGTTTTATCAATAAACAAAAGAAAATGGATGTATGGCTAAATATATCCTTTACGAAGGATATGGATAAATATTTCAGTGTGTTTACACACTAGGTTTGTTGCAGTTATAAATATAACAATTTCTCTCATTTTAACCACATACAGCTGATAAATGTACCAATACCAGTTATAGTTGGCAATATTTTCATAAGCATTCACAAAACAGCAGCTATGTATTTACTTATAAAGTGACAATACCAATGAAGCTGCTGTTTGTTTACTGGTTGCCACCTTATGTCCTTTCTTTCTGTGTCCTATTACTTTTCATTCATACATTTACACACACAGGGAGACAAAGGATTTCCAGCAAATCCAGGTTCCCCTGGGCCACCAGGACGTCCTGGACCAGATGGTCCCACTGGCCCGATGGGACTAAAGGTAAAACTTAAACTCTCATTAAGTTTTCTCATATTAACACAGTTTGTAGTGTCAATCTAAATTAGATCTTATATTATTATATGTGATATATAATTCAAAATTTCTTATATGCCTACACATTTTTAATTGAACTTGTTAAATGAAAGGAAAAATCAACATGAAATGGTGTAGTATAACCTCGGGTAGGTTCCTCCGGGAAATTCAGTAAATAAATAACGAAGTAACCAAGGACACCACATGATTTAACAGCCTGAAGAAAGAAGAAATCATTTTCAGTGTGACTTCATCAGTTGCTCACATTGCTTTGAAGGAATTTTGGCCCACTCACCAACTAACATGTTGCTTTAGCTCACTGAGGTTTGCACATAGAAATGTTCTCTGAGCACTGTGCAGTGGGATTCGGGGGTAAATTCAGTTGGAGCACTGTGTTAATATGCACTTAAATGCTCCAGACCAGCAAACTGCAGAATCGCTGCTTTTTAGAGGTGCTTTTTGTTAATTTAATTTTTAAGTTTTAATTTAAGTTAATTTGATTTAGCAGCACTTGTGTACTTACCCTGATAAATACTATGGAGTCAGTAAGGGTGTGCTTGTACTTCATAGTCGAATGAAACTTTTCTTTTTTTACATGACTGTATGTGTTGCTATACCATGCCATAGGGATTAATTAAAAGTTTGCCTACTATGACAGGGAAACACTGGGCATGATGGACCAGCAGGACCAAAAGGCGATCCGGTAAAAAAAAAAAAATGTCTGTTTGTCTTTCAGTCAGTAACACCTACATGTATATGTATGTTAAAAATGAAAGCTATTTTTGCTTCTGTCATTACAGGGACTCGAAGGCAAAGAGGGGTTTGCTGGGAGTCATGGCTTACCAGTGAGTTGTCTTGTTGTGTATACAAGTCTAATGTATGAATCACAGACATGCATATTCCTGCAGATCCTCATACATGGCTGTTGTGTTTTATATAGGGTGTCCCAGGCTTACAGGGGCCTCCGGGCCCACCGGGAGCCCCAGGCTGCAATGGAACAGATGTATGAAAATATTGCATATTAGCTGTGGATCTATAATGCTTTGAACTTTTTTCAGGGTTAGGATTGGGGCTTCTAATTTGAAAGAGCACATTTTTAAATGTATTATAGGTTAAAGAGTTTGTAATTTCACTGCATGTTCTCAACGCATTACTTTCCAAAAGGGGGAAGACGGACCTCCCAGTATACATGGGACCTCTGGTCTTGATGGACTGCCAGTAAGAACAAAACAAAACTTTTTTTTTATTCTGTGTTGCTACACTTCTCAGTGACTCTGGTATCATATTTCATTGCATGATCATTTAAAATTACCCAAATGAACAATTGATAAATAAATGTTTGAATATTTGTTTTTCATCCACAGGGTCCACCGGGTCAGCCTGGACCTAAGGTAATGATAAGCTGCTTCATGGCCTTGTGCTAAATTCTTTTTGTACCAGTGAAAGATGTGTCTGCAGAATTGCTCAGCAATGGCTGTCATTCAAGAAGCTTAGCTAGTTAAAGTTATCCTTACCAATGTAAATATTACAATTAGAAAGCTAATTGTTTGGGCAAGAACTACTGGGAACTGTTCATGTTTATTTGAATGCACAAGAATGCTAGAAAATGTGATTCTAGTGTTTAAAAGAACTGACCCTCTAAAAGCTTCAGAAAATACAATGTATGTATATGTGTACCCCTATATGTGTTCCTGTGTTGTGATATTCAACATTTACCAGTCTTCAAATCACATTTCCTTTGATGGTGGCTGAGCAAAAAGCATGCATCCATGCCATCAGGGGGAAAAGGGGGATTCTCAAAGCTCTGACACAAATTCTGAGTTGAGGGATTTCAGAGGAAGCACTGACTTTTAACCAGTTCGAAATATGTGCGGTTATGTCTGGGTTAGGGTACACAACACATTACCAAGGTTGATAAAAACCTTTTAAAAGTGACAGTCAAAGTCTACAGATGCCAATTACTAACAAGATTTATTAACTGCAACTATAAAGTATTATTACATTTTTGAAGCGTCATTTTCATAGGGTGAATCTTGGATACAAGGCAGTTCACAACCAGGGCCCCGTGGACCACCTGGGAGGGATGGACAGCCGGTAACATTTTAGACTGCTCTCTTAATAAATAAATCCTGTCAGTCAGACACACATATATTTATTTTTGAACAGTTATGTTTATTTTATATTGAAAGCAAAGTTTCCTTGAATTTTAGGGAGATCCAGGTTTACCTGGATACAAAGGACAACCTGGTGAACCTGGACCAAGGGGATCTGTTGTAAGCAAAGCTTTTTCTGAGATTTTTGTGGATGACATGTTTTTGTGTGATGTTTAACCTTAAGTGTGTAAGTTCTTTATGAACAGGGCTTTCCTGGACGTCGAGGGCCTCCAGGACCAAAGGTAATGCTGTTAGAATTAAATTTGCGTATGTGTGTACAGGTTTGAAAGCTTGTATTGTGATAATGAGTCTGTCAAAAAAGTAAAACCACAGCTGCTGTGAGTCTTGAGTTATTCACACCCTAAAACTATTCACGTGAACTGCCTGATAAAAGCAAATATGAATAAAATTTTCTGGTTTATGAAAAACAAAACTTTTATTTTAGGGTCAGGAAGGTATTAGTGGTGCCCCAGGACCTCAAGGACCTAAGGTAGTTTCTTTTTCACTATTATTGTGGCAGCATTGTATCATAATTCATGCCGACAGTTGTGTATATTATGTCTTGTTTTTTTCAGTGAGGGTAATTTTAATTTTTATGTTGTAGGGGAGACAAGGCCCACCAGGTCCACCTGGACCAAAAGGTCGGATCACGGAGCTTGTCTCAGGGGGTCTCGTGTTAGAGGTACAGGAACAATTTCATGTAATACTCTTCGACAAAATCATCATTGCCTTTCTAGTTTTGGAACATGACCCAAGGATTTCTCACGTCACACTGTTCACTCTTCGGTGACTGGGCTGCATATTTTCCTACTTTTGCAGTGGCTGATTGAACAGTAACCTGCACTAACCTGCTAATTTCAATCGACAGAACAAAAAAAACAACATTTGTTTACTAATGGGAAGAGATGAAAGAAGGCAAAGAAAAAAAATTACTTAAAAATAATCTTGAAGGGCATATGTTTCCCATGTGTGAATAGTGACACTATGAGAAAAAATCACAGGCGCATTACCAGAACTGTTTTGCCCAAAGCATTTCAAAGCAACTGGGTAAGTAGTCAAAACATGCTGCCGTGTTTGGGACCAAAGAGATGAGATTTCCAATTCCTTTCTAAAATGATTAACTAGCAAACTTACAAAAAGGATGAGGCAAAATTAAAAGCAAATGAAGCATAGTAAATACAGATATAATATTTATAAATACAATTTAAAAATACAATTCTAAACATTTGGTCCCTGAACTGCTCTTTCCACATCCTGCCACTCTAATACAGAAATATTGTCATTGAAATTATCAGAACATAACTTCAGTTGTTTTTATTTTTTCATTCTTATTTAGGGGTTAAAAGGAAACAAGGGAGATATAGGAGAAAAGGGCTGCAAAGGTTCAACGGTAAGTACAGAATTAAAATTCAAGACGACTGAATACATTCACTAATTTTAAAGAAACTTTCTGATTCTTGTCCTTATTTTAATCTGTTTCCAGGGAGAACCTGGTTATGGACAATATAGTAAAGGCGCAAAAGGAGGCAGAGGATTACCAGGTCCAGAGGTAAGACACAGCATCCCATTACCACTCAGTTTTTCCATTTGACTGTGTACAAACATATGGCATTTGGTTAATCAATTTATTGTGCCTGATATTCCACAATTCTCACACATCCCCCTATTTTTTCATTCCTTCCCTTTGCACCAAAGGGTTACCCGCACCAGTATGAATAGCACGAAAAAGAGGATGAGCAGCAGAGGGCAGTGATGCAACATCAAACTCAATGCGATTTGCCATTTAAGACGAGAGAAAAGACTGTCATTGGTTATCTACATTATAGTAATCACTTCATCAAAATTATTTTTGCTAAGACAGCAGCAACCAACAACAAACATAATTATGTTGCATAGTTTTATTATTAGCCCATTGAAGCTCTCTGTTTAGGCCATCCCAGTTCAGGGACAACAGCAGCGTCTCTAAATCAAAGAAACTGATCATTCTACATATTTTTAGTGTGTCTTCAGACTGAGGGGGGCACAGCATTGCTTAAAAGGGTCCTCAAAAAGCTCCAACCCTGATATGGTCACATTCTCATTTCATATATATTAGAAGTCACTGCTTCAAAGACCACATATGTGTCTTTGAATAAGAATTTTTAATTTGAATTGAATTTCTGTTTGAAATTTTTTTATTTTTATATATTTATTTGAAGGCCTATTTTACCTATTTTTATTTTAGAATAGAATAGCTCTTTATTATCATTGTACAATGAAATTATGGGTGCTCCACAGCAACTGTGCAGGGTGAAAAATATATAAATAGTAAAGACTTCAGGAATAAATAGCAAACAAAAGACAGTCGAGAGGAATATATACAAAACAAGAGAAAGGCACACATTGGAGGGCAAAGTGCTTGGAAGCAGTGCAAAAGGATTTGTTCTGAGTATAGAGTCCATATGTGAGTGGCCTGAGTGATGCGGGTTACTCAGGCCATGATTGGTGAGGTGGGTAGGAAGGGATGGGGTGTGGGGGGATAGTGTTTGTTAAAAGTCTGAAAGCCCTACAGAAAGAAGCTGTTAGTGAGTCTGGAGGTGTGGGACCTGATTAACCTGAGGCGCCAATCACAGGTCAGCAGGTCAAACAAGTTGTGGGCGGGGTGCAAGGGGTCGCCCTCCAGAGGTGGCAGAGGGCAAACGATTTTTTGAGGAACATGAAGATTTACATGAAGATCACAAACATTTGGCATTTTACAGTCTAAAAACTGTATTTTTGAGACCTAAGTAAAAAATCTATGAGAAGATAAATAAAAACATGTACTTCATCCTGAAAAACTCAACCTTATATGAATCTTCATGCTTATCCTTATTTGTCCTTACAGGGTAAGCCAGGCAAGGATGGTGATCCTGGACCACATGGATTTGTGGTACTGTTTTGTTATGCTTAAAAACAGTACGATAGATAGATAGATAGATAGATAGATAGATAGATAGATAGATAGATAGATAGATAGATAGATAGATAGATAGATAGATAGATAGATAGATAGATATTGAATACAACAATACAACTATTGAATACAACAATACAACTATTGAATACAACAATACAACTATTGAATACAACAATACAACTGTTGAATACAACATATTTCTGTTTAGGGAAGACCTGGCCCCAGAGGGGATCCAGGATATCCAGGAGTGCCAGGAGTGCCGGTCAGTTGTCCTTTCTTCTTACTAATTATTCTGATTCTTTAAATTCTTTAAAATGTGCATTTATACATTAAAGTACTAAATCAAATCAGTAAAGGTGGTATAGTACCAAAGAAAAATCTCTTGAAGGGCTAATAATATTTTGCATGACACTTTGTTTGTATCCTCTAAATAGGGTGAAAAGGGAAATAGGGGTCTGCCTGGCCCAAGTGGAGATGTGAGTTTATGACAGTTTTCTACTTTACAGTCCTTATATGGTCAGAAAAATGCTACATTAGTCTTTGTTATGGATACAGAATGAATTTCTGTGGATTTTATTTGAATCCATCACTTCCTGTTGTTCTAAAACGTCCAATACAATTTTGTTTACAGACATATGTGACTGAGCCAATCAAAGGATACAAGGGAGATCCTGGTCATCAGGGCCCACCTGGACTTCCTGGGCCTCGGGGTGCATAATACTCTATAGTATACAAACTAATGAAGAAGATATACAACAGAATAGCAAATCCTAAAGTCAAAGCCTGCACCAGTCATGAGCCGATGAAAAAAAACCTTGCTTTATTGTAGCTGACTTGCCCATACAATAATAACACATGTGGCTATTCTTTTCTCAGGTATTGTGGGCTTTCCTGGACCACGAGGACCTCCAGGTGTGAAGAAAGAATTTGAAAGAGAATAACATCCTTTGTACCTTCATCCACATGTTAAGCTTATTTTGTAAAGCTTGCTCATGGCCTCTCACTTTACCCTGCACAGGATTAGGTATTGATGTGCCTGGCCTACGTGGTCCCAATGGCCTTCCAGGCCTAAAAGGTGATTCTGGGGAGCCTGGGGCTGATTATATCGGACCTCCGGGTCCAGATGGAGAGCCTGGTGACCAAGGACCTCCTGGAGATCAGGGCCCACCTGGAATCCCTGAAGACAGAAGTATGCAAAAATGTTCTCCCCTAAATCCTCCAAATACTATAACTTCAAATGCTAACTAAATAAAATAAATAAATAAATAAACCTACTGCAAGATGTCATGTCACAATCGGTTGGGGGTGAGTGGATGAAGACAGGACAAAGACATGCTGTGGAAGAGACAAAACAACAACTAATTAAATGTTCAATATCTATCATGCTTAACAAAACAAATAAATAAACAAATAACTTTGAAAGTTTAGCTTTTTATTTATAGAATTGTAGCATGTATGTTGTGGACCACTGATAGTCATTGAACAGAGTGGATATGGATTTTTAAACTCTTAGATATAGGCTAAATGACTATAGTGAAGGATATTAATGACATACTACTGCAATAATTATACAGATATTTAGAGGAAATGTTTTGAAAGTGTAATTAGGACACTAAGTTTGTTGTTGTTTGTAGCTAACAGAGTTACCAAGGGTCTGCCAGGAATTAAAGGAGTGAATGGATTGCCTGGACTCATGGGATACGATGGGGTGTTTGGAATGAAAGGTTGGATTGTTTTTAAAGCCTTCTTTTTTAATTTTTTAAACCATTGTAGTTAGTATTTATTATTTATTTCAAACTTGTTATGACTTATTTTTACTAGCAGACTACTGTGTTGTGTGCAGTTGTCATCAAGGCCTTTGAATCTCATATATAAAATAATATTGTGCAATAATTGAGATTTTAAAAAATGTTTGTTTCTTTGTACAGGACAAAAGGGGGATCCCTGTTATGAGTGTACTGGATCAGGATTCCCAGGACCTCCAGGTCCCCAGGGTGAAACTGGCCCGCCTGGTAACAAGCACTGCATAACAGATGAATTTTATTCTATCTGAGTTGCGCATTCAAATGCACTTTTACTGGTAGTGATGGAAAGCAAATAAGATTTAAAACTAGAATGTGCACTATTTCTGCCGCTCAGGCTTCAATCAGCCTCGAGGTGATAAAGGTGATCCTGGTTTCCCAGGACCTAAAGGCTTACCAGGAAGACCTGTAAGAAAACATGTCTTGAAATTTTTGCTTTGTTTTAAGTTTGTTTTTCTTTACCTATGTAAACACTTAATATTAATTCTTTTCCAAAGGGTCCAATTGGTGAAGCAGGTTTTCCAGGTCGAAAAGGAGAGAAGGGAGAGTCGTATTCCTTTGGTGCTCCTGGGCCAAAGGGAGAAAAAGGGGACCAGGGACAGCTTGGGAGGCCTGGGGATCCGGGTTTACCTGGACTTCCAGGATTGCCAGGTCGCAAAGGCAATCCAGGGCTTCCAGGGGATCCGGTGAGAAATTGCTGACAAATCTGAGTTTTACATGACATTTTTTGCCTTCTGCAATTCCACATCTCAGGTGTCACATTTGATGCTTCAGAGGTTTTAACATGTACAGGAGCAAAACAAATTTTTTTTTTAGTCATAGCTAGAACAAGTATTCTGCCACTCTATAGTATTTCTTCTCTGGTGAAACGGGAGACCGTGGAGTCCAAGGCCCACCAGGCCCTTTAGGCAGACCAGGACCAGATGGCTACTCTGGGCCAGTGGGTTATGGACCTGCTGGGCCTCCAGGAATGAAAGGAGATAATGGGGTATCTGGCTTTCCAGGGCAGCCAGGAATTCCAGGTTATATTATATACTGATTAATGTAAAATTTAATAAAAACTTAAATATAGTAAAATACTAACATACATCTCTCCTTTATTGCAGGAGAAAAGGGGGAACCTGGAGTCATATACAGTAAAGGACTTCCTGGCCCACCTGGATTGAAGGGTTGGCCAGGTTCACCTGGAAGCCCAGGTAAGTACTGCATGTGGATATGCTGTATGGATGCATAACTCAATAGGTGGATGAATAATTGGATGGATGGAAAACAATGGCAGAAGAGAAACATATTTTATATCACCAAAACAAATGTCAGGTCATCCAGGGGCTCCAGGTCATCTAGGACCACCAGGTATACCAGGCCAGAAAGGAGAACGTGGCCCGTTGTCATTTCCTGGAATGCCAGGGAAACAAGGACAGAAAGGTAGGTTCTGTGAATTTATGCAGAAAACATTTGCATATTTGCAAACACATAAAATATTTCCTAGATATGAGATTACTTTGATTGTCTCAAAAGGAAATGAGGACTAGTCACATAGATGATTTATGTGTTTACTGATAAGTATGTATTTTTCAGGTGACAAGGGCCAACCAGGTGTCCCAGGCCCTCCAGGTAGAGGTTCCCCAGGTCAGCCAGGCCAAGAAGGCCCTCCTGGTCCTCCAGGACCAAAGGTTAGAAACAAAGTTGATACAACATACATCTTCATATAGCAAACACTCTATTGCACTTTACTGGTCTTTACAGGAAGGCATAAAAGCAAAAAATAAATAAATAAAAATTATTTTTTACATTATTGTCTAGGTATTTGATTTTAAAAACTGGCCAATCAAATGATTGCTTCCTTCATGTTATGTCAGTTCTTTGTGAAGGGAGATCAGGGAATGACAAAGAAATGAGAAAATGCAGCATTCTTTTTTTCATAATCAAAGGCTTGGAACATTACCAAACACTACCAAACATTATACCTTGCAATATAATTCTGGAAGCAGATTAAGTAGTGAATGCTAACATATACATTATGTCCTCTATTTTTCTAATAACAGGGTGATAGCAACCTTGGACACTCTGGGCCTCCAGGCTTCCCAGGGCTTCCAGGTGAAGATGGAGATCCCGGGCCTGCAGGTGATCCTGGGAATCCTGGCTTACCTGGATATCCAGGGCTAACTGGCAGTCCTGGTTTTCCAGGAGAAAAGGGTACTGATGACTAAACTGACTATTGACTAAAATCAAAACTGTACTCTTCATAAGCACATAATAAAGCACAAACTTGCAACAATATTGATCTGTTTGCTACATTGATTGTGTTATTGATTTGTGCAGGAGTAAAGGGTTCTGAAGGGCTTCCAGGGCTACCTGGTAGCAAAGAGTCATGTAAAGGCTTGCCTGGGCCAAGTGGAGAACCAGGACCAAGTGGTTCTGAAGGACCTCAAGGTTAGTCTATGCTAGACTTGTGTGGTGTATTTGGTGTTAGCCCTGAAAGAACATTACAGACAGATAAAAAAACAGGTAAAAGCTTAGTAATACCAATCTGGATATAAAATTAGTGCAGTTATGGCGTTAACGTCATTTTAACGAGATTAACGCTGACAGCACTAATATTTTTATATATTAAATTTCCTTTGCTCCTCACCTTTATACACACACACACACACACACACACACACACACACACACACACACATATATAAAACAAAAAAAAACCACCCAGCACGCCCCAGCGGGCGGTTTAGCCTTCAAGCTCGGGTCCTCTACCAGAGGCCTGGGAGCTTGAGGGTCCTGCGCAAGTTTCATTCTATATTTTCAAAAGATCATTCTATATATTCAAGTTTCATTCTATATATTCAAGTTTCATTCTATATATTCAAAAGATCATACTATATATTCAGACTTTGGTTGGAATATATATATAATATTTTCCTAAAGGGCATTCCATAATATATATATATATATATATATATATATATAGACGGCCGTAGTGATCGATGTAGCGGTTCCGAATGACAGCAATATCAGGAAGAAGGAACACGAGAAGCTGGAGAAATACCAAGGGCTCAGAGAAGAGCTCGAGAGGATGTGGAGGGTGAAGGTAATGGTGGTCCCCGTGGTAATCGGAGCACTAGGTGCGGTGACTCCCAAGCTAGGCGAGTGGCTCCAGCAGATCCCGGGAACAACATCGGAGATCTCTGTCCAGAAGAGCGCAGTCCTGGGAACAGCTAAGATACTGCGCAGGACCCTCAAGCTCCCAGGCCTCTGGTAGAGGACCCGAGCTTGAAGGATAAACCGCCCGCAGGGGCGTGCTGGGTGTTTTTTTATATATATATATATATATATATATATATATATATATATTTTTTTTTTTTTTTTTTTTTTTTTTTTTTTTAGGACTTAATGGCTTTCCTGGTGAGAAGGGAAATCAAGGTTTGCCTGGGTTTGGTCTTCCTGGCCCTGCTGGTGAACCTGGGTTCCCTGGGCCATCAAGACCAGGTTCACAAGGACATCATGGACAAAAAGGAATCAAAGGACAAAATGGCCTACCTGGTCAACCAGGTACAGTATTCCTTATCTGATAGACCATTCATATTTAAATTCATCAATATGGAATAGTTTAAAAATCTGGGTTTTTCATGTATGTGAGTACTTAATGTGATGTTGAAAATACCAAAATTACTTTATGAGTTTTTACAATGTATTGATTTTTATCAAAATATTCAACTTCACTTTTGTTAGGACCCAGAGGAGACCCTGGACCAGATGGATTGCCATCAGGATATGGACCAGATGGGTTGCCTGGAATTGTAGGTCCACCTGGTCAAAGAGGTAAACACAAATGCAACACAAACACACGTGCGCGTGCACACAAACACAATGCATATAATATACACAAACATGTCAGATCTGAAACAGTATAATAGTTTTTGCCTCTGTGACAGTAATTTATGAAAAACTGATTTATATAAAACTGATGAAGTTAGAGCTACCTTGGCTATTTGCAGGTGACTCTGGCCCAGATGGGCCTAGAGGTCCTCCAGGCCCCCCAGGTATGAATGGAGACCAAGGTCCCAAAGGTGCCCCAGGAGCTCCATCACCACAAAATTATACTGCGAACTCAGGGGACCCTGGTCCACCAGGTACACTTTCCAGTAAAGTCTTGTTCAAAAATGTCCTTTTACAGTCTTTAATGTTTCTGAGATTTTTTATTTATTAATTTATAAATTTTTTTTTTTTTTTTTTTTACAAATGATCCACATTATATTAGGACAGGGCATTGAGTAGGACATGGTAATAATATTTTAACACTAACTGTATTGCACAAGGTAACCCTGGTCTGGCTGGTCCAAGTGGAGATCCTGGCAGGAATGGATCAAAAGGGTGGAGAGGAAAAGTGGGAGCACCAGGGGATCCTGGACCAAGAGGTCTGAAATAAGCTAAACATTCACAGTGACTAGTTATTATTTCCGTTTGTAAATCTGCCAAACTGTATTTATGCTGTGTGCCTGTATGTCCCCAGGCTCACCAGGTGATCCAGGGTTGGATGGATTATTAACATCACCAGGGTTTAAAGGACATCCCGGAGCTCCAGGAGATGCAGGGCTGAGGGGGCCTCCAGGTAAGTACTGCATTTTACTTCAAGCTGAAGTTAAATAAAGAAAAATTAAGAATATTTTGGTTATCATGCTCATGAATGCTCAGTGATCACTGTGCAGAATAATTTATTGTATTGTGTTTTCAGAACTCCATTGTATTGTTATTGTACGATTTCTACTACTGAAAAAAATAAAACCTTAAACTTAAAAATTTAACATGTACAAAACTTCATGTTTTAAAATCCTTTTAATAAAAAAAGATTAATAAATGACCTTTTCAGTGTGCAGTTTTTATGTAGTGAGAAAACTACAAGCATCTTCCAAGTTGCATGCCCGTTACAATAATAATAATAATGATAATAATATTGTTACATCTTTTTTGCACACACTCTTTTCTACTCTGTAATATCCTTGTCAATGTTCTTGATATTTATTTATAATCACCTCTTTTAACTCTTGATATTTATAATTGAGTGATTTGTATATACTAGTGCTATTTCTTAAATTTGTAAAATCTGTAACATATTTTATTGTTTAATTAGTCTGTTACTGTTACTGTCTTGGAGCAGCTGTAACCCACATAATTTCCGGCGAGAACAGCGGACTCCCGGCACATTGTTTTTTAAACCCCCCGCTACTCAGGTTAAACATGATATATAAGTCACTTAGGTAACTTAAAAAATTGTATTGTTTGGCTGTTTCAGTGTTTTATTTGTTCCTGAGTAAATCGGTTTGGCTGAGATTAAAGACATTAGATTAGATTAGATTAGATAAAACTTTTCCTCTGGGGTTTTCACCCAGCTGAATAAACGTCAAACAGAAAACTGATTAAACACAAGTGTGAGATGGTCGAGAATTTACTCCAGTGTACTGTTATATTTTAGATAGCAAGGAGCAGACGGCTGAGTTTATCAAACTCCACCGAGACAGCGGTGACGCAAATCTGAAGGCTAGACCGTCCCATTTCACAGCTGCTCACTTCCAGCCTTCTCAGTTTTCGAAGGACCCGGCCCACGTAGATCGCAAAGGCCAGGTCCTCCGAAAAATGCAGCCTAGGTTTTGAGATACAGCTTTTGAATTGGTACTTGTTCTCTGACTGATGACTTATCACGAGTCCACAAGAACCCGGGTATGCACAAGTACTCGTATTGAGACAGGCAACTGTTAGCATCTGGTCACAGCAGACATCACTTAGCAAATAAATTAACAATTATTTCTCAATAAAAACATGTAAGCTTAAAAAAAAAAACTTTTTTAATATTTTAACAAATTAAAAATGTTTTAACATATTTTAATAAAAAAACAAAACAAAAAATGTATAAGCTTTAATATGTACTAATAGTACATTAATAGTAATAGTAATTAATAGTAATTAAGAAGTACGGAAACACATCTGCGGATAATGAATACAGAAAATCCGTTCACATCTATACAGAACAATGCATTGTATTTTTACTGATTTTTTTTTTTTTTTTTACAGTTTAGGGCCCCCTTCAGATTGTGAATCGAATGTTGACACTAACAATAAGAACTGAATCATTGTGCTTTAGAATATTACTGCATGCACCTTAAACTATTGTGAATTAGAACCTTGAGCTCTAAGAGACATCTCAATAATAGTATAACATTTGATTTGAATTATTTGTTAACGTCATTATTATAAATATGATGGTAGTATAGTTATTAGAAAGTGTTACTAGTGATTTAATTCTGCCAGGGCCAAAGGGAATAAAAGGAGATCGAGGAATACTGGGAAAACCAGGGCGAGATGGTGATCAGGGTAAAACTGGTTTCAAAGGAGCTACTGGGGAACCAAAGTACAATGGATATGGGCCACCTGGACCAGCAGGCCAAAAGGTAGAATTTAAATGTCACTGATGCAGTAGAGAAGATTCCAGTAAATAAATACAAATGTGTATATTATTTGAAACAAATGTGTTCATCAATAGGTTCTTTATCCCTCTTTCATTATTTCCTTCGTGTCCTCAGGGTGAACCGGGATTGACTAATACTAATTTGATGAAGGGTCAAAAAGGACAACCTGGAATTGCAGGAACAGAGGGTTTACCAGGAATTTTTGGACTCAAGGGAGACCCAGGACCTACTGGACTAAATGGTTTGTACAACTGATAAAATATTAGACAGCTTTAACACTCTACCTCTCTACCCAACTCTCTCTGTTCACTCCTTCTGTCTCAGGTCCCTCAGGGTCTCAAGGGCCAGAAGGGTCAGATGGCCCTCCAGGTAGCAAAGGGCAACGCGGACCTAATGGACCACAAGGCAAAGTCCTTTTAATTGCAACTATATGAAGAAACTTTTTTCACCACATATTTTTGAAGTGCAACCCATTGTCTCATTCCAGGATCAATTCGAAATGATCAAATAGTACTTTCGCTTTTTATTTATACTTTAAGTTTAATCGAGTGTACTTTTTAAAATGTGTTTGCCTCAGGTAATGTGGGTCCAACAGGAAATAGAGGACTTCCAGGTCCGAAAGGCAGCCAGGGCTTGGATGGGATTCCTGGCCCACCCGGGCAGAAAGGAGAGACTAGTAAGCCAAATACTGCATAAAAAATGTTTGTATGGTTCTTTGAGGTCATGTATAATCCTATGTAATTATGTATTTATGTATGTTTTTTTCTTTTGTCTAAAATTAAAAAGGCCTGTAGAATAGCTATCTCTTTCATAGCTAATGGTACCCCTGAATGGCGCAGGCAAATTCATCTGTTCTTATATCGCTCTTCTGCAGTCTTGATAGAAGGGAGTCCTGGGAAGCGTGGTGACCCTGGTCAGCCAGGTGAGTCACATACCAGTCACATTACCCTCTAAAGGAGCTGGGGAGTGGGGGTTATGCAGGAGGGCGAGGGTCCAGTGTTTCGTTTTGGGATTTGTTTGGTTTTTTTCTTTTCTTTTCTTTCTTATTTTAGATAATCTTGGAAAAACACTGAATACATTCAACCACACCCAGAGACCTGATGTACTTACAGTATAATCCGCATGCTGGAAGTTAAATAATGAGCGATACATATAGCAACAAACAAAGCACTCATCAGTTGATGTATTTATATGTAATATCAAACAATAAAATATACTAAAGGCCTGTTCCATTACATTAAATTATGCATCACTACTAAAATAATTCCTTACTGATTTAGACTAATTGTTCTTTCCACTCTGTAGGTCCTCCTGGAAATCCTGGCCTCCCTGGGTTGTCTGTTACAGGGATTCATGGACTAACAGGAGACAAAGGAATTCCAGGTCCACAAGGCATCCTTGGCCCAAGAGGGTCACCTGGAAGAGAAGGCGCATGTCTTCCTGGGTATAGAGGAGACCCTGGCGAACCTGGATATCCTGGGAGGAAAGGTTAGAATCTACTCGATAAGTTGTAGGTCCAGATGATGATTTCAGTTTGTGTAATTTGGTCACTGTATGGAAGTTCTTGCATGCCTATTTCACTAGGCCACTCATCCTCAATTACTTTTATCTCCATAATCAGTGCCTTTCTAATCTCAATGTAGGCTACCCTGGCCCACCTGGTCCTCCAGGTACAGCAGTGCCTGGGTTAAAAGGAGACAGAGGGGACCCAGGTCTTCCAGGAAGCCAGGGTAATCTAGGGGAACCAGGAGATCCAGGCCCACAAGGACCACCTGTACGTTTTTACAGTAATTTACCTCTGACAAATGCCTAGAGAAAGTAGACATGAGTTTTTGATTAAAATGGAGAGTTCATAGCAAAAGATGTATTTTACAGTTGAGGTAATCTTTCATCAAGCCTTTCTGTAGCATTCTTCACACCGTACTAAAACTAATGTTTTGTATAGAATGGCAGGTCTTCAAACTCTAACTGCAATAATTAGAGTCTGATCTTTCTATTTCCATTTGCCCCCTCAGGGTGCAATAGGCAGACCTGGAGGCCCAGGGGTAAGAGGTGACCCAGGTCTTCCAGGATTCCCAGGACCTGCTGGTAATCTATGTTGAAGAGTAACAAAGTCTTCAGCAAGTTTCTCACAATACATTTGAAACGCACATCATCATCATGCTGGAATCCATGCAGCAATACAAAGAGATAATCCCATTAATTTTTTTTCTTTAGGTAAAATTGGAGAGCCTGGGTACATCCCTGGCCCTCCTGGTCAGCCAGGGGTCCAAGGTATTCCTGGACCACCAGGTGAGTCAATACTTGATAAGCTAAGCATTACATATATCTGGGGAATAGCTTTCTAATTGCTCCTTCTGTGTACCTAAAGGGCGTAAAGGTGAGGCAACATTTAGAAAAGTAATACATGAACCAGGAGCTCAAGGCTCTCCTGGTGCCCGTGGCACATGCGGACCTCCAGGAAGAACTGGTCCACCAGGACCTCCAGGCCCACCAGGTTAATACTTTTAGAGTTAATCCTTGTTGCATGTATTACCTTTCCCTGTGTAATATGTGATATTCGAATTATAAATTTTGCTATTGAACACTTCTTTTCCAGGCCAGCATGGTATCAAAGGAATGCAGGGTTTCAGCCCACCTGGTCTGCCTGGATTTACAGGCTACAAAGGAGATAAAGGAAGAGCAGGGCTGCCAGGTGTGTTTAAGACTACGTCCACACGTATACGGGTATTTCTGAAAACATAGCTTTTTCTATGCGTTTTGACCTTTCATCCACACATAAACAGTGTTTTGGATCACTATGGTGGAGATTTTTGAAAACTCCAGTTTTTGCGTATACATGTGGACAAGGAAAATTGAGATTTAGTCGTGCAACATCAAAGGTGTGCGCCTTTTTTGACGCCACGCTGTGCGCCATGTTATTGTTTACATGAGATGAATCTCTACAATGGCAGATATAGACAAAATACTGTTGCTGTTAATCTTACTATCTGCAGTTATTATCCGACCATTTAGAAAGACTGCTTTTATGCGCCATTCATCTTTATTTACTCTTTTCCTCCCAGGCTTCTAGACTTCTGATTGGCCAAGACTTCTATGCAGTTAGGATTATATTGCCACCTGTTGCTCTGGCACGTGCTTGACAGCATTTGACTTTGTTTTTTGCGTTTACATATGGATAGGATTTTTTTTTTAAACAAAAATGGAAAATCTCCATTTACAAAAATACGTGTGTACATGTGGCAAAATGTTTGGGTTAAAATGTGTTTTTGTGTATATTCCAATTACACATTAGAATATAAAAAACACTTGAAAACGTCATTTTCCAAGTATTTCAGTAGAATGTGAAGTGTTAAATGTGTTCAAATGATTGGAATTGCCTTTCAAATAGCTGGACACATCACACCTGAAAAACAATAAAAGTTCAGGTATTGGCAGCGCTCCTGCTTCACAGTTGTGCATTACATTGTGTGAATAAGAAAAAAGAAAAAATAAGGAAAAAATAATAATGCCCTCTGAATGAAGTTATCTGCCAGTGCACATTAAAACAGGTCCTCAGTGCATTAGTGGCAGGTAGTAGTGACTATAGAACATCCCCCAACAGATTCCAAAAATATCCTTGAACAAAACTGCCCACGTGATATTATTTCATTGCATATTATGTTCTTCAATCTGCAGGTCCCAATGGCAGACCTGGAACTCCAGGTCATAAGGGTCCTGCAGGTTTGCCCGGCAGAACCGGTCCAAGTTATGCTGACAGTTTCCTGATAGTCAGGCACAGTCAGAGCATCCACCCCCCTGAATGTCCTCATGGCACTAGCTTCATCTACAGTGGTTACTCTTTCCTCTTTATCAATGGATATAAAAGAGCTCATGGGCAGGAC
Source organism: Aulonocara stuartgranti (assembly GCF_965226115.1). NCBI lineage: Eukaryota > Metazoa > Chordata > Actinopteri > Cichliformes > Cichlidae > Aulonocara > Aulonocara stuartgranti. Next base: position 20,150,527 of record NC_138954.1, on the reverse strand, counting down.
CTTGGTAAGAGCATGGAAAACACCACACCCAGAAGTTGTATGTGCATATATAAGATGCATCTTTGCATCATTAAAAAATAAATAAAATCTGCATATTTACCAGTGTTTTAAACTGTCTCTCAGGCACCACGGGGAGCTGTCTGCCTCGTTTCTCTACAATGCCTTTTCTGTTCTGTGACACTGAAAATGCCTGCCGCTATGCTTCTCGTAATGACTATTCATACTGGTTGTCCACTGAAACTCCCATGCCTATGAACATGGTTTCCATATCAGGAGAAATGCTGAAATCCTACATTAGCAGGTGGGATAAGATTGTGTATTTAGTGTGATTACCATTAACTAAAATTGCCACCTACATCTACCCTCTAACCTTATGTGGAATAAAATAATATGGATACCTGTTTAGGTGTTCAGTGTGTGAAACCACCTCCAATGTCATAGCCATCCACAGTCAGAGGACTCTCATACCAGAATGTCCTAGAGGTTGGGAATCACTGTGGACTGGGTACTCTTTCATCATGGTAAAGAAATCAGTGTTTTGTTCATTTTTACTATTTTTAAAATTTGAATTCAGAGATCTTGTTTCTCTAAGTGATTCTGTTCTTACTGTCTGTTACAGCAAACAGGTGCTGGAGCAGAGGGATCCTCGCAGCCCCTGATTTCTCCTGGCTCATGTCTGGAAAATTTCCGCCAAGTGCCCTTTATAGAGTGTCACGGCAGGGGGACGTGTAACTACTATCCTGATTCCTATAGCTACTGGCTGGCCTCCCTCGACCCCAACAACATGTTCGGGTGAACTGTTCACTTCTCTGTTTAAGGAGACATAGTTCTGTAGTTTTCAGTTAAATATTCAAGGAATCGTTCATCTTTCATTACTCTTTTGTCCAATGCTGTTTAGAGGCTTCCCAACTCAGAACAGTGCTGTCTTGTGATTTGGCAGCTTGTATCAAATTTAATTTGTTAAGTTATCTGTAATTATTATTGTCTCTGTATGTTGTTTTCCTACAGTAAACCCATACCTCAGACCGTGAAGGGACCTTTCCTAGAAAGCATCATCAGCCGCTGCCGAGTCTGCAGAAAACCAGGGCATCAAGGTGAAGGGTCAAGGTGAAGAGATAAATAGTCTGTTTCTCACTTCATTATGTTCATATTGGGCTTATAAGCAGAGGCTAAACTAAGATTTGTCTGGTGGAGGGCCCTATGATTTGTCAAAGAATTACTTTGCAGTAAGTTGTATAATCATTTGTATTTTTAATGCTCATAGTCTGTGATCACCCAAGCCTGAAATCTGAGGTTTACTGAGCTGTCATTGTTGTTTCCCAACCTGTAGATAATATAAATCTGGTATAATAGGTGAAGCATCCTCAGCTTCAATTAAATATACCCTTGATATAACTTATAAGTGACCCTGGACACCACAGCCTGCTGTGCACCAGCCTAACATAGTCCTTTAATGTCAACCGTACCACGGTACTGCAGATTAATCAGTTTAGTCTGCAGTACACTACAATAAACTGCCTAGGACTGTCATAGAACACACACATGTAAAAGAGTACATGACATGTTTAAATTAAATTGGTTTTTGCTACGTCCATTTCTGTGTGAAGTTATTACGTTAAGGCTTTTTTTGTCCTGGAAAATACACCAACTTTACATTCAGCTAGCAAACAGATTCAGATTTACACTGCAAAGAAACGGTTTGTTTGTTTTCCTGATATTTGTTGAGCTGTTTGAAAAATTGACTCTGATTGGCTGTAATCTCCTGATTTAAAAAAAACACGTGACAAAGTGCCCAAACCAAAACTTAGCCGGCGGGACAAGGAAAAAACAATATGTTCAGGATGTTGTGGCTTGTTGAAAATGTGGTATTACTTACAGTTGTAAAAACATAGTAAAACCTGCTCAAGTCATTTGAATATGCAGTATTTTTAATGACAACAGATATTTTTTTCCCATAGAGATATACAAATGTTATATCTCTATATCACTTTCTTGTGTGCGTGTGTGTGTGTGAAATATTTCAGATCATTTCTGAAGATCCTGTCAGTAAATAAATAACTGCAAACAAACAAAGTCACAATAACCAGCTGTAGTATGTATGCTGTAAATCTGGAGTTTTCAATTTGTTTATTCATACACACAAATATGGAGTTATTTGAACAGTAACTCCTCAAAGCAATTCTTTGAATACCAACACGTTGAATGGTGCATGGAGAGATTAAGCATTATGACTCACATCCATTTATAAATATACTGTTGGGAGGCAGAAGAGAAATCAAACTGGTGTCTTCAGAAAAAGATATAAGTGAAATCAGACATTTAGATCTTGAACTGAAGTATCGAAGTATTGTCAAATATTTTTTGCTATTCTCAATATTTAAAATTGCAACTTGAATGAGCTAATATTAGGATAAAATACAAATGAAATAAGAAGTAGTTGACAGTTATAAGAGAGGCCTCGTGCAAAATCGTACTAAATGTGTTAATAACATCTTTCTTCTCTGAGCTATTCACTGAAAATTATCACTACAGCGATGTCCCCAAAGGAGCAGTCATTCAAGCTCACTCACGCATATCTATCACCATAATTAAAAGTTCCAAAATCTGGATACGAAACAGATCAGCGATTCCCCTAAATGCTACTGTATTCAAAATCCTGTGGTTTTTCTGGCACACATATATTCCAAGATATTGATTGCTGAGAGTCATAAATAAATATGGTGGTTGCATAAGAAACCCAGCCAGCACAAGTAAGAGACAAAGAAGAGCTGTGACCTTTTATGTAAAGCAAATATTTGATTAAAACAAAACAAAACAAATATGTTACATATTTGTGGATATTTTGGAACCAAATCTGAGCTTAAAGGTTTCAAAACATCTGAAACTCCTAATATATTATGCAGAACTCCTTGAATGCCACCTTGAATTATACAAATCTTCTGGTACAGACAGTTGTCAGTGAGGATAGAAACGCTTGTGCTGCTCTGTAGCCTTCTTAACAGGATTATTCTGCTTCTGACAGTGCACTTTCTAATTGTTTAGCCAGCTATATCAAGCTTTTACACCTCTATAATTGGGTTAGGATTGCGACTTGTTGAAAGGTTGATGCACTTCAAGGTTATCGCCCATTTTAGAAGGACACATCCTTGCACTTTTCTCTGCGCAACTCACATAGGCTAAAAAGACATCTGCCCATATTTTAAAAGGTTAGATCTTGATGGGAGAATAGTTACGCAAACGTATAACAGATTTAGGTTGCAAAGAGTATTCCAGTTTGGACTGTATACTTGCAAAGAAGATAGATGGGATAATCCTGTGAGTGATGACTTTACTTAGAAGACATCCTTACATTTTCTATCCACACAATACAGCTGTAAATTTGAATCATGTGCCAGTGCAAAATCATTATAACCCATGACAAACACATCTTCAGATGCAATACAGTTAAATAGAGCAGAAATCTCATTAAAGACAGCTTGAGCTTATAAGTGTCCAACAGTTGTTTTCTTCTGGTATGTTAAAAGTGCTAGTTTTTACCTCCATGAAATTAGATTGGATTAAAGATCATACTTTTGTTTAAATTTAGATTTAATATTTTCTCTCCCTTAACCTAGGTGATCAACAATAGTTTGGACCATTTCAAAATGTTTCGTTCCACAGAAATCAAGTAAGAAACAGGCTATAACAGGCTTGATTTGTGAGTTTTCTTCTGGAAATCCTGGGTGTCCTGCTAATTACCATCTCAGTCAAGTGCAAGACATATTAAAACAGATGAATCAGGGCATGCTAAATGAGGCTAAGATCAGTTGTAATATTGTGTAACACTACTGTGGTATTTCATTATATATTTGCAGTCTATATACAGCTGAATGAATCTAGCACTGGCTTGTTAGTACCCTGCAAACATCAGTGACTTTTAAGTGAGACTATATGGGTGGCTACGTTTATTACTTCAGGCATTTCATGCAACAGTTTTACTTAAGTCATTCTGTCAAACAGCTAAATAAACCCTTTGAAATGGTATTGCTGTGACAAGCATTACTGAGTCACATTGCTGACATTTTGACTCTTCTCCTTCAAGCTGAAGTTATACTTATCACATAAATTTCAACTGTGGCCACAGTGGCTGGTGTACGAGAGTTACACAGTCTTCCTTGTGGTAGAATTAATTTCATTATTCGAGGTAACCTGTGCACACTGTAATGCAGTAAATGCCTCGGCTATTTTTGAGATGTGGACACTTCAGCCTCTCATTCGTGCTTTAGAAATGATTGACCTTGATCCTTTATACCTGTACTGTTTAATGTACCACAGACAGTCTGGCACTGAATATTTAATGATCAGTAAATGAGCAGTCGAGGTGTGAGTGCTGCTCCAAAGCCCTGTTTGTTCTGACTGTGGAAAGAGGCATCTAAATGAGCTCTGAAGACAACTGGAAAACTGGGCAAGCTTCCTCAATGATGCTGCACCACCGACCTGTAGACTTGTAGTGTTTTGATTGATTATGCATGTGCTATATGTCCTCTTTTCTGCAACATTGTTTCCACTCAAGCAGAAGAGGCTGTTCTTCTCATTGTTAGAGTCATTAAAATTCAGAATGTAATAAAGGTCAGCACCACATTTGATGTTTCCCAGTGATATTCATGGTAGTCCAGCAAAGCAATAAACCAGACACCCATTCATCTTCTATTTCCTACCACTTTAACACCATTGTCACCATTGACGTATACCAGTACTTTTCTCTTAAGTAGTGCATAATTTGAATGTGAAATTGCAACGACTTTGAATATCTCATCATTTACAGTGCATAATACCATCAAAATCTTCAGAGAATTTGGATAAATCACTGTGCATAAGGGACTAGAGTGAAAACAGTTTACTGTGTTATCCACAAATGCTGGTTAAAGCTCTCTGTGAACAAAACTCATTTAAAATGGACTCAATGAAAAACTGTTCTGTGGTCAAAAAAATTTACATTTCAAATTATTTTCTGAAAATATGAACACCGTGTCCCCCTGACTAAAGAGGAGAGGGTTCATCCAGCTTGTTTTCAGCTCTCAGTTTAAAAGCCTGCATCTGTGATGGGACAGAGGTGCACCAGTGACTAAGAAATTGGCAGCTTGCACATCTGGAATGGCACCATCAGTGCTGAAAGCTATATACAGGTTTATAGGAACATATGCTCCCACCCAGATAAGGTTGTTTTTTAGGGAATGCTTTGCATGTTTCACCAAGACAAGTTGAAACCGCATACTGCATCCATTACAACAGCATGGCTTCATAATAGAAGATTCGAGATGCGCATTGTCCTTCCTACAGTCCAGACATTTCACTAACTGAAAACATTTGGCACATGGTGAAATGAAATGTGTGACAAAGTATGTGACTGTTATGCAGCTATACAGCAGGGCAAACATGACCATGTCCCCACTTGTTAGCAAAATTTTACCAAAATTCAAAATCACCTAGTATATTTGCATGAAATGGTACATTTTTTCATGTTTTTTGATCTTCTACTGTCAATAAAAATGAAGATTAGTGAGGGATTCAGTTCTTATTTACGGTTTTACGCTTTTATAGAATTAGGGTTGTAAAGTGGAGCCTACTTGATGAGAATTACCTGAACTCATAAATCACAAACAGGTAAATACTGCATAGGGAACACAAAGAGAAAAGAGATAAAGAGAATCGATGCAGCGTTCTGAGAAGGAAGGCCTGATTGAGGAAACTTATCAAACAGGATAGAGGGGTAGACAGGGAATAGAGCTTAAGAAAGTGAGAAAGCAGAGGAAAAGAGGAAGCTAGAGTGCAAAGTGGATGAGCATAGGGATGAGAGAGAAAATTATTAAAATAACAGCGTTGAAGCATAACTGCAGTCAAAGCTTGGCTTGGTATCCTTTCTGTCCCCGGGCAATTGGGATTCAGCAGAACAGCTCTCCTCTGTAACAGGATCCACTGTCAGCACATTAACATGCTCATGCGGCAGAGCTCCTTCAGTAAAGTTTTTTTTTAAAGTAGTCAAGTAAGAGTATGCGAGAGAGCAAAAAAAAAAAAAAGATACGTGGGCAGCTGTGGGTGGGCAGCTGGGTGAGTGAATTTATAATGCGTGTAGGAGTATGTGTACAATGTGCATGAACTTTTATGTGTATTCTGCCTTTTATGAGCATGCCTGCCTGTGGTAATCCCTCTGGTCTTCATCCAGCATACTGAGAAGCCAAAAGCAGAGCATCCCAGAAACAGTGAGACGTGGAAAAGTAAAGTTAAAGTGACTTTAAATCTCTTTTTAATCATCTTGTTAAAGTGGACTGCCTAACAAGGTGCAGAAGTAGAGACCTGAAGAGTTGAATTCAGTCTTTTTAACCATCAGGGCTCCTTTCATTCAAATGTTCATATCAGACAATTGGATAAAACATACTGAGCTGGCTGGATCAAAGGAGCATCACTGAGCTTTAATTGAACACAGAGTAATTATTTTTAATGAGCAGAGCTGAACATCCCACTTCTGACTAGGAGTTTCCTGTCCCAGAGGCATAGGCACATATCAAAACAACAGGACAAAAGCAGGTACACACAGATGAAACAGCAATGCTTTCAGTTTGCAAAAGAAAAACAGTACAAAACTAGCCGAGTTCCTTATTTGATGCTTAGTTTTACGGCAATGTACAAAGTCCAAACAACAGTTGTGAGCAGAACCTAATTACACATCAAATGTAAATTGTGGAATTTTGAATAGTTTGAAATGTTGTGAAAACGTCTGAAGCTCCACCAATAAAACGATTTGTCTGCTATGATGCTGAAGATCATCTCGCTGTAACTGGTTGTCATTACATGTATGTCTACACGGTGGATCTCCGTTTTCTCATCGCCATGATGACAGTGCAACCTGTGTTAAAAATCTGTCAAGTAAGGCTTTAAAGTGAGTGGAAAATGGTTAAGAGTTAGGGTAAGTGTGAGGGTAAGTCTTCTACTTCAGATCGCATTACAGTAGAGGTCCTCACCAGTGTTGGGGTCAAACTAATAAATATATGTACAATATATAATAGTGTATGCATTTCTGGATGTGTATACTAAATATTTTCCTACGTGTGTGTGTGTGTGTGTGTGTGTGTGTGTGTGTACACATTTTTACAAATAGTAAAAAAAAAAAAAAAATAATAATAATAATAATAATAATAATAATAATAATAAAATATATAAAATATACAGAGTTGAATATGTGCAAAACAAGTGGCATTTATATACAGTGTGGAGTGCATAATGTTGAAATGTCTATACTTTTGTTGCTTATTGAGTCTGGCTGCTGGGGTCGGGTCAGCATGCACTCAGCTTTAACCTCACTCTGGGTTTTGGCTAGTTTTGTGTTAGCATGCTCTCTGTGCAGATGCTTGCAAAGAGTCTTAGTTATCTTAGCAGTATAAAGCTGTTGCTTCTGTCCTGGATGCAGTTTCTACTTTATCATCTCACTCTTATCCTTCTGTGAAATAAAAATAAAAGTAATGTCAAGTTTGCCACTTATCAAAAAAGCAGTATCACTGTTCCGCAGGGTAATGCCTTACTTTGTAAGGCTTTAATGCCTGTAACACTTTGTAATGCACTGACAGTTAGACCATAGTGTACAAATTTATGATTCACGACCACACGAATGTCAAAAAACATAATGACCAAGCTTCTGCTGCATTTGACCAAATAGAGTATATTTTTACAAACTAGAGAACCAGCTCTTGTCATCAGCTCTTGACAGCGCCATGTGTATGATTTTTTGTTTGTTTGTTTATTCTCAAATCTTTGTTAATTTTCTAAAAAACATTCTAGGCATCTTATTTGTCCTTTTTTTTAAAAATCCAGATATATGCAAGACTTTGAGTTTTTTTAGTTTTCTTTGAGTTTTTATTTTGTTATTGAAATGTGTTCATAATCTATAGATACCTTTAGGCACACCCTAGTCCTCATACATTATCCAGGTATCGTGTGTTCGTGCTTTTGTTTAGTTTTGGGGTTTTTTTTTCTTGTTTTGAGTTTGCTTTTGTTATTCATTTATCCTTTTAGTGTGTAGCAGCCATCCAATCTAGAAATAGCCAAAACAAGCCGGAGTGCTGTTTTATCCTGCCCCGAAGCAACCATCTTGGATGCTTTCCAGAAGAAAGAGTGAGTCCTGCTACTGTCATCCCTTGTTGCTACCCAAGTAAAAATAGATTTTTAGCATGAATCGGTAGCCCAGTTCTAATAACGTCTTATCAGCTGTCACCATTTCACAAAACTCCAGCCTGCTTGGTTGTCCTTTGGCTTTAGTTCTAGCAAACATGAGCGTGCTAATCTGACAAACACAATATATCAGCTAACTAGCATATTAGCATTGTTACTGCGCAAATGTTAGCATGCTAACATCAAGCGCTTTTTCACAGCTGTGTATAAAAGTTTCAACATTGCCCTGCACTGGTGTTTCACAGAGCTTTAGACAATTTTATGATCTTTTTTTATATCATTTATTTCACTGTGGAATGAGAGTGTTGGCTCTCCACTGCAGGTAATGTCTGTGCTTTTCTTCCACGGTTCTCCTTTCTTGTTGTTTCTCACTTGTCTGCTGTGGTATTACTTTTAGAGGTATTACTCCTGCTATTATGCCAGTATTTACTAACACATTCTTTTTTTTTTTATTTGATTTTATTGATTAGCATTCAAATTCAAATCTCAGTGAAAACAGTGAAAAAAAAACAACAACAAAAAAAAACAGTGAAAACAGAACAAAAGTCTACCATAAAGAAAGAAAGCATGAGACAAGGCTAATCAAAAGGTATTGGCTGAAGCATTTGCTTATTACGCCAACCCTTTTCACAAAATATCTTTTTGTATGCAGCTCCTGTACACAGGGCTTGAAGAAAATAATAAAACAAAGCAAAAACCAAACAAACAAACAAAAAAAAACAAAGAAAAAAAAAACTTTCCACCTCAATGAATCTAGTAAGAAAAGCTCCCAAGTGAAACTTAACCTCACAGTTTTCTTTTACCCCTTTGGACAGACACTAAAATATTGTGGCTAAAATGCTCCATGGCTATGTAATGTGCCTTTGAAAGCAAGGTTATATTGATTTAGGCATATTTCATGTGAGAAAATCACAATGTGAGGCTTAACCTCCAAAATAATATTTGGGGGTCGCTAGATTTATTTTTAAAAAGGGTCAAAACTGATATTAATACAATACTGAGTCACTTGTAATTTTTGTTTTGAAGCTGCAAAGTTCCTAGTCTGTTCTGTAGGATATGTGTGAAGGTGGCCTCGCCCACACAAGAAAGGAGATAGGGTGGGAGAACACATGGCAGAGGTCAGTTTTAACAGAGATGGGTAGAATGGCCTTCGAGCTGTTTACAGCTCTTGGCTGTCCTATGTGTATCCAAACAGATGACTCTGTTTAGACTGCTAACACCCACAGATGTCTAAGTAGCTGACCTTGACTTGTTTCTACTCTTTGTGAACATTGATTACAAAGGTACAGTATGTACTGCTATGAGGATGTCGTATCTCTTGCCATGAAATGTGTGACTATTGACGTTTCTCTCTATTATTGTAGGGTCTTTACGTTACAATATAAAGCTTATTTTTGGGGGAGGGGATAGCCAGGTCATTAGCAATAAAATTATATTTTGTTCCAAAACACTTTTGACAACAAATTTGTTTCTCACACTATATGATTGTGAGAATGTCAGCCATTTATTCTGACTACGCCCTCCACCAGCTGGCTTTTTCTGTTGTTTTTGTTGTCAAACTTCAAACTTTGAAGATCCCCAGACTTTTTCTCTAGTGCCCCCATGAGGTATGGTCTTAACATGTAATTCTGTTTAGAGATCTACTCCCCATTTAGTCAAAATTATAACTTTAAAGTTGCATTTTTGGTACATTAATTGGTTGGTACTATTTAACACATACTAGCAGGAAAAAGGCAGCACGGTGGCACAGTGGTTAGCACTGGACCTGAGTTTGATTCCACCAGCAGTGTCTTTCTGTGTGGAATTTGCATGTTCTCCCTGTGTTTGCGTGGGTTCTCCCCAGGTACTCCGGCTTCCTCCCACAGTCCAAAGACATGCACTTTGTGGGGATAGGTTAATTGAAAACATTTAAAATCGAAATTGCCCATATGTGAATGTGAGTGCGAATGGTTGTCTGTCCCTGTGTGTTAGACTGGTGACCTGTCCAGGGTGTGCCCCGCCTCTTGCCCTATGACAGCTGGGATAGCTGCGATCCTGAAAAGGATAAGCGGAAGCAAATGGATGGATAGCAGGAAAAAGCCCTAAGCATCAGTACGTTGCCATTAGGAACCTAATATTTGCATCAGCATTAACTTTATGTACTTCTGTACCTAAGCACAGCCTCACAGAGACTTTTTAAATTACTGCATTGGCTTTCTTTGAAATTAAGAAAACTCTGAAGTAAAGCTGCAACAGTGGTGCATTAAAAAATTACAACTAGAAGTCTATGAGATTTCATATTTGCAAAAGTGGATTTCTTAAATGCAAAAAACAGAATAATGCAGCATGTCTTTCCCTCAACTCCCTTCTCTCTTTTTGTTGCTTCTCATCTTTTTCCATGTCATTTTTGGTACATATTGTCCCTGAGGTTGCATGCCTGCACTCTTCTCAGCTGTGTACTGTAAGTGAAGGAAAAACCAAAATAGAAGAGAACAAAATACCCCCCCATACCCTGTAGTCTTGTGCTGCAGCCATCATGCAGGAGAGAATACAAGCCACGTCCTGAAAGTCAGGGGAGCCTTCATCCTCCTCCTCCTCATTCTCCTTGCAGACATGGAAGGTCTGTTTCCATGACAACGTGAGAATTAAGGGCGAAAGAGCGCCATCCCAAAATGACATATCGGATTTAGAGGCTAGGTAGAGCATAAATCACTTCTGTGAACGATAGAGGAAACTGATTTGAATTGAATGTGAATCCCATTAAATAAAAAATGACACATTGATCGATTCAGTTTTGTCTGCTTATTATCCTAATTATGTTCCTGTTACAAAGAGTGACATGAGTTTAAAAAAAAGATAATTCAGTCATGATCAACAACACATTCAATGAATCAGTCACTGTATAGCTGAGAGTTTTTGATAACATAGTCTTTATTCTTAAACAATCACTAACTTCATTCTGTTTTTTATATAATCAATGCATATTTTTTGTCATCTCAGAATTCATAATGCATATATGAGCATGTTCCAATGCAGTGAATCATCTGCAAACATAAAAATATTAAAATAATAGTTATTATCTCATACAATCAAAGCCTTTATTAACCCCTTTCACACATCAAGAAACCCACAAAAAAGTGCTTTGCTTTACTGCTTTCTCACATTAGCTTTTTTGACTCCATGTATTCATTCCTGTCTCAGATCCTTTCATTCATCTGTCAAGAGTTGACCTTCAGTACACTTAACTTCATGCATTGCTTTAAGTCCACACATGTGTCATATGCACCAGTATAAACCTCTGTATAAAGATACTTGTATGCTGGTCTTGCCTGCTGACTTTCAGTGTCATGTCTAATATACTGTATGTATCACTGTTATTCAGTAGGTACTGTGGAAGTTGAACTAATCTACTGTTAGCTCTTACAGGTAACTTGCATCAGCTGCGGACCCGGGTCCAAGATGGAAGACTTTCCTAGATCCATAATGATGCCTATGCCACTGTAGTTTGCTGCGTGCAGCTGAATGTGTGCTATTTACTGTACATATCACCAAATTAGCAACCGGTTTCTAACCAGATGTAGGAGAGATGTATGAGCTCTCGCTAAAATACTGATCAAACTATTGCATAAAACATTTTGGACATATGCTCCCAAAAATCTAAAGACATTCCTCTTGGATCCCGCCTCAAACTTAAACCAAACTTACATCAACTTCTACAGTCATGCGATGGTCATGCTTGATCTCAACCGTTTCCCCTTTTCAGCTTTCCTAACTTGGCTAGGCTTAGCTGTACGTCATCTTTAATAATAGTAAAAAAGAAATAACACTATTAACCCCAATCCAAACACCACATTGGTGCCAGTCTTTGTGCAACTAGTGCTGGACAGTGGACATCCAGCCTCTACGTCTGGCCCATTCACTGCACAACTGTAGGACTTCCTGAGTTAGACAAACTAATTGGGGTTTAGAAATAAGCTCAGCAGCGTACACAGCGTATGTGGTGTCCCAGTCAACTCAACTCGTTTATACAGCCCTGTCAATCTGTTGATTTATGAAAGAGAGAGACTTTCCTCCACAATGCAGCAAGTGGCTCATTTCATTGGTCACAAAACCAGTGGGAATAGAGATGGCGTGCGTTACCATTTCAAAAAATCCCACTGAGACGGTAAGACATCCTCCTCGAATCTGGCCAAATCCATATGTACTGGTTCCTCGATGAAACATTTAGCTTCCATTGTGATGGCAAAGTTTGAATGATTGTGACCTTACAATTTTTGAACAAATTTTCAACATGTTAGGTCAGTGATTTATTAAACAGTCAGGCACCCTGTCCACCAGTGTTGAAAAAGTCTCTGGTCATTTCACAACAGAATAATAGAAATAGTAGAACTTTCTGGAAATTAGTCAACACAACCCTTCACGGCCGGGCTTGCCAAAAAAATTGCCACTTCTTTTCTTTCTGCGTAGAAAAACTGCAGAAGTCTTTAATCAAAGGTTATTTCATGTTTAGTCCATATAGTTCAAAAGCACGACTACTGTTACATAGTTATATTTTGAGTTGTTGTTATAGCTAACAGCAGAAAAAGGGGTCTGTGGTTCTCGAGGTGCAAATGCGAAGTGACCGTTTTTGGCCATGGCTCGTAGTGCTGATGTTGGTCATTGCCATCCTCTCAGCTTTTGGAGAGAATATTATTCTTTGTCATTTTTGACAAGTTTGGACATCTCTTTGTTTATAACCTAATGCTCATTTTAAGTGATGAGATAATACAGAAACTGTATCAAAACAGGTTTTCACTCGTTTCCAACTTTTAATGCCTCATACAACTTTCTTTGTCTTTTCTACTGACAAACACACCAACCGTGGAGATGTGTTGTCAGTGTTTTATTGTTTTTGTTTTTTTATTTAGAGACATACTAGACTGCACTCTGTTATATTGCTTGTATCGGTCCCGTCCTGCCACAGCAGGGCAACATATGGAAGTTTGTGTCCTATAGTCACATTAGTCTAACTTACAATACACACCTGAGTAAATTACATCCCACCCTAAGCACTCTGTTTCCATTGAAGTCCAGCAAAGAGAACTATCAATATATTTAGTCTTACCCTCACACCAGTGCAAGTGGTGTGACAGTGCATTCAAGATCAAACTGTGAGAGAAAAAAAACACATAAGGGTAATAAAAAAAAGTATTTTGTCTCAAAAACAAAAAGCTAGTAAATAAGATGATCGAGCAACAGATTAGTAATGACGATTATAATGAAGATGGTATAGTTATTATTGACAACAACACAATAAAGCATATGAGAATGCAATAGCATGTAGGAAAAAAATCAATGTATGAAAAGTGAACATGTATTAAAGCTTGTTTTTCACAGCATAAATCGAAAATGACAGATACTTGTATTTACGTGAAGGGAGACCACCATTTCTTTGTTTATCACAGCGTTTTTATACTTTTTTGCATAAAATGGTTGGTCAAGTCCTGATTGAAAATGACTTCTCCATATACATATATATATATATATATATATATATATATATATATATATATATATATATATATATATATATATAGTCTTTTTCATATTAATTCATCTAAAAGGTTTTCACAGGCAAGACATCAGTTTTTGTTTTCGTTGTCTTGGGTGTACAGTAATAGCTCCTCGTTGTCATCATAAACCCCTCTGTTTGTCACGGGCCATGGTGGTGCATACATTGGGAGGGACGGGTGAAGTTTCCTTTGGCCCCTTCCCTTCATTCAGGATGAGGCCTCTCCCCCCTGCTGGAAGCCCCTCCCTCAGATGCTATGTGGAGTCCTGATTGACAGCTTTCCCTCCATTCATGGTGGGAGTCCCTGAGCTCTTCCTGGAGCGGTGCTTGTCCTCTATCTCATGCAGTGATGGCTCCCTGTACATACAAACTGTGGAAAAGATGGAAAGCCAAGGAAAGGGATGGAAACAAGAGGAGCGGAGAGGAGCGGAGAGGAGCGGAGAGGAGAGGAGAATGGGGACAGTAGAGAGTAGATTGAAGAGATGGATGTGCAGACAGAGACAAGGTCAAGTGTGAGGCTGGGACAATTATACCAGGCTGAGAGGGAGAAGACAGGGGAATTAGGCCATGTCTGCACTTTTTTATCACATTGCTTGACAAGTTATTACAACAATATCTATGTGATATTTTAACAAAGCTCCCACAAAAGATATGTAAACTACTGCGGCACTGAAAGTGAATCACTTGCCAAGTCCAAAGTCCTGCTTCACACTTGTGAGAAACTGTGCCTGAATGTGCAACAAAATTTTAAGGATTCCCCCTTTGCCCGTACACTGCTCTACTAAGCTTCATCGAAAATGAGATAGTTAATCTTGCTGACAAATAACAAAGCAAGAGCAAAATAAATGCTCAAAATGATAAATCCCTTTAGAAGCCAGGTTTGGAGAATGGGAATGCAATGCAAATGATTTCATTTTGCTCCCTCATAAAGCTTGAAGAATACCAAGGATTGTTTGAGCTAAAACAGCGGATGTCAATATATTTTACCTTTAGGTGTGTCAAAAGGATTTGCTAAGTTTAAAAAAAGAACATTGATTTTTTCATTTCCCATGATGCACCTATACTATGTTTCATCAGTTTCTCCCTCCTCCTTAATGCCAACGTATTAACAAACTGAACAGTTCCAGCTGGTAATGAAGGTCCTCCAAAGCCAGATAAGACATTATCTGGTTTCAAAGGCTAATTAGAGCTGGTGGATCGCTGCTTTAACCACCAGTGTTGCACGATAATACTAGTGTACGTGATGGGAAGTGCATGCATTACAAAAAAAAAATGAAATCAAAAAGAAATAACATTAAAGCTGTACCAAAAATGTGCTTCTACAAGTTTTATGATACCTTCAATTGGCCTGGGAACAAAGTGTGATGAGGGCTTAGTCTTCTTGACTCGGTTGCCCTTCATTACTTGTCCCTCCTTGGTGAGACCAAGGAACCAGGCCCGACCTGACTCCTGCTGTCGGTACACAGTGGACGAGTAGATCACATAGTAGTTCTCAAAAACTGACTCCTTGAACTTACACTCTGGGGTGAACACCTCCTGCAAAAAGATTGAGTGCAGGAAGGTAAAAATGTTATAGATATTTGTCAATGCAAACAGAAAATACATTTTCACCCACATGAAAGCTGAAAGCAGCAAAATAAAAAAAGAACTCATGACCAGTATGTGAAAGTTGCCAAGGTCGGTAAACATCCAGTAACACACACACACACACACACACACACACACACACACACACACACACACACACACACACAGGAGACTAATGAGAACGATAGTCTTATTAGAATAATGTGACAATGGAAGATTTCTATCTCTTGGTTTCATTATCAAAGTAAGTCAAGGAGAGAGGCAAGGGGACTCACAGTAATGACTGGAAAACTGGAAAGAACCAGATACTGGATACACTGCCATGCCTGCGTGCGATGCCAGATTATTGCCATGACAGTGCAAGACAGGAAACAATGCTCTTGACTCTGTAACCCATTCCAGATGTACAGTAAAGATGCACAGTCATTTGTCACCTTTGGCAATCGTGTTAGAAAGGCTGGAAAATGCACAAATTTGCTTTTTCTGCACAAAATCTTTACTTATCACCACACATGTGCTGATTAATGTGTGCTGACAAGGAGGCTGCCAACCCCTCAGTCCTTGTCCCTGTTCACAACAATGTCCTCTTCGAGACTAAATTAAAATCTAATGCCAGTCAATTTGAAGGGCAGGGAAGTCGTGTGTGTGCCAAAAAAAAAAAAAATGCAGGCAGAACAGCTGGTTTGGTAGATGTTGGGCCATCTCAGATCTCAGCTAAGCCAGACTTTGTACTATGGGTGTGTTTTTGTGTCACTGCTATATTTCATTTATTAATGTCTCCTGCAAGGTTCTGTGCCCTTTTAAGGTTGTCTGTTTGAGTGACAGCCCAATTCTACTCCCTGCTGGAGGTGACAGTGTGTGTGTAGTCCAGGTATTACTCATGTAGAGGGGACCTAAATCTGTTTATACCATCACGTTATAGGGACGTGTCTTCCTTGTGGGGACAAAAAGAAAGTCCCCATAACATAAATCAATGCATTTTATGGTTAGTGACATGCTTTAAGGTTAGGATAAGGGTAAGGCTTTGACAAACAGCAGTTATACTTATACTCTACGTCTTCGGGAGATTAATGCATGTGTAAATGTCCTTTATGAAGTAATTGATACAAATCAGGAATCATTTAAAGCTGTTTCTGACCACATGTTTAATGTAAGTTTTATAGCTGCTTTACTTTTTAGTTCTGTTTTGCTTTACCAGCTCCCGAGGAAAGCATCTGGCATCTTTACTGTGCAGTCCAAACTGTGTTTATCAGCTAGTTGTTAACGTCATCTGGGTATCTTTTCAGCAGGTGGTATGGATTTAAAGAGTGCTAAAAATCTGTGTAGAGCTTTGTTGGTTAGTCATTTTAAGCAGCACCTGTATATTACACACAGTCATTTGGCTGATTCTTCATGCAAAAAATAAATAAATAAATAAATAAAATCTGTAGCTTTAAATTAGTTTATGTCATATTCAGTACAGTTTAAAGAGTGTGTGTGTGGTCTCTTTTTGGATGGCACGCCGCAGTTGAGAGTAATGAGTCCCAGTGTGTATGACCTCAGTGCATTGCAGGCTGAGTAAGGGACTGAGGGAAAGTGGAGGTCACATGGTCGACAGTGTGGAAACGTATCACTGGTCAGCAGGAGAGAGGACAAGCTCTGGCGGCAGAGTGTATCTGAATGCCTGCTGAAACGCTGTCAAACGGCAAAGATCTGGCTCGCTGTCAGGGCACTGGGGTCACGTTGTGCCTGTCTGGCTCTGTGTGTGTTTATGTGTGAATGTATGTGTTTGAGTGGGTGGGGGGCAGACAGTGATACATTACACAGCAGAAGGCTTCATCGCTACTTCATCTGTTTGGTGCTCAAATTAGGCCAAGAGCACACACACACACCCACATACATACGCACCCAAGTACTAACCTACCATTCACCATTAGCCACTTGCTTTGCTGACACATTATAAAATTCCCTCCACATTCTCCACGGCAACAATGCCCTGTGCTGTCCATGAAAAGCTGGAGCGGTTTAGAAAGCACCCTGGATGCAGTTTGGGAATGACTGGGGTGAAATGTAAGTGACTTTGAAGTCTCTAACAGAGAACCTTGTTCACGGATGACTGAGTAGAAATGCGAGGTGAAGAGATGGGGTCAGACTCTATTGTGATTAATGAGATTTTATTAATGGACATAAACCACAGAACCGCAGGGACAAAGAAAAAGCACAAAAATACACATCAACACACATTCTCAATGCCCCAAATATATGGACAACAAGTTTGCCCTGTCACTTCCTCTGCCAGGAGCTCATAATTAATTGAAGTTGTTACTGCACTGAAACAAGTTTTTTAAAAAGAGCTAACAGGCTCTGCAAGCTGATATTAAAGTAATTGAAAGGATGCTTATTTATATTCCATAGCAATCTCATGGACAAAACCAGAAGACTTGTTAGCAAAACTGGACATGTGCTTACATTGCACCTTTAGTTGGACCTCAGTTTGGACCTACGGATTGATAAAAAAAAAAAAGCTTCACCTGAGACGCTGTGAATAAACACAGCAAAACTGCTAACTGAATGCAAATATTTTGGCTGTTTCTGCATATTTTCACAACATTTTTTTTCTTTTTTTAATATAAAAGCTTATCATCTGTTTTGACAGAAACAAACATCAAACTGATTTTTGAAAGGACAATAACGCACCAATACCCTTTTGAGTTTGCAATTCCTGCTTTGCACAAGGTATAAATGTAGCACTACAGCATTGAATTACCACTCATTTCGCTATATTTTGCTTCCAAGGAGCCAGACTTCCTAGCAACTTTTTTAAAGCAGTCTTGAACAATGAATGTCATGTCCTTAAAAAATTGGGGGGAAATCCATGAAAGACCTGACACAGGAATTGAGATGCATCTGGCCTGTCAGTTGATCCATCTACTGTTTGTCAAAGTCTCATCAGAGGTGGTCTCGATGGAAAGGTGGCTGTCAAGAAGCTTCTCACAAAAAACAGTAACAAAAGGCTAAGGTATACCAAATCGGCATCAATATGCATGGAGAAGGTCAAAACACCAGTGATTGTCTACAGCCAATCTGTGATCTGTGGTTTTGGGTGGTGCTTGTTAAAATTGGTGGAATTATAAACACAGAAAAGAACTGTCAAATTTTGACCGACAATGCAACACCATCTGAAAAGAATCTGATTGGAAACTGCTTTAGTTTTAAACAATGATTCCAAACATACTGCCAATACAGTAAAAATGAATAGAAGGAGGCCCGGAAGCTGGACTTCAACATTCCTGAAGCAATGTGGGATCACCTTGACAGAGAATTGAGCAAAAGACAGCCAACAACCTTTGAAAAGTTTTTAAATGTGCGCTTGTGTGTTACCTCAAAATAACTAAATTGTGACCTTCTTATAGAAAATCATAGAAAAATAAAGAAATAAAAACCCCTCTATCGCTGAAGTCTTCAAAAACTCCACAGAGAACTTTAAAGACCAATGCTGCTATTTTCACATCATCCTTGATTTTTTGGACATGATAGTGTTACTCACATCATGTTTATCTAGATTTCGGGTTATCTTAACTTTAATACCAGCTGCAAAACCAGCAAAACAACCTCATACCCATCACCACCTCTGGTGGTTCTGCACCTCTGTCCAGATAAGTGTGAGGTAACATGTGTGTTTGGGGCTTATGAAAGGTGTGAGTGCCAATGTATGGAATGTAAAATGAAACTCGAAGAATGAGAACAAGATGTAATGGATTGCCAAACTGGGTTGCCAAAAGAACTGAGCTGAATGCATCCTGAATCTAAATCAGCTGCTGGCTCCATCACAGGAGGGAGGCAACTCTCTGGCTCTGCTTTGAGGAGCAGCTGCCGACAGACATCTTTTGAATTTGGATAAAGATGTGGAGGATACGGCGAGGACCTCAATTTAAACATGGGCTTGAGACACTGGTGTATCTGAGAGATCTGGGCCCTGTGACAATCCCAGCGCTGCCATGGAACTCCCGGGGAGCTTATTATTATTCTTGGAGAGATTTAGGTCTGGGATCGTCTAGACGTTACTTAAACTGAAAACTCTCTTTCTCACTTTTTTCTAATTTTCCCTCCCTCCATGCTTATCTTTTTTCCCTCTGTCTGACTCTGGAGTCAGTCACTTTGAAGCAAGGTGTTATTTTTTGTCTTTTCTCAATTTTCTCCACAGATGATGTGTTTGATTGTCTGCAATTAAATCGCACCTACTTTTTTTTACCTTTGGGGGGAAGGGGGGGGGGAGGTGGCTGTACATGGCATTAGCATAGATTCAACACCATGAGCAGCTACATTGTTTGCACACACAGAAGCACCAGTTTAGCTCATAAAGTAATCAAGTAGAATGACAAACTACCAAACCTTCGTCAATTTTCTATTGAGCCATTTATCTAAAAACAAAACAGTGTGCGATTTACAATTTTTTTGCAACATAAATTAACATATTTAGATAGATAGATACTGTAGACGGTAGCAGTGGTTACTGTTGTGCAGCAAAGTAGGTCATATTGAGTGTTATAAATAATGGAAGGGAACTCTTCATTGTAGATGTTCAGCCCCCACGCACTTTATCACTAAACACTCCACATAAGCACCATCACCCAGCTCACCCTCAGCTACATCAGCTTCCAATCCTCATCAGCAAGCTCTGCAAGCAAGAAAAACCAGGCAGCATATATGTAACGACTTAACTGATCAGCAGTGATAGTACTAAAAAAAATGATACCTGACACCCAGATAAAAGACTGACAGAAAAGGTCCTCAAGGGTGCAGTGCAATTTCTCAGAAGCATCTCAAACAACAACAGAAGAAAGGGTTGTCGCGTTCTCTCACTAACAAGACAGCGCAAAGAAGCAGGAAGGAAAAAAGTAAAAGGGAGGCAGTGTTAGAGAAGTAGGAGGATATCCCTCAGTAATTATCTCCCAAGGGGGGGGGGGCACGGGAGAGAGCTATGTATCTCTGCTCTCAGATGTAAGGAAGGCAAAACAAGACGACAAAACAAGCAGTGACAAACTTTATAGTTGGTGGAGTCAAAATAGTAAAATGGAAGGCTCATCTTAGAGAGGACAGGAGGACGGGAGCAAGAGTGAATAAGCGAGGATGGCTCGGAAAAACAATGAAGACCCAGACAAATAATAATAAAAGTAAATGTGACTAAGAATGAGGAATGAATGAAGGACTTACTTTATGGCCGTGGTTGCACCAAGAAAGCTCTCATTAATGCATGAATAAAGAACAGAAATGCTCCCCATAATGCCGTTCCTGCAACGCTTTATTATTTATCCGCATACATAACCTGTACTGGTAAACAACAGAGGCTATATTTGCTTTTACGTAGTTTGCATGTTAATTTAATCTTTTTATGAGCCCCTCCAAGGCTTATAGGCTTATAGGCATTGGTAAGGAAATAACCAATGCTAATCGTCCATGCTTCACATCTGAGGAACCGGACCCCTTCCACATGGCTAGAAAATTCATTTAGTTTGTGGCTTTGATTAAAACGGTCCTTCGACTGCTACAGCAGAAACATCCTAACCTCTAATTAAAAATTACTCTAGCTGTTTTAGAAGGCTCAAAGAGTTGATTCTGCATCCGAAAAAAATGTGGATAAAATGATGATAAGTAAAGACAAATGTTTGTTACACCAAAAGCTGCCTCTTGACACTGAAGTACTAAATGGTTTGTAATTAATAATAATAAAGTACTCTGACACAAATGATGATTTTATAAAGAGCGGGTTTGTGTGGGGGTCATTCAGCATCCCCAACTTGAGTCAATTTGATAAATTAAAAGATTGCTGTCTGGGCAGGATTAAACTTTAATTAGACATAGATAGGTGGGAGGAGAATTATTATAAGCTTCACAGTAGGACTGAGAGATGTGCACTTGTTTATGAGCCTTTGGTTATGAATGAATCTGTCTACTGGGTGAGTCATAAAACCATGCGCATTTACTGTATGTCCTTCTCTGAACTTGTGAGTGCCTCATACATCTGTCTAGGCACTGAGTTGTGTTCAAGTTGTACTGAGTAAAAACTGCTTGTCATTCTGAAATAACGATGGTAAATTGAGCTAATTTTTCAGTTATTCAAGAGCACATTTAAAAAAAACAAACAACCAAAAAAAAGACATCGCGTCCACCATTCATCTTCTCAACTCAAACTTTTCCCCTTGTCACCCTAACAGTAAAGCGGCGCCCTTATCAATAAATGTAAGCTGCAAGTTAGCAGACACAGGCTTCACTGTGTCCTTCAAGTATTTTATGAGTATTTTAAGAGAGAAAAAGTTTGATGGGCAGTCTGTGAATTCCAGCTCTCGCCAGTCATTTATCATGGCTGTCTGGCAATCACACAGCAATCACCAAGTCCCTCAGCAGAGGTTTGGGAGTGATGCAGCCCTCCCATCAGCTTCTTTCTTCAGTAGCACTATCCTCTGCTAAGACTAGAGGTTATATAACCATCCCAACTGGGATATGTATTGCAGTTCTTTCTCGCTGTCTTACAAACACGCTCCCTCTGCAGCTCATTTTCCTAAGACATGCATGTCTTGATCTTCAATGCAGCAGCCACATCTTTTGGCTGGAGACCCCCCAACTCCCGGTGCATATATTCTACACATTTACATTTGTAACGTTTACCCCAGAGTCTTTCTGTTAATATGTTAAGATTACGCTACACTTTTTTTCTCATACAAAACAAACTGAGAGCACTTCACTGAGCACTGAACTTAATATCAAATTAAATGCAAAGCATGTGAGGTGCAACAAAGGATGGGGAGGGGTTGGGAGAGATAAGTGCTGCACAGCAACACAAAGGCACATCTGAAGAGCTCTTAAATTTAGCAGAGATGAAAGGGATTGGCAGGGCTGAGTCTTTGCAGCAATGGGATATTAAAACAGACAACAAACAGAACAAAACACAACACGTGTTAATGAAGAAATACGCATGCTGGCACCGCTCAAACATGCGCGACATGGCGGCGTGACTGGAGCGAGGAGTCGCGTCTTACCGAGCTGTAGAGCATGCCCTCGCCATTCATGGCAATGTAAAAGCCACTCTTCACCCCCTGGATGGCCACCACTCTCAGACCCACGGGAATAAGATTAAACAGGGCTGCAGAGCAGACAGAGTGGAGGAGAAACAGTTACAAAGAGGCAGAGACGAAAGAGAGACATCAGACACAAAGGACAGAATAGGACAATTGAGTTTTCACTTAACTCTTGTAGACACAACACCCTCTGATCTCTGTTCTTTGGCTGTCTGTCAGCGGTAAAGTGAACAGTGCAGGACATAGACAAAGGGAACTCTGATGCACAGTGACACAGTGACACAGCAGGAATCCAAAACTTTTTTAATGACATCTAGCTGAGGTAACTGCACAAAGAATCACAAAGCATCCTGTGATTCTTTGTACATCTTGTTGAATTCAAGTCTCCTGGATGGCTTAGATTTTGCAAAATGAAAGCAACTATGTACTATTTATGCACACATATGTGACTCTGTTTGCAGCAGCTCCAATATGAGAAATTGTAACTGGCACTGCCAGTCAGAAAGGAATTGATAAGCTGCCATACCGGTAGAAATGAGGCTTACTATGAGTGCAGCTAGTATGTCCAGGCACAAATGTTCAGGTTTTAAGTCATCAGCGTTCATTTTGATCATATTCCACTGCAATCTGAAAACCTGCTTCTGACTCAGTGATTACTGAACGCTGATCCATACCTGAAAGTATGCAGCATAATCTTTAAAGCAGTGAGACGAGCGTCAATAAAACAGCGTAGACATAGATCTGTGATAGCAAACAACCGAAATTGTGTTTTGATTTAAGACCCCATCAATCACTAAACTGCTGCAGGCAAATGCTACTGAATCTCCTGAGCGGACTGAACCATCAAGGGCGTTGGTTTGGTGAGGGCGTGCTTTGCGTACTGTGATGTTGGAGTGATTGTTCTGCAAGTGTCAATGGGGACTACCAGAAAAGGCTGGCAGGGGGAAAAAAAGGCATCGGGCCAACACAGGTCTGTCCTCTGAACAGATTCTATTTCACTCAATAAATATCGACGTGCTGCCAATGGTTTAAACCTGACCTCGGGGCCAGTGGTGCGCGTGATACCTGCCGGCCGCTATGCAGGGACATATACCCTTGAGGCCAGACAGAATGGGTACTTCAGCCCCTTCAGTTTGATTTTCTAAGACTTCTCAGCTATTTTTCCATCTGTTCCCTGCTTCTTATTCCGTCATTTCTTTACCTCCTCTGTATGCTCCCTCACTCCTCTTTCCATTAGCCGCTGCTGCGTTTGTCTCGTCGATGTCTGGCAGTGTCTGTCAGAGGCACCATCAACAGTTCGGCCTTGCTTGAATAGTGGGAGGAAAAGAGACATAAAATATGGCCCACTACTACACTATTATGTTATAATTACGATCCACAATCCCTGCTCTCATTTGCCTGCCAAAAAATTTGAGAGCTGACAGAAGCTGTCATTCAGTTATCATCTAAATGCCAGCACCAGCATTTGATTGATTCCATAACTACCTGATGACTATTCTCACACTGATTCTTCCTCCTTAATCACCTCAATCCTATCTCTCACTGAAAAAAGAGAGGCCGGGCTGGCGCTGGAAGAGTTAAGCAATTCTCCAGGGATCTGTTATCGTCAAAGGGCCAGACAAAATAGGTTCAAACAACTCAATAAAGGAAAATCCTCAAAATGCCAAGTCTTCCAGAAGAGCAGTAATCGACTACAAAAAATCCTGCAGCGGCTAGACTCAGGCAAGTGAATTTCATGTGAGGAATACTAGCACAGCAGGAAATAAACCCTGCAGGAAAAGTTTCAGAAAGAAACTTAGCCAAATTTCAAATGCCAAGGGCATATCTCCAAATCCAGAGAGAAATCCAGGTATACACTGTCACATTTGCAATTATATAGAGCTTATTTTTTTTTTCCACACTCCAGCTGGAAACTGAAAGCACTTGAAATTAGCGTATGGGTCTTCAGGTAATAAGGAAGTCTATCCTTATTCCATCCATCAAACCCGGAGCATCAGAGATAGATGAAGCGTGACTGCCTGAAACCGCAGGTGTCTCATAACCAGCAGTATCTTTCTAGGGCTTCAGAGTGTGCAGATAATTACTGCAGGCGATCAACTGATGACAATCAAATTAATAACTGTTCAAATTTGAACATGGATGGTAATTAATGGAACGGTGTTCCTAAGCCCTCGCTGTTAGTTAAGCGTACAGCTTCCAGCCAGTCATGCTTACCACTAAAGCAATTTTCCATACTTGTAACTGTATATTGAGCCTGAAGGCAGCAACTTTGTGACTCAGTCGAGCACTTTGCACAATTTGCCAAACCCATAATAAAATCGAGCTATTTAAAAATGAGAGAGGCATGATTAAAGAAGAAATTCCATTATTTTCTCATTTTTCATCATCATTTTCCTCCTTTTTGTCACTAAAACTGTTTCCTGTTCAGCGGTGTCCTTGTTTCACCGCTTCCCGTTCCGCACTGAAATGAAGCAATTGATAAAAATGAAAATGGAAACCAAGTGCACTCTGGGTACAGGTCACTGCTATTATTCAGGCGCCATCATGCTCCTCACTACCATCGGTTCCACTGAAGCACCCCCTGAAAATAAATTGCTGTATTCTATCAGCTAAAGCTGTGGATGAGGCGGGTCAGAGGATGTCGTAGTTGAAGGGTGGAGGATAATCTATTATTCTAATAATCCAGCTAAGAGATCAATGGCTCAGTGCAAGACCTGAATACAAAATCTCCTTTCTCTTTTTCTGACAGCGATTATTCTTCCCCTTTCTCTTCCTCTTACTGTCTCCATCTTCTCCTCTATTCTACACTTTGAATTCCTCTAGTGGCACCTCCTGCTCGCCTCTTCCCTCTGTGTGTCTTACTTTAGACAGTCTGTATGCTTGAGGCATCTAATATAGAGAATTATTCATTGGGTACAAACGGAGAAGGTGGTATTTTTAGTTTGCTGTGGCTGAATTATTCACTGCATTCTTCCATCCCTGGGCCAGGGGGACTGCTTAACTAGAGGATTACCTAAAGGTGGGGAAATCCTCACATGCAGCTAAACCCTCAACCAGCTAAAACCTTTAGACACAATGGAAACCTTCAAAAGAAACAACAAAAAAGAACCAGCTGTTTGCTCAAGCTAAACACATGAAATGCATTATATGTGAATGTTTCTCACTTTCCTTCCCATCCCCCTTATGCAGTAATCCGTTTTGTCCTGAAGACCCTCACTTTATGCCCTAAGTGGTTCTCATTAAAGATCTATCTCCTCTTAAAATATACAGCAACAACAATGGAGGAGTGAAGCATTCATTTCAGCACATAACTGCCCTGGTCCAGCAGCTGTGGCTGCGGTTTTCTGTAAGTAAGGCAGGAGAAGAAGAAGAAAAGTCATGGTTGGTTTCCTGTATTGGCCTCACTCCAGACTGGGAGTGTCATCATTATAGCTTTGACAGTTGTTCCCCCCTGACATATGTGCTGTCTATTCCTTGATCCTTTATAGGAAACTCTTAACAAAAAGCTGCAAGTTTTAATATAAGAGACTCTCTACAGACACGGCTGATTTTGCACTCCTTTCTGTTCTTGTGGAGGTGGATGGGGTATACCCCAGAGACTATTTATTCACTGGTAGTTCACTATGGAAAGTCGATTGCAGTGAAATATTGCAGGGGAGGTTCTTGTGGCATGGAGTGAAGCTATGGGCCTACAACCACTTCTAGCAATGGCTTTTTCCAGGAAGGAAATTTTGATGTGATGGTCACACGTGCTTTGGAGCCGTATCAATCAAAACAATGTGACACTTTCAATCATGAAGTGTACACAGTAGAAATGGTTTACCTAGTAGGGACCTGGTGGGGATACCAGAATTGTTTTTACTATAGCAAATTAATTATAGTTACCAGATAAATATGATATTTAGAGACTACATCATTTTTGAGAAAACAGGCTTGGAGTACATAAAACATTTGAGCAGATTTTGGCACATTTATGTGCATATTATTACATAATCATATGCAGAAAAGAGAGCATTTGGCTCTGGGGTATTTCTTGCCTTTAAAATCTGTTTTTCAATCAAGATAATCCAATTTAGCGAGGGTGTCATAAATTAATTTTAGAGTGCTTTAGGTCACCCAAATAGCACGAGTTATATAAGAATTAAAAATGCTAAAGCGTATAAAGGCAGCAATCTATTATATAACCGACTCGTGGCCATTAAATGTTTTACGCTGGAAGCTGTGGCTTCCAAAATGCTCCACTCACTGTTGTCGCTGTTCTCGTCCTTGCTGCCGTCGATGGTTCCATCCGGCTGCATCTGCAGGTAGAAGCCCTGCTGGCTGAACAGTCGTGTCACGATGCCTTTCAGCTGTGGCTCTGGAACGTGCACACACACGTAACACGCACGCACACACACACACACACACACACACCCGTCGGCCCCAGCCCCGTCCCCACCAAGAATATGTCAGAACAACAGTCTCATAATGGTGAGAAAAAAGCACAATTTAGCTGATACCTCCGCTTTCAGCTAACACTCAGAAAAAAATCATCCAAAAGAAGTGTTTCACGATCATAAAATGTAGTGCATGATTAATTAAAAGCTGGCTGTGGAGGATGGAGCGTATCAGCAGAACAATTATAGACTTACTCTACTTAAAAACATTTACAGTTCATTTCTTTTGTCGTATTTAAAGTCTCTAAAAGGTTAACGATGGTTCACTGTTCACTTTATGACTTGTGTATCTATTCAATTGTGATAAGCCATTTTAAAGGAACTCTTATTATTCCTGTGGCACAATCCAGCTTCCACAATTGCCCACAAAAAGCACTACACATTTAACAATTTCAATAATATATATATTGCATCACTAATATCAATAACACTATAAAGGACAATTTGCTGTGAATCACCTGATGCAGCACATGAGCCCATAAAAGGTTAAGTAGCTGTTTGACAGGAAAACCTTTACAAGGACAACACGTTAACAGAAAACCAATAATAAGTAAACCACAGTGGTTTACCTTTCAACAGCCTTTTAAAATCACATTTAATGCACACTGACATGCCAGTACTTTCTTTGGTATGAAGCAACCATGCATTTTAGAAATAATATGACTGACATTTTTTATGAAATCAATCTTTTGAACAGGCATGTTTCTATGCTGCGCTCCAAATGATTTCCTTATTATTTATTTCCTGAAAGGAAACAGAAAGGAAGTTCTGGAGGAGGTTTCATTTTATTTAATTTTTTTTGTTTCCCAGTAAGATAACCCTGTTTCGACCTCCAACTTTGGAGGGTATGACTTCTGGCGCGTGGCCAAAGTGCTGCTCAAAATGCTCCTCTCTTCAGGTGGAGCAGGTGGAAGCGAGGATTAGCTGAGGGCAAAAAAAAGCCTCTCAGCTTCAGGCAATGCTGAGTAAAAGCTGATGTGTGGAAAGCAGTTTTTATCTGAGAAAAAAAACATGCTTCTCTTGTTTGATTTTGTGCAAAAGCAGGAAGTCCAAGTCAGATGACATCATTATATCCTGATGATTAAGAATAAAATAAAACTATTTTTAAAGCAGGTAAAATAAAAGATATGATCATGCAATGAGTATATATACATTCATGGTTTTCTTGAGGCTCATCGTGAGTAATACTACTCTACAGCGGCACAGTAATGCGCTGTTTTGTGTAAAGTCTGGGAAAAACAAATAGATACTAAAGATGACTAATCCTCAGTTCAGTCTGTCTCACAAAAGGAACAAATTATGCGTTTTGTCACAATTGAATTGGCACTTAGTTTCTCTTTGTGCACCTAAATAAACATTCATTTAATGAAATCCTTGCTTTGCAGGCACAAACATTCTGATAAATAGTGTATGTGACTGGAATAAAGAAGCTTGACTGTTCACCAAGGTCATACAAATTCTTGGAGGACGTGCAATTCATTTTAGTCCAACCAGGCCCAAAAAGTCCCAAATGAATTGGCAGAAGAAACGTTTTTTCAAGCTTGCTATCAGGACAGAAGGATGGTTTTTGATCAGACTTCAAAAAGCACTGACAGATGTTAAGGTACTTACTTGAAAGCTGATCACTGCAATAATTACTGTTGCATAAACTCTAGTTATGTTTATTTTTCAGAAGACAAAATGTAGAGGAGAGGGCTCGAAGACGGACTCCCCAGCGAGTGTGAGTTCCTCTGTACATCATCCTAACTGTCACTTCCCCATCTCACCTACCTGTGGGTTAGCGGCATCAATTCCTGGGACAGGCCCTTCATCATCCATCATG
Organism: Aulonocara stuartgranti; assembly: GCF_965226115.1. Classification (NCBI taxonomy): domain Eukaryota; kingdom Metazoa; phylum Chordata; class Actinopteri; order Cichliformes; family Cichlidae; genus Aulonocara; species Aulonocara stuartgranti. Next base: position 20,121,895 of record NC_138954.1, on the reverse strand, counting down.
GGAGGGTAATGTAGAGAATGTAGCATATGCTTGTGTGTGTGTAAGCACTTGGGAGTGGCCACATCAGTAAATCACATGTGATAAAGACACTTCCATGAATTAAGGCCTCAGCACAGGCCTGAGCAACTGCCAACGCCTCATCGCTTCAATCATCAATCATTTACAGAATCAGCATGTGTGTGTGTGTGTGTGTGTGTGTGTGTGTGTGTGTGTGTGTGTGTGTGTGTGTGTGTGTGTGTGTGGCATGAACAGACTTCCAGATAAACTCCAGTGTTTCCAACGTGTGTTTGTGCGTCTTTCAGCTGCAACAAGCTTAAGGCCACCCTGTGAGTGCACGGGCCACTAGAACATCAACAGATTTACTTCATACCAATACAGAAGGACAAAGACATTTAGGTACGTTGACAAATGGCGTCATGACCATGAAATGGTGAATGATCACCTGCTCTATAACGCTTCACAGGGAGGAACACATCATATCCATATACACCAATATACACTACAATTAAAAGAAAAAAAAACCTCTAGAACATTTACACAGTAGTACAGACACAAGACGGGGAGCGAGGATAGAGACTGATCCGACACTGACTGACAAAGAGAATGGGGCAGAAACGAAATGAGAAGAGGCAGGGAGAGGAGACAGAGGAGCAACAGACGGCTGGCTATAGGAGAGTTTTAGCTAGAAACAGGTCAGAAATGAAGCTTTAAAAGTCCAAGAAAGCCACACAGGAAGGAGAGATGAAGGGGGGAGAAGAAGAAAGTCAGCAAGGGAGAGGGTCGCCGGCTGTCAGACAGGTGTTGAAGCCCCAGGTCCCTCCCACCCTCCCTCCCTCTCTGTCCCTCCCCACCCCTCCCTGGCCGAGGGGGAAGTCGACATGGGCGCGAGATGGGGTGGAGACGAAAAGAAACACAGCACACACGGATGGAGGCTGAGCTACTGACCTAGCCTGCAGCCCTTATGGGACACCTGTGGAGGTTTCGAGGGTGCATCTTACGAGGTGGGGGGGGTGGGGGTGGGGGAATAGAAGGAAAAACAACAGGCTTTTAAACAGGCAGAATTCATAAATTCTCCAGTGTATCGGTTGTTTATAAGCAAATATATGGCAACACATCAGTGGAAATATATGGATAATCAATTAGAGGACATACAGCATCCGTCTGCCTCCCTGTCTGTCTGTCTGCTTTGTGACTGGCCATGTGGAAGGAGTTACCTACCTGCCCGTTAGTGTTTGGAGGACTGACTGCTTTGGCTGAATGGTTATGTTTTAAATCAAGTAATTTGCTGCAGTTTTGACACTGAGGTTGGATTGTCTGTGGAAGCTGCAAGACTACAGGGTTTTAAAGCTGGCTGTCTGGCTGGCTGGGTGACTGTCTCCATTTTTCTCCCTTTCTGCCTTAAATATTGATGCCTGACTGCCCGTCTGTCTCACTCCTCATCTGTCTGTTGGGACACTGAATGGATCTTACTGTCGCTCATCACAAACCAGAACTATCTGGATAGTGAGGAGGGGGAGGTGACTTGCACTCTTGGCTTGTTATCTGTGCACCAGGACAGAAACATTTCGAATTGTTTAAAAAAAAGAGAGCGATAGAGAGAAGGTTACGTGAATTTACGTGAATTGTAGTAGTACCTGAGTCTTTGTATATCAATACAGCCAGGGCAGCTCTTAATCACTAAAGCTATACCTCCCTTCACTGCAGTAAAGCTCCCTCTCTGCAATAAGCAATAAACATTTACCATTAAAACATTTAATCTGAAAAGAGCCTTGGTGCACTGCAGTGCAACTTATCTCCGCTCCTTACCCCCAACCTGCATTAATATTGAATTTGGGCCATTTTAAAGCAGGTTTCTTCTTTTTCTTCCATATAGCTATTCAAGTTGCAATTGTGTAATTGTGTAATTGGGGGGTCGGGCTGGGGATTATTATGTGTGGGGGGAAATAAAAAAATCAGAGGCTTAGATTTATTGTAATGCTTTTGAGTCAAATCCCGCTCGAGCTTTGGCTGGGGAAGAATTTTTTGCTCAGGGGTTAATTTATTATTCTGATCAGAGCACTATCACGATGCATAAACCGGTAACGTCACGGCATGTAGATCATCCACCGTGCATTCTGGCCGGTACCGCTCGGTATGTGGGGGAGGGTTGCGGTGGGATAGACAGACAACAAGAAGACCTCATGGAACAGGTGGATTCTTTTTTCTTTCTTTTTCGCACCGCGGAGAAAATCTACCTTCTCCTCCGGTTCAGATTGAAGCCCTTGACTGCAGTATAATGCCTCTGCTGCTTCAAAGAGGGGCGGGGTGGCGCGTGGTGGTGGTGGTGGGGGGAGGTTGGGGGAAACTGCTTCCATACACAGACGTAACACACATCAGTTTAAAGAAAAAAGCAACAAGAACAAAAAAAAATCTACGGCACTGACCTGGTCGCCGCCGAACGGGTCTTTTCTTGCCGCTGCAGAAACGGACTTTGCTGAAGACCCCCAAGAAATGCCTCTCGCAGAGAGAGCGGGGGTCTTTGCTGGGACTGGGGCGACGTTTCGAAGTCGAGACCCGGTCGCTGTTGGATTCCCTCGCCTGGCGTTTCTGCCGGATCAGGGAGCTGGCGATCGCGGCCATCTCCCCGAACCGAGTCTGAAAACGGAAAGTCTACTTCGGCAGATGTCGGATCTCACTGTAGGTAATTGGCGTGTGGCGGAAATAAAAATAAGAACGTTGATTCTGTCCTTAGGTCCACGAGTTTGTTGAGTTGTTGTTTTTTTTAACTAAATGTCATACTGATCACGAAAATCCTTCGAGTCCAGGGTATCATTGCGCTTCGGGCAGCATCCTCTTGTGGGGACAGTAGAGTATATTTAGATATATATCTATAAATATGATCAGCTGCTGCGAGTTTTGCTTCGACACTCGGGCTTTTCAATCAACAGCAACCGATCTTATATAAAATATCTAAGGGTTAGGCCACAAGGACCCAGATATCAGACATGAAAACATGCAACAGTGTTTCTAAGTTGATGCTGCTGCGTGCCATAGACGAGAGCGCTTCAGGTATTCCAGGTGAACAGCGCCGCGGCTGACGAGCACGACATCGTTTTCCTCATCCGCACACCAGCCTACCCTCTGGGTTCCTGACGCCTTTCGATAAGCATTAAACCCAAACCCAGGGGCACTGCTCGTGCGTGGAGAAGACTACTAACTTTTTCTTTCCGTAATGATCTTTTTACTCCATGCTCAAAGAGAAGTCCGCTGCCGGTCCAGGATGCGGTGTAGGAGCCCGTGTATGTGAACCAGTCTCCGGTTCCGTCGATGGCACCGCTTAAATGCAGTCGGGGAAAAAATGGAATCGGCGAGCAGAGGCTACTCTGCAAGGATGCTGCAGAGATGTAATTTAAGCCTGCAGGCAGTGATTCCCGTCTGAAAAGCAACAATTAGTTGAGGCGAACACACGCCGGAGTGCTTTTCATTGTAGCGCACAAATAATAAAGTGACCTAAGCATTATTTCCAGCGAGTCCCGAATGAATACTGTGTGTGTATGTGCGAGTGAATGGTGGCGGTCCACAGCTTCTCTCTCTCTCTCCCTGCCTCCCTCCCTCTCTCCCTCCCTCTCTCTCGATCTCCCTCTCTGTCTCTCTCACCCCTTGTCTCCCTCTCCAACTCTTTTAACGCAATCATACGTGATTGAGGTTAGTATTAGTAATTCCCAGGAGTTGCACGGGACAAATGAATGATCCCAATCTCGAAAATTTGCGAATATTGGAATTTGTATTGCAAAATGTAAACTTAAAAGGGGGGAGGGGCTGGGTGTTTTTTCTTCTTCTTCCCTTTGAGAAATGGATGCGCGTGCACGTGCGTCCTTTTGGATTATGTGCGCGTTCAAACTGGGGCGACTCATCTCACAACTGTCTCTTTTAATTACACTTCAAATCCAAAGTTGCAAAGCAGTTTGAAAATGCGAGAAGGCTGCATGAAACTGCAAACTGCATACAAAGTTGATTCTTAATCAGCTTTGGCTTATACTACACGGCATTCTTGCCCTCACAGCTTATAGGCCTATCACAGAGATAGGAGCACACATTTTATTTTGTAAAGAAAACAGTGGCCACGCAAAGAGCATGTTAAGTCTGGCTTAAAGGATCAACCGCAACAGGGTCCAACACGCAGAGTATGAGCGGGAAACACACACATTCAGGCAAAACTCAAGATCCACACAGTGACACAACAGATGGATTCATGTGATGGAAGTGAAAGTACAGCCCCAATGAACACAAATGACAACAATCAACAAATAACACTGTGACACTAAAGCTTTGAACTGCCTTCAAACACATCTTGGCCCCTCAGTTCGTGTGAAAGCATCGTGAGAGCACCCTGTAGGCCTATTCTGTGTTTCCATCTGACTAGGAACAATTGCAAACCAATTGATTGCTTCTCTGCGGCTGTCTTCAGCACAATTAAGAGGACGAGGATCACTGTAGCAGTAAAGGTAAATCAATGTAAAACGCACCAGCCAGAATAACCTGCAGGCATGATGGACATCATGTTTATGTGCCTCTGGTTTCATTCCTTTTGTTGCATGGCTAAGGAGAACACAACACAGCACAGCACAGATGCATTCTGTGTTAGGAAAAACACACGTGTCTTTAGCAGCATCCCCGTGATGAAAGGGCATGAAACATTTAGAGGCTTTTTCTAGGACTTGGTTTGACATTCTCTCACCAAACTGAATCTGTAGAGACAGCAAGACGAGGAAAGAGGAGAGACCGAGCGAAAGACGGAGAGAGATTTTCTTTTGCCGGCTATTGTCTGTCCCTTTTATGTAAGATTTGGATAAAATGGATGAAGGAATGTGAATGTGAAGTGCTGATACCCGCGTCAGTCATTTGCATTTTTCTAAAGTATCTGCGAGAGAGAGAGAGAGAGAAAAGACTGATAGAGAGAGAAAGGGAGATGGAGGGCAGATAAAATCTTACATACTAAGATAGGCAAGGAAAGAAAGTTAGGAACCGAGGCTTGGATTCAATCAGATTCTAAATCAAAAACCTTTTGTATTCCTATTGAGTTGCCAGTGAGTGATAGATATTAATTTGACACTGCAGTATAAAAAAAAAAAAATAATAGTCTCAATACAACATTCATCACTTTGGATGTGATATACTGCGCGCTTCTAAGAAAGAAAAAACAGAGCTTGTGGTTCCGAGTACAAAGTGAGTTTTCTCAGAAATGGGAGGGAGCTCGTGCGCACCACAGACATGGACATACGTCTTTGTCGGGGAAAGATAAAGTATTCCCTAATGAGGATCTGTTTGGCTTCCTCCTTCTACCAGAGACAATTAATGTTCCCTTCACTCCAGAAACGATACATCCAAAATCAGTGAAACACTGCTGTTATGAAACACACTGCAGATAGTACAGAGTAATAATTTAAATTGACATTTCAAGTGATTTTGACTCTGAAGATTGGCTGTCATGGTTACAGAGACTGTGTGAGTTTGTTATTATTGTCAAATGTTCTTCTTTTTTTTCTTGGTTAAATAATATGAACATTAAGGGCAAAAATGGAAGCAAGTATGCTGAGGATGCATTTGGAGCATTTATCTTTTAAAAAGATGTTTTATGTGAGACTTTCTTATTAAATGTACAAATTTAACTGTGATGAATCAATTCAGTGAACAGAAATAAACCACAGCCAGAGTCTCTGGCCTTGCCAGAGGTGCAGCTTGTTCAGAGAAACATTTTTTTGTATATCTGCTGCCCCCTTGTGGAGAATAAATGAACCGCAACCACTTTGGAGAGAAACTACTTTCACTGTTTCCTATCTCTGAAGTTTGTCACTTCTCTGTGTCCTTGAGATACCTCACAGATCTGTTGACTCACAATAGCTAGAACTGGTTGTCATAGCGTAATGTCATGCCAGCTCCTCGAGAAGCGCAGAGTAGAAACGTGAGAGAATATGAGACATTCTGTGACTCAAAATGCTGCTTAAAAACTTCTACTACATAAACAACATGAATCAACATGAAAAGGAGATAAAAGCCCGAGTCGTACGGCTGAACAAAACAATCAGATTCTAATTTTAATCACATCTAGTGCAGCAAAATATGAGACAAAGTCTAGATTCCTGCATCTCGCTCCGATAAATCGAGTCATGTCTGTATGTGTGATGTGCGTTTGTCCGCGTGTGTGTGTGTTCACATTTCTAGTCAAATCATCATCCAGTTGACTGCAAACATGGTGTGTATATTGCTGGGGAGGAAAGGAAATGCAGCACTAAGTTTAAGAGGGTTTCCTGTTTCTAAGCTGTTGGTCAGCAGAGCCTGTTGCACATGGAGCTAGGCATTACAGTAAGATGATGGTGTTAAGCTAACACACAGAGTCAGGCAACCACTCACATTCACGCATATGTCCAATTTAGAACCTCCAGTTCATCAACAAGCATGTATTTGGACTGTTTAGGAGGCGAGAGAGAATCCATAAAGGCACATGGGCAACCATGCAAAGTCAACACAAAAAAACAAAGCAGTGGATTCAAACCTAGAATGTTTTTCATTGTATTTATTTAGTGTTTTTGATTGATTTGCAATTTTGTTGTGCAACACTGTGCCGAAGATTAAAATTCATCTTGAATCTTTTAATAAACTTTCCACTGACCGTGACGTCTGCCTTGGAAACTAATACACGAAGGAATCTCTGTATGTGTGTGTGTGTCAGCTCTTTAGCCAATCGTGTTCTTGTACGTCCTCTACCATTACTGCTGCATTCAGGAGGTCACAATCCTCTGTGACCTTAGCAGTTCAAGTTCAAATTATATATATACATCGGCATTTGCTATGAGTGTTAAACCTAATGTTACAAAACATTATATACTGACATTAGAAAAAGAACTTTAACCTAAACCTGATGTTATATTCATCAGTTACTGAAAACTGACCAAGTGGCAAATATAAAGTGCTGCTGGGTCTGTTAGCGTTGCTAGTATGACACCCACCACACAGTATCCTGTACCTGCCACACATTAACCACAATACTGGGGCTCTAGGTGCTCCTGACATCTGGCGTCCTTCTACTGTGCCGTGGAACCCTTACTGATATATTTTACCCACTGCTCCTATTTCAATATATCGGCTGCTGCGACATTATTATGGAACATTATAAACCGTTCATATTTAATGCAGTAGTTTGCAGTAGTTTACAACACCCGAGTGTGTTTGTTTTGTTCACACCATAGCCCTAAGCAGCACACTTCCAAGACTGGAGACAAAGAGGGAAAACTTTAACACCACAAAAGCCAGGTGCAAATCTGATACTACAAAGGAAAGCAGGTGCAAACATTTAAGCCTGCTCACACACACATAGTTCACCAGAAGTCCCTACGGGGTGAATTTTGCGCCTAAAAAATGAAGTGTTTAATACTTCACTTCCTGCTCCTTGTTGCTTCCATGATCTTATACTGTTCAGACTGTAGGAGAGAATGATGCAATGAGATTGCCATGCAAAATGCAGACTTTGGCAACTTTGTATAGAAAGTTAAATCAATTAAATGGCTTTGTTTCACTTTCTATGGACAATGTTTTTGAGTTATTCTGAAGTTATCAGAGAGAAAAATGGGGAAAAAATGCTGCCAGCATGGCAGCATCACTCAAAACTCATACTTCCCTTATATTTTAGCTGTAATTGGAAATGAAACTGTCTGAGCCATACCACCATAATAATATAAATACAGAAAATCAAACATTAACCTTCAAAATGATTGAAAAAGTCCAAGGTTTAAACAAACTATTTATCTGAAGCAATTTGATCTTATAACGATCCTTAACTCAATCCACACAGTCATGCTTCGCAGCACATGGGTGTCATTTCAACACCCATGTGCTGACTCATAAAGTTTTGATTGAGGTCAAAGGGTTCATCTAACAGTGAGCACAGATGCAGAATAAGGACTGATAGTGCTTCATATCCGAGTCCTACAGATCCCAGGGTGCATGCTGCTTTTGGTCCAACTACCTCAGAGGAATCAACTGTGCTTAATGGAGTTTCTAATTGTCTGCCCTGAATTTCCAAACTGCTCCAGCTGAGAGCCTACGTACTGCAAGTGACAAGAGGAGGTGTTGCATTTGTTTCCCAGTAACAAAAAAAAACTTCTGGTTTTCACTGGCAATACTGGGGAATTCTCCACGCCTATGGAGACAGTAGATCTGTGTTATGAATGAACAACAGCAGCATTGCAGTGAATTGCCTGAGACATGACTAGAGGACATGGCAGGGATCTTAGGCTTGTTGCCAAAGACTGATAAGTGGTGGCTGTGTGTGGGCTTGTGTGTGTGCTTATGCATGTCATTGCAGTTTTGTATCCTCAAGTGGTCTTTTTTATATATACAAATTCTAAGCTGCATAGGTTTCGTTAAAAAAAAAAAAAAGCTGTATACATATCTATTAAAGTAGTTAAAGCTACAGTGGTACTTTTGGGGACTTTCAGAGGGGTCTTCGAATTTAATTTAATTAGGCCTAACCTCATACCAAAAAACATGTACCAGTGAAGCGCAGAGGGAGTTGAGTAGTTTTAAACTGAGTTTGTACTGTATCTAATTGTACAAAATGCAATCAACCAACCAACCAATCAATCAATGTGGCTTGGCATATACAAAAAAAAGAAAGAAAAAAAACTCTGACTGGAACAGGAGCCTTTCTGTTGTGGCGCTATCCGTGGTGCTGGTCGTTTGGGGCCCTGAAGGAGCGCTGCTTCTCCAGGCCCCTGAACTTTAATGACTTGATCCCTGCATTATCCATTTTTGGCCCGCTTCAGTTGCACCACTAGAAACAAATATAGCACGGGCTTGTACAGTATCAGGACCCCTCTCCTCTCCAGAGTAGTGCGACTTACAGCTGACTGCCAGCAGCTATCCGCGACGGCCGAAGACTGCACAGAAAACTCAGGACAGACGCGAGGAGCACAAGGAGAGCCTCCCTCCACTGCAGACTCGGAAGATGTTACTCACACACACTCTGGTGTTTAATAAAACCACTCATCCCCTCCTCCCCTTCTCTATAAATCCCCCCTTTCCTTTCCCTTTCCCCTTTTCTTTTATCACTCAAGAGAGAAAGCATGCAAAGCAAAGACAGCTATAATGCTATGTCTCTCACCGTTGGTGATTGTGGTCGACTTCGATCGTTGTCCACAGAAACACTGCAGCATATGCGCTCCTTTCTGAAGGAATGGCCTCAGAATCCTCATTGATTTGGGTTGATGGGAGCCTTCCTCAATCCAAACAATCGGACAACGCTATCACAACACAGCAGGGTCAGGCAGCATAGCGTAGCCAGCCAGCCAGCCTTTCTCTACTGGCTCTCACAGCAGCCCCTCAAAACGCCGGAAGGGCACAGTCTGCAGGACAAATTACGCTAAAACGAGGCATCTTGAGTGATTCCCCCCTCTCTCGCTCTCTCTAACCCTCTAACTCTCTCTGTCTTTCCTCTTCTTGTCCACCGACGGTCATTCGCGTTCACGGCACACTCCTCTTCCGCCACAGCAGGCAACGCAAGGACGTTACAATGTGCTCTTAATTGTACACCCCCCTCCTCCTCCTGCCTCCGCGTCTTTACCAGCAGCGGACGTAATAGCAGAAAAGGAGATGGGAAGGGGGAGAGAGAGAGTGAAGATTGAAAGAGAGAAAGAGAGAGAGAGCGCGCACGCCAAAGTTAAACTGCAGGGGTAAGTGGCAGGCCACGAGTGAGGTAATGCGGAGCTGACAGCTAAAAAGCGACAAAGGCTGCACGATCCGAAGCTTTGGCCGCACAGATGTTGGACTCCGAGAGCCAGTAGTTTTCCTCTTTCTTTTTTTTACCCCCTTCTACGTTTTCACAAATCACCGGGAAGAAGCGGACAACGTCAGCTGCAGGCCATCGCTTTGAAGTCAATGATGTTTTGCGATGCGTGAGAGTAGCAGAAAGTTTATGGCTCAGTCACTGCTTATGAAAGAGTGAGTAACGGTAAATGACTGGTTCGTATATAGCGCCTTTCTACTCTTCTGAGCACTCAAAGCGCATTCACACCCATTAGCACAAGCACATTTTTCTAAGTGCTTTCTAGCTAACATTCACACACATTTATACACCGGAGAGCAATTTGGGGTTAGTATCTTGCTAGGGACTAGGGGAAGCCGGGAATCAAACCACCAACCTTGCGATCAGTAGATGACCTGCCTGAGCTACAGCCACCCCAACAATGGCCACCGAAGTGTCCTTCCAAGTGCGGCAGCAGTGCGTTTGTTATTTCGCTAAATTCCATATATGGATTTGATATAGATCAGCATATACGCTTTAAGCTGATCATGACTTTGTGAAAAGTGTAAATCTTTCTCCTGAATGCAACAGGAACAGTGTGCAGAAACAACGAGAGCAAGAACAATAGAAGTAACCAGTTTGGTTTCGCTACAGCACTTTGCGTGGAAGATCTCGGAGTCCCACTGCGTCTTTTGTTAATGCGTGAAAGTGAAAAGTCAGCTGCTAAATCAGGGAAAGTCAATTCCAGGATGAGGATTTGTTGGAACATCACAGTGTGGCGTAAATGCGGTCCCGAACTGAATTAGGTACTTGCAATACTGGACAGTGGAGTTGTGACTCTATAAAAAGCCTTTGCATATATTTTATATCACACTATATCTCCAGATGACACTCACCGTGTGCACTTCAAGCTCTAATGACCTTAAAATGTGTTTTCAGTTATGACTCACTATCCAAACGAGAAGGTTCACGATCTCATTACGCATTTTGACCCATGATGACTAGAGCGCTATGTGCCATTTTCAACACCAGGTGGTGCCATAGCATAAACCATTAAAATTAAAGCGAGCATATCCAAGTAGAAGAGAGTTGCCTATAGATACTCAAATTGCTAAAACATTAACACTAGATTTGCACAAGACAAAACAAATTAAAGAGGATGCTGGGTTTTATTTTATTTTTCCAAGTCACCAGTCAGCCAAACAAACACTATGCCAATCTCTGCCGTCTCATTCAGCACACTGCTAAAAAGTACTTTACAGTATATACTGCAACATTTTACTATATTTCAAAACCTAATTCTTGTGCTCATGTGACATTGCACCACAAGGACAATGAGATATATGATTACAGCTACCATGGGAACATTCCCTCGCTATGTAAAATCTACACAATGAACATAACAGGACGTTATAGGTCAGCAAAATGCCTCAACAACAGCATCCACATGCAAATAAGGAAAGGTCAGAGAGGAATAAAGAGAGAATGGGTAGAGGGTGCAGGGAGCTGGCATCAGACCCAGAGTTACAGACTTGGTGATGGTGCTGTACTGTACACTCAGCTTTCACTATACTGTACCACTGCAGAGTCAATCGCTAGTTGCTAAAGAGCCAAAGAAGGTATGAGGGGAGGAATAGAGATGAAACGGGGGCTATAGCGCAGAGGGAACGTGAAGTGACAAAAACGCACTGTAGTTGAGGCAACACTTTAGCATCCAAACAAAATCTATTATTAATTATGCTAATTAAAAATGTAGTTTTAGTTTTAATGTGTTTGTCCCAGGGACAAAATTGTGGAACATTTTCATTTATTAGCATCAATTTTATTTAAAAATGGACAAAACAATCACAATGACAGTCACTTAATAAATATCTCATAAATGCTATGGTTTTATGGAATTCTGATATGTTTATTTACAGTCAGTTCCCTGCTACGGCTATGCTTAGTTGGTTATCATTCCATTCATTTATTGGCATTAATGTAAATATGTTCAAAGTTTTTGATACTTCACACCCTGAAATTTGCTGTCAGTTTTGATGTTTGCTTTACTTGTTTAAATCACCTGATCATCAATCTGACAGCAGTAAAACTGTCATTATCATAAGACCTGTTGTTTACAGACCTTTCAGTTTAATTTTAAAGCTTCAAAAAGAGAAAATGTGTACATTGTTTACATTTCACTTGTTCCCAATCCAACCCAGGCACTGACTGGAGAGCTCAAAGATAGAGTCGAGCCTTACAAACTTAAAAAATCCACATAAACTGGATTGTCCTACAACACATGTTGAAGTGTTTGCTTTAGTAGGATTCTTATAAAACAACAGAGCTTGTTTCTCCTCGTTTCTCCCCTAAAAAGCCCAGGAGATGTGCAAAAAAAGTGTCCTGGTTGAAGAAGACATGGAGGCAAAAAAAAGTTAAATAATCAAACTGAAAGAGATGGCAAGCTGATGGCAAGGAAAGAAACAAACAGCACAGCACAGACACTGGTCACTAAACAAAAGCATAAGTTAAAAAGTGTAAACTACCAAAAACATGCTCCTCTCCACAACATAGGAGTAAATATCCAGAACACACAGCTCACACGTGGCAAACCAAAGAGGATCTCTGACACTGCAGCGCTCCTCACTCTGGCCTTAAGTACAGCTGTGCAGAAGGGCAGTACCTATGGCAGGACAGGTGGTAGGACACACCCATGGAGGCAGACATCACAGCATGTCTAGCTGTGGCCATAACACTCCTTCCCTGAAACCACTGGATGAAGTCTTCCACCGAACCACTTAACAAATTTCTGCAGATATCACTGCAGTGGTGAAAATGAGCACAAGAATGCATCTGTGTGTGTTACTTCATAAGTTTTTGAGATATTTAGCATCTTAGTTGGGTTTAGCTTAGTAATAACCAAATCACATGGGCTTTACAGCTTTAGATCATCTTTATTTCTATTAAAAAATATGAATCCTTTAATAAAGACAGGGCCTAGCATTGAATGACCATTGATTATAACAGAACAAAGACATTAAAAAATAAATTAGTAAATACATTAACCAAAGGCTTAAACCCCTTTACATCTGAATATGAGCAAGAGGTGTCTATATTACATTTAAGTACAGAGTTTAGTGCAACAAATAAATCCCTGTTTAAAATTACTGCAAGGATGACTCAGTTGTTTATAAGTGTTTGCAGCAAAGCTGCCCACAGTGGGGCATGATGGATGATGGATGAGAAAAACATTTCAAAACATATGAAAAATCCACGTAGTTATTTAATACTTGGTGCACAAAGGTCATGTTAAGGCATCAAACGCTTATTGCATGTATCATTTTATAGGCCTATATAAACTGATAAAGTAGTTTGCAAGTCTGCTTGGTACAAAAGCACAGTTACAACTAGTACTACTACTAGAAGGCTAGCCTTATTAGCAGTGCTAACACTCATCTAAACGAAGAGAACAATCAAAAACCTTCCATCACAAATAGTGAAGTTCTTGACTTTCCTTAAAATTCATATGCCATAAATAAAGCTAATGTTGCCAGTTCTGTATTAACTGAAATTCAAATTTTACTTCCAGTGCATCATATGTGCTTTAGTTATTTGGAAATGTAATGGACGCTTCAAATCAAACTCGGTCTATCTGTATTTAATTTTCATTTTGAAGTAGAAATTAAGGCTTTTACTTGCTTTTAAAATATCATATAAATAGTCAGCAGTGATGCATAATATAGTGTAATATCGTACATCTTTGGCTGAGGGTAAATAATAATAGCATATATGTTGTTTTTGTAAGCTGCTTTGACAGCAACACAATAACTTTATTCTACCAGACAAAACTTTTGCATAAACTACAGATGCCAATAAATCATTTCTGTGTGGAAATCTATTGCCATCTCTATAGTTAAATATTACAACAATATTTATTAATGGGCAGTTAAAATAACCTATACAAAGATAAACAGTCACAGATTTGAGAAGATATTTAAATGCACAAAACCCCAGAGTCACTGCTGATGGTTATTACTGTTTGCTGAAATTCTAGTATTCTGCAAAGCTTAAAGAAACAGTGCTTTTTAAATCAACACTGTTTCAAAACTGTTTATGGTTGCAACAAGTAATGCTGCCAAACACCTTTCTGCTGAATGACAAGTGTGCAAACTTGAGGTTAGCGGCTCAATTTGACCGTAGGACAACAACAACACACTTGTGGCAGATTGCACAGAGATAACTGAGATTTTTGTATTTATTCATTATTATTTCTTTATTTAATTACAGGCATGTGGGTGGCAATCACTCAAAGCCGCCTATTGTTTTCAGCTTTGCGTTGATTGTTTTGGTCACATCTACAGCAAATTAACACCCACCAAAGCATCCATGTAAACGCAATCATCAGCATAAAACAACATTTTTATACAAGCACCATACTTAAGTTGAGGAACCGTGAGCTGATGTTCTACTTTATATGAGATCACACTTCAGGGAATCAACCCATGCCATGCACAGAGAGAAACGACAATAGCATCCAACACATGTCAGCATAAAAAACTACAACCAAACAATGCAATCACTTAATTTAGTAATAAACCAGTGATGAGAGGTGATGCATCTGAAAACAGTGACAGTTCAAACTACACTTCCACAGATTTAGTACATATGCACAGGAAAAACTTCAATTGAGAGGTTGGTGGTGGTTGTAACTGCTTCGTTAGGTGATAAACACTAGAGATCCCAGAGTGGGTTGAAAAAGGTTTATACCAGAATCGGTCTAGCAAAGACTCTAGTTCGACCCACTGGACAGCTTTGGAAAATATGAAGGAGAATATAAATTTTTGTCTTTAAACATTAAATATAATAGATTTTACAGACATTCATAATACACCAGTGTAATCAAGTGCTAGATAAACCATTACATGAGAGAAACAAGCCTGTATTTCCTGTATCTACTACAAAAAATAAATATTTTTTACGGTGTGTCACCAGTAAAATAAAGAAATAAAATAGGACATTTTCTGCAAGTTAACAAATAACTTTCACTATCTTTCATTTATTTTAAAAATGTAAGCCCAAAGACTTGTGCTGACAGATTTCTTTCAATAATTACAGCAGCATATCTTTGCCAAGTAAAAGAACCTCACACTTCGTTTTCTTATATTGATTTTTACCGTTTTGGCCAACTTAAAAACAAAGTAGGCTGTTTGTGGCCCACGATGTAAGATTAGTTTAATATCCGTGCTCCAAATGATGTAAGTGGAATCTAAACTGTGCACTTGGCATGAAACCTGCTTTTCCCCACTACTTTTATAGGCTTTTTTGCTATGTTACCACACTTTGCTTTGGAACAACTCTGAGCGAAACAGGCCAATGTGACCCTGCCTGAAGGTTACCCTACTTAAACAAGGGCACTCTGTCCCTAATCCAAATATATTTTACACAGGGAACACCCCCCTTTGTGCTTTAACCCCCATGTGTCTTAAAAAAAACTAAAAAAAAAAAAAAACCTCCACAACATAAAGACAATGAAGCACATCACTGTTTAGAGTGAAACGCCTTTAAGGACATCTAGCTTTTCAGGGAGCAGACTCAGCATCCAGCAGGTGTAAACTGCAGCCTCTCTACCCATTACTGGTAAAGTTGAAAAGCTTTGTCAACAACACGCATGCTAATCGTTCAGGGAACACTGCCGCCGCTGCACGGAGAACAGCAGAGCAGTCGTTTCACCGCAAAAAAAAAGTGGAGAGGCAGCAGTTTTTGTCTAAATCAGCTGACAGCACTGACAGAGTAAAGACGCTATAGGAGAAGGGAGACCAAACCTTTTACCATGCGCAGCAGCCTGCTTGAAAACAACCAAAGCCTAATGTAATATTTACACTGGTTCTATAAATGTATATGTGCACTGCATATGTGATTTGCAGTCCTTATAATGTTAAATTATGACCAGTGCTGGGGAGTTTAGGGTGCACACTGGGGTTGCAGAGTGTATGCTTGGGGTGACAAAACTATAAGAGGCAGTAGACTGAGCGAGAGAGTCTGGATACAGCAGCAGTAGCAGCATCGCCCTGCAGCACTGAACCATGTGGTGAGGATGTGTGGTTGGTTATGGCGTGTGCAGGATATCTTGCGCATCCACTGGGTCAAATTCGTGCCCATATTCAAAAAGTGTATTTTTTTTCCTTTTTTTTTAGAGTTTTTGTTTGGCTTTTTCTGACGTTGCGCAGTCCGTGCTTAAATAGTCAAATCCATTAAACACTGCGTCTGAACAACTACCCAAGCAAAATGTGCTAGTAAATTATTCATAAAGAAGCACGTGGAAGTTTCTTACCGGCGTTTTTGTCACCCATGTCCTCTTGTGGTGCCGAAGTTGGATACTGCCGATGCGGACTATGCGTTCGCCGCGTGCGCGCTCTCTTCTTCCGTCAGGACAGCTGAGAAGAGGGAGGCAAGTTGGTTGTTTCAAGTAAGCCTAATATTATTTTCAACTGTATTTTTTTTTCTTTTTCCCCCCAAATGAGATCCTTCTAGGACCCCTACTTGGCCGGAGACACACCGAGTGCAGAGCTCTCGAGTGAGCTCACACATTGGTGCTTCTGAGAGTTTCTGAGTAAGGTGGACTGGTGGCTCAGGTAAAGAGTGAGTGAGGGAGGGGGCGGGACTTTTCAGGAGGAGATGCAGAGTGTGCATTGTGCCTTGATGCAGAAATGATTTGGCATGCAGCAGAGAAATGGTTATAATGAATGAACTGTTTCATTGCGAGAGTTCTGCCTTCTCGTCTGTTCATCTGTCCTCAACTCCAAAGCAATCGACATAGCAACCAGGCTTCCCCCCTTTTTTCTTTCTGTTTTTTTACTGTTTTTGGGGAGATTGTTTTATATACATATCAATTTTTTATACCTTTCTGCAAAAGAAAAATGGAAATTATGCAGGAATATTTTCACTGCAGCTGAATATTTCAGGGTTTTGTTTCGGTTTTTATATATTTATTTATTGGGACCATTTGAGGGCAAATGTACCCCATAAATTCAATTCTCTTTCATATTTTGAACGGATCTCTGCAAAATTAAGAGCCCCTCCCTCCCACAGTTGCTGACCACGTAATGTACATGTTGTATTACTTGTTGCAAAGGTATATGATATTTTTGCTGAGAGACATTAATATTTAATGAATGAATCAGATCAATAACTGTGTCCTGAGCATTTGACGCTTTATTGTGCCTGTTATTTGATTATACTGCAGCAGAATTATGATAGATACACAGAACAGTGAACACAAAGGCTGTGCATTCAGAGTGAGCTGTTTCAGTGTAAACTAGTGTTGTGTAATGAAATCACGTCATCATGAACTGCCAGGACAGATATGTGCACAAAGGCACAGTCTGTGAGTAAGAGTACGCTGCTTTCACCTTTATTCAAGTGCCGCTCTTGTTCTGTGATGAGTGTTTTTTTCTATCCCTTGTGAAATAAAAAGGAAACACACACACAAACAGATTTGTTGTATTCCTATTAATCAGTAGGAGTACTGGAAGGTTGATGTTGTTGTGTTTTGTTGTTGTCCTCTGTTATTTTGTGCAAAACCAACATTAGCACTGAAATCCCAAGTCTTCAATTCACACAGCATGATTCTGTCTATCAACCGAACGAGAAGAATACCACAATCCTGCACTGAGTCTCAAAATGTATGCAGTGAAAAAAAACAGAAAACAACTAGTGTGGTATCATCTAACTGGTCCATTGATCAGTGTCTTGGAAAGGGCCCTGTCAGCACTCTGATGGGACGCTATGACAACAGCTAGAGTTTCCTATGATGGTATAAAAAGAATGAGCTGCTGGTATAAGATGTTTCTAGCCTTTGAGCTGTAATAGAAACCTGAAGGCCAAATGACGTTCCGCGTCATGCCTCCGCCTGTAGCTCCAAATCACAGTGCAAAGCCGGGAGGTTGAATGTCAGATTGGCTTTAATATTTTCTCCATGTGGTCACAGTTACAGTGGCACGAGAGGCCGTCATACGTGAATGAAAAGTTGCTCTGATTTCAGACGTTATGCTTCCTGTCACATGTGCCGGGGACTGGCTGCCCTGCTGCCGACACAGGTGAATCCTGGCGGGCGTCAGTTCACAGCAAATCAATGAGAGGACCTGAAAGAGAACACCTCTGCTGGGGGGGAAATGGACTGCATTGATCAGAAAGACACCTAAAGTCTTCTACAGATTCAGAGAGAGCTTTGTATGTGTGTTCATCTCTTTAATGAAAAACCAAATGAGCAACAGCTTTAAGTTTACTCTTTGACGCCTGAAATATTCATGCTTTTCACCCTCCTTTTTTGTCTACTCTCTTACCTCTCCCATCCGGTCTCTCTGCCTGTCTCCTATCCCTTCCTTCCTCTCCTTTCTTCATCTCTCCTCCCCTAACTCCTCTCTTGTGTATCTCTGTGTCCTCCCCTGCCCCAGACCTGCACCCATAGGATATCATCTAACTTGGCAGTGTGTCCTTGCCCCATACAGTGGCAAAGGCATGCTGCTGTCCCTGCCTTTGTACACAATATCTTTGTCCTGAAACACCTACACACCCTGTTCCCTCTGTATGACTATATAATTTTCTCGCAGAAGTCAGATTGTATTATAATGTACCCAGGAGATGCATTGTCTGCTTCACTTAAGATGAATCGCTTGTGTGCCCCATCAGTCCTACCTTTTAACTCTTTCTCTGGCTTTCTCTGTGCAGTATTGTGTAGAGCTATAACAGCCCAGCAAGTGCAGATATTGCATCGGAGGAGAGCTCTCCTCTGCAGACACTGCAGTGCAGCCTTCCCGCTGCAAAATTCTCCCTTCTTCACCTATTTCTGGAGTCAGTGGCTGGCCTGGGAGAAGTTTGTGGAACTTGTCCAGATGCCAATAGCATTACCTAATGTCATCAATATTGCTCAGTTACTGTCCACGTTTTACAGTGTTTCTTGTTTTCATGAAGGCAAACTTTTGTGTATTTATAATTTAATTGGAAGAAATTGGATTTTTTTGGAAAGGAAGCGGTAAGGAAGTCTTTCATTCAATGTTTTGCTCATGTGAAAGCCTAACATGTTAATAGCTGTAGCAATCATTAGGGAAATTCTTTAAGCAGGCTCTGAAAATGTTAAATAAAAAGACAAATTCATAGAGTCATTGTCCCCCATTCTCTTAATTAGTTCAATACACGATAGGATTTTGAAAGACTGTTAGGTCCATAATGTTTTGGACAGTGACACAGCTTTTTTAATTTTACCTGTCACCACAGTGCATTTTAATTCAGACAATCAAGTTGTGGTTAAGGTGCAGACTTTCAGCTTTAATTTAAGGGGTTTAACAGAAGTAATGTATTAATTATTGGGAAAATACATCCACTTTTATACACAGTCCAGTGTTTTCAGGGGCTCAAAAGCAACGGGATAAAGTAAGGTCATTTTAAATATAAGGATACATTTTAGTACTTGGATAAAAATCCTTTGCTGTCAGTGACTGCCTGAAGTCTAGAACCCATGGACATCAGCAAAGACTGCTTCCTCCCTCGAGATGTTCAGTTGCTGCTTGTTTGTGAGTCTTTTTGTCTTTAGTTGTTTTGGAGGAAGGAAGGTTCAGGTTCAGTAGTCATCATCATGAGCTCATCCGATTAGAATGAGAATAAGCAGTCATCAATCATTTGCAGGTTTTGTCGTTTTATTGAATAACAGGTAAAGGAAAGAAAGACACACATGGACTGCTATCTCTCAGCTGCCGCCCCATGTGGGAGTGAAGAAAGAGTGAGGGATAGGTGAGTGCAGTCCTTATATAACGAGTGACAGGTGAGTGCAATTAAGGCCAAGCACCACACCCAATCAAAGGTGAGGAAAAGAAACAAGGTGCATCTGGTGAAGTGAATGTGCTGAAAGGTGAGCCTTTACAACATTAGTTTTGTCTGCAGTAACTCAAAAGCACACTCTGTTGGGCACTAACTTGGCCATTGAACAATATCCATCCCATATCTTTGCCTCGAGAAACTCTTAGGTTGCTTTTGCAGTATGCTTTGGGTCATTATCTATTTGCAATGTGAAGCATCATCCAATGCAACATTTGTCTGAATCTGAGCAGAAACCTGTACACATCCACAGAATTCATCCTCCTGCTTCTATCAGCAGTCACACGAACACTGAACACCAGCAGCAATTACCGTACATTGCCTCCACGGCGTTTGAGAAATAATGTCTCTCTCCTTCGCTATACTTTTCTCTTCCCATTAATTCTGATCCAACTTCATCTTGGCTTCTTTTGTTGAAGATGAAATGCACAATGGCTCTTCAGCATGTCATTGGTGGCAACCTAAAGTTGTGAGGTCAATGTGTAGTAACTGCTCCAATACAGTTCTCTTCATCTTGTTCATCAATACTGTTGAAAGCATTTAGTTGATCCAAAATGCTGCCACGAGAGTACTGACAGGGAGAAGAAAGAGAGAGCATATTTCTCCTATACCGGCTTCTCTTCATTGGCTCCCTGTTAAATCCATAATCTAAATTAAAACCCTTCCCATCACATAAAAGGCTTCATATAATCAGGCCCCATCTTATTTTAATGACCTTATAGTGCTGTATCACCACAGCAGAGCACTTTGCTCTCAGACTGCAGGCTTACTTGTGGTTCCTAGAGTATTAACAGTAGAATGGGAGGCAGAACCTTCAGCTTCCAGGCCCCTCGCTCTCAACTCTTTTCACTCTCCATGTGTTTATACACCTCTCCGCATTTAATTATGAGTTATTATTAATCTCTGGCTGTCTTCCACAGCATGTCTTCCTCTCTTCACCCCCAAGCGGTTGCATCACGAGGCTGCCCCTTCCTGAGCCTGGTTCTGCCAGAGGTTTCTTCCTGTTAAAAGAGAGTTTTTCCTTCCCACCTTTGCCAAAGCGTTTGCTCACATGGCGTTGTCTGATTGTTAGTGTTTCCCTGTATTATTGTAGGGTTTTTACCTCACAATATAAAGTGCCTTGAGGTAACGGTTGTTGTGATTTGATACTTTATAAATAAAATCGAATTGAATACTGCTGAGTGAGTGCATACATCGGTGTAACTTTGTGCTGAACATTGAGGGAGTCAAGATCTCTGTCTAAATAAATAAATAAATCTGGGTAAATTCCCAGATGATTAAACATGCAACTATTTTGCTGGTAATAACTGAACTCCGGAGTGTGTTGTAACAGAGACAGTTTATTCACAAAAATCTTCACCAAGTGTATTTACAGACAGTGCTATATACAAGATGTGCGAGGACGGGTTCCAGGGCTCCAGGGAAAACAAGGGGATCACACACACGCTCACGCCAACCTCTCTCCGCTAGTGACCAGCCACCTCTTACACGCTCCACACGGGGAAACACGGGGACGAGTCCGGGGAATCTAGAACAGAGAGACAAATGTTACTTTCTGAGGCGGAAGTGTGGGGAAACTAGGGCTCGCCGTGTACTGACAGGAGTCTTCACAACAATCCAGCGTTGAACAGCTGATCTCCTCCTTCTGATATACCAGCTGGTCTGATGAGGCCCAGGTGTGCATGATCTGGGAGGGCGTGGGCCGAGGGCGTGAACCCGCCATGAGTTCCGCCCCGGCAAAACAGGGGAGGGGGAGAGAGATTGCTGATCAGTGCCTTGCCGACCCCGCAGGTCGTGACATTTTCATGTCACCTACAGATCCTTGCTGTATTTGTCAGACACTGGAGTCAGCTGTAAAGATAGTACAGTGAATATTATTGCCCTGAAATGTAGTTAAATAAACACAAAAGACGGAAAGTACAACTACCACAAACTATAAATTATATTTTGATGAAGCACTATATTTTACTGGTTAAAAATCAGCGCTGTGGATAGGCATCCAGAAGTCTAAGATACTCACACTGGAGTAAAAAAAAATGTTTTACTGTTAAATTTTTAAATTTGCGGATATTGTAGCACATCCCATCACAAACAAACAAACAAAAACTGAATAGTTGCTACACGTGTAACAATTTAACCACTGTTGAAAGCGCTTTTGTTCTGACAAATCTGTTCGTCAATGCGCCACTAGAGGGAGCTGATTATACCAAACAAAAGAGACGCTAACAGAGGCCTGTGGAGTATTTACTGTTGCACAGCTGAACGGTTATGGCAAAAATAACCTTCTATTGTATTTATAAGCATGCAAGGATTTTGACCCTTTGGTGTTGTGCAACTCTGTGTCCACCCAATAAAAATCAAACTGACAATACTAACGCCACAACTAAATATAAGATAACCAATTTAAGTTAAATAGATACTGTGAACCGAATGTATATAGTCAGACACAGCGCAAGAGCTGCCTGTAGATGCAGAATTATACAACCAAGTTACAAATGCTGGCTTTTACATGAGTCCGTGAACGCAGCATCAGCTACAGTGTGGTGGTGGGACGGGCTTGAAGCGGAAGGTCAACACAATCATGGCGTGGAGAGGATACGCGATAAAATGGGCCAAAACAGAGTTCGTGAGATCCCAGAACACCACTCCACGAAGCTCCAGGTGAGCAAACACAAGGTCGCTGTGGTCGCAGCGTCTGTCTGCACAGGCGTAACACTGACAGGATGTGTGTGTTTACTTCTCCACCAGCCGCAGCCCGTGCTTACCTAACTGTTCCGACTGTCATTGCAGGGAGATCCACAAAGCTAAAGACAGCTTCATGTTTCATCCGTAACCTGCGATATCGAAGCGTAAACGAGTTACTGTAGTCTTTCTGTTTTTCAGTAAATGAATTGAGTGCCTTAAACAGCATGTCGTGCTTTTATTATTGATACTGATACTAACAATAAGTAGTTATGGAGCCACTGTGAGGCATGCTACCCGTGTAGATTCATACATTGTGGGTGCTTGAATTGTTCTCAGTATTATTAGCTTTTATTACGGATGCATTCATTTTTTTGTAACTCTACAACCAGCAGTAGCTGTAATTTTACAACAACAACAAAAAAGTAAAATTAGTTTTCAAAGCAGGACTTTTATGTTCTTCCCCTAAATGAACATTGATTTTATACTTTTTTGTGTATATTTCAACAACTTCCTGCTTTAAAAGCTGCCTCTTTCTCCTGGCAGTCTTAACCCCTACAACCAGCAGAGGTGTGGATTTCGTCGGGAGGCCAAAAGGCCAGACATAAAGAAAAAAAATGCCACGCAGGAAACAAACACCTCAGCCACTGAGGCTGGCACCCCGGTGCCCCAGCCTCCTCCTAGAGTCCCCAGGCCTACACTTTTCACACCGCTGATGTTCACAGTAGGGGTAGGTCCCCCCAGTTTTCTACTGCTGTGTAGTGATGAAATGGATGCATGGTACACTGTTGTTTGTGGACAGTAAAGTGCTTCTGGCTGTTTTCTGACTCCATTTCAGTTTACAGGCTGCTCCTTTGGTGCGGCGGCCATTCTCCAATATGAGAGTCTAAAGTCAAGACTTCAGACTGCAAAAGATGAAGAGAATTCAGAAAAAGGCATGCAGGTGAGCACTTTGATGATCCACATTATTGCACATCTCCTTTGCTTGCAGATCGCATTACTGGTTTGATTTACAAGCTGCTCACAGAGACTCTGTGAACCTTTCACATGTTCCCAGGGCACCCAGGACATGGCATACTGGCACAACTGGTGGAACCAGCTGTCCAGCTTCCAGCGACAGCTCATTCTCCTGGTGTCCATGGTGGATGACTTCTGGAACAGCCTCACAGAGGGACAGAAGACTGTGACAGGTATTATTTTACACAGTCAACATCTTTGCAGTGTGTGTGCGGTTTTGATTATCGATTTTCCGATTTTAAAATCGATTCTAGCTTGAATAGCGTGATATCGATTCATTAAAATCCTGAATCGATTTTTAAATATAAATGCATTTTGCCCAAAATGCCAGAATCTCAGGATAAATCTCACAAAATTTTGACAACCACCAAACAGCTAAAACAGTAAATGAGAGCAGGCACACGGATTCTGCACAAAGACGTAAACAGAGCGCGGACCCGACGCTTTCTCGCCCAACGGGACGTACACGGACATGCTGTCGGGGCTGAGAGCCGACAGCTCACTCATTTTGATGTGTCTGGTCCGCGCTCTGTGTTTAAATCTTTTATTGCGCTAGATTCTGAAGCTGCAGGTTTTGTGTCTCTCCAACCAAAGTTGATTGAACCAGTCGCGAAAAGAAGATCCAAACTACGCTTCACATAAACATCATCATGAAGTCCCCCTTACTTGCTGTTTTGCCTCCACCACAATAAAATCACACTTGCACAGCTCTCTCTCTCTGTGTACTTCAAGAACAGTTTCCCATTCACTTGCTTATCACCTACCAGTCTACCATTGTAAACAGTGCTGTCAGCCGCTGTGTTGTTTTTTTCTTTTCTACTTAAATGACTTCCGACAAGAAAGCCGCATTTTTGCTGTTCAATACTGAAGAAATTTAAACTTTTTAAATTATGCAAAATTGCAAAATGCTTAACTGTATCTCTAATAGAAACCTCTGTAACTTTGCTCTGCTTCGCTTCAGCAGCATCAGGTAATGTTCATGTTGATTCATGGTTTTCTTCAGTTTTTGTTCTACCGCAGAATATTTTTAAGGTTATCTGCTATAAAAAGTCAGGCCAGGAAAATCGCCTTCATGTTTGTCTGTGTTTTATCCTCTGTTACTTTGACACAAAGGCATCTGCTGTGATGCTCACACCTTTGATAAAGTCTCACAAGTGTAAGGTTTCTTTTTACAGATATAAAATATGGATATGTACTGATTAGTGATCAGAATTATAATATTTCTGACTGTCTGAGGCAAAATTTCCCCGAATCAAATGGAATCGAATCATGGATCGAATCGATTCGGGACCTTGCGCTTGTGAATGGGAATCGAATTGATTCTAGAAATCAGTGACGACACCCAACCCTATGTGTCTGGGTTTTTTTTGTTTTTTTTATTTATCTCTTTGCATTTCTTCATAGTTGGCACCTTTTTATTTATTAATTTTTTTCTAGGTATTATCGCACTAAATGCCGCCGTCCTCTGCTGTTGGCGAATCCCTTCAATGCAAAGAAGTATGCTTAAGTACTTCACGTCCAACCCAGCTTCCAGTGAGTTCACCTGTGCTACACGGTCATGTCCTCTTTTGTGTTTGCAGTGTGTGCATTTTTTTCCCCTCTCCTCTTCCTCTTCCAGAAACACGCTGCCTTCCCATGGCTCTGTCCTCCTTCAGTCACTACTCCATCATCCACATGGTGGCCAACATGTATGTCCTATGGATATTCTCCTCAGGGATCGTCTCTCTTTTGGGGAAAGAGCAATTTCTTGCAGTTTACCTGTCTGCTGGTGAGTCAAATAAAGCACACAACTGGAGTCTGATAACATTTATTAAATCTAAACACAATACTTGAATATTTTTAACATTAGTGTTTAATCCAGGGTGGATAGTTTAATGATCTCTTTGCTTCATGTTTGACTGAAACTCGCTGTTATTCCATCCATCATTTACTACAGCACAAAAACCTTATTTTAATTTTGGGACACTCAAACGTTTAGGGCCTTTCAGTACTATGCATGGCTGATTATTGAGAATATAGGTAACAGGAAGTAAGAAAGGCTACCAAATGTTTGATTTTCAGGTGTGGTTTCCACTATGGTCAGTTACACATGTAAGGCAGCCACCGGGCGTCTCTATCCATCATTAGGGGCGGTAAGATATTTGCTAAAATCCATTTTAAAGCTCAACTCAAATGATGGACAGCTGTGATAGTAACTGTTTTGATCTACAGTCCGGCGCCGTCATGGCAGTGCTCGCTGCTATCTGCTCTAAGATGCCAGAGGCCAAGCTTGGCATAATCTTCCTTCCCATGGTCACTTTCACAGCAGGAACAGTAAGTGCTGCACACTTCATATTTCCTACATACACTTTATGAAGTACACCTTACAAGTGCTCGATTGGAATCCATATTGCCTTCAGAAATGCCCCAGTTTTTCATGGCACTGATTCAACACGGTGACTACAGTCAGCTCATTGTCATGTTCAAGAAACTAGTTCGAGATGATCTGACCTTTGTGACATGGTGTGTTATCCCGCTGGAAGCAGCCATCAGAAGACCTGCACACTGTAGTCATAAACATATGAACATGATCAGCAGCAATACACAGGCAGGCTGTTGTGTCTAAATGATGTTGTTTTTCCAATCTTTGGTTGTCCCATGGGAATTGTAGCCTCAGTTCTTAGTTGACAGGAGTGGCACCCACTGTGGGGTTCTGTTGCTGTGGCCCATCTTCTTTAAGGTTGGACATGTGCATTCAGAGATGTTCTTCTGTCTACCTCGGATATAACGAGTGGTTGCTTGAGTTGCTTTTGTCTTCCTTCCCGCTTTTGCTGCAGGAAGAGATGTGAGTGTGCATGGACCAAATAAAAAGGTACATGTATGAGTGACTGTGGAAGTATGCATGCCAGCGCACTGAATGCAGCTTTGCCTTTGTTTATATTTAGGCTCTGAAAGCGCTAGTTGCCATTGACACAGCAGGACTTCTGTTGGGATGGCGGCTGTTTGACCATGCAGCTCACCTTGGCGGAGCCCTCTTTGGAGTGTGAGTCAGGTCTTATTTTTACCCTTTCCCCAAAGTCTGTCCATGTTAACAATATGAAATACAGTTTCAAGGCATATGAAACTGTCTTAATCCCAAATCTGATTACTTACTTTTTCTGGAGGGTTTAACTGTTTTCTTAGACTTACATAAGCAGACAGATTTTTTTCCCAGTTTTAATATCCTGCTCTCATAACATGGCCCAAGTGTGAAAATTGTGGTTATGTGACAGTTGCAGGTGTAGTCACAAATACAGCTTAAAGCCTGTGGAACATATCTAATATTATTAAAATGTTGTTTTGAAGGCTTTGTGCTTTTGAACTCAGTCATGAAAAAAGAATCCAATGATTCTGCACTGCTTTGATCAGTCTAAATCCTTTAATGTCTTAATGTGGCCTAATGGGAGCATCTTGTTCTGCTTTCTCCACATTTTACCGTGCCATGCATCTCTTCATACAGGTGGTATGTGGCATATGGTCATAAACTCATCTGGAGGAAGAGGGAGCCCCTTGTGAAGTTGTGGCATGACATTCGTTCACCAGGCAGCCGAGGTTCCAGGCCTGGACGTGGACCCGGGGGTGGTGGTGGTGGACCAACATCATAAGTCCCTGAAATTCTTTGTGAAAGAACTGGAACCCATCCAAACGAATATGCAAGGACACTTTTATCCAATGACATGGAGTGGACTGTTATTAATAAATAAATCTAGTTTTCACATCCAAAGTTAGTAAAGAGCATTTGCTGATTTAATGCCTTGCAAACTTGAAATTTAAAAGCAGGTGAAACTTCATGTCTAGCGTTGCAGTCGAGATGTTTACTTTGTAGACTTTAAGCACCTGTTATGCTACCGGTAATCTGTAACTCTGCTACCTCATTTAGCCATTTTCCACCAATGCTTTGCCAAATCTCAAACTGGTTCTACACATTTACACCAACAAAGAATGGTGGCACCACAAAAATGAGTCTCCCAACACTTGGATTCAGTGATTTCAGAAGCAATGGGAATATTACTGCAAGTAATTTACCACTAATTTCCAAATGTAGCATTCAGATTCGGCCCTGTGTGACACTAACGTCTGATATAGTATGCAAAAATTAAGTTCTGACACTTGCCAAAATATGGCCATCGACCAGCACCAGACTAGGCACATTACTGGTGGAAAACAGGTGTTAGTAATCCAAAGCTAAAAACCTTTTTATCCATGTTTTTGTGTCCATGTTGTTCTGGAAAACTGCATTAGCCATCAGACCAAAATTTCCACATTAGAAAACAAAGAATTTTATTGTCTGATCCTTTTCCTCTGTTAACACTCTCATTCAAACTACTAGCTTTACATTGAGAGAAAAATAGAACAAATAAGCATATCCAATGATTTTAGATAAATGGGCACTCCCACGTATACCTACTAATGTAAATAATTCATTTGGTAACAAATCTCTTTATCAGTGCCCTCTATTACAGTAAAAAGTGGCCAAGGCACTTTTTTAAAAAAACCCAAAAACCTGCAGTTTAACTATTTTGGTTAGAAATACTTTCCTCACAGCAGGGCAATATGTTTAAAATTAAAGCTGTGACAAAACTATTCATGACAATATAAGTTTTATTGGAAGCGTTTAATCTATAGTTGGCACATATGAGAATTTGGAACAAAGATACCACGACTCATGGTGCCAAAACACACTCAGTTAATTCTTCAGATGCCGACATCTCCAGATTACTACCTGAACTCATACAGTGGGGGAAGTATTTCACCCCCTGCTGAATTTGATGGGGGGTTTTTTCTGGTTTTCTGGTTGATATTCTGTCTTTCTCCATTAAAATACCACTGCCATAGAAAATTAGAAACGGTTCATTTCTTTGTGAGTGAGCAAATTTACAAATTCAACAGGGAATAAATTATTTTCACCATTATAATAATGATTTCATGCCCTGAGAAAACATTTTATTTATCAAATCACATTCCTGTCCTGGACATAAAGAGTCACTGTTAAATGCTTTTCACAATTCCTTTTTATTCAGATACGTTGGTGGAAAGTTTTTTTGGTTAAATACAACTACAGCATACCTACATCTTAAGACAGTCTAAATCTGTTACTAATAAAGCAGGTTAAGTTGTCAAAATAGATCAAAGACTGACACTTTTTTGGCTTCAAGGTAACTTTAAGGCAGTTCCTGGTAAACAATACAGATTAGCTTATCAAATATGGATGTCTCATCAGACAAGGGCATGTGCAGCAAATTCTTCTAACAATCCTCGCTGTCCAAAAATCAGGCGTCCATCACTGTCGGGCTGTGAATGAGAAAACTGCTCAGAATCCTAAAACTCAAAAGAGTAGGCTAAAAATCAAAGAGGTACAATGAGATTAAAGTTTTCATTTTTTAGTTTCCAGGCACAGTTCGTTCGTTCTCTCTCTCTCTCACTCACTGATAATTCAAACTTATCCTCCACCCTGTCACATGATGTTAATCAAACAGACTTACCAGAACACTATATCGTCTACTTTTTATCCAGAGCAATCAGTAATACAGCACTTCCTCAGCCCCTGCTTTTGTGGTTTGCATAACTGGGGAAGCCAAACTGGGAGACCATCAGGTTGGAGAAGGAAAGAGGCATAAAGCCATAGATCTGTGTCAACCTGTTCAGGCAGTAGGACCTCTGGAGAAGGTGTTCGGGACGATGCCACATCCCCTGGTATCCACTGCTGGCCTCCTTTTCTAGGTTGCGGAGGTCCACGGGTTTGATAAAGACCCCAGAGGCTCTGTTCATTTTACCCAACTTTGATTGTTTTCTTAAATACAGAGCTACGGCAAAGTTCATGGCAATATCGTCACAGTTCTGCGTTTCATCCACTAAAGCATGCACTGCTTGAGGCTGGTCCTGAAAGAGCTGCAAATAGCGGCGGTGGAAGAAGGCAGCACCAATTAACACCATGGAGTATCTGCAGGGAATGCAGGGAGATGGAAGCTTAAAAAACTGTACTATGAAGCAGGATTAGTGGCGCAGCAATGCAAATTCAGGGTTAACTCTGCATTTTCAGCAATACGATGGTGATTCGCTGCTGTTGAAATTTATAATGCAGGTTGAAAGAAAAACAGCTGCTGTTTAGTTGTGTCTAAGAATCTATATTTATTACTCATCATGGAAAGAAGACTTTAGAGACTCATGAAAAACATTAGACCCTCTTACTATCTGCTCAGAGTGGCTCGGGGGATTTTACAGCAATGTTAACACCATTTTCCAGAAAGCTAAGTGGAGAGAATTTATCTAAATTTCAGGAGTGGTACCACACCTCCATACACATCCCTTCCAGTAATCCATCAATATATGACCCTCCCGAGCACTACAAGCTGTTCATTCTCATCTTTGTGCCCCACCCTCCCTTCCCTTTTTTACAATTCATTCACTTCTCATTAGTACATGAGGATCTTCCCAGCCTGGGAGCCATCGCCAATCCCCCCTGAGGCCTTCCCCAAACTGCAGCCTCAATTCATCCTCAAGCCATCTGCCATTATTTACTAGGAATGCTGTCAAACCTAAAATGAGAATGTAGTCCCCGCTAGTGAATTGGGCAGTAGGAAGTGACGTTTTATCTCTTGATCTCAAATATAACCTGTTCCACAACTGGTTAGGTCTGCAGCACAAATTCTCAAGGTAAACTACCCCCTAAGAAATGAACCCTCTTCATAAACCAGGGTTTATGCCAAAGTTACCTGAATAAGCCTTGAATTTTCTCATGTTCAATTTAAAGTCAACAAGTACAAACTCACCATCTACTGACCAATCGTTTCTCTGGGAAATGGTGCCACCATTCCTGGAACACATGTCGGACATGTCCACGGACAGCTAGCGTCTAAAGGAGCAACTTTATTTCTATTTCTAAAATGATTGTATTGTCTTCCACGCCTTTATAATGTGGATATACACTGGATATCAAATTTGCAAGCATGCTATGCCTGTCTTTAATTTCTATTTGTATATATTTTCTTAACTTGCACTCAAGCCATTAAACACCACCAGCACAGTTTCAGCTGAAAAGATAAAGTTAAAATTGTTTTCTGCACATTTAAACATTGATATAACAGATTATCCTGAGTCTTAAGGATACTGAGAAGTCTGTTAACTCGCACAGATGGCATTTTTGCCAGATTTTCCTCCTGGCTTCAGCTTAGGCTTTATAAATATAATAGTGCTTTTCCATTCATAAAGCCTATTTAAATCGTACACTTGTAATCTCACGCTACTGTTTTGGCAACACGTGTTGCTCTGAGCCTGTACTGTACACAGCTTAACATTGCCTGGTCTGACACAGTTTTAACTTCCTTTCTAAAATCAGGCCGCTCAGATCTGTTAGATCTTCCCACGTCTGTGATTGGTCAGAAGTTGCCTCTTTCATGTGTTCATGCTCACATGAACACATGACAGACTGGTAAACCTAGAGTGGACCTATTAAGTTTATAACCACTTTCTTGTGACAGCTTAACGCTGATTTAGACTTCTGCTGTGGATTTTTGATGTAACCCATATGAGTGGTTGACGTTACTGCCAGCAGTCATGCTTGTCCTTGGCGCATCATTCATTAATTACCTTGTGGTCATGTCCCAGTGTTTTATATGCTGTGCCAACAACAATACAAATAAAATTCTGGGACTTTTCTTTCCCACATGGTTCCCCACTATTTGTTGTGGCTGGTTTTTGTTCCAGAGGCAAACATATGTCCCGTCTTTGCACATTACCTCACATCCATTCCAAAAGCTTTGGCAATCTCCCTGCACGAATTTTCTGACATCTGTGAATCCTTATAGAAATGCTATGATCATTATTCTTTATACTAAGATATGATTGTTATTCTCTCACTGATATGTTTAAAATTAAACACAGAAGTATACTGATGTACACTGATGTAAAAATAAGTGAAGCCACATAAGCAACAAACATTCTGGGTATGTCGAGCATGCTTCGTAGTACAGGCCCAAATAACATGCAGGGTATGTGGACAAAAAAACCAAAAACAAACAACCTACACGTCACCTCCTGCTGTTTCTGGATCCTGCAGCTCAAAGCTGCCATAGCTGTACACTCCTGCTGCCGTTGAGACATGTTTCCTCGGTACAAATCCAACAATCTGGTCTGGAAATTGCTGTGGAACCCAACAGTAAAACAACTCAGGGTTTGCCGGCTAAAATCTGCAGTTAAATTTTTCAAGTTTATGATACTCATTACCTTCCAGACAGAAAAAGCAAAACTGATGTCAGGTACACTGATGAGAGTGTCATCATCCAGCATCAGAACAGCTACAGGAGCAGAACAAAAATACTACTGTTCACTGACTAAAATGTATTTAAATATAACAAATAATACATACGGTGCAAGCTGACAGATGTACTGACCATCAGTATCAATTTCAGGGAATGGTTGTAGCCTGTTGCGCATTCGGTTGCTGGTCTGCTCCTTGAAGACTACCTGGACCGGATGAGGCCCCAAGGAGCTCCACAGCTTTGCAGGTGTCTGCTCTCCAATGTTGTTCCATACTATGATAATTCTCTGAAGATGAGGTACTCCCTGGTAATGGTTTAGGAGTTTGAGCAAAACGTCTGTGCGGTTGTAAGTCTGGATGATGATGGTAAACTTCTTCTCCTCCGAGCTGTCAGCGTGGTGAACCTGTGCGGGATTCTGCTTTTGCGGGGTTGCCCTTCGTAGCACCTCCAAGACAGCAACACCTCTTTGGTCCTCAGCAGGTGGCAGCAGAACTGTCAAGACTACACCAACCAGGAGGATCAGCAGAATTGCCCAAAACAAATAGGTTCGTCGGAGCCCAAAGCAACAACGGGGCAGCCTGCACACAGATTTGCAGTATTTATTAATATTTCCATCTCAGCTCCAGTTTAAAAGAGAAAAAAATCAATATATGCAGTTTCTATGACTGATTTGTTGTATTCTAAACAGAAATTAGTTAATCTATGGCCTGTGATAAATGTTAGGATTATATGGCATCCATAACTAAACATGCAAATCAATTAAGCCATCTTGGGTATCCGAAATGACAACTTAGCTTGTGCAAGTAGTTGTAGTTGCACTGATTTTAGCTAACTTTAACGTGATTTTAGCTCAGCGTTTGTTTTGAACACAACGGTTTAGTCGGCTGTCTCGTAACATATCTAGCCTGTTACATTTTAACATATTCTATTTTTCTTTCTAGAAAGGAGAACTCACCTCATTTTTGTTGGCACTACAAACATTCAACCCCTTTCTTTCAAACGGTCGCCATGTTGGCTGACTTTGTCCAAAGAGTGTACAAGTTAAGAGCGGTTCCTATTTAACACCCGCCGTAATTTATGGTACTCAACAGCCACGCAGCTATTTTATTATAGAGAAAATTTCTTGTTAAATGAATATTTTGTTCTTACTCATTATAAATACATTTTCTACGTTACAACCTCGTAAATATATTTTCACTCGCGTATTCCGACTTTCTAATGAACTGTCGCCATGTTTGTTCAGCGGCTTGATTTTTAATTCAGGGGCATATCTTCGCCTCTACAAATATGTTAATAATAGTTGGTCGAGAGAGAAAGGGAGAATCAACTAAATGAAAAATTTTCAAAACCAGTCTACCTAGTGGTTACAACAAAGGTAAGTTAATCTAATGCACTGTTAATGAAAAAAGAGTGTATTAATAATATTCTTTTTTGGAGAATAACATATGTTAACGAGGAATGACTTTCCTCGTTAAAGCAAGAAAAGTTAACAACAAAACAAAAACGTTTTTCCAGATTGCTCAGCTCTGGTGAAGTGAACATGCCGTTGGCGTCGGTCCTGAACTGTCCTACAGTACCACTTTCCAATGGTCTGCAGATCCCCGTGCTTGGTTTGGGTGTGTTTTACTCTGGCAGTCACTGTTTTTAAATCAGCTAGCACAAACCTGAATGAAGCATTATGCAATCCTAGGACACAGTGATTGTTAACTGAATCGGTTGGCTTAAAAACTTTTAAGTAATGCAATAGGGAAGTAAATCCACAAGTAAAACTGACACCTATCAAGTTTTAATTCAAGAAAAAAATATGTAGTGTTACTGTTCGTCAGTTTATCCACAGGCAAATGTTTGGTCTAATTCCTCCAATACAGTTGATACTACTAATAAATAGTTGCGTACACAAACGGGTTTTTCAGTATCCTTTAATCCAGGATATGTGAATATTTTGTATGTATTTATACCTTTTATGAATACACTGTATATTTATGTCAGCGCTAATACGCCGTCAAGTTTGAATTAAACTACATAACACTATCATTAAAATGTCTTCTAGTGCTGCTGTAACACGTGAATTTCCCCACTGTGGGAAATATAAAGTCTATATTATAATAATTACCATTGGGTTTTTTTTTAATGTATAAATGTTGTGTGTTTTTCTCTTTGCCAGGCACATCACATAATGGTGGTTACTCCCACAATGCAGTTATGTATGCCCTCACTGAATGTGGCATCTGCCACATTGACACAGCAAAGCGTTATGGCTGCGAGGCCGAATTGGGCAAAGCTGTCAGAGAAAGTGGGCTTCCACGAAGTGATCTGTGGCTCACGAATAAACTGTGGCCCGGCGACTACGGATATACAGCTGCAAAAAAGGCCTGTCTGGACTCCTGCTTGGAAATGGGGGTCGAGTATTTTGGTATGCCGTCTGATTGATAAAGTTAAAAACAGTTAACAGCTAAACAGTTTTCTGGGATGTCACTGCAGGACAAACGTCTTGAATAAACCTGTGATGGCTCGTGATGTAGTTGAATTAATCCATGTTCACCACACCGAATGCAGTTTGCTGTCTTTTGTTACATCATGACCTCTAACCCCTGTTGTTTTTAAAGATCTGTACCTGATGCACTGGCCAGAGTCAAAGACACCTGGTGGTTCCAACAGGGAGATGAGAGCTGAGACCTGGAGAGCTTTGGAAGAACTTTATAAGGAAGGTAAATGGCCTGTATTTATATTTGCATTTATATTTATATTTATAAATGCTAAATGCATGGTATTAACTTAGAGAGATTATCAGAATTACCATACAATGCAATTATTTATTTATACTATATTAATTTTATCCTTGGGAATTATGTTCATAATTTAATTAAAAGACTAGCTTCAGTTTTACAGCTGGATAATCACTGAAGTAGTGATGATAATACATATCACTTAATAGTAGTAAAAGAGTTTATTTCACAAAGCATACATATCTCTGTTTGCTAATATAGGTGTGTGCCGTGCTATTGGGGTCAGCAATTTTCTGGTCCACCACCTGGAACAGCTGAAAGAAGACTGTACTGTGATACCACATGTTAACCAGGTAGTTTTATCCATTTAGCATTTATTTAAGCTAGAATCTGTGCAAAGATACTCAGGTTGACTTTCTTTATGCCATAAAACTTCCTTCAGCTCATTGACTTTATTGTTTTATATGCTGTTTTAACTGATCAGGTTGAGTACCATCCTTTCCAGCAGCCAAATCACCTGATTCAGTACTGTCGTCAGGAGGGAATTGTGTTTGAAGGGTATAGTCCTCTGGCCAAGGGTCAAGTCTTCAACAATCCCACTGTTCTCCAGATAGCGGAAAAGCACAGACGCACGCCAGCTCAGATCTGCATCCGCTGGAGTATTCAGGTTGTCACGCTCATCACATGATTTCCATCCCTGGTGTGAAAATATTGTGTCTACTGAAATTCTAAATATTCTTGAATATTTTCAATTTTGTGTTTCTAAGAACGGAGTTGTGACAATACCAAAATCGACCAAAAAGAAGAGGATACAAGAAAACTGTGAAGTGAGTTTAAAGATCATTCCATACTTTCTTGAACCCTTTAAAAAAGTCTACAAAATGAAAAACCAAAATAAAAGTTCATGTTGTGATCGAACATTTTTTCAAATAAAGCTTAGCTGTAGCCTAAGTTTGACAAGACAGTCAAAATCATGTCTTCATCTAAACCCAGTTACACCGTGCAAAGGTCTTGAACCACCCTTAATTTCTTTATATTTTGCCTTTAAGGAGCCAGCTTTCTAAAGTTGGTATCAGAGTTTTCTTTTGGGCACTGGCTCTTTTTACACCCATTTTTAGTCCAGTCCTTGTACCTGACCATTTTCAGAGGAATAAATCATTCAAGCACAAAAAAGGCAGCAAACTCGAGGGGTGAATCAGTGCTGTCTCTACACATTGAAATACAGAGAAAACTTGGTGAAGAACCAATTTTAAATTATATCTTTACACACTTTGTTACTAGCAGCCTGTCTGTTCCAATTTCTTTAGTCTAATCTATGGAAAACACCAAACACAGTTGACAGATGTAAAAATTGTACTACAACAGGGTGATTCAGAAAGAGCTATTAGTGGAAAACTTGCCGCACTGTGTCCTAAAAATTTTAAGGAAACACGACAAATGGAGGACAAAAGAAGTTCTTCTGCAGCAGAAGAAAAGTATCTTAAGAAACAGGAAAAAAGCAAAGACCTGACAGAACCTGAGAGATGCATCTGGTTCATCTACTGTTCACTAAAGCTTCGTCAGAAATGGTCTCAGTGGAAGGCTGGCTGTTAAGAAGTCATTCTTAAGGGAGGAAAACAAGTGGTATGCCACATTACACAAGAACTGGACTTAAAATCAGTAGCAATGAATGGAGTGATGAATCCAAATCTGAAAGTTTTGGTTCAAATAATTGTCAGTTTATGCAAAGGTCAGGAGAGAGGTATGACACTGATTGTGTACAGCCATCTTAAAAACACGGTGGAGGCTCTGTCATTGTTTGCACCTGCATTTCAGTCAGTTGTGTTCTTCTTCTTCATCTTGTTAAAACTGATGGATTTAGTGATGAATTACAAATTGAAAATGTATGGAATTATTAACATTTTTCTAAGAAAATATACAGATTTTTTTAAAAAGGAGGTGGCTCAAGACTTCTACACAATGATGTGCCTTGTTTGGTAGCTTCCACTAGAGGTCATCATAATAAACTTATGCATCTGGCTTAACTGAGGTTTAGTAAATGTAAAGAGATCTTGACAAGTTAAATAGTTTAAATAATGGCATAATGTGTCCATCTTTCCAGTCAGAAGACAGATAACTTCTGCAGTTTATCATCACAACTGAGAGAAGCCAATCTCACTTTTAATGCCACAGGCATTTTCGTTTTTCATATGATCCTTTTCCTCTTCTTATTACGGTGGCCCTGAGAGGCCAAACGGACTGCAACTTCAGAAAACACTTGCAAAAAGAAAAATGCTGCAAAAAGAAAAACACCTGCAAAAAGAAAAACGCTGCAAAAAGAAAAATGCTGCAAAAAGAAAAACACCTGCAAAAAGAAAAACACTTGCAAAAAGAAAACCACTTGCAAAAAGAAAAACACTTGCAAAAAGAAAAACGCTGCAAAAAGAAAAACGCTGCAAAAGCACACAAGACACAACAGAAATGTTTCTGGAGAGACAATAACCCAACGGACCAGTTGCACGAACAAAAACATGCTAACAAGTGCACTGGGACTGGGAAGGAACAACATTTGTCTCTTATATATGATACACCTATATGTGCACTGTCAAAGATACTTGTCTTGAGTGAAGATTTAAGGTGATAAGACATATAAATAACTGCAACTTGAAACTGTACTGAAGCTCAGTATTTGACACAGAGTTCGTGTTCACTGCTGTAATAGCTAATAATGATTAATATAATAACTATAATATTGGCCATATTATATTTACACTACTAAAGTGATATGACTTTAGTCTCATGAACAACATTAGCTAATTGTTATTTACTAACGAATCTTAAATGACTGTTCAGTACAGAAATGAAGCCCAAAAGTCATGTTTTACAGTCCTGTGGTCTCAGCCTCAGATACTTATCAAATCACACAAAGCTCTTGTAGAAACAAACAAACAAACAAATGAACAAAATATGTTCTCCTTCATTTCTGTCAAACAAAGTTGTATGACACGTTTCCAGCGGTTAGTATCATGGTTGCTAGGCAACCTGGGAAGCACGACCGAGACTAGACCGTCCCATACAGCCCATGTGTTTGCAACAAACTTGCCGTTTATTTTGCAAATCGAGCTCAACACTGCCCCTAGCGTCCTGGAGCACTTCCGTTGTGATTTGGATTTTGTACGTGTTTTGGAGTTTGCACGTGTTTTCTAAGTGTTTTGGAGTTTGTACGCGTTTTGGATTTTGTACATGTTTTGCAGTTTGTACGTGTTTTGGAGTTTGTACGTGTTTAGGAGTTTGCATGTGTTTTGGATTTTGTACGTGTTTTGCAGTTTGTGCGTGCTATTTGGAATTTGTACGTGTTTTGGAGTTTGTACATGCTTTGTCTCTAGGGGCCACCGTATCTTATCGTCCTCTCTCTCACACACACAAACAGGTGTTTGGATTCCAGCTGGAGGACGAGGACATGGCTGCTTTAGGAAGCTTGCATGATGGAAGACATGTTACTTGGGATCCAACAAATGTGGAATAAGTGGGAAGATGGAGGGTATGTTTGTCCATGAACTGGTGATGGCTGAGTGAGGAATTGATTTGAATATGTTCTTGGTTAATTATTTTTCTTTCTGGCAGTTTTCCTGGAAATAGACTTGACTGTAATGTCAAAGTTTATTGAGCTACATCTTCAGATAATGTGTAGACAAACACACACGAAGGACAAAACCATTCCAAGTGCCTTACTTTATAGAAATGTTGATTTTTTTTGTGATTGAGATATATATATATATATATAAAGAACACGAGAAGCTGGAGAAATACCAAGGACTCAGAGAAGAGCTCGAGAGGATGTGGAGGGTGAAGGTAACGGTGGTCCCCGTGGTAATCGGAGCACTAGGTGCGGTGACTCCCAAGCTAGGCGAGTGGCTCCAGCAGATCCCGGGAATAACATCGGAGATCTCTGTCCAGAAGAGCGCAGTCCTGGGAACAGCTAAGATACTGCGCAGGACCCTCAAGCTCCCAGGCCTCTGGTAGAGGACCCGAGCTTGAAGGATAAACCGCCCGCAGGGGCGTGCTGGGTGTTTTATATATATATGTGTGTGTGTGTGTGTGTGTGTGTGGTAAGAAAGGTGTTGTAAACGCAGATAATGGTATCTTTACCTTTCCAGAAATGTGGTTGTGATTGTGAGCTTGACTTGATCTTGAATAAAATCTACAAATTATTTTTTTTCACATTCAAATTAAGGGGAGGGATCAAGTGGTTTCTAAGACGAGAGGACCTTGGTATCGTATCCATGGTTGCAGTATATAAAGCAACTATGTAAACTCAAGGCTGTGACCTTTTATTAGTCCTCTTCTCTTATTCCGCAAATGAAATCTTTAGTTTACTTCACCTGTAAAATCTGTACGTGATTATCAAAATACCTTAAGCAACATGTATCATTTACAAGTAAGTCATGAGACAAAAGAAAAACAAAACGGCCCCAAAGCTTAACCAGGTTTGGGAGGCATGAAAGTCAGCTGTAACTGTAACTTTATATAACACAAGCTATCAGGGTTTAGCAAATAATTTGCTGGCTACACTGGCTCTGGTAACGTTCAACTTCACTAAACCTTATCATGTTATCACGTTAAATTCAATTTTGATATTTTACATAATTTAGTATGAGGTGGATTCTCATGTCCACCTTTATTCCTCAGCACAGCCTGAACACTCTCTTTATTATTGTTAATCTGTGGATCTTTCACAGCGCATTTTTGTCCTATCTTCATCACCTCATCCCAAACTAGTCGCTGTTCCCCCTGAGCTTGGTTCGGCAAGAGGTTTCTTCCTGTTAAAATGGAGTTTTTCCATCCCACTGTCACCAAGGTCCCTGCTCATAGGTCATCTGTTTTTTGTTTTTTTTTGTTCTCCTGTTTTCTGTGTAGTCTTATATACCATACAAAACACAATGAAGCAACTGTTGCTGTGTGTTTATAATAATAATAATGTATGCTTTATTGATTTCTGTGGGGAAATTCCTCTCTACATTTAACCCATTTACTCAGTGAAGCAGTGGGCAGCCACCAATCTAGCGCCCAGGAAGGATATAGGGACGGTACCTTGCTCAGGGGTACCTCAGGGTTGTCGTTCAGTGAATTTGAACCCCCGACCACTCTACCCACTGAGCTATCCCAGTCTGTTGGTGCTATATAAATAAACTGAACAGAATTAAATTAAATTCAGGACATTCAAAGCTCTTCTTTGGATGTTGGCTACTTTTTGTCCATTTTCTGTCAAAGTGATCTCACACTACATCACTAATGTTGAAGTTCAGTCCAACCCATGATTGATAAGTGTGTTTGGTATCACTGTGATATTTAAAAAAAAAAAAACAAAAACCGAAGCTGCTGCCAATCAGATGCTTTCCAAATGGTGTTGCACTGTGGATCAAAATCTGACAGCATTTATCTGTACTCATAATTCCATCAATTTTGACATGGCTGAAATGAAGACCCAGGCATCACAGAGCCTCCACTGTGTTTTACAGATGGGTATACACATACAGTGTTGCACCTCTCTTCTGACATCATCTGTACATGAGTATTTAAACCAAATATTTCAAATTTGGATTAATGACTCAAGACCTGTCACCACTGGTTTTCAGTCTAGTTCTTGTGTAATTTGGCATACCTCAGTCTTTTCTCCCCGTGTCCCTTCCTACTGAGACCATTTTTGATGAAGCTTTAATTAACATTAAGGCCAGATATCTCTCAGGTCTGTCTTTTTAAAAGACATGATGTTAATGATCTTCTTTTGTGCTTCACATGTCCAGTATCCTCAAATTTCTTAAGGACACACTGCACACCATGCAAAAAGAACCCAAGCTTTCAACTAACAGTTCTTTGGGAGTCATGTTGCTAATCCAAAAATACTATTTTATGTTTGTCATACTGTTACCTTTAGTTTAATCTACAAAAAAATGCCAAAAGGAAAGAAAACAAAATGTGTTTTTCTACCAGGCGGCTGGCAACAAAGAGCCTAAATGTTTAAAATTGGTTCTCTGCCAGGTTGGCTTACATGTAGTCACAACACAGTTTCATCTCTTGAAGCAGGCACGTTTTCAATGCTTGAATGATGATGTGGCCTCAGTGTGGCTCAACCCCCCCCAAAAACAAAACAATTCCTTTCAGGTACAAAGATCACATACAAGGACTGGACTGAAAATGATATGGGGAAAAAAGAAGCAGACAACTTCCAAAGAACAAATCTCAAAGATCTTCAGAAAACACTGCTCAAGACCACAGTATACAGGTTGAACAGACATGGCTACCACGAGGAATCTGTGCTGAAGACCACACCTATGAGTCCACTCCCAGCATTCACATCTTGAAAAATACTGAACCATTTCACAAAATAAAACAATGACAAAATCATTGAGTTAGCAATATCATTTATTCTTTCTCCCTCAGCTTAGAATCACTGTTGTACATAAGTTACATTTTGTTTTCTCAATTTCACAGGTTCTTGTTTTCCTCTTCAAACTTCCAGTTTGACCTCCCTCTCATATCAAAAAAAGAAAAGAAAAAAAAAAGCAGATTGTATTATACAAAAATGCAAACCAATTTTCACACAGTGAATTCTCTTACAAAGTCATAAAATGGCGTAATAATGGCTACATCCACATTGGAGGAAGATAATTCTAGACATTCCTTAATGGAGTATAATATACATATAAAAAAAATTTTTCTTGCTGAAATCAAACCTGTACCTTAATTTAAGAGATATTTTACACGGGAGTAATTATATAAAAAAGCCATTTGCGAATTTCCCCAGAAAGTCCGGGAATAAAATGTGAGCCTCAAACAGCAGTAACAGAGTTCAGTGGTCAAGGGTGGTAGAGGAGGGGTTTAACTGGTTATGCAAATATGGGGTATAGGCAGCGGTTCCACTCAGAAACAAAAAACACACCGAATATTGAAATTAACGTCTTTGCTATTCGCTGTATAAAACACCCCATATATCACGGTATGCCAGTTTTTGCAAAGCTAAAGTCATTTCGGCTCATTCAGACCTGCAGTGACCCGTTTGGCAGGATCAGCACTGTGGGAAATTTCATCAACTTCTGTTAGAAACAAAATACTGAATTAACACCATTAAATCTTTAGCCAATTACCGATTAACTCAGTTCCCTGTTGTTGTTGTTTTTTTTTAATTAAGCTGATGGCCCTATTTCTTGCGAATAGTTGTAAAAAACAAACAAACAAACAAAAACAAAAAACTCCCCCCCCCGCCAAAAAACCCCCAAATAAAAATTAGAAAACACACACACACACACACACACACAGACAGACACAAAAACAAAATGTGAATGTCACCAAGTGCTCATAAAGCTGCACACATCAGGTCAGATGTTGACTAAGACTTGCATGTCAATAAATTCACTCAACTAATGCCAAGAAAAAAAAGAAAATCTACAAAAAGCCAAGTCAACATTCTTTAAAAACAAACAAACAAAAAAGCTAATCAAATCTTGACAGATTTAGATTATTGTATCATTGCATTTTTTGGGTGGTGGGACCAAGGTCTGAG
The DNA here is from genome assembly GCF_965226115.1 of Aulonocara stuartgranti. Lineage (NCBI taxonomy): Eukaryota > Metazoa > Chordata > Actinopteri > Cichliformes > Cichlidae > Aulonocara > Aulonocara stuartgranti. Next base: position 20,080,027 of record NC_138954.1, on the reverse strand, counting down.
TCCATCATGCCAATTCAGTGTTAATTAACTCCTAAAAAAAAGAAAAAGAAAAAAAGAGCGCACTAGATGAAGACTTGAGGCTAACCTTTCATCAAAGACTTCTTGCTAATTCTCTTGGGGGCAATGGTGGGCTAAACCCCAAAACTTTCCTAACACCTCAACTCTATCACTCGGTACAGCACAATGAAGGGGGAGAACAACAATAAACAACTTATCCAGGATACATCTACAATACAATCTAGCACACACACAAAACATTTCCATAAATTTTCCAAAAGTTATGAATTTTGTCTTCTTCGGAAGCATAGTCTAATCTTTGTTTGAACACAAAAGATTTAAGTGAACACACATCAATTCACACAGAAGTCCTTCGTCTGGGAAAGGATAAAGTCTGTGTTGGCAACCAGTGGACCGAAAACAAATTTTAAAAAAACAAAAAACAAAAACATTTTGCTGATTCTAAGTAGAGATCATTTAATATAAATGCTGAGCGAGTAGGATAAGAGGTGGCACGTTAATAGTGCTTTAGTATATTAATGTATGGATACATACTCATATGTATAAGTGAGCTGTGTACCTAAACAATAAATGTAGCAAGGAGCAGCCAGAGGCTTTAAGTGTGGTTGGAAAACTTTTAAAAAAAAAAAGGAAGAAAGAAAATCCACAACTTTTGCTGTCGTGGTGCTGACAAACTGGAAAAGATACCCATTGAACAGCCAAGATGAGGATGTTGCACAGCACAAAAACATTTGTGCCTTAAAATAGTTGACTCATCCGGTGTCAACAATGTGCCAGTTTCTCAGCATTCCTCATGTGAAAGAAAAGGTTTTATGTTAAACTAAAACAACTCGACCCACAGAGTCTCCTCCATGCTTTAACCGTTCAAGAACAAGAACTCACCCATTGTCAGCAGAGCAGTAAAACTTTTGCCAATCATGCTAACTGTTTACAAAAAGGCAACGAGCTCTCTATTGAGCATCAGCAGTAAACAATTTATATGATGGAGAAAGAGCAATAATGGTTCTAATGATGGTGATGATGACAGCAGGTTGTGAACAAAAAAAAAAAAAAAAAAAAAAATGTGACGAAGTGAGCTGTATATTGCACCAGTCAGCAAAGACACTCAAATACACTCAATGCGAGGTGAATGAATTTATTAATCTGATCGAAGCACAGCCGTTCCTGAAGGTTTCCAGCCACTCCTCAGTAAATAACACTGCTTTCTTCAGCTGTAAACATGATTTCAAATGTACTAATGCAGCCAAGAACGCTACAACAGCAACCTTTCTGGACTCACTGCCAATTATAGCCATTTCATGACGGAGAGGAGAGTGTGTCTTCCACTAAGCTGGATAAAACCTTCACAGGGTAAGCATCATCGCCCAAAATCGTAACAATGTAAAGCAAGAAAAAAGTAAGACAAATTTTAACAAAACATACACAAGGGAAGGCAACTTCATAGAAGTTAGGAGAACAAATGACAAGATATCCCAATGGGGAGGCCTTTTGTGTGGCCAGATGAGAATCTCTGAGGAGGGAAATCCCTTATTTGCCTTGATGTTTTAAGGTCAACTTCACAGTCATTCAAGTGACTCCTGATACAAAAAAGTGCACCATCTCCGTCTGGTAACCTGCATGCACAAGCTCACAACAATTTTGACTGAACTGAATGCAGCAGACAGTCAGGAGCATTGGTGAAAGGCAACCAAATCACATCAGGGTCACATAAAAAACAAAAAATAAAAATTAATCAAGAGAAGCACTTAGTAGGTTCCCTTATAGAAAACACGGAAAGCTCATTATCAAAGACTTAATGCAATCTTTAAAACAGAATGCTCCAATTAAATATATTATAAACTGCTTTCAAATATGAAACAGACACGTGTTCATAAAATGCAAAAATAAAAGTCATACTTCTCATGGCAGGTGCGGAAGTGCATGTGGTGTAACACTGCATTTTTAAAAACACCCTGCATGCCCATTTTAGCTGAATCCAGGTGGAATATTGAAGTGCTTTTCCCTTCTCAGACATCCAGATCTGGGCAACCTCTTTTTTTTGTTTTTTTCTTACGATTTTGGGGGGTGAGTACCAAGAGTGACATTTCTGCCATCGTCAATCATAAACCAGATCGTACAGAATTTATTCAGAGTGTATGCGATGTTACAAGGTGCTCCTATTTACCTAACCGTTCAACTAACCCAACATTCTTTCTTCAGGAGGATCAAATACTCTGCTATAATTTTACCGTTGAGGTTGAATATGCATATACTTTTTAAATAAAGTTGTAATGACACTGTCAACGTCACCACCATTTTCTCTTCCTGAATCTACTGTGAGCCTTGTTAATCTAAACCCAGTACAAAAAAAAAAACAAACAAAAAAAAAAACAACACACACAAGAAATGTTATCATATGCCCTGGTTTCCAGGCAAGGAAAGTCATAAAAAAAAAAAGCTCATTCACAGAACAAAAAGAAAGAAAATTCATCACGGCAGATACTGCTCATCTTCTAAATAGAATGGGTGTATGTGTGCCTGTGCATGCTTTTGAATGTGTGTAAATGTGTACTTCCTAAGAGCAGGAATGGACAACACCATTCTTCTGCATCTCTGAACCAGTGACACCTGGATCTGAACATAAGCTCAATGCAGATGCTTTATTCGTCAGTGACAGCATGGACCCGCCCACTGCACTTTCCGGCAGACCGCTGGAGCCATTTGACACCTCACTGTATGAAGAAAAGAGAAAACAGACAAAGCAGAACAAGACATGAATGGAAATAATATAAAATATTCATATTCAGGGGGACGCAGTATATTTAAGCATGTTCATACTCACGCAAGCGCCAAGGAGATTTCTTCCAGTGGAGTCTTATGCTCTGGCTGTCCATTCTCAGCAGGTTTCATCTTGTACTGCTGAACATCATGGACCACCTGGTTTTCCTGGTTTGGAAATGGATATAACCCCCAATAAAATATTTCATCACACACAGCTCATAAAGATCTAGATGTCAATTTGCCAAAAACCCACCCATCAAGACGTTTTAACCACATCCACACTAATCCCAAATTCTCTCAAAATCCATGGTTAAACTGTTACATCCCTCGTTAGTGTTCAACAACTCGCCACCACTCCTACCATAGCCATCTCACGGGTCCTTTTGCCGATCTCTTTCTCAACCTGGTGAAGCTCCAGGCTAAGCTGTTCACTGGAGACAGCTGTTGCACTTGCTCCCCCTGATGGCCACTTGGGTTGTTGCTGTTGTGAGGCTACTGCTGCCTGGCCCTGGCCAGGGTGAGTAGCCAATGCACTGGCCTCCCTCTGCAGGAGTAAAGAATTACTGGCAGCCTGTAGCAGAAAGACAGGAAGTAAGGAGTAGGAGGGTGAATGTGCAATCTGGAAGTCTTTAGCAATAGTCAGGAAAACAATGGTTTAAAATGGGACATTCATTTTATTCATTACACATATTTCAGTGTTGAATATATGTTGATAGTAACTAGACACCAGGTAAACAGTTTGTATTTCTCGCCACATCAATTTTTAATCTAAAAAGGAGAGTCGAGCCATAAACAGGTAATCAAGAAATCAATAATATTGAGCACCTCACACCTCTTGTGGTGTAAAAATTGATCAAAACGATATGGGTCTTTCTAGACATTTATAGATACTCCTTAGTAACAGATTGTACAAACCTCCATGCTGTGCATCTGTGTCTGTTGGCTGATCTGCTGGTTCACCTGCTGTAGCTCAATCTTTAACTGCTCTCTGTCTGAGGCTGCCATGGGTAGACTACAACAGCAAAAAAATAACTGCTTCACAATCTTTAACAAAGGCATTTCTGATATTTGGCAAATACACAATTCACATGATGATCTACTGACTATATATAAAAAAACAAAAAAACAAAACACAACCACAAGAATAACAAACAGATTAAACAAATATAGGACTTACCGCTCACTAAAATGTCCCTGAGAGGAGGAGGCATTCTGGTGGGTGGGGTATGAAGTTCCACCCCATCCTCCATGGCTTCCATATGTGTATTCTGCTGAAGGGAAAATGGTAAATTGTATAACAGAACTATGTTCTTAACAATTGCAATTATGAAACACTACAATTATGTGAAATGACTATGCTCTGAGTATTCCCGTGTGTTGAATACTACACTTGTTTGCAGCTCCAACAATGTGAATTTCCCATCTCTGGGACTAATAAAAGTTGTCTTATCTTATAATCCTGTGTGTGGGGGGACAAAAATAAATGAATAAACCTTCTTCAAAAACTACTTTGTGTATCACAATTGACAAAATCAGATTAGAAGTATGCTTGTACAGGTGATGCTTCCTATAAATATAGCCGGAGCTGATCTGACAAGGCCGCTCTTCTTAAAAACAATTGCTTGATGTGCATTGTGACGTGAGCATGACAGCTTTCAAAGCACTTTATAAGAATTACTACAGAAGGGCTACAGAAGTGTTTCTAAATAAAATGCTGTTCAGTTTGCAACAGGCATGTTTTCTACAAACGGAAGAAGAATTCAGGACTGTTTCTACTCTTCATATGAGTGGGTGTCCTGCAAAAAAAACACACAAAAAAACCTCACACCAAGAGCACAATGAGCAATCTTGAAAGTAGTGAAAAAGTACCCAAAATGCAGCAAAATGACTTGCAGAAATATCTAGAACTTGATTTAAAAAAAGAAAAGAAAAAAGAAAAGAAAAAAGTGATTAAATGTAGAAATGGAAAGATCCTACTGCCTTAAAAAAAGCAAAAAAACCAAAAAACAGGATGTGCCACTTCTGATAAAACGTTCTACGAATAGATACTAAGCTACACCACCCTCGAAAATTAGTGTATTTCCATATGATGCATGGTGGAGGGAGTAGGGCTGGGCTATATCATACCGTTCATGGTAATACCGGTGTAATGTTGGGCAACGATAGGAAAATGAAATATCGCAATAGAATATGGGTAAAACGCGCATGCGCAGTGCCTTTGTTTACATACGGACATGGCAGCGAAACGATTTTATGTGGTACACAGCGCTCAAAAATCTGTCAAATGTTTCAGTACGACTTTGCTAAGCTACGAAGCCGCACCGCTTGATGGATTGTCGGAGCATTACGGCTACCGTAGGCTGGAGCCTCGCCGAGTGATATGTACGGTGCTTCAACATAATATGGTATTGTGTGTGTATAACCTCTTTTTAAGTTTTGTGGATATTATACATGGTTATGCTGAGGATTTGTCAGCCAATTTCCACTGGAAATGCACTAATAAATTTGAAGAGTTGTAAAGTATTTTGTCTAGTGTCAATTATATCGTCAGTTATATCGTTATCGCAAATTTTCAAATGTATATCATGATAAATATTTTTAGTCAAATCGCCCTGCTCTAGGAGGGAGTATTGATAGTTTGGCGTTTCTTTGCTGTCTAAGCGCCTGGTGACCAAAAGCACACAAGTAATTCAACAAAGATAATTTGCGCTATGGAATGGCCTACAGGAAATGCTGTAGCTGCTAAAAGCTGTTGCACAAGGAGGTTCAATGAGTCACTGAATTAAAGAGCTAAGTTCTTTTTCTTCTTCTTGTGTGTGTATTGCTCTAGACAAAGCAATAGAAACAATATGCTGCATTTAATTACCAGTGTCAGTAAAGCAATAAGACTGCGGTCCATGTGGGCTCTTACCTGGCATGGCCATGTGTTTAGAATTTGGGTTCTGGGGAGTGGAGGCCATGGCCTGTACAGGTCCAGTGGTCTGATAGCCTGTCTTTGAGGTGCGAGAGATGGCCCCAAAGCGCGACACAGTGGGCAGGGTACCAAATGGAATAATGGGGTCATCATCCTTTACTTCTGTGCCCTTCCGAGGGGCCTCCAACGACGGTTCTCTCAGGCCTTTAGCATCCACATTCTGATAAAAGGAGAGAAAAGGATAAAGAGAGGAAAGGTTATTATTATATGAAAAACCCAAGAAATCAGCACAAAGTTCGTTTGTCACTTGAGGCTTACCATCATCTCCACAGGAGGAGGAACCATAACATCTTTGGGTTTGGGATCTTTTGTGCCAATGTATGAGCCAATAGTTTCACAAGACCAGGGAGAGTATTGCCCCGTATAGTTGGCTAGTCTGCATTTTGGAATTGCTTTGGAGTTATCCTCGTCATACTGCAGACACAACACATGCAGTTATTAAAACTTACCCATATTCACAGTTAACTCAAGCTTTACTTCACCAACTACATTCAGGATTATTTTAGGCTTTTAAGCCTGAAATAAGAGGCTAAATATTACAATGGCTGACATAAACAGCAGATGTATATTAAATCTCCTGGGTACTAACATCAGGAGGGTAGTCGTTGGGGAAGGGATGTGTAAGAGTGGGTGAAGCAGCAAAAGGTGGAGGCGAAATGACCTTCCTTTCCTCCAGCTGGGATAACAGCTCCTGCCGGCGTCGATGCAGATAGTCCAGGCTGGCTTGAGGACCACCACATGATGGCCCCTATGAGATGCACACACAAATAATGACTGCTGAACTGCTGACAGTTTTCTCTCCCCCCCATATCCACACCAAGAGAAATGAGCACAAAGCATATCTAAAAACATACTCACCCTCACATAGGTCCTCATATTCATAGGTTGAGCACCTGGTGGATAGTAGCCATCTGCTGCATATCTATCCCGGCTACTGGGCTCTGGGTGGTAAACAGAGTTGGAATGCCCTGTTGATGGTGGGGGCACATCTAGAGGTGCTGGACTCATTCTGACCAAGCCTTCCCTTTGAGATGGGTAAGGCTGAGGGGGAGGTGGCGGACCACTGTAGGACATATGGCGACCTCTGTCATAGTGTGAAGGATGAGGGTAGGAGAATTGTTGACCAGAGTGAGGGGCCGGGTAGGTTCGTTCTGGAGGGCCATAACCAGGGTAAGGATCCGGGTAAGGGGGTCCTGACTCACTATGCGGAGGAGGGTTACGGATGTAATCTCTTGGAACATACTGTGGTGGCTGCTGGTAGGGGTAACCTGGAAAACAAAATGTCACAGTATTTAAAAAAAAAAAAATCTTCCAATTTACTTCTAAGTATAAATTAAAATAATAATAATAAAAATAATGCTACAATTTCAGTCATACGCATACATTATGCCTACCTGCAGAATATGGTTGGGGCTCATACTGAGAGGCAGAAGGTGGTGGACGAGTGTCACCGTACATCTCAGCGAGCTGTTGCTGGGGGTACACTGGTGATCCTCTGGGAACCACTGACAGGTTATCTGCTGAAATCCTGGGGTGGGCTAGGGCATGAGGTGGCAGAGTCATGCCATGTTTGGGCACAGTGTCCAGGCTACAAGAATAAACCCACATTGTTAAATATTTTTCCAACATCTGATGTATCTTGTGTTGTTCTGTTTAACAGAGCAAATAATTTCACTGAATAACCTCATTCTGTGACCTAGGGATAAGAAAACCCGTGGCTTTGATGAAGATGCTAACTCTCTGGCTTCTGCATACTATACTCACACATCAGGAGGTGATCCTGGGGCACTGGGACTCCCTCCGTCCATCTTAACAGATTTACGCGGCAGTTCATATGAGACTGGGTCGGTGCCACGAGCAATAAGCGTGGGCAAAGAGGGTCCACCAGTCCCATTGGCCAAGGGTGAAGGCTTTCGGGTCACTGCTACATCGAGAGGATCATCTGACAAGAGTCCTCCTGAGCCAGGGAGGCGAGCTGCCAGACGCTTGTTCATCTTACGATACCTTAAAATAGGTAAATAAATAAGTAAATAGGTAGGTATTATAAAATATAATAAAAATTATGATATCATATTCTTTTTAGATATTAAAAAAAACAACAACATACACATATATTTCTGAAAAATTGAGAGTGTATAAAAACCACTGTGGTAATAGTGACTGAATTGAGGAACAGAAACTAGCTTACCCCCCCCCACACACACACACACACAAAAAAAAAAACACCCTCTCTCTCTCGCACTCTCTCACACACACACACACACACACACACACACACACACACACACAACGTTGACAAGTTGTTGTTAAGACTCACTTCTCTAGTTCTTCCTGAGAGTGTGCAAAGGTGCAGCTGGCTCCACGAGGACAGCCTCCCTTCTGCTTCATGTCACGGCACATGTAAGTCTTGTATTTGCTGTGCTGAGGAGGCTTAAAAAAAGATTTTTTTGCATATGATCAAAAAGTAAAAACTCCATTTAAGAAAATTGCATCGAATAACAGATGCAAACAAATGTTATATCCAACAAGATGAAACGTTACAAAAATCATTTTTATTTATTCATATAGTTATTTATTAAAAAAATCTGTATTTACAATCCTGAAAAATTTGGGTTTGCTACAAATTACGGAAAATTCAAAAATCAAGTGTCATAACAATGTCTTGGACCACCATGACTAAATCTCCTACAAGCCTTTGAAACATTATTAGACCGTTTAAAAGCCTGGCTTTGTTTTTTCCAAGCATTATTTGCAGTTTAATAGAGACACTAACCTGTTGAGGATCGGCTCCTTTCTTGCTGTGGTTCTGGATAAAGTCCACCAGGCCATGTACCACTGTTTTCACTGCTACCAACCCCTTCTCAAGTTGCTCCCATGTAGGAGGAGGAGCATCTAGACAAACAATAAATAATACAGGAAAAAAGGATTAATACATTTTAAATTGGCTGTTCTCTATCAGCTGAGACAGATGTGTGCTTTGAGCCACATAGTAGAAGTCACACTACACAGGACAAATCCAACATACTGATGGGAGTATTTGGTCGTTAGCATAGTTTTAGGAATTTGGTTACTGAGGTGTAGACTTTCAGCTTGAATTCAAGGTCAATTCAGGACAATTTATTACAACATTTGATTTTTTTTTTAACAGGGTTGCTCCGTTTTTACAGGCTCAACAGTAACTGGACAATTGCTTAATAACCAGCTTTATGACCAAGCTTTGCGATAGCCTGCAGTAGCTGATTCCAAGGGCTGAATATGCATTTGGTAACTGTTCAGTGGAGCTTTCCACAATAGAATAAAGTCTTATTATATACAAAAAGAGGCAACTTTCTGGCCGAATAGATAATACAGACCTATGAGAAAGACATAACCAGTGACAAACTTTACTATTGTGTTATTTGCTTCAAAAAAAGGAATGCATGGTGACCTCAGCGATACCAAAAGCCAAGTAGTTCAAAAAGGAATAAAATATACAATTGACTTCTTGGTGCAGAAAGCACATTCTCAATATAAAAGGAGGTATATCACTGTCAAAGTTTACTGTCAGGTTTTACCTAAATATGCAAAGAATTAATGACATTCAAGAAATGACAGAACAGTTCAGTGGCAAGATTCCCAGACATGAATGATGAAATCAATTCTACTAGAATTATGGGAAGAAAAAAATATGGATAAGTAAAGGGAAGGGCAAATAACTTTGATCCATGTAGAAACATATCAGCCAAGACACACTGTGGCATGTTTTCAGTATTTTGCACTATGCTTATTTGTTGTCTGTTGAGAGTGTGCATGTGAGGATGGGTGACTTATGACTCCAGAATTAAGCTACTTATGTGTAATAAATAAATAAATAAATAAATAAATAAATCACTCAAGTAACCCGAACTTTAACTTGATTCCTGAAAAAAACAAAACTTGGCCAATAACAAAGATTTCTGAGAGAGGGTTGGGAAAACACAAGAGCCATAGTTTGGATTTGCATCTGACACTGCATGTACCAACTTGTCCTCGCAATAGCGGGTGTGTTTCTCACCAGGACTGGGATCAATGTTGGCCAAAAGTTCCAGATGGGGCCGCAGCCTGTTGAGGTTGGCTGGGTCTCCAGTCCTTTGCAGCGCAATTGTCAGCTCCTGGACACTCTGAGCAAAAGATGCTGGGGTCTGCAGCTATACACATAACAAAAAAATAAATAAAAATAAATAGTTAATGCTTTGGTACTTCAGCTTTCATATGTAAGAACATGTTATGACCAACAGAGCTAATACTTTTTTTTTTTTAAATGATTCTTTGAAATGTGTACAGTATGTGAAAACGACAAACTGAAATAGATTTACTTCCAGTACACACCTTATCTATAATAGACTGCATGTGTGACTTGTGAGACTGATCCCCATACAAAAGAGAAGACCACTGGTCAGGAGCAATCCGCAATCCACCCTCCATAGCAATCTGAACAATTTGAGAGTCGTGCTCCCGTCGCAGAGCCTCGTAAGTACGAAACTCCTCTTTCAGCTGCATTAGGGATGAATCTTCATCACGTTTGGTAACCTAGTAGAAAGCCACAAAATGAGCTAGTTACCTTTATTTTCTGAAAGAAATTCTTACATACATACAACAGAAAATTCTGCACAGAAAGGGTTGCACCTATATTTAGCAAAACAAATATTAAATAACATTTATAAAAAATATCAAAATAATAAAATAAATTTCTTCTGGTTTTCAGCCAGATTAATACCTTGAAACAGGAGGCCCTGTAGAGAAGCTGCACAACGTGGCCTATGCTAGTTTTGGAAGCCTGAGGGAACCGTGGCTCAAGCCTCTGGACTACAAATAGAACCAGCACCTTTCTTGACAAAGCAGAGCCATCCTCAAGAGCAAGGAGGACCAACTTTAGGGCTTCTTCCTGCATGGCTGAGAAAGGAAAAACAAACACAGAATCGATGAGTAACACTCAGTAGTCATCACATTCCAAATTAGTCTTTACTGAGAATAAATTGACTGTTTTCAGGGAAATTTCACTTTGTGGGTAAAGAAAAACTATCTACCTGGGCCGAGAAACTGGCATCCTCGTGCACGGACAGCAGCCCACAAGTTGGACGAGAGCTGCTGTGGATTCTGGTGCTGCAAGATGAGCTCAGTGACAGTTCGCTCGCCCAGAGAGCGAGCCGCTCTCATGGCTCTAACACGGCCTTCTTCTTCCACCAGCTGGCAGTGGACCAGAGTAACCAGTTTCCTCTGCATGGGTCGACTCAGCATGCTCTGAGCGGTGCTGCTCAGCCCTACACCTGGCAAGGAGAGGAAAAAAAGAATGCAATAAAAGATGTACTGCTAAGATACTTTAGTTCAGTACCAGTATCAATGTTTAAATTATCAGACGCCAGCAGCCATTGTTGAAAAGGCAATGCTCTTTGATGTCACCAGAAAACAAGGTTTGGCTATCCTAACAGTCTGGACAAAGTATATTAATGTAACTATAAAGAAAAACTACATTAAAAACTCAGAAATTAGTTCATTCTTGTTTCATCCATCAAACATGCACCACTCTGCAGCAAAGATCAGAGTGACACACATTGACAAACTGGATGCATTTACATGCAACTTAAGTCAAATACTGTTAGTGGGAATGAAGAAATTTTTTTCTTCCTTTTTTCAAGAATTTTGATCCAATGTACATCCAAACAAGACGCTAAATGAACATTTCTGCTCCATCCCAAGAAATCAGGATGTCCCATCTGTTACCGTTGCACTGAGGCTCCTTAAATACATTTATGACTCAACAATCTTGAGGGCAGCATCATGCACAATATTCTGCACTGAAACAACTTGCAGATACAACTCATTATATTGATATTGAATATTTCAATAAGCAGTGCAAATACTGTAATTTGTTTTCAGACTTAATAGCTTATAATCTGTTTTGCTACTTAAACCTTGCACCTTAAATGCAATTCAGATATTTCCATATACATATATATTAAAAAAAATAGTGATCTAGTATAGTAATATCGTACTCAAGAAACTACAGTAATACAACCATTACTAAATACATGTACAGAAATGTTGCTTGATTATTGCTTTTGTTTATCAAGCATAAAACTTGATAACACTTATTGTCCAAAGTGTTAACAAACCTCAATGCAATATGTTAACAGAACTAGAATTACTGCCGTAAAAGACAGGTAAGGTTTTGAAGGCATTTCAAAAGTAGGGACAAAACATTAGTATAGGTAATCTTGGTCCTGAGGTAATACTGTCTGCTCGTTCTTGGCATTGTGACTTTACAATTGCAATGTATTGCATTACATATAAATACAGAATACTAGGGGTGGGGGGAAAAATCGATACTGTGTAGTATCGTGATATTTTGTTTGCTAATAATGTATCGATACAGGGACAGCAGAAATCGATATTTTGTTACAAAAAATGTTTTTGTGGACTGGAACATGCCCTGACTTCAGAGCATGTTGATCAGCTCCTTTTTCTGAGCAAGAATCCTGACATTACTTCACTGTCCAAATGTGTTTAACCTTTTTTGGCAGCAATAAACATGTCAGTTTACTTATTTTAATTTAAGACATGTTTTATTTTAATTAAGTTTAAAACTTTTTTATTTAATGTAAAATTATATTTTGTTTTAATTTACTTTCAAATTCTTCAGTTGCTGAAGGGGCTGCATAGTTTTCATAAATTGCATAGTTCAGAATAGCTATAATTGTACCAGATGGTTGCATTCAGTTAAGTTGGACTAGACTGTAATACAAACCGTTCACTTTGTCAACAATAAAACTGACTGAAATGAGAGAAAGACTGAGTGCGAGACTTTGATATTAGATAAAATGAATATTGATAAAGTTAACCTTTATGTACAGAATCTGAATATCGCAAAATATTTTAAAAAATTGCAATAATATTGTATCGTGAGTTAAGTATTGTGATAATATCGTATCGTGGGATGTATGGTGATTCCCACCTCTACAGAATACTATACAATATTAAAATGTATTACACTTTTGAATGAAAAATCAAGAGGTATACAAATGACACTTGCACTAAATCAGTTATGATACACAGTAGGACTGTATTTAGCTGTTTTTATATATAGGGTGACTTCGACAATCTAGTTATGTCTTATTAAGAGCATTCTCACTCAAAGACACCTCCAGCTTCATGAGCTATGATATATGCTGGTGCTGTTCAAACTGTCAGTGCCTATATAGTTTTTGTTTGCCAGACAGTTTTTGGTATCCAGCATGAGATTAACACAAAGAAAGCAAACACTCTTATGCTATTTTTTGAAAGGGAAGTCTACACCCATTAACAGTTACCTCCCAATCTATCCACCCTCTGAGAACAAGAAAATTGTTAAGTGGTCTTTCATACCGAAAATCAACCTCCATATTTGAAAGGTCCCAGGTCTGTTCACTTAAACAAAAGAAAGAGCAAACCACAGAGCTAAATAGTTCCAGCAAGGTCCAGTACCTCGGGTGTTGCTGAGGGGTTTAAGGTAGAGGGCCAGCTCCTCCACACACTGCCTGGCCTCCTCATAATGTTGTGAGTCCTCTGGACTTGTTATCAAAGCAACTGGCTGAGCCTTGGGAACCTGAAGCAGAATGCAAGGGAGGAATTTAGAAAATCAGTAGCAACAGATGAATAGGTTTCAGTACAATTTTGTCCCAACAAAGCTGTAGCAGAGTTAGTGGAACCGCCATCACCATCACTTTCATTTCACTGTGTAATGTAGCAGCTAAAAAGCTCAACAAAGCTGAATGCACAAATTAATTGTAAATGCCTCTTTATGTGTATTGGAAGACAAAGTGAACTATGTATTCTTACTGATAATGTGAAGTTGCATAATGAAATACATTAAACTAGCCTGAATTTCCAACATCTAATAAGTATCAAAAGCAAACATTACTTACTGAAACAAATCATAACTTTGGAAAAATAAATGACAGTGAGCTGTCAAGCATATTTAAAAAATTAATTAATTAATTAAAAAAATTGATGTGTATGTTGGTGGCTTAAGTACCGGTAGTCATTTTTTGCAACATTTTTGTGTATGGTTATTCTTACGGTAAGAAACAATTTGGACTGAGGGCCAATTTAACGCGTTACAACTCATTTTGTACAACAATTAAAATAATCCCTACTTAAAATATATTACATTTAATTTCAAATTATGTGGATTCTCACTAATCACTGGTATTAGAATGTTTAAGTAATCAGCTGAAGATTGTCAAAGACCCCCAGACCAGGCATTTTCATTTGTCCACAGAGTTTCACTTAACTATATACTAACAGCATGTATTGAAATATTAATATGCTGAGATGCTCTCGTTAATGTTAGCAAAATCTGTTGCTGCAATCTTCCACAAGCAAAGCTCACAAAGGCTAACGTCAGCACATTAAGGCCAATTCTGAGAAAGGTCATAACAAAGCTGAGTGCTACTTAATAATGTCTGCCACCATTATTATCACTCAGTCTGCCCAAATACATGTGTGTGGCACACCACGTGTGGTAGGGTTAGTTATATTTTTCCACCAAGCAAATTTTACATTACATATACACACACACATAATATATATATATATATATATATGTATATATATATATATATATATATATATATATATATATATAGGGAACGTTTAAGGAAGCCCTACCTATTGGCACAAATGTGCAATACAACCAAGATGTGTTTAAGGGACACGCTATACCAGTCATGATGACTAGAGAAGACACATCTCAGCATTACAAGTGATGCAGTGACGTTATCCATTATTGCAGTCTTAACTTAGAAACCTGGCCAACAAAGCCAGACACCATTAGCTGTGCCTCACCCTGTTGGTATAACACTCCCTCTGAGAAATACGGCTTTAGTGAATGCGCTAGCACTCAGTAAAGCAGCATAATTCAAGTCATTGCTCAATGACTGCAGGGTGACTCAGAAAGAAATCCCAAAAGTATGTACACCATGTAGTAACCCATGTGTGACACGAATACAATCCAAAGTAATTACAGAAAACGTCATCCTTTAAAACCAGGATTGGTGTCTAAAAATGTTTCACTACTGAAAAAACAAACAAACAAAAAAAACAAAAACATACCCATGAGCTAGTATTCTTAACCACAAGATAGCGTCAACAAAATCTCAGCACAGACGGTATAAAGTCAGATCTCTGTATATTTGTTTAGCAATTTATGACAAACACGCAAAAACAAACTTCTTACCTGGCCTCCCACCAGCTGCAACAAAGCTGTGTTGACAGGTAACTGCTCGATGTCTGTGCTGATGGCTGTCTGGTCAAAGGGACAGGCCTTTCGGTGCAACTTGTTCAGGCACATCTTGCAGACTGTATGTCCACAGCCTAAGCTGATGGGCCTGCGAACAGTTTCCTCAAATGTCTGTGTGCAGATCGGGCACAGCAGGAACTCTGTCCATTGTGGTGCTTGCACTGGCATGGTTATATGTTGATGGGATGGGTGTGTATAAATGTATGTGAGCTTAAACACAGCGGAAAATATATAATAATTTTATATATATATAATGAAAGATTCCACTGGAATCAATTTTTTTTTCTTCCGAACTCAATCGTTCTTAAATGTCCTCACACATTGTGGATTGTGGATCACATCTCGTGATGAATACTGTAAAGCAGAAAGAGAAACGGAATTATAGTTGTTCCCGCATTCATAAACTCTCGTTGTTGTTGTTGTTGTTTTTTTTTAATAAAACGTGTCATAATGTTATTAGTTTTTCATCAAAACATTGTAGAAGTACACTATAAAACATGGCTACACTGTGCATGAGTGCATTTGCAGCTGAGAAATGCATTCTAGGCAGTGTGGTTATAAAGCAGGTTTCCCGTGGAACAACTAACCGCACTGAAAATATGCCTCTTCCTGTCAATTACGTTGTTCAAGCCCAACAAAACAATGTAACGGCAAATCAGAGGTGACACAACACATATTTGTAAAGTCCGAATGAAACAAATGGTTGAGATGGACCAAAACAACTGCGGCGTGGCCTAGTTAAAAAAAAAAAAAAAAAAAAAGAGCTGGTTATCGCTATGACTATGGACAAAGGGTATAGGATAGGCTAACCACACAAGTCCCTCTAACTTGATATAAAGCTAGAGTCTGGGGATAGCGCTCGATAATATTGTACCAACAATTGCGCTGTTGCCCAGTTTGTTATCCTTGCTGTGACCATCTCGATGTTTCGTTATGCACCCACTAATCTTACGAGTGATACGAGACGCTTTTATAGCTAGCTAACTCTAGGTAACGTTAGCTTAGTTTTAGCATCGGAAGCTATGGGTGGCTAGTTTCCTAGCTTAGCTATGGGTAAACGTCGTTTGATCAGCAAACAGTTACTTAACGACCTGAAACCTATCGCTAACCGACTGTCACACAGTTATTGCTCTGAATATAGTCACAGTTGTTCATACGTTACAGTTTTAATGATATTAATTATCCTTCGAGGAGGCGCTGTTCAAGGAAACGAGATCTAAGAGACAACAAGTCAGATTATGTAACGCTAGCGCCCATAACTTCAAAGCAACAAAACTGTCCCAAAATGTCTTTATATTCACCAGACACAGTGACAACAACTCAATACCATAAAGTTCTTAAGAACTGACCAGGTTTGTGCTTTACTCTTGTTTTGAGGGGCACATAACTCAACGGCTCTTGTCGTCGGAATGAGCACAGAGGGCTAACATGCTAATGAACAAATGTTACTCTCTCCACTCTCTTAGCGCTTAGCTCCTTAGCTAGCTCGCTAACAATCTCTATGCGTCACTAATGTGCCTAAAACTAAACATGCAACTACTACTTTGGGTTTTTCACCGAGCAGATAAATTGTTATTGTCGATGCTACTCACTTATTCCAAAAGACTTGGAAGTTTTTCATCTTTTTTAAGGAAATTGCTGCGATATTTTCTTGCCATGTCGACTGTGCAGCTTAACTGCTGCCAAGGTAAGGGAGAGGGTGTCAACTCGACAACAGACTGGCTAGCCGGTTACAGCTAGCTGGAAAAGATGTGTGCGTGCACGCGCGTTTTTTTTCTTTTTTGCGTGTGCGCGTTTGGATTGTGGGCAAATGGCGCCCTCTGTTGAAATTGAGCCGCACACACAAAATACCAAAACTGGGCAGGTGCTGAGAAGATCACATCTGGGAACATTTTCACAGTTAAACTGTTCAGTTTGCACGGGTGCATATATGTTAAAATTTTTGTGTATCTGTATTAGACAAACGAAGAGAAGGGGGGAGCTCGGACAGATTAAGATGGAGGGAGGGAGCTGTATTGACAAATAAGAATCAGCTGACTTTTGTTTTTCGAGACAAAATTAGACCCGTGCTCCCTAAAACGCAGCAGAGCCTACCCCACTTCCTTGCAACCAGAGCCACCGAAATAAAGAGTGAAAAGTGTCTGGGATATCTCATTTGGGCGAGAGGTCACCAAGCCATTTTACTAGAAATGTTTTCTCTTTTTCATTGGTTTATTCTTTTTTTTTCTTTTTTCTTTTTTCTTTTTTTTTTTTTTTTACAGCGGGGAGGGAATCGGTGTGTGTGCACTTGCGCAACACAGAGCTCTACTCGAGCTCCACTCATGAGGCAAGAGCGAAATTAAAGCAGGCATTTTTTTTATTCCATTTTTGTTTAATCCCACTGATTTCTGAGGGGATTATCAGACCAGGCACGATTGAGAGACCGCTGACGCGCCTGACACCGCTCGGAGCTACGTAGAGCGACAGAGAAAGAGGGAGAGTGAAAACATAACCTCAAAATCTGGAGAAACGTTTGGAAATCTTGTTATTATCATTGTTATTTCATCCACGGGGACGTCGCTCGTCTCGCCTGTTGGTGAAGCGAGGATGCGCGCTGCAATAACTGCACGCTTGGCGCAGCTTTTTATTATGGAGGGCAACTTTAATTTGTGCGGTTGCCCAAGAATTTATGGCAACTTTCTCGTGACCATCGACGCTGGGATTGCATGTCAAAGTACGCCGTGTTCAGCAAAAGTGCAGGTACATTAAAAAATGTTTGTTAGCCTTCTAATAGCGAAACCAGCCTGTCTCTTAATGTGATGAGAAGCTACTTTGTTAATGATAATAATGAGTTAAAATTGCTTTTATGGAGGCGGTTTACATAATTACCAACAGTAGCCTGTAGAAAACTGCTGTTGTGCGTATTTCTTATGGGTAAATAATGAATTTTAAATACTTTAGCTGATTTTTCCTCCAGTTTTTCTATTAATGAATGGCAAACAGGGAAAAACATGGTTGATTATTTCTGATATATACAACCAAACATAAACATATAATACTGCTTATTCCCTGTAGGGTCTCAGTTGCAGGCAGCAGTTGCTTATTCTGATTCCAAAGGATTATCCTGTGCCCTGCAAAGTAATCACTGGATAAGGCAACGTGACAGAGTCCACATTACATATCTCCTTACCCGGCACACAGGAAAAAAGTATCTGGTAACAGAGATGTAGAATACCCTGAATAGGAAAGGTTTTTATCTTTCTTATTCTTTATTTTCAGAATCTCTTTGGAATTTCTTGTACATGACTAGCCAATGGAGGAAGAGAAAGCTGCTGATAATATCCAATCAAAATCCGGTTCCCCTTTGCCCACTGGGCTTCCCATAAACTGGGGACTCATTACAGGTCCTGTTCCTGAGCCTGTTT
Source organism: Aulonocara stuartgranti (assembly GCF_965226115.1). NCBI lineage: Eukaryota > Metazoa > Chordata > Actinopteri > Cichliformes > Cichlidae > Aulonocara > Aulonocara stuartgranti. The sequence continues at coordinate 20,061,576 of NC_138954.1, read as the reverse complement.
TCCCAGCACCCACCACCACTTTGAATGCTTCTCTTCCTCCCCCTGCTCAAAGTTCAGCTGTCCACGCCCTGCAGACCAAGGTGAAGTCGATCACGCAGAGAAGAACAAGGGGAAGAGACAGGGAGAAAGACAGAGGAAGATTTGACACGGAGGTGTTGGTGAGCAACCCAGCGGGGCACATTTCATCTGAAGTCCTCCTTAGACAGAGACCCAAAGTGAAAGGCCAGCTGTTTCTGCCTGCTCCCTCCTGGCGATCAGGTGGTGCAAAGGACTTAAGCAGCAGTGATGAAGAGGAGGAGGTAGAGGTACAAGTCAGGCTGGAGATCCACAGTCCTCCCGCTGAAGCACAAATTGTACAGCAGGGGGAGGAAGTGGAAGAGGAGCAGTCAGAAAAGAATGATGGACAGGTCAGTCATCCAACGGGTCAGCCTTGTGGGCTTGGAGAGGGCACCAGTCTGGAGAGTCTTCCGTCTGACAACCCAAGCACTAGCAAGGATGGCCCATCTGCTTCCCCTCCTCCTCTTCCACCACCACCTGTGCTCTCCTCCAACATCTCTGCTTCTACAGCATCGTCCTTTACTTCCTCCACTTCTTCTCCTTCAGCAAGACACTGGGCCCCTCCAAAGGGCTTCTGGAGAGTAGCACGCCCAGAAACGTTGCTTCTCAATGGGGTTGACCCTCACAATACACCCCCCACATTACCACTAAAGGACTACACTCGGACAGAGGCAGTAGCAGAGCCTCAGAGAAAGCCTAAACTGGCTGAAGCAGGCAACAAGAATGATGTGGGAGGTCTGGAGAATGACTATGATGTGTCTTCTGAAATCCAAAACTCTGGTAGTGTGGAGTGGTACCTGGACAAGTATGAGCAGAGGGAGACAGATGTGACTGATCCCAATAAAGGACTGTGCAGTTCAGACAGCTCGGAGAGCATGTCTTCACAAAGTGGAATCCTTTGCGCTGATGATAAACTGAGGGTGAAGGAGAGGGCCTATGCAAAGTTAAGGGAAAGACAACAACACTACAGGGAAGTGAGAGAACTGCAAGAAGGAGAAATCACTGGCTATGATGAAGAAACGACGTACAGAGTGGATTATAACGGTAGGTCTATTAAGGAAAATAATAGAGAAAGCGAAAAAGTAATGCATGGAGCCATCTGAGAAGGGGTTTAGTAATGCTTTACTGATAAATAAGCTGTAGAGTGTTTTGAAACTCCTGGCCATGGCATGAAATACATAACTTTACTTTTGCAGTATTATTATGCTATACAATAATAGCATTTTTAGTAGTGTGCCTTTATTTAAAAAAAGACAACAAAACACATGCTGCTATATTTATGACAACAATACTTGATATAGTTTCAATAAAAGGCTGTGACTTAGTCATATTTTTTTCTCTATTACTTTAGCTTCCTCATGAAGTGTAGTCAAATGTTATGAGCTGGATCAGCTCCTGTGGCGTGTTAGCATTTTGGATGAGGACAGAAAAGGTTAAATTTTGCATTTGATTTTTTTCCCCTAACAACCTTCTAAAGCTGGAAAATTGTCAATAATTTATGCACATTGTCTGCTTAGAATGATTTCCATCTGTTGCAGCCATTTAAAGTGCCCCATTCAGCTGTAGTCTGCCTACCTACAATGTTGTATTGAAACGCAGAATGTAACCTGGCTGGTTCCCAGTGCTGAACAGATGTCAGATGTGCAGATGTGCATACGGGTGTTACTATTAATAGAGCAGTGGGGGAAGTGTCCCTGTCTTTTTTATCTCTGCCGGCGCGCTAATGGATGTCTTTGTATGTCTGTAGGATGACAGATGATATTTTTTCCCATGCAATGATCATGTGGTATTGCACAGATCTCAGTTTCAATGCCCAGTACGGGAGATGCAGGTGCAAGTTCGTGATGATGAGATGATTTTGCCCTCTTGTCTCTGGGAAATCTGCTTTTATCCTTCAGCAGTTACATAATCTGTGTATGTGTATGTGTGTGTATGTGTGCGTGTGTGTGTTTTGTTTTGTTTTGGGGGGTTTTTTGTCCGAGATTAAAGATGAGTTAGGGATGACCTCCGAGACTGCCACTGAGTGTAATCTGAACCTAATGTTATAAGGTTTATGAAAATCCTTTTGATCATAGCAAGTCCCAATTTCTTTGATACCCAAATGTCCTTGTTGGTCACATCATGGCTGACTGCTCTCTCTGCAGTTGTGTTTGCCGCAAGGCAAGTCCTAAAAAAATGGAACATTAAACAATAATTTAATGCGCTGTAGCACATTATGTCTGGGTGAAGGAAGAGACAAAGACAAGAAATCCTTCTTTCATCTGGAAGAAATTTTGACTGCACTTTTATATATGCTCATATCTTTTTCCTTTTTTATACCAGTTGCAGGTGCCCATCCTGTTTTGGACGCCTCAGACTCAGCCATTCTGGCCCAGGAACTTGAACCCTATTTAAGGTGAGCAATGTAGTTCCTGGCAAGGGTAGTGACAGATAATCTCTTTGGACTATTTATATCCTCTCCTCATAAATTTCACTTTTACAGCTGCACTTGAGAAAATCTACCCAATGAGGCAACTATGCGTGGTGCACAATCCAAACAAACACTTTGATAATCAGGTTTAATCACAGGGAAGAGATGATGTCGAGTATTGTCAAAAGCAGTGCACTGGCGATACTGAGCGAGTATCAAATATGTGTAATGTTTGATACACGCTCGACACTTGTCGACCTAGCACACTGTTATCTTTTTTCACCAGTTGCACAATTTTGGAAGCCATCCTTTTAGTAAAGGTTGTTATTTTGAACATGGTTATAAACTGTAGAATAAAGAGCTGCATATGATATTTAAAGACAGGATCCAACTTTGTTGATTTCTTTTTTCTGGTGTTTGAATACTGTGGTGACACAACAAACTGTAATCTGGTGAAAGACAATATGTTCTCATCTTGTCACACAGGAGAGAATGAATCACACTTACAAAGATTACAAAGATAATCCACGTGGCTGGTGTATCATGCTATCTTTATCACTGGGCCAGGGGATAAAGAGAAGTACAGACGATGAAGCACAATGCAGAGCAGCTTAGCTGCTGGGCATAAAGATGGATGGATGAATGGATAAATGGATGGATGACATTCCCCTTTGCTGCTGACCACTAGAGCCACGCCCCAGTCTTTTTATCTGATATTACATAAGACAGCTTAGGAAGACGCAGCTTGCTGGGCTCCATGTTAAGTCAATCTTTGGGGAAATATGATGTCTCTGGATATGTGTCAGCACAGAATAAGCTTTGAAAATTTGAACACTTTATCAAAAATCCAGCATTCTCAGACAGATGCTGGCAGATTGTCTCATTAGCGAGTTAAACTCTATCCATTTCCCTGCTGTTCGGTACTAATTTCCACTCTCTGTCTCTCTTCCCATTGCTCCTCAGGTCACTTCTTGTAATCAGCGATGAACTACCTCTAAGCCCAAGACACGAGCAGGCCAAGCTTCTTCTGGAGCGAGCAAGACTCAAGGCTCGCTCCAATCACATCAAAGCCGATCGCCCCAGCAGACGCTCCCATTCTGATCAAAGATCCACCGTGTAAGTTAACTTAAAAGGCCTGTGTGAGCTTGTAGGATTGAGGTTAGAGACTGTGAAAGTCCCACTTTGAGCGTGTCTGCTTCTTCTTTTTTCCCTGTTTATGCACTTCTTATGTTTGTTTATCACTTTGCTCCCATCCTTACGTCTCCCTCCCAACACTTCTTCTGTGCTTTGTCTATCCTTCTTTTGCACTTGCCCCTTTCCTGCAAAGCTAATGTTGCATAACCGAAAACAAGTTAAAGCTTTAGAACTTGACTTTTGCTTTGTAATTACATAAGCAAAGCTGACAATGTTTTGAAAATGTTTGCTTTTATTCTTTTTATGTAATAGTGTGTACTTTGTGTAGTTTTGTTTCAGAAATCCCTTTAAATCAGCAGGAAGTTTTCACTTAAATTAGGATTAGGAGAATTTGCAATATACCCTACATTCCTGACTGCTTCACTAACCTGGTCATTGGTGCCTGAGACAGACAAAGTTGTAACACATACAGTATGTCTTATTACAGTTTATGTAAATGTCATTTTAGCACCTTATATTTTGATATTATGTGCCCAGTGGTGCACATGTTATTGAGTCGTATGTTTGCTACCATCTGATACCGAGATGATGGATTCAGCTTTCCTACATTTTTCACATTTGACTTTGATAAACTAATAACATAAAAATGGAGAAGTCGACAAAGTATCTGGCGCTTTAAACTTGTCTCCAATACCCACACCTCTGTCATTTTTTACAGGAGGAAACAGCAAGTTGAATCTCCCAGTCCAACAACAGCACAAAAAGCTGTTCAAACCAAAGAAGAGCTCCCAGCTCAAGTCTCATCTGGTCCCCTCCTTGTCCCCAGTCAGAGAGACACTTCACCCAGCGACCAAGTAGGTCGAAGCAGAAGGTACGGTTGCTCACCCACCCGTGTACGCTTTGAGGATGAATCAGAAAAAGAAGCAGAGTCTCGCTACTTGGACAGAGTGAGACAGCGTGGCAGGCCCGGGACACCCAGGTTCAAGAGTAAAGACAGCAATATAGATTCCAGCAGCAGCGGTTCAGAGAGGAACAGAAACCACAGAAGTGTTTCTATGCCTCCTACACAGAAGCAAGAGGATGAGCCTGCTGTTGGTGAAACTACAACAGTGGTTAAAGAGATAATAGTGCTGGTGAAGAAATGTGAATCATGTGGTTCTGTGGTGAGAGAACCTCAGCCAGTTTCATCGCCACCAGATCCAAAGCACGCTGAGCCTCAGCAGCCTGGTAACCCTGAGGACCCAAGAGGAAAAGTGGCTCCTCGCTGGGTGTCACCAAACAAAGCGGAGGCAAGCACTCGTCCTAAAGCTCCTCTTACTGTCACCTTCGCCGGCGCTTATGTTTTGGGCGAAAATAGAGAAATTAGTACAGGATGGAAGTCATCAGGGTTTGGGAAACTTAGGAGAAGGAGCAGGAAAGGAGAAAGTCGGTTAGAGTCTGGTCATGGCCCTTATGGCCCGTCGTGGGCTCAGCGGCGTAACTCAAATCCACGTAACAGAGTCAACCTGAGCAGAGCTGTTTCATTTGCACCTGATAGCCCCATTTCTCTGGAGCCACCTTTGCTTGAAGCATCTGGTGGACTAAGGGAGTCACCAACCCCTGCATTGCCTATCAAGTCAGCTCTCAAGTCAAGCTCAAGAAATCGCTCTGCTGCTGGTCAGTCCACGGTTCAGTTCCAGATGACCTCAAATCAGGGAGGAGAGGGTGGAGCTCAATCTCTGCTGGATTCTCCAGACACAAGGAGGGAGTCTCCAGCATCTTTAACCCCAGGGGTGCCTGCTAGTAGCAGCCCAGTGTCCTGCATCAGACCCTCTACTCTGAGGTACTCCCCAGCCAGACTAGCCACAGACCTGCCAGCCTCTGAACTCTGGGATGCCACTCCAGATGGTGCAGGTGAGTGGCAACAGTAATGTACATAAAGCAGCATTATACGATTACACATACTATTCGTTTATCATTAATGTTTTAAATGTAGTCATGGTCCTATGTTGCAACTAAGCAAGAAACTAACTCTGAGTAATTTCTATTCTTAGGGATATTTAACTTTATAATGAAGCCTTAATAAAGTAATGAGAAGGAAATGAAAAAGGCATGAGCTACAAAGTAAATGTTACTCTGACTACCTAATAAATGTTGATGAAAAAGTACAATATGTCTGTCTGAACTGCAGACAAGTGGAAGTATAAAGAAGCCTTTTTGGTTGTGTTTCTGAAGTGAACTGTAGCTACCTATAAACTTTACTTGTGTGCACTAATAGATAAATGTTGTAGTGTGGAAAAGAGCAGTTAGAAGTTTACTTTCAGCAAAGATCAGGATAATACTGACATTTAATTATGTACTCTTTTCCTTTTGTAGGCTTAAGTGGGGATTCTGGTTCTGGTTCAGAGTGCCGTGCAATACGTGGCCTGGGTATGTCTCGGGCTGAGGACCTCAGAGCAGAGCTATTGAGGGCTGAACATCTGAAAGCTGAGGCCCTGTGGGAGGAAAACTGTGATGGGTCTAGGTAAGCCAAGATAACAATGTTCTTGCCATAGCTTAGACAATAAATCCCTTGCCCCCACCAACACTGTTGTGCAGCAGTTAGTAGATTAAAACCCTATTCAGCAGACAGGCTGTTGTTCTTGTTGTTAGAAAGCTTCTTTCAATACCAGAGCAATCCTGCCCTCTTTTGGTAATACAGTATATAGCTGTAGTCATTACGATCCTTTACAGAAGGAAGACACTTATAAAATTGTTTTCACAGCTCTTAAAAATAATCTCAGTCCATAATAACAATTCTCAGTGTGTGTGTAGTTCACACTGTGATGCAACAGTGTCTAGATCAATATATTTAAAGTCTGTGCTAAGGTCTAATTTAAAAGAAAAATCACAATTTTCTTTTTACAGAAAGCTGGATGGGCGTCCAAAGCTCTTCCTACGTCGCTTCTTTTCCTCCATTGGCCTGAACAGTGTCGGTAGGCTTGTGAAAGGAGGTCGCTCCAGTAGTATGGAACAGCTCAGTATACCCACTGCCCCCCGGGCGAGCTCAGCATCACCAAGCCCAACACGGAGACCGCAGCCCACTATCCGCATACAGAGGACACCCTCCCTGCAGACGCTGAATACGGTGAGCAAGAGGTCTAAATGTTTTGTTGTGTTGTTGACTGCTGCGCTCCTTTATCTCATGTTTTTAACATCATGATTGGCCACAATAAATGTATACAAATTTAACCTCATACAGGCAGAAGGTAAAAAGTAATGTCATTTTCCTCACATACCTGTACAAAGTTCATTTCAACAGTGGACCAGCCAAAGTTTCTACTTTGTACAGGTCTGCTGCCTTCTCTGCAGTTTCAGGAATACACTAGTGGAATTAATCCTTTTTTGTATGTGTGTGTGTGCTGCCAAGCAGACCATATTTTTATAGGTGTAATAAAGGCAAAATATTATGGTTCTGGAAGCTGGTTTGGTGAAAAGAAATAAAATCAGTTTATTACAGTGCCATTCATTTGCCACTAGGTGCTGCCACTGGCCCAGCTGCGTAAAGCCTCCTCTGTGCAGAGTTTAGAGAGAAGAACAGAGCGTTCAACCATACTTGGGGAGGTGCAAATACCATACGGCCTGGCACTCAGGTAGGTGACTGTGGCAAACAAAACCAAGCAGAAGAACTGAGTGATGAAGATGACTTATATAAATTCTCACACTCTTATTGAAATAATGAATTTCTGCTTCCTCAGCCCTGACAGCCCTCAGCTTGAGCTTCACAGGGCCTTGAGCGTTGAAGATGTACTTCCCTCTAGAATCGCACGTCCGGTGGGCCGGGCCACTCAGGCTTTCCCTGATGGGAGTATCCTCCTGGAGCTCATCAAACCCCCAAACGGTCCTTATGGTTTTGTTATTTCAAGGGGCAAAGGTCGACCAGACACAGGTATGTTTTTACATTTTCAATTTCATTTTTTGTAATAATAAAAAGAGTAGAAATTCTATGAACCCAAAGACACATTTACTTCTAACTCATTTCTTTCTATTCATCTTTCTTCTCTTCTCTTTTTTCTCCTTTGTGCAGGTGTATATGTTGAAAAAGTGGGTGATGGCAGCGGAGAAGGCCCGTACGTAGGCCTCCTTGGCATCGGTGACGAAATTCTGCAGGTGAATGGAGAAGCAGTGGCCGGACTCACTTTAGACCAGGTGACGCGCCTCATGACCAGGGAAAGCACTGCTTCCCTTCGAATCATGCCCGCCCGACGCAATCAGCGCTGATTGACAGGACAGGCATGGCACACAGCCACTTCTCCTGGAGACACGCAGAGTAACTGACTGCTACAAACACTGCGGACTGACTGCAACAAATGGTAGACGTGCTGTAGTCAGTGCAGCACACTTGCAAATGCGTAGATGGAAAAACAGGGTGAGGGCTTCTTTTCTCATAGTGCAAATCAACGTTTAATTATGTGACATCACAAAGGATTGCAATAGAAACTAAAGCACATTACATACAAATCCAACCGTACACAGAGTAGGCAAGTTAGAAAAGTTTAATGTATTTGAAAGTTAAGAAAAATTCAAACCTAATGCAATTTCAATTTGTAAAATGATTTATTTTCTTCTTCTTTTTTAGTTGTCGTGAATTTTTCTTGTGATTCATTTTGCTCTTTATGTCACACAGAGCACGAGATCTCAAATGGTTAGTGATTGGAATTGTATTTTGTCACTTATTTGAAATTGTATACAGATATATATTTTTAAGTACTGTTGCTTATTTATTTATTTATTTATTTATTGGTCAAATAATTGATTATCTGTAGGGGTGTGGCACATGCTTGATCAATAGACCCTTGAGCTGGTGTGTAAAGAAAGAAAAAAAAATTATCTCATTTTGGGTTTGTTTGTTTTTTTCTTCAGGGCATCATATTTCCCTGGGGCTCTGTATGGTCTCTTCATTTTGCTTGTGTTGTATCAAGTACTCTTTTATGAACCGGGTGCCGTTTTGCTTCTAAATAAAATAATATAGAGATTTATTTTGTCGAAATGTTTATCCTTTAATTTAACAAATTAATTAATCATTCACATTCATTCCACAACTAAATCGCACACTTAGAAATGCTTACTCTGTTATGGCGTATTATATGTTTTATTTAAAGTTTCCAGTCACGTGCATTAATTTAGTTTCTCGATTAATGACTGTTTGTCGCATTTTTACGCAGAAGAGTGACGTTTCAGCGGAAGATTATGAAAATAAGCACATGAAAGGGAATTGTTTCAGGCACAGAACAGGATGTAGGATCACGGTCGTGACTTCTGCTTCAACAGACCTGCTATAGGGTCGTGACTCAGTGTGGAGTTCGATCTTTAAATCATTAATTCACCATGGAAACGCTATCTATCTATCTATCTATCTATCTATCTATCTATCTATCTATCTATCTATCTATCTATCTATCTATCTATCTATCTATCTATCTATCTATCTATCTATCTATCTATCTATCTATCTATCTATCTATCTATCTATCTATCTATCTATCTATCTATAGCTTCAATCATCCTGCTCATTTGGTTAAATGCGCTTATTTTCTACTTTCGCAAAGTGTTTTGAAATGTGTTAAAAATCCGTTATTAGGATGTACCTGCCACCATTTATGCTCTACTGAATGTACTCTGATAGCATGTCACCGTTGATGCTCTGCTCGTTTATCTGATGTGACCAGAAGCCGATCCGCTTTTATCTCCCCGAGCCACGACTCCCCACGGACCCGGGGGAACCGCCGGCCCCATCCCCAACATTTCCAATGGCACACACACACACACACACACACACACACACACACACACACACACACACACACACAAAGCACATTTTATTATGAACGTGTTTATCGATAAAGAAATATCAATTAATAGTGTCAAAATGATTAGACCACCTCATTTTTACCAGCCCATTGTATCAGTGGCGCATTCATCCTCGGGGCGCAGAAATGGATATGGATTAATGGGCAGAATAAACTGAACAAAAAAATAAAATAATATAAATAATACAAAAAGAAAAAAGGTAGAGGGCCCTCTGTTATTATCAGTTATCTTATTGCAGGATAAATGAGCTTAGCGGGAAAAAAAAACCTTTGTTGAAAATATAAATAGGTCAAAAGCTTAACCTGAGCTTTTGTTTATTGCGTAAAAAATTAAAAAATTAAAATTAAAACACCTCAACTGTAGCTCAGGCTACACTACACCACCTCACGTTGATACAGGCCGTTGCGATGTGCCTGTTTGCTTTTTTTTTTTTTAAATGCTTTGCCCTCCACAAGACTATATAGCCCACGACAGCCAAATAATAATGAATCATTTCATAAATAATGGGTTTAGGGGCTTATCGGGAATGAAGAGGCCGCTGCCGTGCGCTTATCTCACTCGGCCACATTGCGGCCTGTGTTCCGCTCCCCATACTGAGGGAGCGCACTGGATGCGGCGAGGAATAACTCAGCTACACACATACGCATACACACATATGCACACGCACACACATACACACACTACTCCACAACTGGTAGAGAGAGAAAAAAAAGAAAAACCTCAGACATGGATGACCCACTCACAAAATGGCTCCACTTACACAGTAACATCAACAACACGGCTGGAACGGTAAGTCCCCCCCAAAACACATCTCTTCATTTAAACCAGCGCATTTTTCGCTCTGTACGCGGTAATTTGAGCGCGTTCGTCTTGGTTTTATTGCTGTAATGAGCGACATTTTTAGCCTATATTTTCTGCTATTGTCCGATCGGATGGTTGGAGTCTACGGCATGAAATAACGGATGCGAGGCCTGCTGGAGAATTCCCAGAAATTATGGTGCGTTTTCTTTTTTAATTCTCCGTCTGCCGTTCGTTTAAAAGGAAAAACATTTCCAGGAAATTTATCAAATGAGTTACGTCTGAAACACCTGAAACTGGTCATTGTGGGAAACTCCTGATTTTCGGTGTTAACACCAGCACTAATATGGCCTTACCCTCGATAAAGAAAAAAAAAATTAGACAACCTGCTATTAATTCTTTGCGCGTGAAAACGATCACGTTCGAGCATTTTTTGGACTATTATTTTTCATTTGCAAGGGGAGGAAGGAAAAGCAGAAAGGTGGATTTTTATTTTTCTTATTTTTTTAACTTCGACGAATAGTGGTCATTATCAACCTTCCTTTTAGTCCTCGCATCCACAGCTTTCCTCCACGATAGTTTTACATTTAACAGTAGCGAAAATGATGCTTCTAATTTCCGATCTTATAATTAACGCGGACATCTAACGTCCCTGTAAGATATAGGCGTAACGCCTTAACTGTAGCAGTGAAGGCCATGCAAGCGTTTGATAAGAGCTTCATAATAGCAATAAAACAAACAGGAGCAGACAAGACTCCTAATAAAATAAATACAATAACGGGTTACACCTGCAGCTGTAAATTAAATGGTGACAAAATAATCAACCGTGGAAATTTCAAACAAAATAAAATCTAGTGAGCCCTGAAAAGAATTCATCGTGTTTCTATTTAGCTTGAAAACACTCTCACCTTGGATAGTTTGAGAAATAATGGTTTGATCCTGGAAAACTGCGAGATGTTTGAATGTGATGGTCATAGAGTGCCGAGTTATTTCTTTGTCATGGAACAATATCACAGGAAAATCTTTGGCCTTTTCTTATTCAGTTTGAAAAATGTCGAATAAAATGTGTCACCTGAGGGGGGGTCATCTAATTGCTCATTCAATTTGCTAATTTAAGCTTTACAGTATTCATATCATTTACAGTTTAAGAACAGTACTTTGAATAAGGATACGAGCCAGGATAATAGCTCGGTGATGATGTTTTATTGTTAATTTTCTTTAGGCTTGCGTGGACAGCAAATGCGTGGTTATATCTGACATTTTGCCACAAACGATGCACTGAACTATGGATTAATCGAGGGAAATCTCATTTAGGACGTAGTGGACTCTAGCGAGTGGTGACGGCATAAAAATGATGGAAAAGCGGCAACAGGAGCTTTGTCCCGAAAGTCCCGATGCAGGGTCCGGTCCTAATAAACAGGAGGACTCCGCCATCATCTCCAGACAGAACGGATGCAAGGAGGACGGGGAGCCGAGGAGAGAGGAGGGGGAGGAGGAAGAAGAGGAGGAGGATGAGGAGGAGGAGAGGGGAGGGAGCTTCAAGGGGGTTGAGGAGACGGATGACGTTCCTCTGCAGAACTCGAACAACGGGACCAGCATCAGCATCATCATCAACGGCGTTGCCAAGGAAACTGCCTCTCACAACGCCCTTGACCTGAAAAGGGAAGTGCCGGTGATCGAGCTCTCCAGGAGGGACGCTATAAAAGCGGTGCAACAGAGGACTGAGAGCCATTTGGTGCCGATCACGGAACTTCGCAGACCTCCACCGCTGCCGCTGCCGCCGCCGCAACGAGACGACGCTCGAATGGTCCAACTGAGCCCAAACGCGTTCCCTGTCCCAGCGCGGGCGATGCTCTACAACCTGGCACAGCCTCTCGCCGCCATCAACAGGTAAAGGCTGAAGGAAGGGGGGGGGGGAATCAAAACAAAAAACATACAGTTTCATGAATGCACTTAGAAAGTTTGATGGTTATTAGACACAATTATGCCTTTCTGTAAAAGGATAGGGGACAAGATGCTTTTTGTATTACTGAGGTTACGTTATGTTTACATTATTGAGCATGTGCATATGTGACAGATGTGTGTGTGTTTGTGTGTGTGTGTGTCCTGCTGCAATGAGTGGAGAGCATTAAGATCTTTTAGAAGCAATGAAGGAAACTGTGTACAGTGGAATTCATGTGACCTAATGTACCTGTGCACCTTTTGTCTCCTTTCTGTTGACATAGTCTCGGAGGAGAGTCGGAGCAGTACAGCATGTACCCCAGCAACAGGGTAAAGCGCCGCCCGGCGCCTTATGAGGTTGAACTCGACGAGGGTAGGCGCATTTTAGATCTTTATAAGTATGGTAAGATGCACTTCTGCCGTGTCCTCCTTCTGCCAGTTTAGTCCCCCCCCAAACGTCCCTTCTCCATCACCATTGTCATTCATTCACTGACATGGAGCTATACCGTACCTAATCTGAGTCTCGCAGAAGATGCCTTGCCAAAGGAAAATTCAGAAAGGGCTTCACCCATGAAGAATAAATGCATCATAATTCACGGGGCTAAATAAATGCTAATCTGAATGTCAAATACATGTACCTGCATGCCATTAAAGTAAACCCTTTTCAGGCGGATTTGGGGTTCATTTCATTTGAAACATCCTTTCCACTGCTGCCCACTCACTGCCATGTACAGGGGTGGAGGATGGGGGTGCTCCTGCCTCCATGCCAAGGTTTTACTGCAGAGTGGGCTGAAGGATTAAGATAGACTGGGTGTGTTCCAAGGGCAACAATAGCTTAGAAGACACCATTGTTGAAGGGTGAGAGGATGTGACTACCTGCAGTGAAGCATTTTACTATGACTAACTAAATAAAAAATATTTAGAATGTCAAATAGGGAGCACACATGCTCCCTGACAACCTTTAAGGAGATTGGCATGCCACACCAACCATTTCACTTGTATCACATATGGCACACATCTGATCCATCAGCTAAAAAAAATCTGTGGCCATATACGGAGGACAATTTTAAAAGTTACTGCTTTAGAATTTGTTGAAGTTTGTTATTTTCATCCTGTACTTTCTCGCAAATAAATGTTGTGCATCTCCTGCTGCTTCTTCTCCCACTCTTACTTTTGCGCTTCTGTTGATTTATTGTTTTACAAACCATATTTTCTGCTTCAGCTCTGCATTTCATTGGTTTTTTTGCAAATGTGTTGGTGCCTTGTCTCCTTACTCTCCCCTTTTCTTGTCTTTTTCTCCTTCTTTCCATTCTGCTAGCTGGCCAGCCAAAGATTGTACGTCGCATCTTCACAAACAGTCGTGAACGTTGGCGGCAGCAGAATGTAAATGGGGCATTTGCAGAGCTTCGTAAACTCATTCCCACCCACCCTCCCGACAAGAAGCTGAGTAAAAACGAGATACTGCGGCTCGCTATGAAGTACATCAGTTTCCTCTCCAACCTCCTCGAGGATCAGGATGGTGGGAGGAATGTTGGCAGCACAACTGATGGGGACACAGGGCTGTTGGTTGGGGTTGCCGCCCACGAGGGGGGCCCTCAGGGTGAACCGCACCAGGACACAGTAGTGGGCTTAGCCAGGGATGATCTTTTGGAGACAATGTCGCCAGGCTCCAGCTGCGGAAGCCTACCTGATGGTGATGCTGAAGGCAGTCCTGAAAGCTTCATGGAGGACCAGGACTCGCCTCCAGCTCCAAGGACTCTAGCAACATCTCGCGGACCCCCACTTCATCTAGCTACTAGGGATCTGAGGCGCAATGGACGCCCGTTAGATAACTCCAGTCGCCGATGATGCTGACGCCAACAAACAACAACACAGCACCTGAGAGTGAAATGGAGGAACTAAAAAAAGAAAAACGAGGCGGACACACTCAGACCCTGTAATTTTTGAGTCATCAGTGTAGAAAGGAGAATTAAGCTCCGCATATTGAGATAGTGCTGTCCAAAATGGACGACGAGCGTGTTCTCGTCTCCACGCTGAACAGTTTGATGAATTTAAGACTTGTAAATTCTGCATGTCTCATGTCTTTGATAGACCTGCGGATTTCAGTGCTTTGAAAGCGCCAAAGACTGGATATCCTTACACAATAGAAAACACCCCAATATATGAAAGAAAGAGCAAAGAAACAAAAACTAATAATAATCAGGCAATCGTCACTCAAACGACAAGCGTTTTATTCAGAGGATCAATGTTTCACTGATGACACTATTAATTACAATATGATGCCACTGGAATTGATCCACCTTGCTTGCACGGCGCCGAAAGTAACAAGCACACCAGGAGATTTATCCTCGACAAGTTCGGTGTTTTAATTTAAAGACACAAAGGAAAATTTGCCTCACTCTGAGGCCATAAAAACACTGAGTGGACCCTAATTGTACCCATGCGATTCGTATGCATTGTAAATAGCATATATATTTCCACTGCACAATGTAATAATAGTGACTCAAATTCAAGTCATGTGGATTAAGATGTACCATAGTGTGTTTGTCAGTGGGTTTACTAGCAAAATTGTCTTTTAGGAGACAGGATGACAAGAAGGAGGAGAAATTAGATGAACTAAAAAAAAAAGGAAAGAAAAAAGAAGTAAAGCAAGCGACTGAACGTATAAGTACATCAATTGTGGTACAATTGACTTCTGTTACACTTTGGTGATGAGAAAATGTCACCAAATGTGTCAGCAGACAGCAGAAAACAATCACACTGCCTGGAATGAATATATCTATTTGAAATTGCTGTGGAGGTACAAGACATGCAGTGTACAAAGTGTGGGTCAAATGAAATCACGACATGACTCATGCAGTCCTTTTTTATATGAATGTTGCAGTGTTTTGTTTTGTTTGTTTGGGGTTTTTTTTTTTAACTGTAAATCAGTTGTAGTTTAGTAAGGTACACAAATAAATCCCTTCATTGCCATATTCTACACTTACATGTACAGACGACACATTAAAACACACGCGCACACACACACACACGCACAAAGTTGCACATCCATGACTTAAGAGTATATGAAAATGACTTACACTGATTTCCCGGAGACGGGCTGTGTCACCACATCTTGGTGTTGACCACTGATAGCTTACTGTTGATACGCATACGATACTGCTTTATGTAATTGTTCTTATTTTGTACACTTTTGTACAGATGTGGTTTCAGATTCTCTCCGCTAGTATTTTGAGTGCAATTCATTGAAGAAAAAGGAAACAAAAACACAATAATCAGAATTAAAGATGAATTAATATGACATTACTATTATTGTCATGTCAAATTTAAACATCTTGCAAAACTAATGATATTGCAAATTCTTCTAAGCACAGCAGTCGTATACTGAAGCGGTCTCAGATCGTGACAGCCATCTGGGAAGCCGATTCTAACCTTAACAGCAGTTCCAGCTTCTCCAACCTTAACCCTGACTCTCCTTTGAAACTTGTCTTCATTTTAGAAGTTAATGATGCACTTAATGGAGATGTGCCTTTTGTTCTCTTAAGGAAAGGAAATGCCAATAATCTGAGTGTATAAACAGATTTAGGGCCCCGCAACGTGACTAATATCTGGATCGCACACACGTGCAAACAGACACATGCACACCATCACCACACAGTGTTAATATCATAAGAACACCAGCAGTTTTCTGACAAAGACACTTATGTATTGCTCACTGTTGTTGCTTTTTCAGCAGGACCTAGTAGCCTATATTGGTACCTTTGGTAACTATGGTATTTTATGAATTGCAGTAAAGGGACATTGTACGTTTGGTAATGACATATTTGTTGTATTATAGCTGTATCTATAAATATATCCAATGTTAAATTGATGAATTTTATATTAAAAAAATGAATAAAACAAACAGAGGGAAAGTCTTGTATATTTGATCTCACTCAAACACGCTGTGGGTCGACTGCAGTGCATTTCAAGTCAGCTGAGTTCATACGGTAGTCTTGTGGCCCTTCTCATACTATGTGAAATATTTTCCAAATTTTACACCATATTTAAGAGTTGCATAATCTCAGTGATTAATTCCTATAATGACATTCCTCGCAGCTGTTTCCCACCATATCTGCTTGGTTTATAGCTAAAGCCAGCCCTCCTCAGAGAAACTCCTCCAATGAATGCTGGAATCCTCTCTTCCTCCCACCAAGTGACAACTTCCTGTGGAGGTTAACATGGCTCGGTGACCTTCAGGATATCCTGCCATTGTGAAAGTGGTTTTGACAACCTCCACTGCATTCGTTTGTCTGCTGCTGTGTCTGTACACACTGTGAAACAGCCACACTGATCAAGACTCCACCGCCCATAAATTCTTTACTTATTGAAGTTATGCTCCCCAGCCTGTGTTCATTAATAAAAAAAATTAGCTTTGTAGGTGTAGCTTAAGCACTTTTTTTTCAAGGATTCTTCCCTATATCCCATAAGTTTTCACAGAGGACTGTGCCACCACTGCTACAACAGAATCAGCACTTAGACATTTCTGAAAGCTATAATTGCTTCCAGAGAGCATCAGAGACATCCAGGTGTTTGGAGACCTCTCCCGTGCTGTGCTCTGGCTGTGCTGGGACTCTGCGGAGGGGTTCTCTGGGTTAGTGCCTGCCAAACATTTACCTGCTCCAGTGTTCCTAACTCTCCAAAAAGACACAGACTCACAAATGAGAGGGATACAGGGAGTGTACAGGGATTGAAAGAGAGCGAATGAGAGGAAGATTGTTGCGGGTGTGTGTGTGTTTGTGAGAGCAGCGTTGTGTGTATGCGTATGCCCACTGCATGGATCTGTGTGTGTGTGTGTGTGTGTGAGAGAGAGCTGGTGTGTGTGTGTGTGTTTATCAGCTCAGTGCAGATGGGTGGCAGAGTGGCTCTTGCTGCCAAATGATTCAGTATGCTAATGAGTTGTTATCTGTAGTGCTGCAGGAACAATATACTGTCTTTCTCACAGTGGGAATCCAGCCTGTTGGGAGCAGATTACACTGCACACACCGCCAAGGTAGTTATTTATATTTTCACACAGAGTAGTAGGAAAATACATAAATGCAAACACACACACACACACGCACACTTATGCACACATATCCGCAGATAGGCCTATAAACAAACAAGCAAAATAACATTTAACAAACGCACACACACCACCATCAACATGAACAGCAGCATGAATAAGGTGGAACTTTGACAGAAATATACATCCTTCACCAGTAGATGGAGATGTTATTCTGGGCTTTCCTCTTTAACAGGTTTCCCTTCAATATTCCTCATAAAAGTAAATTAATTCATAATATTCCAGTCAATCTTCCAATCAATAAAACTTTTCCAGTTGAGAGATATTTCTACCTTCACCACTTCCTGTCTGAAGGTTCCTATACAGGGAACAGGCTGTTGCTGAGCACGCCTAATACTACTTAAACGAAAGCAGCTATTGTTTCATTTCTGTCACATCCAATTTGATGGAGTTGCACTGGAGACTATTTTTATCAAGTTTGATAGCATCAGCATCAGTGACTCCTTATTATAAAGCTGTCATTTACTCTTTAATTCACTGTTATAATTAGGTAGAAAGAAAAAAACATGTCAGTTTAACTCGAGTTCTTCAAATGTCACTCTGGTAAGGATAAGGAGATTTCCAAACTAGGTCTAAAGTTCTTAGTAATTCTAAGGTTCTTCATTTTGACCAAACATTAATGTTTCTTGATTGCTAACCAAGTCTGGTGGTGTTTGATCAGGATGAAATTAAAAGAAAATTTAAAAAAAAAAGAGCGGGGAAAGTTTTGGTGTTGAAAATTCTAACTTTGTCTGAACAATTTAAATGTTTTTTGTATTTAAATGTTATTTGAATAATCACTGGTGATCAGCTACATAAATACTACATAATTCTTTTCAAAGTTTTCACAATTGTATTTACAGTTGTATTTAAATTGCAGTGTGGATGATAGACCTGAAAAAGAAAAACATTACCTGCCTCCTAAATCTTTTCATGAAAGACACCAGAGAAAAAAAATGCTGCCTTAAAATTCGGACATCAGTGTAAATAGAAATCCTCTGTGTCTGCTATGATACAGTGTTTTTGATTATAGTAACTGTTTATCTTCCTACAGGCAGCAGTCTTGGTTGAGTGTACAACCTGAAATATAAATCCCCCTCAGGCAACGCATGTTCTCCAGAGTAAATCAAAGTGTTACGCAGATTTGTAAATGAATACACACACGAAGTACTTTTTTTAATTAAATTGCATTGAAGAGTGAAAATACACTTCTCAGGTATATGTCCAATTTTAAAGCTTTGTTGTTATTTAAGACTCCAAGTGGGAGAAAGCCCTGAAGAATATATTTATTTAATAGTTTTTATAAATTAAAATGATTTAAATCTCATTTATTTGTTTCACTCCCAATGAAATGTTGATACTTAGATACACTGATCACTAATCTGATGATACATTTCTGTAAAAATTGTTGCACAAGTTACATTATTAGTATCTAAAACTTCATCTTGCTTATACATTTTGTTGTATGTGTAAGTGTATCATATGTGCTTAGAAAATATGTGACTGTGCCTAATTACAACCTTGCATAAAGAAAAGCTTTAAAACCAGCTAATGCAGCTCCCCTGCCTCCTACATTTAACGAACACGTCACAACATAAAAAGTCTCAGAGCATCTCGGTGTGGCTGAGTGTATACCGAATGTACTGAATGTAATTTATCTTCAGAATGAATTGCTGCTGTATAAAAGTAAGTGAGTTATTATCGGCTATAATCTGGTGAGAGGTCCTGACTCTTTAACGTCTAATGAGATATAGTATTTGTAAAAGTCTATTCTATTCTATTTTTCATTGTGCAGTGTGGGAGCATTAGAGTATAATTTATGGTGCAGCTTGATCTACTGCAGAGGGTTATCATCTCTGCTCAGGACTAAAGTGTATGACGTTATGGGGGTGTAATATCAATTATATATGTGTACATACATGTATATATAATGTGGTTTTTAAATCATATTACTTTCTGCGTTCCAGTGAATCATCCGGACTTGCCTTTTTCTCCTTGTCGTATATCGTTGCCGTAGTGTGCAGTTTTTTCAATAACATCACGACAGAGGTATCACTTTCAATCTTTACCTGAAATATTTGTGGGACCATTATGTTTTTCTAGCCTACTGTCTTTGTGTATTAATCTCCAGAGCTTCTGTCCAAAAATTGAACACCTTGCGCCCTCTAGTGGGAAACAAATGCAATACGTCATTTATTTAAATTATGTCCAAGTAATACAAATGGTTCACTGGCGTTGAGCTTTTCCCTTCTCTTTGCAATGGCAAATAGCTTTTAAATGAGTGTATAAGCTGTTTCTGTGTAAATACAACCCAAGGGTCATCAGTTTCAAGCAGAGTCAATTTTAATGCAGTGTTACAAAGAGCTGAAATGTTGCATACAGAAGATTAATTGGGCCTCACCCGTCTCCAGGTACAGCAAGGCAAGTAAAGCATTTGGTTTGATTAGCATGGGAGCTAGCAGATACTGAGCAGCAGTGCTTAGCTGAATCACATTAAAATGACAGAGCAGTGCAAAAGGCTGAAAGTTGCAGAGTCTGCGAGAGGCTCAAATCAGAGCTCAGTCAAGGATGCATTCAGAGGTTTGTCAGCTCAGTAGGTTTGGTCTTTATGTCTGGGTAAAGTAAGAAGCCAGAGAACGTGCTGTCATCTTCACTGCTGGAGTAAACTCCATTCCAGTCTCTCAGTGTCTCCAGCCACACCTGGTCACCTTCGTTCAACTGCAACAGCGCGAGATTAGATGCCTGATCGATGTCTTGGCCATACAGAGAGTCTCTTGTCCGTAGCTTCCGCATTCCATTAACCACCAGGGCTGCACGCACAGGCCGGTTGCGCACAGTGATGTGATAGCTGAATAGGTAGACCCCGGGGTATGTGACGTTGAACTTATTGAGTGCCGGGTCCCAGTGTCCTTCCCCATTGTAAAACACCTTATCAAACTTCACAGGCAGGCCCGGCGGAGGGAAGGAGCGGCTGGGGAACAAACCTACACTGAAGGCAGATCGAACCTGAACGGCACTCTGACCCGGAGGTCCTTTGGGACCCCGAGGCCCACGAGGACCTTTAGGCCCCTTCTCTCCCCTCAACCCTGCCAGTCCCCTCCCACCTGGGAGGCCTCTGGGTCCAGTATCACCCTTCCCTCCTTGAGGCCCTGGCTCCCCCCGTTCTCCCTGTGCACCGTCAGCTCCATTCAGGCCTGGGGGGCCCATCTCACCTCTTAGACCTGGGGGTCCATGATCACCTTTCTCTCCTTTCTCACCTGGCAAACACTCACTCGGCTGCCCTTGTTCACCTTTCTGACCCTTTGACCCAGGAATCCCTGGGGGCCCCATCAGCCCCTCTGGGCCAGGGATGCCTTTAGTCCCATTCAGGCCAGGCTCTCCTCTTTCTCCTGGGTCCCCTTTTAGACCAGGGAAGCCACGTTCACCTTTCTCTCCTTTGGGGCCTGGATCACCTGTGTGTGGAGGGTTTATGTTTATTTAGGAAGAAAGGTTTGAATGAAAATATGTTATTATGTACCTCAATGCACTTTGAGAAACAATAACTATAAATCATGACTTTTGCACATGTGTAGCCAGGTTCTTACAGGAAACTACACACCCTTTTCTCCAGGTTTTCCTGGCATACCAGGGGTACCAGGTAGACCTGCAGGTCCTGGATCACCTTTTTCACCTGCAGCAGTTTTGATAAATAAAGCGTAGAAAATGACATCCAAAAAGTACTTATACAAAACAGCGCTTCGCACAAAAGGAGAGAGAGACACAGAGAGAGAAACCCTTAGACATTCAAGAACTCTCCTGCTGTCAAGCCTCGTTGTACCTATGTCGCCATTGAGTCCATTGGCTCCAGGTAATCCTGCTGGTCCGGGAGGTCCTCTGGGCCCTGTTTCTCCCTTCTCTCCTGGCAACCCTGACAACACACGCGAGTAAAAAGAATAAAATCTTTGACTTAAACTGTAATTTCCCTTACAATAAAAAAAGTTAAAATCCGTCTCACCTGGAATGCCCTTCTCACCTGGTGGCCCCGTTGGCCCTCTTTCTCCCATAGGCCCTACGGGACCTTTTTCTGGTGGACAGCACTCACAGAAGTTGAAGAAGCATTCGTTGTAGTCAAGGGTAAAGTTTGAAAGGATGTTCCCAGGGGGCACTATAGCATCAGTGTGAAATTCAGTGGGGTATGTGTCAATGGAGTATGTCGTGCTATCTGTAGAGGGCAGGGAATATGCATCCATCATAATGTCAGTTGTTTCTTCAGTGTTCAGGCTGCTTGTAGGGGATGGGGTCGTTGTCGTGGTTCGTCCAAATCGTCCACCTCCATCACCGCTGGCGCCAGCTCGAGGTGGCTTCTTGGTGCTCTGGGGTTTGGGCCAGCGTGTGGTTCTGGCACCAGCTGCCAGCATGGCCATGAGGGCCATGCAGAGAGTGGTCAGCACAACAGCCCGAAGGGGTGGCATATTGACGGCTGGGCACAATAATCTAATGGAAGAATTCAGGCAAAACGGGTGAAGCGCTGATCATTTATCTTGCATCACAGACAAATAGCACAGAGGGCATCTTACCTGTTGATGACACTTGATTCTTCACTCCGTCCCTCAGAACAAGTGGTCGGTGCAGTTTTTCTTCCTTCCTTTTATTGCCCTGGTTCTCCAGCTTATGTGCCTCTAAGCCAATGACAGAACAAGGGACAGAAAACTCTGGGGTTATTGGGTGGCAGGTGGGCTGGCAGCAACAGATTACATGACTCCTGAGGGATGCGAACTAAAGCAGATTGTTGTACAAGGCAAGAGTTTATGTCTTTGTGATATTGGATATGAATCCAGGGCCCAGGAGTGTGCAACCTGCCTAGGTGTTGCTCACACACATGCTTGCTTTGTACAGAAACAGGAGACAATATAAAGTTACAAAGACAGATACACAGTCAAAGAACATGCCTGCATACACTGACTGTTTATACACAAAAACATACACGTTGTTGGTAATGAATACCGTTTCATATGAGAGTTACCAAGTGCAGTACCAAGTGAGAGTTGTCAACTCACTACACCATTTGGCAGCACCTCAAAGCAAACAGATCACCAGATACAGTGGGACAAGGATCAGTGTCCTAAAACAGGCACCAGTAATCTAACTAGTCATCTCCTTGATCTAAAAGTAAACCCAGTAAATCAAGTACACCTCACAGAAACCTGGCACCAGTGAACCGAGCTTCACATCTCTCGAAAGTTGTGCTGGATGTCATTTCAGTTTCTGAAATGAACTCATGAGAGATTTGGATATTTAGAAATAGTTGATCAGTGAGGACTTTCCCAGTAAAGTAAAATAATAAATTAAATGAATAAATAAAAAGGAGGAGGTCATTAGTAGACATCCTGGCAAATTTTATGACTGAAATATATTTTATATGAAATAATTTGCTGTAAGATTGAAACAAAAGCACAACTCGGGGGTTAGGTCTGATTAAGCATGCTCCTTAATCTGAAAAGAAAAAAAATTGCTTCCAAGCAGCCAGACTTTCTCGTAATGTTTTAAAATGATCTTGAGCAATAATTCTCTCAGCTTTCTGAAGGTTTTTCAAACTTTTTCTTTTGGCATTGGCTGCTTTTACACTAATTTACAGTGGAGTCCTTGAACTCTACTATTTTAGCCACCTTACACTGACCTTTGAATCGCTCAAGCATAAGAAAGGCACTTAACTTAAGGGATGAGCCGGTGTTGTGTGTCTATATAATAAAAGTTTGTTACCAGCAGCCTGTCACAAAAACACATAATGTGTTCCCATTTATTTAGTTGAATCTACACAAAATGCCAAAGACAACACAGTTTGAAGGCCTAACATATTTCAAATTGTTTTAAGAAGGAAGGCTTCCTGAACTCAGAACACTCCCATTTTAGATGGTCTTTGGAAGGAATACATGTACACTAAGATATCCAAAAACTTCAAGGCACTTTCATATGGAAATTATATAAGTTTATTCTCAAAGAATTGTTGTATTTAACCTAAAGCTCATTGCAATCGTTGCTTAAATGTAGTACAAAGTGTGACATTTGTTGATTCTGCTTCACAAAATGAGTTTACTATAAACCATTTTAATTTTAAAACCTCATTTTTAATCTTTAGGCCAGTGTCCCAGCTGCAAAGTGTTTTTTTACATTGATAGAATAAAAAGATGGTTGTATAGGTTAGCAGAACACGAATATGCCATACGCACAGGTAACATTATTTACCCCATGGCTAAGCACTACCTGGACTTTCATAACAATAATCCTTCTACACTATAAGGGGCTTGAATTAACCACATTATTCTTTCTGTACGGAGAGGTACTAGACAAAGAAGTCTTAACCAAAATGAACCTTTTTGGATTTGTAAAATACAGGCCACTAAAAATTGTCCCTTTGAAGATGCATATATGTTATCATTAGTTGATTTCACTGTTGTCTTTTCTTTTGTCTGACTTGGATTGAATTTGAGCTCTTGCATCTGCCAGGTTACTGAGGACTCCTCCTATTGTTGAAGATTTACTGGTGGAATTTTCCACTCTCACCCTGAGTGGAAGTTTTCTACTTCTGGAACACCACATGTCGAAGACCCCTTAAGGAGCAGAGATTCAGTGTGTTCATGGACCGTGTTTTCACCCAGATGAAGGCCCGTTTGCTGAAGAAATATAACCAAGATAAAGAATAAAGGCACTTGATGGTGTCAGACTGAGCGGAGGTCTTCCTGAGCTCCCGCCGCCACTGAGCATATCCTGCTTTATTATCTATACGTTCTGTACAACCTTGAGGGATAAAAACTTTAAACAAGAGTCTGTTAAAATGCTGATCTGAGACATGCATCGGGCCCTGCAATTGATCCATCTACTGTTCATCAAAGCCTGATCAGAAATAGTCTCAGTGGTAGTTGTCAAGAAGGCATTCTTAAGGAGAGGAAATAGGGGGGAAAGGATTAGGTATGCAAATAACACAAGATCTGGACTGACATTCGGTGCCAATAGGTCTAATTGAGTGATTAATCCAAATTTAAAGCTTTTAATTGGTATGATTTCTCTGCCTGGAATTGTCCCTTTACAACTTTATGTGCCCCCCCCCCATCATTTGACTCCAAGAATGTAAATTATAGAATTAGCAGTGAATGTTATACCTTAAACTGCCACCAGGAGGTGGCATTTTTCAACCACTGCTGTAAAACATAAAGACATCGCCTCCCATTAGTTTAGGGCCAAAAGCTGCCTGTTTTGAAACGACCACATAATTTTATCTACTTTTAAATACTGTTGCGTGAGTATTGGGACTAATTTATGTCTGTTTTCTATTCTGCTGCATTTTTATTTTGGGCCTCGTTAAATGTTCTCCATAACAGTCAGCAGCCCCATAAAACATCACATCATCACACAGTATTTTAAGTCATACGAAGTGAAAATGCCGCTATCTAGATTATGACTGTGATGTGTTACACTAGATGACCTCATCATCCGATTCCGCAGTCACCACCATTTGTCCAGCGTTCTGCTTGCGCATGGCCTGAGTTTGCGGCTGCGCAGTCTCGTCAGTGCCGACTGCATTTGAGGAACGAGTGGACGTGAAGTTTCTCGCTGTGAATAAACCGTTTCCGCTGGTCTTTCAACATAAAGCACCTGATTTGGCCGCATTGCTCGCAGCTCCTGCCTCTTCTACTATTTTGCTTCGTTAAGCACACATTCGGATTTCCGATATTGTTCGCGCTCCCTGTTGGTGGTTTGACAGTTCTTAAGTAGGAAGGTGTATGTGTGTGTGTGTGTGTATGTGAAATGTGTTGTTGATGCGGAGACTGAATCGGCACATATCTGACAGTAGGAACGGGGTCAGCGGTGAAAAAGAAGGACATATTGCAGTCACTTCGTCCCCCTGGTGACTCCTATGTCTGTCAGCGTGGTGGGTCTAACCCAGAAAATCCGTCGTTTTACAATGGGTTGTGGGAGATCGGCTGAACTCGGAGAATCCTCTTGCAGCTGTTTAGAGAGCCGGGGATAGGACCAAGACGTTGTGTTGAACCAATGAGGGTGGCCTCCTCTCTTTTGTCCTCCGTTTTCGGCCGGGTGTCTGGCAGCCAAGCTGTGCACAGTGCGTAAATGCGCTCGGAGCAGGCAGACCGAGCTCCGAACAAATGCTTAAATCTTGTCTTTTTCTGACACAGTGGTAGTTAATCGATTTCTTCATAGTTCCGCTGAGCGGATGGAGTGAATTGTGCAGACGGGGGGAGAGACAGACCGCAGTTTGGTTGCGTGTGATGATAGGAGACACAATGACGCTCTTGTCTCTTTTGGGTCGGATCATGCGTTATTTTCTCCTCAGGCCGGAGACATTGTTTCTGTTATGCATAAGCCTGGCGCTGTGGAGTTATTTCTTCCACACGGACGAAGTCAAAACCATCGTCAAGTCCAGCCGGGATGCGGTGAAGATGGTGAAGGGGAAAGTGGCGGAGATGATGCAGAATGACCGGCTGGGAGGCCTCAGTGTCCTGGATGCAGAGTTCTCCAAAACCTGGGAGTTCAAGAATAACAACGTAGCCGTGTACTCCATACAAGGGAGGAGAGACCACATGGAGGATCGCTTCGAGGTGCTCACCGACATCACCAACAAGAGCCACCCGTCCATATTCGGGATATTTGATGGTCATGGTGGCGAGGTAAGCTGGAAGCAAGAGGTTACGAGGGCCCCTTTTATTTTATTTTATTTTTTAGCAGCACAGTGAATTTGGTAGGTAAAGAGAACGTGATGTATCTTAGAGTGCAGTTTTATTTAATGCTGCTACATTTATATATATTAAAATAAATTCTTAATTTAGCCTTGTTGAGTGGGTTAATTTGCTACCAATCAGGGTTTGAAATAACAAAAGTTAAGGTTACAAACTTTCCACAAGGGTGGTAGAGAGCTCCCCCTCCCCACTCCGGCATTGTATTCCCTTGTTTGAACACCTCCACCACTGCCAATCAGGAAGGTGACTTGGATTTCATCACAAAGGGCTTTGTGTGTTTGTGTGTGTGTGTGTGTGTGTGTGTGTGTGTGTGTGTGTGTGTGTGTGTGTGTGTGTGTGTAAGAACAATGGTTTGTAGTATGTGTGTGTATGTGCGTGTGTGTGTGCTCCAGTCCCCGTGTTATCAAGGGTCAGTTGTTTCTCAGGATTGCCTGAAGAGCAAATGTCCTGCGCCATCTGTCACACCATCACCACTGTCAGAGCTCCCAGTACAGGACATATTGTTGCATATTTCACTCAGTGATAACGTCTAAGAATAAGAGTGCCATGCAGCTATAAAAGTATGGAAAAAAGGAAGTTTTGTCCCTAAATGCAGTATATGCTCAATAAAAATGGTCTGCTGTTCCCGTAGAGCAAATAGGAACGAGCCTGAGTCATAAATCTTATTTCTAATTTGGAATATTTTCCACATATGTATTATCTGTTGCACTTTATGATACAGTCCATGACTTGGCTTGTAATTCCTCCAGATTTAACTTGAAACTTTACATTTATTTTTGAAACTGGATGAAATTTGGGTGAATTTTTATTTACCTGCAAATACTTATAAGAAACCTACATGTGATTAAAAGGGTAGCAATTCTACTGTAAGTACTTTTAGGTTAGTGAGTAAGTTGAAGTACTTTACATGTACTTGTGGGCCATTTTTATGAAGTAGCTTAATCTTACAGTTTTACAATGTAAATATGCCCCACCTTTAGGGCCATGGGCTGTATTGTAGAGTGGCCTAAACCCCTTTCTGACATCATAAGTATAATTTACTTTTAGAGGTGGCAGTTGTATTGTGGAGTACCTTAAACTCCCCATCTTGAATAATAATAAATAGATTCTACTTTAAGGTGTGTGGGCTGTGTTAAAGAGTGGTTTAACCTCCTGTCTAATGTTGTAACTGCACCTTTTTTATGGTCTTGGGTCCTATTATGGAGTATTTAACCTTGCCCTATGAGAAATAAGCTCGAGCAGCACTTGTAGTGTTAAGAACAGCTTTAATGTTCATGTTTCAGCTTCTTGCTTTCATTGGGGTCACCATAAAACATATCAAAAAGTTTAAATTGCATACGTATAAAGCAAAACTTGAGTTTTAGCCCTTTATTCTGGTGTACCTAATAAAATTGCACCCTAATTTCAGAACAAATTTCATTCAAATTCCACATTAAATCTGAGGAAATATGGGCTAAGACGTATTATAAAGTGTTACTGTTTTCTTAATAAATATATCAGTTTTTATTTTTATTTTGAAAATTAAGGAGTTGTGAAAATGTTTTTTCATTTCTTAATCTAACTTATTTCGCTTCAGAGCTTTTAAATATCCAGTTTAGTATCATTAACAGGCCAAGAAAACAAACTGTAGTTCACATTTGACTTGAAACAGTGAAACTGGGATTTTTGCTTAAAACTGTCTGAAACAGTAAATCAGAAGAGTTAGTGATTACATCCAGTCTATCCTCTCTTTTAAGCACATCTTAAGGGATTCATTAGACACAGGCAATTAATTTTCTGTCTTAAGGAAACAGGCATTAGTTTGTTAGCTCCCAGAAATGCTGTAACTGTTGGCGTCCGGATGTGTTCAGTCACAGGGAGGTAAACAAACAGACTGTGTTTAGCCTTTCTGTCTCTTTCCACTGTGTAAACAAATATTTTTCTTTCCTCTAATTCCCGATCTTGCACCCTCTTTCTCCTTTTCACACTCAGTGTCTACTGTTTTTCTTTGCTCCCTTTATTTTCTGTAGTTCACAAGTCAGATTTGTGTTGCTCTGTCTGGTTTGTTTATATGTGTTTTACTCAGGTTTGCCCCCCTTCTTTTTATCAGTAGTCACAAAGGCTTTGGACTTGTATTGGGTTGCTTTGACATCGACCTCAGCTGCTTTAGGGTCATTAGCATCAGTGCACAGAACACATGCTGTAACATGCAAACACAGTAACCACAATTCCCAGTATAAAAACTAGGCTCTGGTAAAAACAAACTACGTGGGACCCTCAATGCTAATGATATGCAGGCACAAACTGTAGGAAGTGACATTTGTTTGCTGCTGATCTTTTTTTTTTTTTGCACTTTCGTGCATTTGGAAGCACACACAAACCCTCACACATCACCAATATTGAAAGAAGCCATACTGCCAAGCCAAATATGGGCAGATAGAACAGGCCGTCTCTGAGTGCAGGGTGTCCTGGCTCTGAAAATATGCGCTACATTCCTCAAACATTCTGTGTTTTTTCTCTGCAGTTTTTATTTTCTATCAAGGCACAAATTGTGGCCTTGAAATATAAAAGTCAGCACAAGCTGCTGCTTCATTTTTAACTTGCCTTACAGGGGAAGAGACTATTTGCTTTGACTAGTTTACACCTTAAACGGGCTTTCACGTTACTTTGCTGTACAAACTAAAATTCAATCCTGCATGCTGGCTCTGGGAAGAAGTAGAATTTAATAAAACAGCACAGTTAATAAGAAATCAAGATCCATAATCTGTATTTTCACTTTAAATGGGGCTGAGATGATATTTTACATTAGCTGATTAAATGTAAAGGCTGTAAAATATTGGAGCCCTTCGTGAGGTTTGTAACTGCACTCAGTCTGGCATTTCCTGCTATTTACTGCAAATGGAAATTTACACTTGAAGCTCTTTCCCTGATCCAGCCTCCCTCAGTGCTTCTCCTCCATTAAATAGATCATTGAGCACAGGAAGCAGACAGGGACTTGATTTGTCCCTCCTGATAATTAGACATAATTAGACATTCCATATACTTCATGGTAAATATTTTGAGCAATATCACGGTTCAAATGTCAACTGCGCTCATGGATAAACCTGATAAACCCGAGTATTATTTTTTATTACTGCATCACGTCAGAAGGGAGCAAAATGAAAGCGCGTGGACTGAAGGGCACAAAGTGTCCTCGTTTCGTAGGAGCTGTGAATCTGAAATATGAATGCAGGGACATCAAGATGGTGTAAAATGCTCCCGTTTTTAGATTTGATTTGACAGCATTAGCATAATGGAAATCTTGGCGGAGAAAACGAGGGTGGAAGCAGATATGTGAAGGGAGGAGGTGGAGGAGTGGGCTGGAAGAGGAGGAGGTTGCTCAATAATTCAGCTCTGAACACCTGGTGTTAAAGCACTCCTCTAAATTAAAGTTGTGTTGCCTGGCGAGACATAAAAAATAATCTGAATCATAACCTTATTTATTCTGTCTTTCAAAGCTGGGGAACATTGTATTTATTCAACACGATGAAATCTATCCATATATTACGGCACCAAAAGTTATATGAAAAGTCACCAGAAATCAACATTACATTTATAAACAGTATATCCAATATACAAATCTAGCAGGCATTAAATAAAAAGAGTTTGACTGCTGACCACTTTTCAGTATTTGTTTATTTTTGGCTCTGTTTTGGGCAGCACCAGTTTAAGGAAACATCTGTTTGCTATTTCTTTCTACTTATTTGTTATGATCACAGGCACTGTCCTGTGTCTAATCCTCTCTGTGCCTCCCTTCTTCCCCTTCTGACGTCTTAGGCTGCAGCTGACTATGTGAAGGCCCACCTGCCCGAGTCCCTGAAGCAGCAGCTGCAGGCCTTTGAGAGAGAGAAAAGAGAGAGCGCTCTCTCGTACGCCAGCATTCTCGAGCAGCGCATCCTGGCTGTGGATCGTGACATGCTGGACAAGCTCTCTGCAAACCACGATGAAGCAGGTCAGAAGGAGGAGGAGGAGGAGGAGGAGGGTGGAAGGAAATGGGGAAAAAAAGATATGTGGTCAGTGTGTGTGTGGGGGAAACTTTGAAACTAAAATTGCCACATGAGACAAATAGAGGAAGCACGTCTCACATGTCTTGTAAACACACTGTGCAAGCACTTTTGCCAAGAAGTGTCAAGAGTATTCCTTTAGTGCACTTTAAAATAAAGCTGGCTGTTTGCGTGAAAGTTGGCATGTTAAGAACGATGCTTTCGAGTACTCTCATTTTCACGCTCTCTCCTCTTAAGGGACTCGGTTGCATTGCAGAACCTCACCTATGAAAGAAAATCCTCACAATTTCCTGTCTTATACCCTCTCATCTCCGTACTCCCACCTGACATTTACGTCTCTGACCGAGTCCTTCTACAGCCCACTCGAAACGCTGGCTGAATTAGAAGAGTGAGATGGTTGTGTAACACTATGCTGATCCAGATTTACGCTGATGTTTCAGAGAAACAGTTCAGATTGATCGGTTGGTGGCATTTGAAACAGTTTCCTCATATTTTTGACCTACTATTATTTTTCATCATTGATGTTTTGTTTTTTTTGGTGACAGTCTGCCACATCATCTCCTCAGGATAGTGAAGATACAGTTAATGACTGGCCACTGGCACAATGGTGTCTCTATAAAATTTATTTTAATAATTGAGCTTGATCTAGTATTGACTCACAGGTTAGCAACTTTATTATGGAAAACTCTGTTTTATTTATGTTTTATTTATTTATTTTAAAGCTCACATTCATACATGTCATCGAGCATATTCTTTAAGGTGTAATTTAAGTTTTATCCTCTGAAAGCCCTCTGTGGTAGTGTGAAAATAAATTCATTACAGGAAAGGTGCTGCTATAGCTCACTGGGATGAGTGGCGTTTGCTGCAAGTCATCCCCCCATCCTCTTCCTGCTTTTCTGTCCACCCCTCTACATTGTACAATATAGGGAAAATACAAAAAATAAATCTTAAAAACAACAACAAAAAACACCCCATACTTGAAACATATCGACTGTGTGCATTGCTGTAGTGTAGTGGTGCACAGGTTTGCGAAGCAGCAAAACAAATCCCTTGAGTTTTGCATCAGTAGGGGCAGCTGGAATAAAAAAATGTGCCTAATCAAATATTTGGAGCTATCTGAAGTCATGAGTTACGTTCTCAAAAGCCAGCATAAACAAAACAAAATCTAGTTTTAAGTATTACTGTTAATCTGGCATAAAAATGATTTGTTATATTTTGTGGTGTGATTAAAATAAAAAAGTTAAAGGATAATATAAGATCACAAAGATGTGCCTGTAACAATTCTAAGGTTTTTTTTTTTAACTTGTAGCTGGTTACAGTACAAAAATCACTAATGATTAGTGTTTGGATTTTTGTTTTTGTCTTCTCTTTGAATTTCCCACACAGGAACGACATGTCTGATGGCGCTGCTGTCAGATAGAGAGCTCACAGTGGCCAACGTTGGAGACTCGCGTGGTGTGTTGTGTGACAAAGATGGGAATGCTGTCGCCCTATCACATGACCACAAGCCGTATCAGCTTAAAGAGCGCAAGAGAATCAAGAGGGCAGGTAAATAATGAGTATAAGAGTGTAATGTAAAGCTTAGGCATTGTGTACCTGCTGTTGCTATGGGGTCCTTTGTCGCCATCTGTTGGTCTGTTCTGGGAAATCACTGAGTTAAATTTAATGCAGTGTTAGAAATAGGTTGTGATTAAACTTATTTCTTAAACTTTAAATTTGAATTTTTACTCTTTTTACTTTTAGGAGGCTTCATCAGTTTTAATGGATCGTGGAGAGTCCAGGGAATCCTCGCTATGTCCCGCTCCCTCGGGGATTACCCACTAAAGAACCTTAACGTAGTCATTCCCGACCCCGACATAATGACCTTTGACCTGGACAAACTGCAGCCAGAGTTCATGATCCTGGCCTCTGATGGCCTGTGGGATGCCTTCAGTAACGAGGAGGCAGTGCGCTTTGTCCGCGAGCGCCTGGACGAGCCTCACTTTGGTGCCAAGAGCATCGTCCTACAGTCTTTCTATCGTGGCTGCCCTGATAACATCACCGTCATGGTAGTGAAGTTTAAAAGTGGAGCAGGGGGGAACAGCAAGGCAGGGGAGTAGGTGAGGGTCGAGTTTAAAGCTTGCGTCATGATCAGTATATTTTTCCTCCCATCTTCTGGATGTATCAGTAAGTACATCATCACGGAAGGACTGGGAGAAGTATAGATTTCGACTGGGCTTTTAACTAATGCACACACATACAGAGAAATGTACACACACACATGCAATGATATGAGAAAATGAAGCTCAATTTAATTTGACCTGATGGAGAAAAGGGGCATTTAAATTCAATACAGTTCACAGCCATCTGCTAAACGGATGAGGAATTGATTAAAATATTGAAGTACAGTACCAAGACTACCAGACACAGGGGAGGGGGGTGGGGTCTTTTAACCAGCACACATTAGACTGTGATGACATCACTGCTGTTTACTGTACATGCACACGCACACGAATGGTACAGGTCCACTGGAGGCTTCTTCAGAGAAGGCTTCAACCAGTGCCTGCACAACAATTACTGTCCATCTGCAAAAACACCACCTGGCTTGCTGCATTTTGATGATTCTCTGATTGTATGCATTT
This sequence comes from Aulonocara stuartgranti, assembly GCF_965226115.1. Lineage (NCBI taxonomy): Eukaryota > Metazoa > Chordata > Actinopteri > Cichliformes > Cichlidae > Aulonocara > Aulonocara stuartgranti. The sequence goes on along the minus strand of NC_138954.1, from coordinate 20,028,952 downwards.
GTTAGACTTTCCAACAGGAATAATAATTTCTCAAATGTAAGAAGACTCCAGTGGATCCATACCTCTACTTAATTTCTGATGACAATACACACATATGACTTTTGAGTATTAAGCACCTATTTTGTGGCTTGAGGAGTGACGGTAAAAGCTTTGGGAGATTTATTGTTTTTGCATTTATTTAAAATTCATGCTCAGTACAGCAGATTTTAAAACTAAGCAGTCACATAAAGAGAAGGGGGTAGAAGGTAAGCAGTGACAAGGGCTCGTGGCTTATTGAGCTGAAAATTTTCGTTTTAGGTGACACACATTTTAAACATCTTTAAATGAAATATCTTTTTTTAAAGTGATGCCTGAAGTCAATTTTGGAGTATCTGATAATTCATTGACCAAATAAATGCTAAATAAGCCTTTTTTTAATATTGCACATCAATTTAATCAACTTAGAATAGGCATAAAGATGATCTGAATGTCCATATTTTTTTCAAAATGTGTTTTAATGTTGAGGGTCAGTTGTTTCATTGCATTAAAATTGACAACAACAAAAAATCCGTTCTGGTTCTTATCCTTCAAGATCTCCAATAGCGTGGACTCAGATGTTTCTTCAGCTATTTGAACATTTACATCTCGTTCCCAGACATGGATTAAGCCTGATCCTAAACCATAAACTTTAATCACTGTTGATCTTCATTTAATTTTTCTTTTAGTCTGGGGCTTGTTTCAATCCACACCTGGGAAACCTGGTGTTATTTTCTTCACCTCTGAAGAATCCTTAATCAACATTACCCTAACCGAGTGACTATAAAGGCTGAAACGTAACATTTTGAAAGAAATTTATCAAGTCTGTAGAAGGTGTGTGATACTCAAAAGTGAAATTTGTGTGTGGAATGTGACTTTAACTACAACACACACATACACCACATGAGCCACAATCTTATAACCACCTATCGAATATTGTGTGGATCCTCCTTGCCAAACACCTCTGATCCATCAGAGTGTATTCACTGGAATTCTGAGAGGTTGGTGTGTGGGACAGGGATGTTGGCACTGGATGCTTTGGCTCATGTGGATTTCACGGTGGTGGCTCTAATCTGATGCCCAGTTGGCTCTCGATTTTGGGGTCCCTGGAGTTATTCGTAGGCAGTTTTATATAGTGGTTGAAAGTGCGTTGCCTTGCTGGGAGAGGCCATTCTTGGTCTGCAGCAGTGTTTAAGTGGGTGAGATGTCATCAAGGTTACTTGCTCCACTTGTCAGTGGTTTAAATGTTGTGGCTTATACATGTAACTTCCACAGAAATACATATGGTTCTAAAAAAAAATGCACTTTTCAGATGTTTATTTTTTGGAATGGTAAATTCTTACATATCAGCAAACGTAAACACTGTTTACCCTCAGCAACGCAAGCGGGTTTCACTCTACGTCGAGCCCGACACTCACCTGTTTGCGAGGCTACGGAGGAAACCCAAACTGTTCCATTCAAGTGGACTTACACTGTCTGTATCAGGGCATGTGCTTCAGCTTAACCATGTTCACGAACGAATGACCTAACGGCGTGCAGCAACGGACACTGGTGGCTGTCTTCGACCTGCGAAGCACACGAAGCGAGGAGGTGCAACGGACACACCTCGACCACGAAAGACTGAAAGACTAAACGATGTCGCATCACGAACTGTACAGCTGCAGCCAGAATGCTTGTGATTAGAAATACGATATGCTCCCGAAGCAATACAACTGGTGTCAATGACGCAGTCTGTCAAGGAAAATTACCGTAAACCGTGCTTGATTTACTGCTGTTTTAAATTCACCTTTTACCACTGTGTATCATGACTTCATCAGTCGAGAGAGGGGAGTTTTGTTCCTTTTGTTTTCTTTCTTTTATTTTAACAGTTTACCCAATGCCTTATTTATTGTTATGTTTTTTGGATGTCTCAGGCAGATTGCCAAACCAGTATGATGTATTTTCAGTTTTGTCCTTCTGTACATGAGCAGAAGTTTACAATAAAACAAATACCCGTGATTTTAACGTGAGAAAGTTGTAAGCATTAAACTCTTTCCTCTGAAATATATCAACCGTTTTCATCTCCATCATCTCATGACAGGTATGATCAATTTGGATGTGTTTATTCTTTCCACATTTTATCATATATTAAATGCAATGCACATCACCTGCTGCCAGGTCTGTTGGAGAGCTCCACTGGAGCACTCCAGTCTTAAGTGCCTTCCGTTGCAAATATAGATTTTGGGGAGATGCAAACAGCTTCTCATATGTTTACCTCAAGACATTTCTTTTAAAGAATCTAGCTAACAACAGTCACAAAGGCTAGGAGGGTGAGGTCACACTAAGATTGAGGGAAAACACGTGACCCGAGCGTTTCTGGGATGCTTCTCCCAGACCACAAATAGCTCTCTCACTCTCAGAGCTGCCGTCTGCAAGGTAACTCAACACCGCAGTCTTCAGCCTTGAAGCTCAGCGATGTCAAGTTCAGTGACACTCTGCACCAGGTGGCCAAACTCAGAATAGCCTCCACACGACTTCATCCAAATTCCTAAGACCAGTGTGGTCTAATAACTATAAAAATCAACAGCGTCACTCATCGGCTTTACGGGAACGCTTTGCCGCTGTTTATTTAAATTTGGCATGCTATACGAGAGATCAGTGCGCGTGGAAGACACGTGAGATTCACTAACAAGCAGAAATACACCACTTCTGGCTTAAAAAAAACCCCTTAGATCGTTTTTAGGAATCTTCTCGAAGTTCCAAACAACATGGGACAGCATGGCTCCAAATCTTCCATTGAAGCCCGTGCGATTTTTCAGAGCGATGGCGCAGCGGACATGTGCCAGAAAGCGGACACATGCTCTACCCCAGGCTCAGTTGTCCGCTTTCAGAAGAGGGTGACCAATCAGTCGGCCTGTCTTCACTCTTCCCCCCGGACAAGGCAGAAATCAGAACTCGACTCTTGGCCCCTGCGTCGCCGTGACACCGGAGGACTGGTGTACGTGATGGATAACCCAACCGGCGGGGTGTGGGTGAAGCCGGAGGAGAAATGGTCCAGATCTTGATACAAAAAACTGAAATACAAATGATTTAATCAGTGGAATCAGTTGAGCATCTTACAGAGTAGCAGATGTTGTTGATTTATCTTCCTGCTGTGAGGTGAGCCTCCACTGTGCCCGCCCGCAATGCAGTGAGGTGGATTCAATCGACCTTCTCCTTACCGAGGATTTGGCTGGACGGATCATTGAGATGAACGGATGTTTCTTTATTCTGTTTACATGTTCAGTGTTAGACTGAGAGGGGGATGGTGAGGGGAGGTGATTAGCCACCGAGTCTGTCTTTGGGTGCTCTATTATTCTGAATGATGTGAAGCAGAGTAAACAAAGGGAAGGGGCCTGGCTGTAATGCTTTGGTCGATGGTGTCATGGTGAAACCTGCACCCTACCAATGGCTGACCAACCATTATTGATTTTGTCCACTTTCCTTTTTTAAAAATTATTTGACTTTTATTTCTGTTTATAATTACGCGTGTATGTGCTATACAACATACACGAGTATTAAAATACAATATTTTAAAATAACGATGGCATTTTGGATGTGATGGAGTGACCTTGATTTAGGACGGAATGTCCACAAGGGGTAAAAGCAAGTTGTGCGTGACGTGACCTCAAGTTTATGATGTTTGGCTGCTTCTGGTTTTCTAGAAGCACTGGAATCTGAGTTGATTTTTTTAATGTGCATGTCAGCGTTGAAACATCCATCTCATATTTAACATGGCTGACAAGCCCGTGTAGAAATTTGTTCGAATACAAGAACTGTGTGTATGCAAACAGGAAGAGCTTCGACGTTTTATTTATTTATTTATTAATTTACGTATCACTTATTTAATTCCGTGATTGGACATGTCATTCAAATTTCGAAATGTTGTAACAGTTTGAGGCATCCCAGTCACTAAGGCACCTTCCACTACGGTCCTTTTTAACTTTAACTGGTTTGGTGCAATTGGCTATTATTTAGTTTTTAATATTTAAGTGTTTGAGTACCCGGTTTTGTTCTCAGTGCGCTTTTGACACTTTTACGAATGCACATTAGTCAGCCTGATATCTTCGGATAACAAACATAAAGTGATGGAATACATGACCAATAAAAGTGTAACTGGGGAACGGGAAACTTTGCCCTCTGGTGTGACGCCTTATCAGAACACAGTGCCTTAGCAGGGAACTAATGGCTTATCCATTAAACCTCGGTAAACGCACTAAGCAAACACCGCGTCAGACGGGCACAGTGCGGAGGATGTGACTGTCCCGCGTCAGTTAACAGCCTTTGTATCTGCACTTCACCATGGGATTATGGGTTTCCAAACCTCAAGTGCAAGTTCTTCTTCTGGGTCTGGACAACGCTGGAAAATCGACTCTCCTCTACAAACTGAAGCACAACACTAGTGTCAGCACCGTCCCTACCATCGGCTTCAACGTGGAAATGCTCGAGGCCAGAAAGAACAGGAGAAAAATAGCTATAACCATCTGGGATGTCGGCGGTCAAGGGAACATGCGCGACCACTGGCCGAATTTCTACCAGAACGCTGGAGCTATCGTGTTCGTTGTGGACAGTGCCGACCAGGAGCGCCTGAACGAGGCGCAAAGGGAGCTGGAAAGAACTCTGAGAAATGATGAGCTCCGGGGCCGTCCGCTGATTCTTCTCGCCAACAAACAGGACGTCGACGGCGCGCTGAATGTCACTGAAATGAAGGACAGATTCAATATGAGAAAGATCTGCCAGGAGCGGGATTGTTTCGTTCAGCCATGCTCTGCGTCGACGGGATTTGGAGTTGAGGAGGCCTTTAAACGAGTGGTCCAAGTGGTCAAACTTCCGTCAGAGCCCGGTGCAGTGAAAGACAATATCAAGGATACAGTGCACTACCTCAGAACAAACACCAAACATTAACATTTATTTATAAGCAATGTGTTATTTGACAATATGACGAATGAGCTCTGACACTACCTTCTGCTTTAATTCCTTTATATCAACAATAAATCGTATTTAAAGAAATGCCATGTTTTGGTTACATTTCTATGATTCTTACGCCCACGGAGACATGCACTAATCATATAAACAGGTAAGCTGTTTATTAGGTGTGCGTTTAGAAACTGCATATCCGTATCTCCTTTTAATTATTAAACGCAATTCTGTTATCTCACAGTCGTGTATCTCACTGACAGCATCATCAACCCAGGGGAAAAGCGCAACAAAGACAAGTGCAAATAGGTTTGGATGATTTAGTTGCGTTGCGCTGACTCTCGGCTGTAAACAGTCTCCTTTGGCTAGTGTTTCACTTCACTTATGTAAGAAATGATATATGCTGATAATCCACTGATTAGCTTTTCGCTTTCTAAATGGCTAGTCTGCAAAAACAATCTAAATGTGGTAAATGCTGACTGTATTCATAGGCTGTATTAGAGTCTGGCTGATTAAAGAGCAGATACTTGTTTTTTGTTTTCTTTATCTTTGTTATATCATATCACATCGAATCTATGAAGCATTAGATGCGATATGATAATAAATCGAGCCTCAGTGCTGAGAGTATTTAGCAGAAAATTAAGCTAAACCTGAACACTCACTTGGACACACTTTTTTTTGGAAGAAATGGAGGAATTGGATGAAAACATTTTCCAGAGGCATACAGTTCATGTTGTATGGAAATTCACCTGGCGATATTTTGTGCGTTCTTCTCCAAAAATGCGCACTATAGTGACAAATATCTCGAATATCGAATACTTGAATCTATAGTGCTACGTGTTCGCGCCTTGTAGCTTGTCCGTCACAGGATTCCCGTCGTCGATCTCTTTCCGTCCCGAACCGTCTCCTCATATGTCGGCAGATGTTTGCATTCATCGTATGTTGGCAAATGCGCAGCGGCAGCTGGATCCGCCGAGCTGTCCGGTGTACAGCTCTCCATGAGCATTTCTTGCGATGTGGTGGCCGCTGGCTGTCCATTTTGAGGTGGGATGTCCTGCCTTGATCTTGAACACAGCACCCTCTGGACAAAGTATCCCAACGCGAAGAGAAGCAGCAGAATAAGTATTCCAGAAAGTTTTCGGGTGACCATGGCGATGCTGTAGTACGTATAGTTCACCAACTCCGGGCAACAGGTGACAACAGAGGTGTTGTTTCCCTGCGTGCAGCATATCTGATCATTTCTGCAAAGGACGTCTCCGCATCTCCGGCTGCAATCAACAACCGTGTGAACAAAAAGGCAAGTAGTGAACAACGCCAGCAGTTGGTTTCTGAGGGAAAACATCGCCGATGTGTTCAACGGGATAAAACAACCCAGTGAGAGACAACAGCTAAAGCCCTGAAACAGGATGCAGGCGAGACGACGCAAATGCCCGGACTGAAACACTGACGCAGAGCATTATCCACTCACCGCATCCCCAGAGCATGGATAAAACGACGGACCAGGGTGGGTAATCAACAATCTTAAGTCTACGTATTAACAGTACCAATCGGCAGACGATAAACTATAAGCATTCCCCGACTGAAAACGATCAGGCAGAGATCTGGACTGCATCTGTAACCCCTGCAACGCATGAATATGCTAATAAAGCAGTGGCACTGAACTCCTAAGTGCTACTTCAGTGCGCTCCTGATTTGTTATGCACTTAGCAGGTTTATTGGTACAGCAACTCGTAAACAGCATACATATAGTGGCTTGTTCATCTGATATGCAAGTAAACAGGCGCCCGGGAAATCGACAAGTCGTGTCAGAAAGGCTGAAGAATGGCAATTAATCACGGAGATGGGGGGGGGACGCTGAAAACAAAGTGGCCCGTGCAGACTGTTTCAGCACCGCGGACAGCGCTCATCACGCCCACCGAGGACAACAACAAGGGGCGCTGTCCGAGATGCTGACACCACAAAATCCAAAGAGCATAAATGCTCCACTTGGCACGAGCGCAAAAAAAAAAATTCCATTTGCAATATTAATACCACTTTGCGTACATCAAGGGGTCAAGCCAGGCCACCCCCTTAAAAGGCCGCAATGTTCAGCGGACGTCCATTTAAGATGATCCGTACATGATGAAATAAGTGCTACTAGGGAAGTGCTGCTCTTGGAAGGTGTTTGCTAAAACCCTAAAAGGCTGCTACACAAAAGCACAGAAGTGACACTTTCTAATGTTTATTAAACATATTTACTGATAAAGTGTAAAGCTGCTCTTTTATGAATAAAAAGTTAGAAGACAAAGATGCAACAGTTTCAGTAATCCATCTCTCCAGGGAGCTGTGACTAATGCGTTACTGGATATATCTGAAAAGCCAGGATTTTATATTGCATCAAATACCCCTCATTGTGACAATAATGTGGTTACATGAGTAGGCTGAGGGTAGTAATGGAAGGAAGCGCTCTCTAATAGCATGTCTGCATATCTTCTTAATTGATAATGGTTGGCATGTTAGATGAATCTTTACAGCTGGCAAAAGGATGCATTGTTTGCGTTCAAGTACACAAGTAATGCATCATTTTGACATCCACTTCTGTTGCTCGGGGCTAATGAGCTTGAGTGCTTAAAAACCCGATGCCAATTAAATTATTTGCTAGCTCCATATCAAGTTCAGACTGAAAATTACAGGATGTTGTGGATTTGTTCATGTTTGTTGTCTATAGCAAAGAGTTATTTGAGGTACAAAATACATAATTTAAAGAAACTGACGGTAAGCAGCACACTTAAATGGCTGGAGAAGTTGAGACAAAACTTTATTTGAAAAATGTAACGGGCCTGATTGTGTTCTAGTGCACAGGATGAGCTACATTCATGGGGTTTGTGTACAGCATCCACAACATGTTTGTAAAGTCAGCAGAGAAATCTTTATTTTAACCCTCACTCTCCAGTAAAGCCTCCCGAGTCTCAGGTGGTCTTGTTTGAAACTACTGTTTTTGGGTCTGCTAAACTTGTGATGAGGTGACTGAATGGCAGCACAGTTAAGGGTCCCAGCTGGAGGCTCCCTGTAAAAACAGGGAAAAAATAAAAATAAATTACAGATCACAGTGTCTCACTCAGGTTTCTTTGAGCTCCACTCAAGGTTTAATTATTAAATCTCTGAAATACAAGTTCAACAGCAATCCAATTTTAATGAAAAGGTGTTTAATAGCAGAAACCCACTGATTTAAGATTGTACTCACGTGCTACATAGTCTGTTCCTCCCTTCATTAATTTAGCAGAGGATTGCTCATGTTTTGTGTGCCTGCGCTGGTGTAATCTTGGACGGAAACGGACATAAGTTGCTGGATGATGTTTGGGACTGTTCTGGACTAAACCTTCCAGTGAAGACAAGGTGGGCCCTGCTTTGGCATTCATAGTAGTTTTAGGAGGTTGGGTGGACTGAGTTTCAACCTGGTGGGCAATATTACAGCTCCTACATGCCTCATCATTCCCGTCGACTGAACGCCACCTGGATAATGTGAAATTTTACATGTGTAAAATAAAATTACCCATCTGTGAAATCTGATATAACAAACTAAATATATTGTACTTTTAGATTTTAGTGATTTTAGAGACATCGTTTTGATTTTGTCCATCATGACTTATTTTCTGATAACATGGTAGCACAAATGGGCAACTGACCATTGCTGCACATAAAAATGACATGATTTTGGTACCTGTTCTCAGTTAAAGAGCAGGCCCGGTTTTGTGAGGTGGCAGTCATTGTGGCTGGAACAGCCTTTACATGGCAGGTTATATAAACCTGTGAATGAGACAAGAGTTAGGGACATAATTTGGCCAAAGACAGTTGAGATTAAGTCACTAAGGACACCACTGCAGAACAGCCATCCCACTTCTTTGCTCTGAGAAACTCTTGAGTAGCTTCTACAGTATGCTTTAGGTCATTATCCCATTTCCACTGTGAAGCACTGATCGGTTTTGCAGCATTTGACTGAACCCATTTTTGTCCTTCTCCCATATATGCACAAGATAAGAATAGTTTCTTTGTTTCATCTGTCCAAAGACATGGCCCAATGATGGCTACCTTCATATGCACAGACATTTCTTTGGCCCTTATATTTAAACTTCTAGTGAAAAGATCAAATACAAACTCAACAATTTAAATCAGCTTCAGATATGATGTCTCCATTTTTCATAAAAACAAAGAGAGAGCACTGCCTGTTGGCCAAGTGTGCAACTACATATAAAATTATTGTTATTCTTAAACAACAATGCAAAAATTTGGGTGAAACCCTTGAATTAGAGTCGAAAGCTTTCAATGGCACATTGATTTAAAAATCCACTGTGGTGTTGTAAAGAAGCAAAACTACAAAAATAGCATGTTTGATTTGACAAATTATGGGTCCAACTGTATATTACAGTAAAACACACAGGTCTCATATTGAACATATGTACTGTGGAAAGCCATTATTTACTGTCAACCTGGTTGCTGGGTGATTGGTAAAAAATGAAGGCTTCTAGCTGGAATCTGAGCTTGTGTTCCTCAGTTCTTGGCAGAAAACGCGAGCTGGAGTTTGTCAGGTAAGCATCAGTAAGACATCTGTTATGTAAAAAAAATAAAGACAATTTAAAAATGAAAGCCTATGACATGATATGAGTTTTACTATATGGAAATATAGGCCTCTTTATTGAGAATTAAAGCTTTAGTAGTAGAACTCACCCATGCTCAACAAAATCATATCTTAATGCTACGTCTGCATCAGGAGTTGCTGTGCCAACACAATGGTCAATGTACACTCGCAGGGGCATGTGGTTACCAATAACAGCAGAGACTTCAAAATGAACCGAGTCACCAAGGAAATATGTATAAGACCCCCTCTGAAACGTCCAATCATCTGCAAGATGGCAACAATTAAAAAAATAAAAGTACTTGTAAGCCTCTAATGAATATTCCTAAAACCTGTGATGGCATTTTAAAGATGAATCTTTGTGTGATGACGTTAAGTATGACTCTTAGCAACAGCAGAACAATGTTTCATGGCTGTCATCCTTGTAATACCGGTCATGAGAAGCAGATGAAAGTCTATCTGGTCTTCTGCTGAAGCTGTTGCAACAAGTGGAACCCAGGTGGGATGCAGGGAAATGCCACCTACAGAATACTTCCTGGAAACAGACAGATTTCACACAGACACACAGATTGCCACAGCACACTGCAAACTTCTGTTCATGTGCATAGGCATACTTTTTGTAATGACATTCAACTGGAATAGCAGCTCCACCCAGCCTAAGCAAACCATCAGATGAGGGCTCAGGTGAGTAGACGAGCACATTGGCATAGATAAGCTTCTCTTTTGTGGACTGAAAGAAAATGTTAACATTTTAGTCTGCAACTCACACTTCATTTTGTTTTGTAAAAGGAGAAACTTTTGACCAGAACACAGCAGTGACTGAGCCACGCTCCAGAGAACTAGCAGTGCTTACTGAGAGCTTTGTTCCACAATCCACCAGCTGGGCCCGGATGGTGAACTCCGCCTCTCCCGATGGGACTGCTCCGCATACTCTCTCCTCACCCGCGGAAACTGAGCCGAGTCTCAGATGTCCGCCGTCCACCTGTAGGCCTGTGTCAAACATGTCAGCCTGCACCACGACCTCCATGGCATCCGGTTGGCAATTTACCGTGACCGGACGAGGGCGCTCCCGGTGCTCCGTGCTCGGTTTCTGTTTTACCGCACCAAACTGAGGCTGGATGCGGCCATATGTCCCACCCTGGCTCAAGGAGTTTGCCACGCTTGACTCGCTGCTGTGAACTAACCGGCTGCTTTGTGCCAATGCGCAAACGGAATACAAAATGATAAAGCACCAAGAAACGAGGCCGTGCAGGTAACAGTCCATGCTTTAGTCAGATTTTTGGAAGGAGTGATAAGTCCCCCGACAACACAGCCTCTGAAACAAAAAGCACCACCGCTGTAAGTGATTGCTCTCCAACACACCTGGTTTGACTGATTATAACCGTTTCACTGAGCATGCGTGCCCGTTACTTGAAACGTGACGACACAAAAGTGATTTTTTGCTAAACAACAAGTTTAACTAAAGTGCAACAAGTGAAAACCTTGTTTTCGGCATAATTTTATTCATTTCGATTGTGTGGTCGTTTAGAAAATATAAATGCTATTGTATATATTTTCCACCAGGTGGCACTAAAACAGCTTAAAGTCAGTTTGTCGACAGGGATTGGATGATGTAATGATGCCTTCATTCCTCTGTTTAGAAGTGACTGTTTTTGCACTGAAGTTTGTCTTGAGCCTCACGATTTTAGTACCAATTTATTACGTCAGCTCTACTGGGATGTTCGTGAAATGACATTACTTAATAACTACCTAAAGTAAATAAAAAATAGTCTGATTTAATTCCAACTGAACCTGCCAACTAAACAAAAAAAAATTACATTTATAAACTAGAAGGGGAAGCAGGTGGGGCTTCTTTAACCTGGGTTTTCCCCCTTAGTCTACATTCAGGTTGCCCCATCATGAAACTACATACATTTACATAGTATTAAATGAATTAACAAGGTATTTTCTGCTTGTGTGGTGCTTTCTTTCCTATCATGTTATCACATGTATTTGGACCTCCATCTCATTCTATCTTCTGTGCCTGATTGTGATCCTTTTTTCCCCCTTTTAAATGTTTTTTTTTTTGTCTACCTCACATGTTTCTGTGGCAAAAATGTCGCACCTCTTTTCTCAGCCTCATAAGCCACAAATGTCAGCTGTGACAATTCAAACGAACAGGGAAGGGATGCGGACGGAAACAAAGTTATATTTCATTTTCAGTTCGGTTTTATGAATAAACAGTTCGCCTTACCTCTGCTTTCAAACCATCGTTCCCACAATTAACCTGTGTAACTTTCAGGTGGCACTTTAGGGCATTGACCTGATTAAATCAATTAAGTTTGTGTTCGAGTCAAGAAAACATCAACAGCGTTTTACACGCTCACAAGTACGATGACGATGGTTTTTTAGAGTATCCTGTTTGTCTGTTGCACAAGCATGTCTAAGCAACCTACACTAAATTCAATATCGAAACTGAAAGTGTGGCATGTTCGGATTTTTTTTCCTTTGTAAATAACGAATACAGTAGTTGATATTGTGAGAAATCAATGCGCTACTGCACACACCCAGAACCCTGCATAATCTATGACATCATTTAGGAAACACCCAGTATATATCGTGTTACATGGAAGTGCTGTATCCTGAATGTCGTCACAGCCTGGATATGACTAAAACCTGCAATTATAATGAGAAATAAAACAAGCTTATCTCGGTATTTCATTGTTAATAATTTTGTGTGGACTTTTCTGTATAAATATGACACAAAACATCAAAAATAAAGTCCTAAAAGTAAAAAAAGGGAACAAAATTAAATAAAAGAGACAAAAACAGATTGAACATTACATATATTTAAGTGGCAACATGTGAAGTGTCTGGTGTACAGCCTTGTGTAGCAGTAAGTGCAGCCTTACACTTCCTGGTCAGTCAGCTCTTGATCAGTCCTGCACACTGTCTTGGAGTACTTCTAACCAATTTCAATCCATACAATGCATTTTCAGGACACTTGTTGATTTCTTCATGTTAACTGCTGACTTCAGCTCATTCCACATTTCAGTTGGATCAAGCTGAAGACTTGGTTGCAGTCTTGCTGCATGACCCGCACCTTCTTTTTTATTGCTATAATTTAAAATTTATTCATCAAAGTACAGCTACAAAAACGAGCCCAAAGCATGATGTCACTACTATATAGCTTCACAGATGAGTGACGTTTCCTCTTCTGAAATGCAGTGTTCTTCTTTCTCCACAGGTAACACTGTGTTCATGAAGATGAATGTGTGAGGGGGTTTTAGCTGCTTAAAGGTTACCCACTGTGACCTCCCAACCCCGGAATAGGTGCTTTCCTCCATTTGCAGTAGGAAATCTGTCCGATTGTGGATTGGTTGTGTCCATACTTATCAACAACTCTGAAATCTTGTTTGTTTTTATCGTAAAACACTTCCACAAACACATGTTGGGAAGATTAGATTTTTTTTCTGAATGTTTTTTTAGTAAACACAGGCTGCTGACTCATAGCTGACTCGCACCCTGCTGACTGAAAGCACCTGACTCTAATTTCACCTTTAAATTAATGGCTAATCACTGAAGTTCACACACATGTGCGTCTCACAGATATGGAAGATTGGATTTATTTATTATTATTTAATTACCTGCTTGTGGATATAGTGTTAAAATCAGAACATGTTTTAGTTCATGGTTATTCAATAATACTAAATAACAATTACAATAATGATTCTTTCTGTAAATCTTGGTCTTAACAGATTAACTATTTGATGCATTTCTTATTACATTGACTGTAATGGCACCATAATGAAGTGTCATAATCCAGTTTTTAAGTTTAATTTAACCCCTTGGACAGATACTGATTGACTTTCCTTCTTGATATCAGACCACGTTTTATTGGCATTTTATTATCACTATTTTATCATGACAATAATAGTCACCTGACTGTCATTATCTTAACTTGGGGATTTCCAAATGAAGCATGAACAAACACTATACTGTGGTCTCTTTGTAAATGTTCTTCATGGTGGGTTTAGTTTGCTACATGTTTATAGGAAACATAGAGCATTGTGATTGCTCTGTGGCAAAAACAAAGAAACAAAACAAAATCCATCAATGTGCAATCTACATTTTTTTGTTGTTTAAAATGTATTAAGGAATATTTTTTTCTTATAGTCCACAAATGCTTTTTATTGTTTTCAAGCTTGACCGTAAACTAACCATGTCTTTAGATTCTTATAAAGAGTTAAAGCAGTTATCTTGTTGTAACATATTTAAAGTGAAAAAAATAAATAAATTAATCAGTGAACAAAAAAAGTGTAAACCAGCAGGTAGTATGCAGGAAAAAATATTTATTCAATGATTCTTAGAATCAAATAAATAACAACATGTTCAACATTTGAAAATAAAT